>NC_090274.1:98504024-99129024 GCF_040414725.1 Anabrus simplex | reverse complement strand
TTGTGGGGAGTCAGGTTATTTTCCGCCGCCCAACACTCGGCGTCGAGTCCCTGGCTGTACGGTCTACTCGGTTACCGTAGCATGGCAAGCATGGCCAGACAGGATCTGTACGGATGTATATATTCCTAAAATTGTGTTATATATAGTTTATATAGATCAATGCTTTCTCACCAATTTATTTACTCAGACGTTACGTTCGTAGCATATAGTTGATTTAATTTCAGTTATTATACGTTTCAACAATCTTTACATATATTGAACATTACGTATTCATTTAGTTGGTGAAAATAGCTAAGCTGCTATTGGTTTTGATGTCAAGAACTCAAAATTAGAACCCACAATGTGTTCCAGGTAGAGAACTGATGTAGCATATTGCTAAAATGTGGCAAGCTGTACAAGTTCCAAATTGTATTGTATATAGTTGGTATAGATCAATGTTCTGTTTAAGTACTTTGTAACATTCAATATTTTCTTAGCAGATTGCAGACTTTATTCATTCGTTTCATAACTAATAACACTAAGCTCACTGGGCCCATTCATTTAAATACTCTCATTATTAATACTGCAGAAAATAGTGAAGTTTCTATGGTTTTGCTGTTAAAGAAATAAGCCTGTATTATCGTATTATTGTTTCTTGATATGTGTAATCAAGCAAAATCTTCTGTTCACATGTAGATGGTAGAAGACAACAAAACTAATTCAGTAAAAATAAAAATTATCAAACCAGAAGAGAGAGAGAAAAACAGAAAGACTATCGTTCAGAACAATGTGTATACCACAAGACTCCCTAGCTAAGATGCAAACAATCCATTCTCCCACTCCTATCATCTCTATTTACCCTCCCCCACATCTAACACATCACCTTAACCCGCCCCCCGTACTAGGTGGCCTGTCTCACCCTGTAGGGGAGGAATTAAATCTTGAATAGATAGCCTCCACTACATGCAATCTTGGTAGGTGTGCTACTTACCAACTGATGAGCCCAAATTGGCACACTGGGGTGAAATGCTGGCAACCAAGAATGACCTTGCTGGAAAACGTATCATTTCCAATAACGGACCACTTATATTGGAATTATGAATTAACTCATTTCGGACATATATTTCAGGGAATCAAATCCTGTACCTTCTCCTCTGCTGTCATAGCCAGATCCTACATATCCACAACTATGTAGGTACATCTATCTATGTTTTTTAATCCCTGACCCATACTGTATAGAAAATACTTTTCTCATATATTTCTTACAGATATGAGACATGCTTATATAGGACAAGGGCATTTAACCGTAGGGAGGTGAAATATCAAGGGCCACGAACATTGGGAGTGTAATGTAATGTGAAGCAACATTACATATTAAGATTGCCAGACTGAGTGACTCTGACCCCTCCTTCGCAGGTTCAATCCTTGGTCAGTATGGTGGTATTTGAAGGTGCACAAATAAATCAGCCTCGTGTCGATATGTAAAAGAATTCCTGCGGGACTAAATTCCGGCACCTCCACGTCTCCGAAAACCGTAAAAGTAATTAATGGGACGTAAAGCCAATAAATTTGTTATTATTAAAACATATGAAGATTAAAATGCTCCTTTTTACTGGAAGATTGAAATTTAAATAATAATGGAACAAACAACCAAATTTTATAGTCATTACCAAAAATGTGCTGATCACGTAAGGTTATTGATTTTACATCCCACGAAATACTTTTACGGTTTTCGGAGACGCCGAGGTGTCGGAATTAAGTCCCGCAGAAGTTCCTTAACTTGATAGTAAATCTGCTGACACTAGGCTGACGTATTTCGACATATTCATTTATCACCGGACAGCCAGGATCGAACCTGCCTAGTTGGGCGAGCACATAAGGTTGGTTGCAAGTAGTTAACACAGGTACAGGCCTAAAGAGTCTTAAGACATCCTCAAGATAATTAAATTATTAGTGCCCAAGAAAAGTGTAATACCGTATCGCAAAGTCTGTAATGAAAAGCTATTTTCCGTTTTTTTTTAAATGCGACTACTTACTACCGTTTACCTTCAAGGTACATTCACACCAGATTCAGATTAAACGAATAATTTTAACAAACCGCTTTGGTATAAAATTATTTTCGTCACAACTTACATTAAAAACATCAAGTTGTTTAAATTTGAAAACATTCGTTCATAATAGTGGTTTAAAAAGGCCAATATTTTTCTATGATTCCAGTAATGTTTGCATGACTACGTACAGGGCACGAGTAAGAGAGAGACTGTCATCGCGGACCGCTAACTCTGTCGTCACGGTTTTCCATCATGGAGTGCTACCTCCAGTATATATTTGAGCTCACTGATTTCAACATAGTGTCAGCACATGATCATCGGTGCTGCAGGGCAGACTAACATTTATGATCAAAAAGACCACATCGGTTGATCTGAGTATGTAGCAAAGATGCAAGTTTGATAAGACTTGATGCAGGAGTAAAATAACCGAGCAGCAGTGCCAAATTAAGTCAGTTGGTTTGAGAGACCTGCCGTCGTGTGCTTGACCGAAATATAAATGCTTTTAAACTCCACATAATTTCAAGTATGTCATTTCTCAAAGCCAACCAAGTGCACAATAATAGAAAATTATACAACGAGTAGAACGTGGTGCCTACAGGCAGAGAAACAGGATCAAGGGAGACAAGGGCTCCACGTCTTGATAAACAAGCTGGATAACAGATTACGTTTACAGAATGAACTCTCTTGCTGTTTGCGGGCTGTATTCAGTTTGAAACACACACACACACTATAACCTGCATCACACAACTTACTGTGTTAGCGTATTTAGACCACCGTGCTATACTCTCTGCAAGGAAGTAAATCTCTCGTCCTGAAGAATTTTTTCGTTCAATAAAAAGGCATTACTCACTAAAGGGTTGCGTGCTGAAACAGGGACGAAATCACAATTTGCAAATCAAAAATGTCTGAACTCTAGTTTAATTATTGTAAAAATAGATATATTCTCTAAATACATCACGACTGGAGGAAAGCTCCTGTGGACAGCGATACTATCAGGTCTTCTTTTCCGAGTAGCGATTTACAATTACTGCTGGAAAGGGAATACAATAACAACTAATACTAACAGATTGAAAACAACTTAAAATTCCAGCACACAAGGAAAAGATCACGCTGGGAATTGCTTTCCAGACAGCACTAATTGCACATTTATTTCTCAGTGTAAAAGCTGGTCACACTATAACTGCAAAGAGGCCGAATGAAACATGCAGCGGTAGAATTTTATCCTAAAATCCAAGATAAAAAACGAGTGTTCATTGTATCCATTCTCACGAAACCGCTCATTTTATCCTCCGACATCTGACTACATTTCCAGGAGTTGTCAGCTTGAATGTTAAACACGGCACTGAAGCTTAACACAAAATCCTATATGAGATAAATTATGAATTATAAGTAGAGTCCCCAGCTGTTATGATATGGCCTGTTGTGTTTGCAGGTTTGGTATCCCAACTCTGGGCTCCGGGGTCAACTAAAATTTGTCCGTGTAAAATTATTTTATAATAATATCATTGGCTTTACGTCACACTAACTACTTTTACCGTTTTCGGAGGCGCCGAGTTGCCGGAATTTACTCCCGCAGTTCTTTCTCGCGCCAGTAAATCTACCGACACGAGGCTGAGGTATCTGAACTCCTTCAAATACCACCGGGCTTACCCAGGATCGAACCTACCAAGTAAGGTTCAGAAGGCTAGCACCTCAACAGTCTGAGCCATTAAGCCAGGCAAAATATTTAATAGCGTTGAAAGGAAAGTACATACGTTTATTCATCTTCACAATGCATTTTTGGCTGTCATAGTGGGATGGAGTGATCTGTTTTGTTGCTGCCTCAAATGTATGAATTGAAACACTTATTAACTCCGATTGATGGATTGATAATCAACAACAACCCAAATCTACCCCAAACTAAAGAGTAAACCTTAATACATACAAGGTAGATACCATGTCCCTTATGCGAGCTAATCAGACAGAATTCCTAATTTTAAAAAAAGCCTATAAATAGTATCATATCCAACGTTGAGTTGTACATTAGGTGCACCAGAATGAACCACGTAGGCTAATCAGCATCGGTGAGGATCGAGTCAAAACAGTATGTTCTCTCATTTGAAGATTCCTCGTGTGGCAACACATACGTTGACTGTGAAAATTCATAACTTAATTACTAGTCCTGTGCTAATCATCACTTGACAGCATGCCTGAACATTCCAGGTTAACTGAGACTTGGGTGTTCTATGATGAGTGTAGTGAAATCGGGAGTGTCCTCCAGAAGATATGCAAGTAGGAGAAATATCTCGATAAAGTACACTTATATTTCTTTCTTACGGACCTTGTACACTCGGTCTTGAATTCATAACTCTGTCACTGTAATCGTCTCCATCATGGTGAGGATTTACGATTTATAGCTGCACACGTAGTTACATTATCAGAGGAAATCTGCTGTGTTAACAGAAAGACAATATTTATAATGCACAACATTGCACAACACCTCAAAAATTTGTCATCTCCGGTGTAGTGTTATTTTTTCACTACTTTCCCAATTATGTTAATTACAACACCAGATGTTTCCAGTTGCGTTGTAACTTATGGCCAATTTCCATAATAGGTCTTTGTCATACACATTTTCTGAACTCATTGGTTGTACAGTTGTATAGGGAACTGAATATTCAGAATAAAAGGTTTGCGTGATTTTACTGTAATGTTCTGCGTAATTCAAGTCAGCTTTAACTCAAGTGCCAAATGTAGTAAGTACAAGCTGAGCAGGATGATGAATACACTGCGCAATTTTCCTACAATTTAATATTTTCGTTTCATCTTTCTTGACATCTTTAAATTTAGCCATTATATTGCCACAAGAAGCATGTATATGTTGCCATGTATTGTTGATACGCTTGGGATTGATCTCAAGTATTGTACGATTGCAATGCCAGCTGTATCTCCAGCATTCAATGCACAACTTGTGAGATTTAACTGATATGCTCTGCCTATTCCAACTTAGCTTCAAACCAAGTGCCTCATCTTGTAACTATACGATGAGGTGGTATCTTGCATAGTTGTATCAGAGCCCCACGCCACGCGGACAGTTTCAAAACGGACGCCCTTACTAATAAGCAAGATCAAAGTTGGATGGAAGCAAAGAGCAAATTTCGTTATTCACCGAGAGAAAATAACGTCAGATTTATAGAAGTTAAATGAATTTATTGAACCCTACAAAACAACGATCCCAGGACGTAATACGGAGTGCTTTTGTCGCGCCGATCCGTGAACCAGTAGCCCACAACGAGGGAATGCTCCATTTCTCAAGCAAGGTAGACAAAGAGCAGGGCGCGCCAAGCCCCATTGTGTGAGAGAGAAACGCGCAAGCGAGGCAGTCACAGAAATTTAATAACCCAAGCTTGTTCAATTTGTTCGGGGAAATACAACTGCCAATTGTGAGGGGGGAAATATGAGATGCTTCAACGTTCGAAAACCCAACGAACTGATTTCTATCCAGCACGGGTACCCGGTATGGGCGAAATAAAAAGACAAAACAGCCAGGATATAATTACGGTAGTTGAGAACGAAAGAGTAACAACTCAAGAAATGATTTTATGAAATTTTTCAGTCAATGTCTACCATATGCCGACCACTACAACCTCCGAAATTGTAACAACACAATGCCTTCATTTTAGCAAGCACTTCAGCAGTTTTCATTGTTCTGAAATTCGTCGCTTTTATCATTTTATTATGAGTTGTAACTATTTTCCACATTATAACAACCACCTAATATTCACGAACACAAAAATTTTCATAAAAATTATGTAACACGTCAATTTTTGAGAGGCAATGTTGTAAACTGCTAAAACTCTAAACTCTTTTCTTGAAAAGCATAGGATTTAAATTGTAACTCTTTCGTTCTGGGCCATCGAATTATGCAGCCATGCCCAATCATACTTTAATTCACCATTCTGGTAGAAGCTAGGAAATTACAGCGAACCAATGACAGGAAGTCGGCTGCCCTCAGAAAGAAATGTTTGCTAGTGTCTATTGAGGGGCCGTGACTTCAAAGTATTAGGGTGCGATGCTCCCCCTTTCTTGTGTCCAGAGCTGTTGCTAGAAGTGCCTGTCACCCGCCGAGAAGTCGGAGCTCTTTGTGAGTTTTACATTTTGCTCATCGTTCAAAGCGATTAGAGAATAGAATCCAGTAATAAATATGAAATCCTAGAGGTGGGAACAGTGGATTTGTAAACCGATTTAATAATAATTGCAACCACTAATGTGGGCGCTGAACTAGACAAGCTTATAAAATTTGTATTACGGGATATGTACTTATGATGGACGAACTAAGAACTTGATGATGATTATGATGCTTCTTATTTAAAGGGGCTTAACATCTAAGGCCATCGGTCCCAGCTAATACCGTTAGGTGTTATCTAATATCTGCTTATGAGTGGACGGACTAATTCCAGTGAGGCAAGTAAACACACGAAACACTATCTGGTATTGTTTCAAAGCTGGAGACCTTGAGTTCGAGTGTCGGGCGCGGTAAACGTGTACCATAGCGTTCGTGCGGCCCGCTAGTTGGGAGAGGTGTAAGTGAGCAATTACTAAATAGGCCAATGTTTCATTTAGCAGCGACGCCTTTCCTACCCATCAAGAATAATGCCTCACTAGTATGGTGGTCGATAAATGAAACAGACCCATGAACTTCCCTGCAGTCAATATTATCGGCATGAAACAGTAATCACCAATGAAAGGCACTACGAGGCCCATGTTCATCACAAGACAAAGACCAGGTAAGTACTAATCATTATTATTTTATTTAGGAGAGTAGTAACTGCATACGATCATCTATATAAACCCGTAAATATGATTCATTGTGACGATTTAAATTTCCTAATTACCTAGTACATATTTGGTTTAATGCATGTCGTCTTATGGTAGATTGATTGCCTAAGTGAGTATTAGTTAATGCGGTGTAAATATTAGTAATCATGAGTGTACAGGTGTATTTTCTTAATAATCAATTGACATGAAATAAATTTAGTTTATTAAATATTATAACTAACGTAGAAAAATTTATTTATATTTTGTCATAGACTATTCATTGCCTGAGCAAAAACGTCTCAGTCTTCAACCATCATGGCAAAACTATCGGGAAGGTAACATTAACTGAATGAAATATTTCATGATGATCAGGCAGATATAATCTCAGTGGAAGATGGGAACTCAGAAACACACTAATATTTCAAGAAGAAATATTTAAATTTAATTTATGATCTCCCCGAAAGGAAAGCTACTATGAAAAACTATGGTATTACAGAAACTATTAAAAGCTACATTCCTCATCCTGCAAGTAATCTGAAAGGAAACTGTTTTATTGCACAGCTAACCAGGGTATTTCTGAAGAAAAGGGGCGGTGGAAATCTAACAAAATATTATATGCAAATATAAAAATAATTGTCAACGACAAAATTATTTGAGATTCTAAAATTAATGTAACACTGCTTGCGAAGTAATAAATTATGAAACTGATAGGAGGTAATAAAAGAGTCAATAGCCATTGCACCCCATATCCTGATTTACTTCTTTATAAACAAGTACAAACTGGAAAATAAATTTGATATCCTTGAGGAGAATTACAATTTACCTCCTGATATTCTGTGTTACCATTTATTACAGATGTAATGATGTAAATTTAAGTGACATGAAATTACACTTGAAAGGTCTGCCCACGACAACTGGTAGTACACATGAATTTTGTACGACTAGTGGCAAGTAAATAATAATATCCTTGTGTATTATTTCTATTGCTCATATATCTCAAGTTGCCAACGCATTTGTGTTGTCTTGCTGCACATGAACTCCAATTCTCTAATATTTCAAATTCTCGTTTACTGCAGTACGAGGGTATTTGCTCCTCTTATGTCGATTCCTATAATAACATTTTAAACGAGAATTACCTGCTCGTGCTCCTATGCCGCCCCTCATGATATTATACACCACAAAATACAAACAGTACAGGTGACTACACATGTAATAGATTTCACACAACTTAATAATTTCTAGATTATAGCACGGAACACTATTATAAAGTAAATACACTGCATAACAGTACTTTGGAGTGTCATCGAGCTCGAAGTGTGAAACTATAGATTGCTGAGAGCCACAATATTATTCTATTCATACAGGAAAGCAGAGATCTACTTCCACTGTTGTTTTCACACTATTACACTTTTAAAGATACTTCCACACATCGAACATCTAATCAGCCATACTCCACAGTATGTAAGTAAAAGGGCATTAAGGGGAACTTATGGACAAACAAACTTTCAGGCTGAGCAAAACTCCACGACACTTCTCCAGAGAGAGATACGAATGCGATAGAATAATAACAATAATGTTACTGAGCCACACATCCCGGCTGTTACTTAACGAAAGACCAATTAGAGAAACGTGGCACTGTATACGTGAGAAACGTGCGGCCTGAATCGTGTGTTAGTGGAATGGTAACATCGACGATTTTACAACTGAGAACATTTCCCATTGTATACATCGCTATGAATGGACGTTCGCTCCAACCATGCTAACCCTAGAACAGTAGTGTGGTAATCGTAACATGAACGGTCGGGCTAGGTGTGATAGACCCATTATAAAAACAATTACGTAAGCCATTTTGGTGATTAATTTTGCACCAAGAATATTTCAAAATAAAATGGCATGTCAATACCCTGAAAACATTCTTAGAATAGACGACTCAATTAAGAACTTTAAAATGTCCACTGAAAAATCATTTTAATATTTAGGGTTCAAAACACACATCTATCTGTTAAGAGTATTGTCCAAAAATGTTTTTTATCCAAAAATAAATGCAATGATTCCCAAAATGGCAAGCAAAATATAACATGTGTATGACACTTAGAGAAGATCGAAATGGATCACATTCGTTGCTTTTCTTCTGCCTTTATCAACAAAATAACAAAGAGAGCTATTTGCATTTCGATCACATGTATTCACCGTAAAATTGGAATTTGCTATAGTTGCATCCCCAATGCTTTCTTCTTCTTCTTCTTCTTCTTCTTCAATAAATTACCTGTTGGATTCAATATTACTGGTTATCACAAAATTTGCGTCAGGGTTTGAATCATCATTCGAGGGTTAAACAGTCGTCAAACAAGATTAGACTTCAGATATAAACACATCTGCACGTTGAATACAAGGGTGTAGCCGTTCAATAAAATCTTTCCTAAGATTAAGAATACCAGAAAATAACATTGAAACGTACCATATAACAACATGGGCGTTACCGATATGGTCTATATATGTGTTCCTTGCGAGGGTACTTACAAGAGGAACAAACGACCAATGATACATAACATCAGTGTAGACGTTCACTAAGGTGAACTACCAGGTTTGTCCGAAAATGAGTCTTGTGGGAAGACGTTTTTAATTCATTTATTAAAATGCCTTGATCGTTCTGCAGTGTTAGCGGGTGAGTTCTTCTTAAAATGAAACTTATACGAAACCTACTACCACACATATAACACAGAAGCATCTATTCTGGAGACTGAGTGAGCAGCCGTTTATGAAAATTACCACACTCGTTACAAGAGTTGCCGGGCTGAGTGGCTCAGACGGTTCAGGCGCTGGCCTTCTAACCCCAACTTGGCAGGTTCGATCCTGGCTCAGCCCGGTGGTATTTGAAGGTGCTCAAATACGACAGCCTCGTGTCGGTAGATTTACTGGCACGTAAAAGAACACCTGCAAGACTAAATTCCAGCACCTCGGCGTCTCCGAAGACCGTAAAAGTAGTTAGTGGGACGTAAAGCAAATAACATTATTATTCGTTACAAATTCTTCGGAAGAACGTCCCCGTTCACACCATAAGTCAGCATATGACGTTTTATTGCGCACTTCAAAAGTTTACCATCACATTGACATGAACAGTGTGACCGTAGCTTGGGTTGACTCACCGGATGTTTTCCAACTTGACTTTTCCCTAAATCTATTAACTCTTTCATGACACAGTGTGAACGTTTTCCGTTTTAAGTGACCTTGTACATTCGAAAAAGATTTCATGACTTACTTACTGCCATATTCTTTACAAATTTGTAGGCACCCAGCAATACGCATGGGCAGGTGTGTTTGAAGACTAGATATCAGGGGAAACGCTCACCACAAGAGTGCGGAAGCTCTACATCTTTAAGCAGTTGCTCGTTAAGCGTGCACTTTTCACGAAACTTTTTACCACATGTTACGGGAGTATGGGCGAAAATCAGTATGTGTGAACAGGTGTTTTCGAAAATTATATTTGCAGGAAACGCGCTACGAAGGTAGAGGAATGAGTGACATCAGGGGAAACGTTCACCACTAGAGTACGGAGGCTTATAAATTTCTTTTAGCAGGTGCCCATTAGGTGTGCTCTTTTCACGAAACATTATACCACATTACTCACGACAGTTTGGGCGACAGATGTTTCCGAGAAATATATTGGTGGAGAACGCACTACAACATTCAACATGAGAGTGTGACCAATATCCATCCAGTGTGTGTGTGTTGTGATAGTACATATATTACACCCTCGCACTATATTCAAAAGTAGGAGATACTGTTCGTATTTCATTCATTACTAACAATATTTCCTTTGTATATTTATTCCTAATATTTTAAACTGGAAGGTATCCATACGTTACATGAGTAATTTCCTTTGCACAAACGGATGGGAAACTGTGTTAATTACACCTGGAAATTTTTATGAGTCATGCAGACATCCCAGAGTTCGATGAGGTGACCTTGTGATGTTTTGGGCGGAATGTCCCTATGAGTCATGTGAATAGCCCAGAGTGTGATGCGGTGGCCTTGTTGATAACACAAGATCTGGAAGAGTTTCGGGGCGTGGTCTTGATAAGATCTTCTGCACGTGATTGGATGGCCTGTATCATTCTGGATGCATCATGTAAGAGTTCTATATGGGCAAGTGATCAAATGCCGAGAAGCATACTGGACTCTGCTTCATATTGGACTGGACTTTAAACTTTGGTGGAGGAAACCTGACTTCAAACAGCGGAGGAGAGATGTAACTTGTAGGAACCTGGATTTGTTTTATGAAGTGGTAATAACCTGTAAGTGTGGAGTGCTTAGGCACTTGGTATTGTACTATTTAAGGCAGCTTTGTATTATATTTTGGTGAGAGGTATGTGGTGCTGTATTTTAGACTTTCCATAATATATGTTCCTACCGAGCTCGATAGCTGCAGTGGCCAGTATCCAGTATTCGGGAGATAGTAGGTTCGAGCCCCACTGTCGACAGCCCTGAAAATGGTTTTCCGTGGTTTCCCATTTTCACACCAGGCAAATGCTGGGGCTGTACCTTAATTAAAGCCACGGCCACTTCCTTTCCACTCCTAGCCCTTCCCTGTCCCATCGTCGGCATAAGACCTGTCTGTGTCGGTGCGACGTAAAGCAAGTAGCAAAAAAAATATATGTTCCAAAAAAACAAGCGGGTGTTGCTCGAGTGATGTATCGTTAAACCAACTGTTACTGTCAGTGAACACAGTTTTTTAAAGGTGCAGTATCTGTGTGATATAACAAGTACCAATAATGAGAATATGCAAGTTGTTTTGATACACAGATGCAGTGAAGGGTACTTATCTACATATGTGCTTTGTTCAATGGGTTGACTGCAACTGGTGGCTTGGCCTCGCTTTTGGTTTCCCACTGTATTTGTTGTCGATTATTGTGTAAATATATAGTCTTCTGGCGGTATATTGTGAGTGTTTATTATGTATATTTTGGACTGTTGATGATGTGCCCATCACGGATATTTTTCAGAATATAGTTAATTATTTTAGAATTAGTGGAGTTATAGATGAATCTAGCTGAAGTTACCACATGTTACCTATTAAGTAGTTTTCAAAAGGCTAGGTAAGGCCTGAAGGTGATGTACCAGTACAAAGCCCTATGTGCACATCCTGGGAGAGAAAGAATTATCATGCTCTATTAAAATTCGCCGGATCCATTCTGGTGAACAATGGCGCCTATCCTACGAACATTTCGAAATATTACTTTATTTATTTTATGTTACTTATATTAGTGATTTATTCCGATAGATTTCATTTTACGCCCAAGCATGAGGCAATTAAGTATTTTATTCTTATGTAATTTTATTTTAACCATACTGAAATGCTTAATTATGAACATTATATTACAAATGGGACCCACAGTGAGGTGCTTAAGAATATTTATTTGATGTGATTATTTTAGTCATATGGCAAAAGTTATTACTGATTTTAATTGTTTTACACATACGTAACAGAGAGTGTGTGAGATATTGTATATAGAGTTTGCACTCTTCAAGAAACTTCTTACCACATCCATTAGCGGGTGCTCCTCTTTAAACGCAAAAATGCGTTGTCCAACATTAGATTAGGTTGAAATACTACCACATTGAACACAACGATGTGGAGGTGTCTAATAACCGCTGTTTTTCATCATGTATGTAAGATACATATAAGCAAGTGCATATTCAAGTCACACTTGTGACCAAATCCGTTACATCGTTCTTAATGTAGTGGGGGAGGTTAAATATATCTTGTTATTTTTCGAAGACTGGACTTGGTATGAAAACTAAATATCGAATTGATTACAAGGATGTAGACACTCCGGAGTATGGGTCAGCGTTTGTTGTCGAAAAACTTCACTTTCAGATAAATTCTTCGCAGTGTCATAACCTGAACGTTAATCTTCACTAGTATGCATAAGCATAAGTTGCTGAATTGTCGTCTTGCCTGAACGCTGACCAGTATGCGTACGTACCACATGTGTCCGAGCATGCGACTTCTGGGAAAACAGCTAACCACATTGTTAACAGAAATGAGGACGCACGTCAGTATGTGCCCGCTGATGATACCGAAGATTAGCCTTTCGAGTAAACCTGAGAAACACATTGATTACATGAAAGTGGACGCAAATGAGTATGCGTAACCTGCCGAAGTTACGATCTCTGGAAGAACGCCTTACCACATTGTTTACAGGTGATTGGGCGTAAACCATTATAACTAATCAGATGCTGCCGAAGATTCGACTTGAGTAATATTATAAATGTTTTATTGCGCACAAATGATCATGGACAAAATTCTTATGAGCAGTCGTCTGTACAGAATTTTGTTAAAGATTCTATTCTCAGTTTACACTTGCGTACGTGGTGGCGTTCACAAAGTTGGCCGCATCATTGCACCTGCAGTCCGGACATGGCTCATGAAAGCTCGCTTTAATACACAGGCGTTGGTGAAACCCATGGACTGTGAGTCTGGTCACAACGTGTCTCAACTCATAGCCTCCCTGAGACCAGTTGCGGTTGATCATCGCATCACACTGGTAAAAGTCCCACCATATGCTGTCTCTCTTTTGTTGAAGCTCTTGTAGAAGTTCCTTATACGCTGGGGAGGCCGGGAGCAGTAGTTTCAAACGCAGCTCTTTCACAAAGAATAATTCCCTCGACAGTTGGTACACGAGGCGTGATGGAGTGTACTTTGACAAGCAAAGTACTTTCTTTAAGTAGAATGCTTTCACCTTCTCTATACTATGTAGTTACCTCTTTCCAAGATATATCCATATATTTTCTAATCCATATGTGGCTACAGAACTAACCTTAAGATGAAATAACTCGATGGCACATGAAAGTGAGAGATGGTTCAAAGATCTAGATTTTATGGCAGCATTTAGTCAGTCTTTGACATGTAAAGAGAACATGTTCCCCGGTGTTTGAAAAGTGACTCCTAGGTACTTAAAATTGGTGACTGACGTTAGTTGCTGGTCATTGATTAAGAATGTTCCCCGTTTTCCTCCTCTTCTGATGGTCAGAGAGACGGTCTTATTTTCATTTAACCTCAGCTGGTTCTCTTCTGCCCATTTCGTAACTTTATTAAAAGTAGTCTGCAAATCCAACTGAGAAGTTGACGTCAGAACCATGCCATCTGTATACATGAGAATATTGACATTTTCTGAATCTACACTTTGTACAATGTCAGCTGTGGCGGCAATGAAAAGCAATGGGCTTAGGGGGTCGCCTTGAAGGACGCCGATGGCTTGAAGTATCGGATATGACTTGCTGATGCCATCACTAATCTCTACCCAGTTATCTGTAAGGAGATTCTTGATGATTGGAAGTAGATAACTAGGCCCGATGATGTTACACAATTTCTCGAATACGATAATTCTATTGATCGTATCAAAAGCCTTGGAATAATAAAAATTGCATGAAGTTTTCCCTTTAGAATTGCGAGAGCTTCATTAATATACTGTTGTAGACAATCGACTGCTTGAATGGTTGATCTTCTTCTTCTGAAGCCAAACTGGGAATCTGGGAGCTTGTCGTCTATTAATACTGTGAGGCGCTTACATACTGAGTCAGTGTCTTTAAGAGTCTGCATTCCAGAGCAATTCCCCTGTACGAATTGGGGTCTGCTGTATCACCTTTGCCCTTATACATCATTTTTATTGTGCACTTAGCACAGCTGTCTGGTATCCTACCCTGTTGTAAACATTAATTCAATAACTAGCAGATGGATTCTTTCGACTCTGGGAATATCCCTTTCAAATGTTCATTATAAATGTTATCTGGACCACATGCTTTCCCATTTTTTAGGCTTTTAACAGTTTGTCCTATATCTTTAAGCGTATATCAATCTGAGTCATTCGGGATAACTGTTGGGTCGACATGGAAACTGATTGGCCATTGGTATATTACGAGGAAACTTTGGCGGTTTAGGACACAAAGCTTTGTAAGGGTCCTGAGTAGCCTCTTCAATTAAACGTTTTTCTTCCTTTTCCAAAAACGTCTAACGGGCTGGTTTAGCTATGGCTTTATATTACCTTCTTAAATTGGTGTAGTACTCCAGCCTTTTTTTCGTGCGCTGCAATTTTGATGCGTCCAGGGCTGATAAAGCTGTTTTTCTTGCTTTGTAGCATGCATCTGTAAACCATGGTTTTGCTTTTCTATTGTTAATTACTCTAGGAGGTATTGCCTTCTTAAGAATTTGCTCCAGTTTTAAAGCAGCCTGATTCAGAGTCCCTTTGTTTAGTGCATCGATTATTGCTTTGTTGTCTGAATCCTCTAGTACTGTTAAGTCCAATGTTCTTCTCAACTTTAAAGGCTGTAACTTCTTACTGTGACTCAGGCCGTTTATTAGCAGCGTTGTTTTCACGGGCAGATGCTTCTTTTCAGCTTCCATGATAACACTTTGACATTTGGTGGTTATACTAGAATTAATGAAGACAAGATCAATTGTACTCATGCCATTATAGCAAATATATGTTGGCTGTTCCTTCTTGTTGATTAGTATTAGCCGTTCTTCTTCTAGATAACTCAAAACTTCTTTCGACTTCTGTAATTCTGTATTTACCTGACAATTGAGGTCACCCGCTAGGATGATGGGATCGTCCTTAGTTACCATATTCAAGAAGTTACTTATTTCTTTATTATATCTGTGGATGTAAACTCTGGTTGAAAATAAACACGTATAAGTACGGTACGACTTCTTCGTATTACTAACGTGTTCTTTGACTTATGTTGTATAGCGAATGGTGCGAGATCCTTTTTGAAAAAGCAGGCGATTCCCCCTTTTGGCCTGCCAGTTTGGACTTTATCCGCCAAGACATGAACTGAATAATGACTATTGATGTTCCACTCCGAAGTTAAAGTTTCAACTAAAAATTGCGATATCTTAAGCCTGTAACATATTCTGAACTGTTGTTGCTATACTCAAGAGTCCTCCTACGTTCCAAGATAGCATTTTAATTTCCTGCGACATCAAGTCTCCCTTTGCAATCAGACCTTGTTCACTTTCGAACACTGGGTTGGGAGGAGTTTCCTCTTTGTTGTTGGGGACGAAACTTATACTGCCTTACACAGACATCTTGAGGCCAAAACTCTGGGCATTTCACCGTGTGAGGGTGGTCAAAATCCATCCTTACCTTAAACGCCTTTTTTTATTCCCTTTGTGGGGAGTTGTTCGCACAAGATGTGTCCCGTAATTCCATTATCTTTCAAGTATTTTATTAGACCGTCTGTTTCGTTCGTTTGATGGACACTACCGACATATAACCAGGCGGTCTTTAAGGCTGCTATCGACAGTTTGTTTTGATGCCCTGACGCCGTCACTCGGCCTGCTTGAGGATAAACGCCTTACCACAGGAAAGCGGACGCTCACCAGCATGCGCGACCATATGGTGTCGAAGATTGGACTTCAGCTTAAACTTGGAACTACACCATTCACAAGAATATAGACGCCCAGCTGTATGTGTAACGAGGTGTTGCCGAAGATTCGGCTTCCGGGAGAACGACTTACCACAGTGCTTACATGAATGCGGACGCTCACCAGTATGTGTAAATAGGTGACTAGCAAGGTTGCATTTGACAGCAAACGTCTGAACACAGATATTACAGGAAAGTGGACGCACACCAGTATGTGTAAAAACGTGACGCCGAAGACCCGACTTCTTTGAAAACTTACAACCACATTGATTACAGGAATGCGGACGCTCACCAGTATGTGTAAAGAGGTGGCTAGTAAGATTTCCCTTGTAAACAAACGTCTTATCACACAGACTACATGAAAATGGACGCTCACCGGTATGTGTAACAAGGTGACGCCGTAGACTAGACTTCATAGAAAACGTTTTACCACATTGTTCACAAGCAAGCGAACGTTCATCAGTATGTTGTACAAGGTGTTGCCGGAGTTGCGTCATCTGAGAAAACTGAGAACCACATTCATTACAACACAGTGCCGATTGGTTAATGGGTTGGTTTGGCCTTCTATAAGAGTCACAGGACATGTGTAGGTTGCATTCATTACAATTGGGCAAAATGCACATTACCTTACTTCCTTCTTTCAACATCTTGCACCTACTGTTACATGTAACCACTGGACCTCCAGTCAATAATGCAACATTCCCAAATCTAGAAAACAGAAAACAAAAAATTATTATATCTTACAACTAGCATAAAAAAATCAAATACAATATCCAGAAGCAAACGTTATATACGTACCATGATTGCTCCTTATCACATTACATAGCACTCCAAATCTCAATAATTTCAGATAAAGGCTCTAACACTTAAGCCTATATAATTTCCAATTGCCAAATAGAATATATGATAAGTTAGCACATAACCACAGCCAATCCAAACAATTCAAGAGGGTCCGATATGGAAGCAATTATTGTGAGAATGCTTCCCTTCATGATTTCCTTATTCTTCCAACTTTATTTTGACTGAGACTCATCACATTTAGTATGACATGTATTACCTAATATTTGAATATCTTCGGACTTAGTGAGGTTACACGTTGATTAGATTTCTCTGCCATCTACAGGGACATTGGCAAGGGCTTCTGCACAATCTGACGTCCAATTTCGGAGAAAAACACGTATACCACAAAGCCGGGAAGAAATTTATGACTGAAGCTCCTCAGCTACTTCAAATGAGCTAGTACCTGTTAACACGTCAACAACAGATTCTGTGATTCTGTGTGTTGATCAGAAAGTTGAACTAGAAATCTCGGAGCAATAACTGGTGCAGAACTTGCATCAGAAGTAAGGTGGTAGTCCTTGACCTCTTCATCAGAGGAATCATGCGACGCAATATTCTGAAGTCTCCTGAGGTCGCGATGTATTAACACAAATTTGTATCTTAGAAATAGCCGTTGTATGAGTAACAAGGTAAGTAATGAACCTTAAGACAATAGACAGGACGTCAAGCTGCATTTCAGGGTCAACCATTTCCAAGGATTCAAACCTATTCCTTTTCAAGATTCACAACATCTGTCAAACTCAACTCCTGGTTGGATGTCATGGTAGAATCTTTGAGCACACAATGATGAGGCATATGAAAGATTAATGAGTTAGAAGTCACAAGGGGGTATATTTTCCATGTGTCCCGTTTCACTGTAGTCATGCAAGAAAATTATATACAGCTATTTCAAAACTGGACATCTAGGAAACTTATTTTCGATGTGTTCCAGCATTTTAACAGCATTATACTTAACTGAGCTACAGGGGACACTTGAGGACGAATAGGAAATTTGCCAATAATCCAGCCACAATCATACCTTTGATCATTATTCAAGAAAATATTCATCACATACCCTTTCTTCACGAGTAAGAAATGGTTGATGGAGTTTTCAAGCCTCCAAAACTTTTGCAATTTTGTGTAAGGAGAATCAAGATTAATAAGCCTGGCACACTGAACGTTGGTGTTATTCGTAACAAAAGTCAGCGATGGTGCCTGACAATCCACAACCAAATTTGGTCATCTAACAAGGTGAGACAACATTTCCCATGGAAGATATTAAAAGACAAAGTAACATATTAGACTTCAGCTATTAGCAAGATATCGATAGCAGAACGCTGCTTAAATATACTAACACTTGAAATGACATTATGAGCAATACACCAACTGGAACAATCAATTTGCTGTGCAGGAAGTTCGCTTGTGGTTATATTCACAACTACAGAGTTCAACTTCAAGGTATACTCTTACACACCAGGCGATACATCAGTATTGAAGATACCAACTATAGGTAGCCAACAAATCTTAGTACAAATCCCAAGCTTCGTGACAAGACAACAAGAAACTAAGGATAAACGACTCCCCCGGTCCAAAAAATCTTTATCTAGTATAACCTCTCCTGAACTGTTCTCCACTGCTACACAAACTGTGCTTAACAGAGTGGGTGGCACAATTGCAGAACATCTAACATTCATAATATTATCGGGAATTAAGTGTTCATTGCAAACCAACAAGGTGTGGTGTCCATTGAACCGGGGGCACTTGTGCCGCTTACACTGTTTAGATAAATGAGAAGCAAAAACATAGATACCAAAGGTTATTTTCTCTCATAAACTTGCGGTGATAATCAATGTTGGTTTGAACTCTCTACAATCAGAATTGCTTTGATAATCAAGTTTTCAACACCTACAATGAAAAAATGCTCTTGTTGGTATTGTGAAATAAAATCTAAAACAAATGACAATGACAAAATGGCAATGAATCAAAGACAATCAGTGGATCCAATTCACAATGGCTGATTTTCAGAGATAATGCTAATTGTCCAAAAGGGTCCAAAATCCATGTCACTGAACAATGCAATAATATTAATTATTGGTAAGGCAGAACCATGGCCTTCCTCCTATAGTGGTACTAATCACAGGTAATATAGACACATGGCATGTCATACATAATGGCACCACTCAAGGAAACATAGACCAAAGGTATTTCACACATTAGGGTATTACTCACGAGCAACGCAGACCGATGGTGTTCCTCACATAGTGGGACTAAGCACAGTCACAGACTAGATCGATGATAATGATGATTATCATAATTCTGGATTAAAGTGGCCTACTCGCTAGGTAATAACGGCGTATGGCCTCCGGAGAGGCCTGGTGCGGGTCCTTGTCCCGTAGACGGCCTATTAGGCGACCTGCATGTCTCTGAAAATGAGGACCCTACCTACGATGATTTCTAATACTGAATACGCCACACACACGCAGCCCCGGAGCCATTGGAATTGACCAATTAAGGTTAAAATCACCGACCCAGCCGAAAATCGGACCCGGGCCCCTCTGAACCAAACGCCAGTACGCTGACCATTCAGCCAACGAATCGGACAACCGGCTAGGTAACCCCTAGGTAACCAGACCATATTAGTATGAGGTGCAAGAAAATGAAACGATAATTAAAAATTCAACATGTATTCATCGACAAGAATCTAGAGTAAATGATGATGAAAAATGAGCATGAATTCAAAACAATCAGTGGATCCGATTGATAATGTTTCAATGACATCACTATGCAGGGTAGGATTAGAATGAACTTTAGGATAAAACATACAACTTAGCTTGGAATCCCAACGCACAATGCTGCATCAGCCTGTTTGCATCCCGTAGTCGGCGTGCTTTCCTCCTCCACAGAGCTAGTTTGCTAGATGTTTTTAGATCCTATAGCCAAGAACATCCACCCGAGGGATGGTAAGTTCGAATCCGCAGTTAAGAAGACTGTTTTAAAGTTGTTTGACATTTTCATACCAAGCTGGTTAACATAACGTCACTGTAGTGTGAAATTCCTTCTCCTCAAAGACATAGTAGCGCTTGACCTCCTCCTTATGGACAGAGTAGTGTATGACCTCTTGCTACTCAGTACACATTTCTGTTACAAAACTGAATAAACCTTAGATTTATCTCTCCGACCTCTTAACAGACAATCAAACTTACAACTTTATCGAATGGACCAAAATGAATTGCTGTTAAAATGTATACTTCACCCATTCAGATTAAGCTAAATGCCTTCCTCACCGCCACCATTAAGAAACAAATGCTGAATCTCTGAGTTCTGAGATAGAAAAGTGAACCCCAAAAACCACAACAAAAACTACACTCGTATTCACTTAGCACACTAGTAGTGATATAGTCTTTTTACAGAGAATCGGTTCATCATAAGACTTGACTATTTAGTAGTATCACTATTATAATTAAACTTACGTTTTAATGGTCTACCTTTTCAATCCTATATTATGCAATGTGTATCGACTATATAGTATTGGAAAGGTGGACCATTAAAACATAAGTTTAATTATTACTGTGATCACATTTCAATACGGACCAAAACCATGCGGTTTTTATCCTATGATATTGAGTAGTATGGCAAAGCAACTATGAGCTTCGACATAACTTCAACACAAACCAACAAAGAGCACATCAGTAAGAAATATACCACCTGCAGGAAAAACTTCTTGCACGGTGTTTGGAAATTCTACACCATCACCACCACCACGAGGACAACGTTCGCTGTAGTAAGCAATCGCTGTATGTTTGGGGGAAATTGCTAAACAATCGTCCGAACCCTTTCCATTTCTGTGGTTGGCAAATTGAGTTGTTTTAATCGGTGGAACTGCATTGTAAAATAATCAGCGAATCTATTCGGTCCTGTCAGGGAATGTTTCTTAGAACACAACACAAGTCTAATTCATTACTGTATGACAACTCCCCAAAATTTATCTAGGGAAGCTTGTTTGAAACCAGCGTAATCCTCAAAAATATATCTAAAAGCTTAGTACCAGATTAGTGGTGCTCGCTCTAAATAACATTCAACTGTCTTCAGTTGACGATCTGGAGATATCTTAGCCTCTTGGAAATATTCCTCTATTTCCCTAAGAAATCCGCGAGGAGTCATGCTGGATCCTATGTTTCCATTAAACTCCTTCTGCCCGTCTTCGTGCGTCCGTATTTTGTTGATAATCTGTGTTCCATTTACCGTGTGAGCTACTCCATTATCACTTACATTGATGCTAAACTGAGGTGTCTCAAACTGGCTACTTATTTCAGTTCTTTTTCCGTCCTCAGTTGATGTTCGGCGGTCGACCAAAGACGATATCAAATTTTTTAATCGTTTCATTTTCAATTCTTAAGTTATGCATATCTTTTTGAATTGCATTTAAATCATAATTCAGCCCTTTTATTTGCTGACTCTTTGAGGCTTTATTTTCATCCCACATTCATCCCACTCTTCAATTACTAGATTAAATCTGTCGTTAATCTGTTCTCTAGCCTGCATAGTCTCCTTCTGTATATCTTGGTTGGTACTATTCACTTCATCCGTCACTCTCTTGAATTTCTTCTCCCAACTAATGTCTGATTCTCTCATCTTTCCTTGCATCACATCAACCTCTTCTTTGAGTTAATTAAGGTCCTCATCGACTTGAACTTGTGATTCATAAATGTCCAATTTAAATTCGGCCTCCAATTCCTCAAATTTTTATTGAACGCTCATTTTATTCTCATTCATCGCTGCATTCACTTCATTTAAATTTTGTACATCCCCTTGTACTTCGGATATCCTAGATCCTAGCTACACGACTTCTTCTTGCATTACGTTCAGATTTTGTGGCACCATATCTGTGATTTTGCACAAGTTTCCTTGCATTTCAGTCTTAATTCCTTATCTCATTTCTTTTCTGGTAATCTCTTGCATTTCTCTGATTTCCTTCCTCGTAATTTCCTGTATTCTTTCCTGTGATTCACGCATCTCATTCCTCGTAATTTCTTGCATTCCTTCTTTTGATTCCCGGATTTCTGTCCTAGTATTTTCTTGTGATTCACGGATTTCTGTCCTAGTATTTTCTTGTGATTCACAGATTCCTTGCATTCTCCTTTCCGTGTTTTCTTGTGGCTCACGTATTTCCTGCATTGTGTTTTCTGTATTTTCTTGTGATTCCTGCATTTTTGTAACTTTTCCCGCTAGTTCCTCTAGCAACACCTTAACCTGCGCTAATGATGCCATTTTATTTCCCTTTCTCGTTGCTTACTCTTGCCATGACTCACTTCTAATGTCTGAACGACCTCTAACCTATACCAAAATTGTACCCGCACACGGTACCTCCTGTAACCATCTAGCATGACCTGTTCAACAAACTATACAATTCAATAACCTGAACGTATGGGTCCCTCCGGATCTGGATTATGCTGAGATGAATGACCAAATGGCAAGTGCCAATGAACAAATCTCTTCGTATCATTTCCGAGTTAATAAATTTACCTATTTCTCATCAACAAAAGTCTGAGTTTACGGAATATACTTCCATCATCTCATACAAACTAAATTAAATCCTAATACGAACTAACGGACGTATCCTTCCAACATCTTATCAAACTTAAATAAATATTCCAAGCTTCCTTCAAAAGTATGTCAATGCCTCCACGTCAGAAGTCACAAATTTTAGTGCCTATTCCCAAGGTGAATATTATCTCAGATTTCTTTCTTTATACAGTCATTTCATGAGTGATGTTTGTCCTTCAGGCTTTGACTATCATGTATGTTTATCCTCTGTACTCAAGCCTCTATTTATACTTTGCACTCGAGCCTTCACGTTGGTCGCCAAATAATCTTCTTTAACTTCTGTGACCTTTCACGCATCTCTACATCTGGGTTCAAGTTGAAAATATTATGCCTCGGCTGGTGCCGCGCGAAGATGCAAGAGATTCCACTCAAGGGACGTGAAAGACCATTGAGCCTGGTCACAGTATCGCACCATTTATTCCTTTAAGATCTGACTGACGTATGGAGATGCATGTGAACTAGTTACTTAATCTAAACCATTATGATATAAACTTATCCTATTAATGTTCCGTTTAATAACTATCAAATTCGGAACATAAATTACAAAAAAATTGGAAAAACAACACAAATGGATGTTTAGTAGTAACTGAAAGTCAAATTATTCGAAACTATTCCAAATCCCTAAATTTTGTTGGTTATGATCTTTACAGCATCAAGCTCTTATCATAGACAAATATGTTGGCTGCATTATTAATCCTTAAATTACAACAAATCAAAAAGAAAACCAACATTCACGTTGCTGTAGGCTTAATTCAAAACATAAGTCCATCACTTACTTCATCTATTTTCTGGTCAATAAATAAAATTAACGAAATCATCTTCTCTTGGCACTCATATTCACCGACCTCAAAATACGTCTCAATACCCCATTATTCTCTTAAAATCACCAACTGATTAATTAAAATCTAGTTGAACAACTTGAACGCACCAATAACCTGTTCGTACTGCTATTGCTCATATCAACAAGTAATCAATGAAACATAGGACAACGGTATGATTTTTCCAAGCACTATGGTTGCATAATAAAAATTAAATCAGCCTCCTCTAAAATCCGGCAGCAGCTGTACCTAAACAACAAATCCCTGAAAATACTATCATCACAAATAACAATGATTCATGATCTGCGATGACTCTGCAGCCTCTGGGACTCTCCGTGAAAGAAACCTGAAAATCTACTTTCAACTCTAAGCACCAACTATATAATCTATTAGAAGAATATCAGCTAGCAGGAAGACCAATCTACACACTACCTACAAATAAGGTTACACATTTCATCCGTGACATGGCTCACATCTGCATGGTGTCATTAAATAGCATAGATCCTATCTCATCCTTTCATATTTGTGTGCAATTACCTATATTGAATCTCAAATTAAGGCATCTTTGAAGATCATCATACAAGCCATTTCAGTACTCCTCGGAAAAATTACCACAAACATCGTACTCATGCCTAAGCAATCATTACTCATTACAACCTGCAAAATCATTTGCGTGAAGAAACCAATCTTTATTTCAAACAATATATCACCGGGACTTTCTAAAATTCCACCATTCCATTAAAATGCGTAACCCCAATGAATCATTCTTCATCAAACCTCACAACATTAATCATTCATATTATTGGACGATCCTGCTACAAAACCTCTATCATCATACACGCCTGTCATTTCATCTTAAACATACTCAGGCACATCATGTCACGAAGACTATTCATCCTGATACATCTATTAATTCAATACCAACGCGATAATATTACCATCACGCTCACGAAGATCACGCCTAATATGAAAATACGATCGTAGATGACCTTAATTCTCCCACATATAATCACTTCACGATTCACTTCAAATAAGATGTATCTGAGCAATAAATAAAATCGAGGCTCATTTACAATGACATTATCTTAACAAATGCAGTGTCCATGCCTAGATTTCACCTGCATGATATCTACTATTAGCCGCTTAGATTCCCATAATATGACATGCGGCAGATCATAATTTCCAGTATTATTCACAATAAAATCACAACATTCCTACTCATGAAGTAGTGATCGACGACCATACGGTAACATTCAAGTTTCATGTCCATGCATGTCACATTCTTGACACCACGAAACTATTCTACTCTGCCTTAAGCAACTACATAGCAAGATAGATATGAGACATATATTTTGGGTACAAATCGGGCAGTTGACTTCAGGAAGACGACACATCTCATTTCTCGGTCTTAATTTTAACCATTGGTATCCATCTCAACACTCTCCTGTTCCGTCAGGACCACTCCTTTAAATTAGTTCATCATAATTGGATCTATGAACATCTTATAAATTCCTTTCATGTTACTCGACATCGTGGTACCTCAAACTTGTAACGGAATATTAGTACAATGTTACAGTGCATACTTGAATACCATTCACAATATTATTAGTTAACACTCGCCTCAGTATTTTGGGAGAGAATCAGATATATCTTTTCTATTTACAAACATTTATTTGCATCATTTATATAATAATCTCGTAATTAAAGTCAGCTTTTATGTAATTCTTTCGTAATCGTGTGTGATACTTCTAAAGCTTTTAGAATATTTTCTCAATTATCTGAATTGTTCTTTTTGAAATAAAATCCAGTACTAGAATTGCAATAATCAAAGTCGGCTTGCATTTGAAGACTCTTCCAAGTTTTGAAGCATCCCATATGATTTTAACGTTAAATAAAGCAGATTTGACAACGGCAAAGGAATTCATTTAACAATCTGTCACCTTCACAGTTTGACGTGCCAGTCGACTATTTCATAACGAATCTCAATTCTCGAATTATATACAACCAGACAGATAAGGTATGGCTACCGTATGTACACTGAACTTGGCCCATTTGATCCAACTCATTCCATGGCCTCTGCTACACATTTCCATCGTTGATGTTTCACGCCATTTATTTACATTTATTCATCTTCTGCCTGAAGAAAATGCAATGTTTATTCAATACTATATCTTCGTACTATGACATTCTATTAACGACCGTAATTTAATAAGGTACCACGGGGTTCTGAACTTACTAATTCACCGGTAGCTTCAATCCGTTATCTATTATTTGTTCAGTTAAGCGAGTTATTTGACTTACTGATGTACTTGGACGTATGATTTCACTAACTTTACATTACTATACACTTCCAATGTTTCCTTCAATTTTAATCCAGCATTCATTGGAAGGTTATAATTAACATATCTCTTAAAACCAACAAAGCTCAAAGAAAAATAAATTGAGGAGCAAATACCATTTAATGAATTTTAAATAGAATTAAATGAAAAGCTGATACCTACATAGACTATTTCAATAAAATTAAATATTTGGAAAATTTAAAAACTTATATCTTTAAATAAATTAATAAATAATATTTAAATAAAATATTGAAAAATTAAAATACTGGAAAGGTTGCAACGAATTTAATAAATTATCATTAATTGGACCATAAGGAAAAATTCATAAATTAGTACCATTAATTAGATGATCACAAAAACCCAAACCCCACGGCACTTAACTCCCTTGAAACGGCCTTGGCCTGCCCAGCGACCGTCGCTCAGCCTGAAGGCCTGCAGATTACGGGGGATCGTGTGGTCAGCACGCCGCATTCTCTCGGCCGTTATTCTGGGCTTTCGAGTCCGAAACTGCCATCTCACCGTCACATAGTTCCTCAATTCTAATCACGAAGGCTGAGTGAACCTCGAACCAGCCCTCAGGTCGAGAGAAAATCTGACCTGGCCGGGAATCGAACCCGGGTCCTCCGGGCGAAAGGCAGGCACGCTACCCCTACACCACGGGTACGGCAATTAGATGATCATCTAACTTCAAATTAATTCCAACGTGATAAATGAAATACGGGCCCGCAACTACAATAAACTGTTTAAAATTGAAATTTGCTATACATTCCTATATCAATAATTAAGCAATTAACACGGACACATGCACCAAAAAATGTGGCTCCGACAGCAAATAAAAATTACACGAATAAATAAATGAAGTTTATATGACAATACATAAACGACAGAGAATTAACCCAGCTAAGTTGAATATCACAAGGGAAAAGTAATATAAACATTCCAAATTAATAACAGAACACGGACGCACACACTGGAGCTAGTCGTTACCGAAGCCACGCTATATTACATTAAAAGTAGCCAAAGCCACCAAAATTAATGCGTGCCAACAAGATAATACATGATGCAACAATTAACAATGCATACGACCGCAAACAAAGGGGAGAATGGCACAAGAGAACGTTAACCGAATGTGATTTATAAAAATTTAAAGGCGACAAGCAAATCTCAATTCCTCACAAGCTCGACGTTATAAAAAAAAATTATATTAATAAAATATGTTATTTTATATTATATTATTATTATGATTAATATTACCACAGATGACTGTACGAAATTACATTTGCATTTCATTAAACAGTTCGCAATTTTAAATAGAGGAGACTTTGGAGAGGGCCGGATGCGTGCATGTGGTAACATATAATTTTGACCCCAAAAAAATGCGAATAACGATCCCATAAGAAAACTACGGGCAAAACACAAAATAACAGCACAGTTAGCAAGCAAATTCAAAGAACGAAGAAAATTAGAAAGGAATACACAGACCAACATTTAAAATGATAAGTTAATAAATTTTAAACAAATATAACAATAAACAACCTTATAGGCCCTGATCCAGCGATTCCAAATTACCTCACAATTTACTTACAATTAGATCTTGAAATTTTAGGCCACAAAATGTTTAGAAGTAGTTACATATATTTTAGAAAATCTTCATGAAGAATTGGTCCCTTTTAAGAAAATTTCACCTGCAGAAGTGAACACAGTTCAATTACGTAAGCAAAAGATTGCCAAAAAGGTCCATTAATATGTAAGCCAGATACGCGATAAAGTATTTTACTGCAAATAACCCACGGGTTTAGAAGAGCTCCCAAATATATTAAGATTGTGCAGTACTTACATCCTTGTGGTAGAATATCCAATTTATAAGCCAAGCATGCCGGTAACGCTCAACACTCACACAACATTTCTAGTATAGTAATTTAAATACAGGTTGGAGCCATAATAAATCTAAATTAAAGGCATGTCCTTAATTTTCCACCTCCTAGCCCAGAGTGTCTAACTCCATTTTCAAGACTCTCCAACTACACCAAAAATGTCTTCCAAAGCACACACAGCCATCTTTTACTACTGCCGCCAGAGAAGTCCTGTTCAGAGAGGATAGAACAGAATAGAGATGCAACTCAATGATAAATTTCGGTACCAAGCCACTCGGCGCTAGTAGTTTCAGTCTCTCATCAGAGATGGCACCACAGTGCGCATTTTGTGCACTATCTTACCGCTATTATCAACAGATAGTGCAGAGGAGCATCATCCGGCACAGTGACGCACATCCGGGTGTGCCTACAGCTCCTACCCCCATCCTTTCCCCTGCCCCCGCCCCTCAACTGCCGGCGACAATAATGCAGTTCTACTATTTTCATGCCCAATACATTGTAATTCATATATTTTTATTTCCAAGTACTTACTATGTTGTAAATAATGATCTGATACCCCTAGCTCGTATGACATACTATGCTACTGAGAACATAACAGCAGCATTAACTTCAAATGAATGATTGATACATTAACACAAAGCTGATATTATAACAAATAAGAAATCCCTCCGAAAGCAAGACAATGGGGTATCACATCAATATCCAAGTACCACATGAAAATAAAAATAACAGAATTAAATGCACTGAGACAGGAAATATATAGAACTACATTAATAGAACCATTCAGCTTTCAGCCCCTGATGTGCACTCAAACAGGAAATACAGGACTGGCGATGATATATTTCAAATAAACAAGCACATGAGCACTTGGAATTCAAACAACACAAACACTGTGGCATCATGGGAACTATCGATTAAAATTGATATAAGTTCGAACACGGTTAATCGATTGGGTAAAGTCCAATTCGATGCAATTTAACAATATTATATCCACAATGCTTGACGTTTGTTAGAAGGGCCCACTGATTGAGGTTAGACTTGAAATACTTGAAATACTTTACTTTGAGACAGACTGCCTTTAATTATTAACATCGTTCATTATATGCCTACTTGCGTGCCATCTACAAGACGTGTATATAACTATTTACACGTTATGAATGACCACGAGCGCCATCTAAAAGGAGAGACTAAAACTACCTGAAGCTAGCTACAGATTGGAACCATAAGCCCTATTAGACTTTCACCCCCTGGTCCTGTTCTCCACTCGCAAGCGACCCGTGCGCACAGAGCAGAAGTGAGTGATGCACATGCGTGCAACTTATTGATCCACATATTGAGCGAATAGGGGAAGATAGAGCAATTGATGTAATAATTGCAGATGACAGTTTTAAAATAAATTTGCATTGTAGACTGCACAAATAGACGAGCGCTCCAAACAATGGATGCTAATGGGAGATAACATTCCAATACATAAGCAGACATGCCACCACTTGTTGCCATTTTCATGTCACTGATTTCACTAACACGTATGCAGTCACCTTATTGTTCAGTATTTTCCAATCAAACCTTGAGTATTCATGTACAATTTGGTCTCCAATGTTCCAAATATTATCGCAATCAAGTTGAAAGAGTGCAGAACTGCTTTTTAAGAATATTTATTATAAAAATATAAGATATTACCTTTTAGAAATTATGTTTCGTATGAATTTTTGTTGAATGAATTTAAATATGTATCGCTAGCCATTGGGTGTGTAATAGCTCAACAAATGTATCTCTATGAGGTTGTTAATACATTAATTGACGATAATAGTCTGCTTCACGTGATATGTTTTAATGTTATAACAGGAAATTTAAGATTTCGGCAATTGTACATAACTCCAGTCCCCAAAAATGTATTTTTTAAGAACTCTCCATTTATCAATGTGTGTGAAACTTAATTAATAAATATAATAAAAATCTTTAATTTGTGTATGAATATGACACATATGAAAATATATTGAAATAATTGTACTAATTAAAGCAATTTGTTTATATTTATAATATTTACAAAATTTGGTGACAATTTATTTTTTAAACGTAGCAACAGACTTCTGTATATGAGGTACTGTTTCATCCATTTCATCACCTCATTTACATAGCATTTTCATATTTTCTTCCTTTTGGCATTTCTGTGTGATTTGTGTCAAATAATTTGTAAAAGCCACCTTTAACTGGAGTGTGTCTCTGTTGGTGGCACATTTAATACATAAATAAATAAATATAATGCTAAGTTCACTTCTGACTAACATTCTTAGGCCATGCAGTATTTCAAGACTCAAAAATCTAGTGCTCTTCCACCTGAACTACTCAGCCTAAGTCAATCTGCAATGTTTCAACATCACCTCTGTCCAGTGATCCTTAGATCAGCCCTTTACGCTGATGACAGTGGAGCGCTCACGTCCTCAGTTAATCTGCACAGATTTGATAGCTATCTTTCAACATATTTTTCAATTTCTGAAGCCAAAGCTTTAATCTCTAAGTGATGTAAACATTACGGTAGCAATTAGAAGTCTCTAAAGTACAAACCTATGAGTTCAAAACGTTAAAATCAACAAGTGAGTGACCCCATGGTCACTCAGCTCTGAGATCAATATCCAATACGTCCATATAAGCAATACAAATATGTTAGGCCTTACACCACATCCCTAGTCCAATATAAAGTATGTATACTCACTACCCTGTACATAACTACAAGTTCAACTCAGATTCCCTCAGGTTGCCTTCCATTACGCCCCTATCAGTATTAAACGTTACAGCATTTCCCTAGTCCCATTAGCAAAATGTGTAGCCAACATCTTGTTCCAAGTCCAGCACCGAGTCCCAAAGATCACTCTCCAAACTTTCCCCTGTATGAGTATAGCATATGTATTAAGCCTTACACCATGTCCCTAGTCTTATTAGGACAATGTGTAGCCAAAGTTTTGTTCCTAGGTCCGCCCCGAGGGAGCTAATGCTTCTGCACATTGCACAAACGATAACTGGAGGTATGTTGTCAAGTTCAGAAGCAGCATTTTGAAGGCTGTTAATTACCTCGATCTCTGTGAAGTAACGGATAGAGAGGGGGGAGTGGTAAAGGTTTAGCTGTGTTTCGGTACATATTTGTACTTTTCCCTGGCTCATTATAGCCAACATTAAATTTCTAACTGAACGTTGAGGGAATGGCCTCAGGGGAGGCAACTAGTGTCATTAGAGTAGAATGCAATTTGTGCCGATTTCCCGTGTTTACTATTAAGGTAATAACATGCTGTTGTTACTTATCTTTTTCTGTGCAGTTCACATATGCTTCGTGGATGAGTTTCTTGGTGGTGGACCTCACACATTTATATTTGTCCCACATAAGATTGCTTGTATCCTTTTTCCATTTCCTGTAAAGCATATTTCTTTTGCGTATAATTTTGTCTCTAAATTTTGTGATCTATGGAGAGTTTTTCTTGGTAATGATGGGTAGAAGGCTTCTTAGAAGTTATGATAGCAGTTCCCAGCCAGCTGTTTGTAGTAATAGACTACTCTATTACATTTCTTTACTGGTGGTTTCTTTTATTTTGTGGTAGCTGTAACTGCTAGGTGTTCGGAGGAACAGGGGATTACTGCTGTTTCCAGTACTGAGGGTGGAGGGTTAGTAAGGACAAGAGTTTGGTTAAGTAATCAATTATTCAAGGAACACGTAGAGTTCTACAACGAATTTTCCTTCTAATGGACTGCTGCCAGAACATTTCGAAGATAAAATCACTAGCCTTCTAGATACGTTTGAATCAATGTTGTATATTTTGTGCATGACTTAGAGACAGTAGTAATTCCTCATTGATGTCACCGGTCGAGTTTGGAGCTCGTTACATGGAACCCAAAATGAACTTGCTTCCAGCGCACATGAATTCCACCAAAACAAATTCTGCATTTGTTTCCAGCAGCTCAAAGCAAACACGGTTACTCTCAGGTTTCATGACAATAAGTGATCTTCCCCCTGAGGTTTCCTAAATACTGTGTATGGCTGAGGTACCACTTCTATGTCATACATTGAAGAGTTCAGCCAGGATTCACTAACGCACACAATTGGTGGTTCTAAAGCAGCAAGAGTGGCCAGAATAGCCTGTATACACTTCACATATTTCAGCCTATGAGCACTAAATCAAAACACAGTAACCGTCCTGTTATGTGCAGACCAATATTCTGAGTTGCTAACATCATTATTTACACTGACTAATGTCGTATTAAAAATGATTCTGAGACTGAGAGAACTACACTTCCAACATGACCATGTCTGCACCCCTGAGTTAATTCTCTACAGTAGAGATGTATTAATCATTGCACATGTTCTCTGGACTGGTGAGTAAAAAAATGAACATGTCACAAATAGCTGATTCACATGATGTTTAGAATAACACATATTACACAGGCATTTGAATGAGACTTCTGAGTTTGTCCTGGGTTCAATTCCACATCTCCACTAAGAGCAACTGAACACATTACAAAGTGGAGAAATGATACGGACAGTTTGGCAACTTTGATCTCTCCGGAAACCCTCCAACCCTCCAGACGTCCGATACTCATTTCTAAGGTGGACTGCAGACCTTCACGTCTACAAAATGCCCAAGAATTAATCTCACATTTAGATACATTAATAAGCGCTTATTAATTTCTAAATCTGTATACTATTCTCTGTTTGTCAAGGAGTACTTCGAGACTGCTTTTGCAGATGTTACTACCCTTTATACCATTAAAAACACGACACAAACTCGGAGAACTCGTATCACTACGGAGCTGCTTGCCACCATTTTGAAACATTTTCTGGTTATTTTGTTGTGATGAGCTGCAGGTTTAAATATTCAAGATTGACATTCTTGCAAAATTTGAATCCTTCACTTTCATCCTACATAGCCAGACAAGAGGCAGTGTTGCTAACATTCCTACCCCAGAATATACTTTCCACCTGAATGAACACTGAGGATGCCGAGGCCAACCTCTCGCTCTGAATCAACCCCCACTTTTGCTTTTGTTTACTCACTTAATTTCACCATACCAGGATGCATCTCTCAAATAGATTGCTTACCTGTTACTCATGACCATTTATCAGATTTATTGATTTGATAGTTCTTCGAATATTGTGATGAGTGAGTGAGTGGTGTTTTGCATTTCTACCATACATTGCCTGTGATTGTGCAGAAATCAGCTACTGCTTACACTGTCAGATTTAACCCTCTGGTACACGCGCCGCGGAGTGAGAGTCCGCACTTTATTATTCTTTGGTATCATAGGCCGAAAATGCAAGGCAGAACAGGCTACCTTCTTGTAGCTTCCTTCTGCAACAATAAAAAGGCCGTGACGGTGTGAGAATGTCTGAGTAATCGCCGAGTTCTCGATTACAGAAGTTTATATTGTCAACTGCAGACTTGCGGAGTCTGAGTCCGCAGGCGTGTATTGGCGAGTTGTTAATCTTACTCACTGTTTTGGTAAGTCACTCATTCTTCCATTACTATTTATTATAAAATTATATAATTTTACTACCTACTTGTGATTATTTACAGTGGGATAAACACAATATTACAAAATGAGCTATGAATTATTATTTTACATGCTATTTCCAAGGAGTTGGTGCGATTTATTCCGAGAGTTATGGATCAAATCGAGCAGTGGTTGGACGACGATGAAGTTGGTGCAAGCGATGATAGTGATCAGGACGTCGTAAACAATAGTGATCGTAATTCTCAGAGCAAACAGTCCACATGTGAAGAGGACGTGACTGAAAGTGAGCAGCATGAAATGTATGTTGGAAAGGATGGGATCCAGTGGAATCATCAGCCTGTAATGAACCGTAATGGAAGGGTGAGGCGACCTGAACATAATCTTATAAAACACTTGCCTGAAGTAGTAGGAATTGCCATGAATACTGAGACGCCAGTTGAAGCTCTGCAATTGTTCTTTACCGACGAAATGCTATAAGAAATCGTAACATGCACAAATCGCTATGTATACTCTTGTGTCATACAAGTCAAGAAAAGACGAAGTTGTATTGGTTCTATCTACTTTCCATGAAAACCATTCTATTGATGACGATTCAGATGGATCAAAACCCTCACTGATTACCTTCTATAATGACACGAAGTGGGGCGTTGATAAGGTGGATGAAATGAAATGCACTTACTCCATGGCAAGAACATCAGGACGTCGTGACTTCTTCCGTGCGATATACTTCAATTAATAGAATGTAACGATTATAATTTTATTCCAAGAAGTATATTAAAAACCAATTATTGTTAATTTAAAATTAGTTTGCTAAGTCCTGTGATTTGCAGTTGACAACTTCTAATTTATCCCAAAGGACTGAAATGTTCTTGTAAATGTAGATTATATATGAATTTATCAATATAAATAAAATCGAAATAAAGTAATAATGATGTAAGACAGATTGACAGATGAGAGAAATCAGGAATTCTTTGTAAAAGAATTGAAATGAAAAGAATGGAAGCTTACAAACAATCGCGGACTGTCAGTCCGCGCGCGTGTATTGGTGTTACAACAGAGCGTGCGTTTAAAGGAGGGTTAAGAACAAAGATTGTGGAAGAGCAACAGGAGGCAAAGTTAACTGTTGGAGAGCAATAGACTTGACATTTAGACACTTAAATACCTCCAACCTGCATGGAGCAGTGTTTATAATGAGGTGATAGAGGTGAAGAAGAATAAAAAAAATACGGATGGAATACAACACACCAGCCACTGTGGATCATTGCTGTATTTCTAGCCACTGGATCCCAAGATCAAATTTTCAAAGGTCAGAAGAAATTCTGAGTATGGAAAGCAAATTGAGTACATCAGAACATGGTCATCCAGCTGCAAATAATCAGGCCTTGAAATATTAAAAAAATCCCAGGCAGGTTCTTTTTGCTATTTGCTTTATGTCGCCTCGACGCAGATAGGTCTTTTGGCGACGATGGGATAGGAAAGGCCTGGGAATGGGAGGGAAGCGGCCATGGCCTTAATTAAGGTACAGCCCCAGCATTTGCCTGGTGTGAAAATGGGAAACCAAGGAAAACCATCTTTAGGGCTGCCGACAGTGGGGCTCGAACTCACTACCTCGCGATTACAGGATACTGGCGGAACTTAAGCGACTGCAGCTATCGAGCTCGGTCCAGGCAGGTTTCTGATGTTATTCTTCCACTGAAAACAACATTCAAAAATATGTACCTAATAACACCACGATAAAAATCTACTACGCCATCATACGAGCCAATATATTTAACCCGGCATTACTCGCTAGGTCTTTACGTGCGTCGTTACTCGCTAGTGAGCGGAGCGCTCACCTTTACGTTTAAAGGCTATAATATGCCCATATAAAGTTGGAGGTATTTTTAATATGTCAATTTGAGATAGTTATTTATTTAGGAACACGGCCGAGTGGAATGGCTATGGAGGCAAGCTCTACATTTGGGAGACGCGCGAGTTCGATCCCCACCGTTAGCTGTCCTGAGAATAGTTTTCTGTTAACGCGTCCAGGCAAATGCCGGGGCAGATTCTATTCATAAACTACAGCCGATTCCTTTCACCTATTTAGCCAACTTCATTCACCATAATTTATTTCATCTTTATTAGCTCCTCAACTAAGGTTGGCGTCAGGAAGGGCATCTAGCCGTAAAGCAAGCCATTTAAACTGATCTCACAGAATTCAATAAACGAAATTTCCTCTCGTTCACAAAACTTGCAGACACTCTCAAACACAGTTATGATCATTTTCGTAAACCTCATCTGTTTCATTACTTTCAGTTTCGTTGTTCAAGAGCACTTTTTCCTCCGTTTCAGCCAACCACGAAAGTATCTGATTAGTGGATGGCATTGTAACTTGTATATATTGTCTAACAACAGTCACAGTATAAAGATTTCACTTAAACACAAACATGAAACAAACCCTGAATTATTACGAAGCGCGAAATGTAAGTAGCACAGTTACTCGCTACTGAGCGCACCGCTCACCAAACATATACTACTGTGCCTAATAATGAATTGCGGGTGTTTGTTTTCAAAGATAATGAAAGTGACTGGCACATCCCCTTCATAACATTCTGTTAGAAAGGTACAGGGAGTTTCAAAGTTGAAGGTCTTGTAGCATTCCAACAAGAAGCAATATAGTACGAAGGTGAGCGCCGCGCTCACCATGCGAGTAACCGCGGGTTAATGGCTTTGAAACTTAACAAGCCACTGAAGGTGACAGAAAAAATATCGATATCATAGAAAGAAGATATTTGCGAAGTGTCGCTAATGAATGAAATAGGGGTTTCCAAAAAAGAATCATGAAGATGTACAGAGGTATGAAAGGAGACAAAATCAAGTGCCTAATACACAGCAGATTGATTCTCTGGACTGGTCATGTTGCAAGAATGGCCAACAGCAAATTCATGTTCAAACAGACACCCCAAGAACACCTATTACAATATGGAGGAAAGAACTGGGATGGTAATATTAATAATCATTGTACTGGCTCAGATACCGATTGGTGCCAACTAGCCGGTCTGCTGACCACTAGATACTACGAGCTGTCTTATTTCAACTTTGTGAAATTTTCTCATGAGCCACGATCAAACCAACAAGTTCGGACAATGAGTGAAGAAGAGGAGAAAAAATTCGAGAATGATCTGGATGGACCTGTGCACACCTTGAACCCAAGACATTGGGATATCGAGGACTTCACTCGACCTCTTGTCTGCAGAGGGAGCTACTCAACATATAAATAGCAAATACCATATTGTCGAGAGTTAGGGGTATAAAATCTAATTAAGCAAAACAGTACTTACTTGTCTTCTTCTTTGAAGCAAGCAACCAACTGACCTACTGGGTGTTCATCTACACTTATTTCATTCTTAATATCGCTGGAAGGCTGTAAGGAACAAATATGTAAAACAAAGTAAGAAATGTAGAGTAAACAGATAACAAGAGTAAAAGTTTAAAAACAGACATGACAGCTGGCAAAATAAACTGCATAGTTACAGAAAAAAAATATCAATTTATTCTTCCAATGTAAAAAGAAAACAAGCAAACAAGTGTCAAGTCAAAATAATATGAAGAACAGGAACATGAAAAGGAACTTATAACAAGATAAAGAGGACAGCACTGGAAGAGGGAGCAAAAGAAGAAGAAAAACTAGAAGGACAACAATAATCTGTGCAATTTTTTCTTCTCCTCCTACAACTTCCTGTCAACATGTTCATCCTATTACGTGTACTTAAATGACTGGTCACTTGCTTGTTTCTGGTGTTCCCACAGATGACTCTGATTGTCAGATAGACATACATTGGATCTTAACCTGAGAAAGGTCAATCTCTTGCCTACCATGTTCAAGTTCGTAAAACAAATAGTCAGTTGTTGGACTTTTCATTGACTCTAGACAATCTGTGAAGGCTTTATTAATATAGGTTTATAACATTTATATTCAGATTATAAAGGACTGGCCGTGTTTTCTATGGATAGCAAGTACACCGCATTCCCAGAAGCCCCAGAATTGATTCTCGGACAAGTTCAAAAATATTATCATACTCTGATGGCTAGTTGCTGGTCCAGTCAGGCTGTATAAGAACAAAGTAGTTGTTAATTGATAGAGAGGTGGAGTCCATAGTCTAAAAAGCCAAGACTAATGACCAAGTAAATTTGTTTTATTCACCACACACCGACTTATAAAATGCAGGCCATCAGGCTGAGCAGGGGTCGCTTGACAGGGTAATGCTCACCAGAGCATAAGAGCCACAGGTTTTGGTTTGGTCTTAAAAGGACTCTCTTCAGAGAGATTAAAACTACCTAGTATGTTTCCTTGACATGATCAGAAACACCTAACCTTTTTTCAAATTATCATTCAACTGAAGTAGTCTACACATGACTTTGTATGCAATGTTAATTTTTTCTCTCGGGTTTTTGAAAGAGAGAAACCTTACACTTTGCTTCCTCACAAGTGAACTTTCCACAGTTCTAACAAAGGTAAAAGGATTCAATTTAGTTAAATGTCATTGATTATTTCATCAACAGAGCAATATTCAAATGAATTCATCAATCTAAACCTTACTAATGACAGTTGAAGGGTCATAACTAATGTTGTATATTTTGAAACCAACAACCAGCAAAAGAGAGGAATCTCCCATTGTCCTGTGTAGCAAGTGCTGCAAACAAATCAAGGCTCCAAAGCACATGGGTAACACTTCCCTGGAATATCTCAAGGCTCAATTCATCACAGATGAACATCTTCAGGATCGGCTGCATCCATTGATATGCCACGGAGCACATGTAGAATTTTATTGACTTTAATGTTAAATCTTATACCGGAAAGGCAACCCCAATTGTTGGCAACAACAAAGCTTTAAACAATAATCTACAGTATATTAACTCCATGAGAAGAAACATGCTTGAAACAGGCGACTCTCCAGATACACCCATAAAATATCTTCAATGGACTGGTCATACGAAGATTAAGTAGGCCACAAGTGGATGAAAACAGAAATGACATTTAATTAGCTCTAGAAAATGAAGGCGAACTGGAGTACGGGAGATACGATGGTTGGAACTTTAAGAGTGACAGCACTGCTGATGAGACGCCATGCAATGGAATCTAATAATGTCACTGACAGCACACGTTAGTTGTATACCTACCTTACCTCAGAGCATACCTTCTCACATCACATGCATGCAAACTGGCATAATGAACACAGCCTCGGGTTAGCTGGCAGCCTAAGTCAGTTTTGTCACGATGTGTTTGAAACAGGAACAATGGAATTGCATCAGGACTGATTTTGCCAAAGGTTGTACATCACGACAGTGTCCTCAAGGACTTCAAGAAGCTTGCAGCGAAACTGCATAGCCTTACAGGACAGTGGTATGGTGGATAAAATCCTTTCACGGGGGATGCCATGAGTGGCACATGTGTGTCAGCCAAGTCATCGTAGTGTCAGTGAAGGAGAAGGGCACGTTCTTGCCGTGTTAAAGGACACTATTCGATGTCATATAATATGTGAGCCGACCCGAGACACAGGTTTAGCAAATGAAAAAAAAAAAGAATGAAAATGGGTTCAGTGAGTTTCGCCCAGTACAAAGTTCACTGCTCGCTTACAGCTTGCGTCGAAAGTAACAGCAACAGCCTGCTTTCTCTTGCCGGGTCGGGCTGAGTAGCTTAGAAGCGCTAGCATTATAACATGACAGGTTCGATTCTGTCTTAGTCTGGTTATGCTAAAATAAGACGTGTCGGTAGAACTCTTGAGGAACTAAAGTCTTGCACATTGGCGTCTCTGGGTTCGATCATGGCTCAGTCTAAAGGTGCTTAGTAAAAGTTCTGAGGGACAAAATTCTAGCACCTCTGCATTTCCGGGTTCGATCCTAGCTCAGTCTGGTCGTGCACGGCAGAACTTCTGAGGGACTAAATTCCAGCACTTCGGCGTCTCTAGGTTCAATCCTAGCTCAGTCTGAGGTGCTTAGTAGAACTTCTGACAGACAAAATTCTAGCACCTTGGCATCTCTTGGTTCAATAATGGCTCAGTCTTAACGTGCTCATAAAAACTTTTGAAGGACTAAATTCCGGCAACTCAGGGTCTCAAGGTTCGATCCTGGCTTAGTTTTGTGGTATTTGAAGGTGCTCGGTAGAACTTTTGAGGGACTAAATTCCGGCACCTCGGAGCCTCGTGTTGTTAGCATAACAGGTTCGATTCTGTGGCTCAGTCCGGTGGTATTTGAAGGACTAAATTCCGACACCGCGGCGTCTCCGAAAACAGCAAGTTCGATCCTAGCTCAGTCCGCTGATTCAGCCTTATGTCGTTAGATTTACTGGCAGGATTCTTGAGGGACTAAATTCTGACACTTCGGCATCTTGTGTTGTTAACATAGTATCTTCGATTCCTGTAGCTCAATCTAAAGGTTCTTGGAAGAACTCTTGAGGGACTAAATTCCGGCACCTCGGTGTCTCCAGGTTCTATCCTGTTGCTTAGTCTGGTGGTAATTAAAGGTGCATGGTAGGACACTTGAGGGACTAAATTCCGACACCTCGGCGTTTCTAGCAGGTTCGATCCGGTAAGGGATAACCTAGACGATACCCCCCTTCTTTACGGCGCGTTGTTGTTAACTTAGAGTCGCTTCTTGCTAACAACTATTTTTGGGATACTAACACGGGAAGGAAGAAGGGCTTTAGTCTACTGCTTACTTTAAAGGCCTGTGTGTTTTCTCCCGACCGCTTAGAAAATCAGTGCATAAACTTTTGTTACAACTGTAGTGCAGACATATGCTGATTGCATAGGCGCCTAGTAACAAGTCGCAGTCGACCGGATGTAGTCTGTGTGAAACGCACGCCAGTTTGCAGATCTCCATGTGTGTGTAAAGTGTATGCATATACAATTCCTGTACTTTGATTCAAGCTGATTATCATCTACCGACTAGTAGTAAGACAAAAGGTAAGATTAATTTTTTGATTATTATTATTATTATTATTATTTACGATTTCTTTTTTCTTTGTTTTTAGAAAATCACCGTCTGCTGTTTACATTATTCCAGTAACCTTTCTTCAGTTTGCAGCCTTCAACTTAAGGTAAGCCTAAACTGCTGGTTGGTGTAGGCAGTTCTGTTGATAATCTAACTAACCTTCATCACTATGTGCTACACTTAGGCAGTAATATATCTACTGATAATTAGTTCTTTACTGGGTCGTAGGATAAAACTGGGGAGTAGGGCCAGTATCCCTCCCAGGAAGCCTCACCTGCTTGTAGTAGGATGGGAGGATTAGAAGACATAGACAAGGAAGAGGTTAATCTTGTAACTTCAAACTCGTAACAATGTCTGACCGCTACAGGTTGAAACTTGGTTTCTTCCGAACATTGCAACTTTTGTCTAATCTCTATTGATAAATGGTTGTTCTCTTCAAACCTAATGCTGGTTGCTGAAAATGACCGTTATTAATTGATTTTTTTTTCAGTTTTTAACCTTGCGACTCGAAGGAAGGACATTGAGTTACTATATTTTTAACAACGGCAACAACACCCTCATCGAACGTTATCTGCAAGAGTGCTTCTACTTTGTTAGGTATGGAACATTTATCTCTCTGTTTGCTTCTTCTAACTTTAAATTTACGATAATATCTGACCTCTATAGGTAAAAACTTGGTTTCTTCCGAAATTTACAACTATGTGTGTCTCCGTTACGTTTACATTTAATTTTGTAACTCCAAACTCGCGACAATATCTGACCTCCATAGGTTGAAACTTGGTTTCTTCCGAACATCGCAACTTTTGTCTAATCTCGATTGATAGATGGTTGTTCTCTTTTCAGAACTTGTTGCATACGCTGTTCTCCTAAACACCTTATCCTCAGAAAGAGAAGACACTATGTTCCCCTGCGAGCAGTGTAACGTAACGTTCACAAGACAGGATAACCTCACGCGTCATATAAAAACAAAATACCCTAGCATAACATCCGCTTTATGTGAAGTTTGTCGGGTGTATTTCGCTAATGTGGAGCAATACTAGGCCCACATAGTAGAAGTACATCAGGTATCTTCTTGCGACTGTAACCCTCAGGTAGTTCGAAAAAAGCATGTAACTACTGATGTAGATGTAAAAAGCTGTAGTAACAAAAAACCAAGTAAAAATGAAGAACATCAAACTACACTTCGAACACTGTAATACTAATGTACCATCTTCACATTTTCAGGATCACTTACGAAGGAATGCGCATAAAAAGAATGCCTGTAGAAGTGCTAGTAATACAAACATCGAAGAAATTAATACTGCATTTAAAAGTAGGATTTTTAGTTGCAGAATTCGTACTAGTCAGAAGTTTCAAAACAACGAAAACATTTTAAATTGCATTCAACCGGATGTGCAACAGCTCCTTGACAAAACTTTGCCTAATCATAATTTATTTGAAGTTAATTTCGAACTTTTTGCGTTGTATATTAAGAGCACAGATGAAAGTGAAATAACTGAAATTAAATCATTTAATACGAAGAATTTTGTAGTGAGTGAGTCAACTAATTTTAGTGATGTATCTAGGGATATCTTGAAGATTATTTCAACGAAGAGCGAGGACTTTCAAGAAAAAGAATCAGTGTGCGCTTTAGATGATACTTTGTATCTAGAAGTTAACATCAAAAAGTACAATCCCTTGCGAGGATCTTCATACATCGAGCTGCCAACATGGATTCAGCGAAAAGAAGCTGTTGTGAACGTTCAAAACAATGACGAGGCGTGTTTTGCATGGGATGTTGTGTCAGCTTTAAATCCTGCGAAATCGAATGCAGCGAATAGAACATCCTCGTATCTTCACTACTCATTACAACTAAATTTAGATAGTATAGAATTTCCTATGCAGTTAAAGGGCATTAAGCGCTTTGAACAACTAAATAATATTAGCATTAATGTGTATGGTGTAAACAAAAAGTCTGTAGTAGGTCCCCCGTATTATACATGTAATAAGAAGAGTACTCATGTTAACTTTCTCTATATCGAAAACAGTGAGAATAGTCACTTTTGTTGGATTAAAAATTTAAGTAGGCTTGTTTGTAGTCAGCTGTCAAACAGGTGTAACAAAAAATGGCTATGCGACGGATGCTTGCAGTATTTTAGAACTGAAGATCAGTTAACAAACCATTCTAAGAATGACTGCAATCATGTATGTACAGAGATACCTACCACAGGCATTTTTTTTTTAAATTTACAAATTATAAGAAGCAGATGTGGGTGCCTTTTGTTATTTACGCAGACTTTGAAGACATCCTCAAATCATTCAGCACATGCGCGCATAATCCAGACCACACTTTTACTAATACTACACACATGCATATCCCGTATAGCTTCGCGTATTATGTCAAGTGTAGTTATGATGGTACGCTTAAGAAGTTAGAGCTGTATTGAGGACGTAATGCTGCTAAAGTATTTTTAGAAAGACTTGAAAGTGATGCAGTGCGTCTTAGCAGTATTTTAAATACTAACATTCCTATGAAACTACTCACCGAAATTCAGTTACAAGAGCATGAACGTGCTACAAAATGTAGTATTTGTGATGGCGAATTTGCTGAAAATGACCCTAAAGTTTTCGATCATGACCATCTAACTGGCTTGTACAGATGCCCTGCTCATAATAGCTGCAATCTTAAGTACAGAGTTCCAAAATTTCTTCCTGTAATTTTTCATAACTTATCTGGTTACGACTCACATTTTATTATTTCACAATTTGGAGCTTCAGACGCAAAAAATAGATATAATTCCTCAGAACGAAGAGCGGTACATTGCATTTACAATGTGCGTAAAAGTAGATGAGGAGCATGCTATAAAACTGAGATTTCTTGACTCGTTTCGCTTTATGGCGAGTAGCCTTGATAAACTTTTGAGTAATTTGCAGCCAGAACAATTTACAGAAATTCGACATGTTTTTCCTGAAGAGCAGTTTAATTTAATTCGGCGTTATAAATATCTTAACTGCTTAGAACGCCTCGAAGAACGCGCCTTACCATAAAAACAATCATTTTACAGCTCGCTGAATTCAGCTGATATTAGTGATGATGACTATTTACATGCACAACGTATCTGGGAGCAGTTCCACATTCAAACGCTAGGCGAATACTCTGACTTATATTTAAAGACGGATGTACTTTGGTTAGCTGATGTTTTCGAAAATTTTCGCTGTGTTTGCAAGAAAACCTACAGCCCTGTTCCAAATCAGTATTTTACAGCACCTGGATTAAGTTGGGATGCCATGATAAAATACACGCAAGTGAATTTGGAACTGCTAACCGATATCGATATGGTGCAATTTATAAAATCGTCTATTCGAGGCGGTCTAAGTCAGTGCAGTGGGCGGTATTCTAAGGCAAATAATAAATACATGCCGAGTTTTGATTCTAGTCAGGAATCTCAGTATATTGTACATCTTGATGCTAACGATCAGTATGGGTGGGCGATGAGTCAGCATCTACCAAGTGGTTTCTGCTGGCTACCGCAGTGCGAAATTAACGATTTACAGCTGCACGCCCGAGAAGATGAAGCTAATATGGGCTATTTCTTTGAACTTGACTTACAGTATCCTAAAGAGTTACATACTTTTTATAATAACTTACCGTTCTGCCCTGAAAATATGAAGTCTCCGTACATCACATCAACAATGAAGATGCTAATCGCTAATTTGTGTGACAAATCTAAGTATGTCATTCATTATCGTAATTTAAAACAGTGTTTGCAGCGTGGTTTGAAGTTAACCAAAATCCATCGCGTACTAGAATTCAATCAGTCACTGCGGCTAAAGCCATATATCAATCTCAACAACGATTTGAGAACAAGTGCAATTAACGAGTTTAAGAAAGATTTCTACAAGCTCATGAATAACAGTGTTTTTGGTAAGTCTATGGAAAATGTCAACAAACACATTGATGTAAAATTGATTACAAACTGGGAAAATATTAAGCAAAGGTACGGTGCTAACCATTTAATAAGTAAACCGAATTTCCATAGCTGTACTATTATACATGAAAATTTAGTTATTATACAGATTAATCGTGTTAATGTTAAGTACGACAAACCTACCTACGTTGGCGTTGCTGTAATTGAATTAGCTAAAACACTGATGTATGATTTCCATTACGATTTTATGATGAAGTACGCTCATAATGCGCAACTGCTCTACACAGATACCGATTCGCTTATTTACCAAATCAAAACTGATAACTATTACAATGATATAAAGCCAGACTTTGGTAGGTTTGATACTAGTAACTAGCCTGAAAATAATCATTATAATCTACCACTAGTAAACAAAAAAGTTCTAGGTAAAATGAAAGACGAATGTGCTGGAAATATTATGGATTCATTTGTAGGTACCAAATCCAAATCATATTGCATAATACTCTTATATCAACTACAAATAAAGAGATTGAAAGGAATTAGAAAGAATGTAGTTCAGAATCAGCTAAGTTTAGAAAATTACAAAAATTGTATTAATAGTAATCCACGTATTCTACATAAGCAAATGGCTGTTATCAGAAGCAAGGCGCATCAGTTGTACACTCATTTAATTAGCAAGGTAGCCCTTAATAATGATGATTGCAAACAGTTTGTCATTCCAAATTCTACCAACACTCTAGCCTGGGGGCATAGTAGTACTGATAGGTACTATTCCATATAAAGCAGGTGTGTGTGTGTGTGTGTGTGTGTGTGTGTGTGTGTAAATATTATGCTAGAGGTGTGTACTTTGTAATATATACGCTAAGCTGTCTTACATCACAATTTACTGTACATATTGTATAAAGACAGTAAGAAGGGAGAGGTACGCTGAGAGCGTAGTACAGCGAATAATTTAAGTTTAAACTTGTACATATAAATATTAGCAGAATTGCATTATTACTTACGAAGGGTGAGGTACACAGACATTGTAAGATGTACATGTATGAAGTGAAAATAATACAGCAAGATGAAATTTGTACATACAAGATGTAAATAAATAATGTAGAAATGGCATATACTTTTATTTTAGATTAGGTATTACCTTCTCATCCTCCCGCTCTTTCGTCTTAAATACTCGAAGAAAAAAAGTATGTCAAGAAAGAAGGTGTTTAGCAGATTTGTAAGTATGTTATCATCTTAGAAGAGCAGCTCAGTAAGTATGTTGAGAAGAGAATTTTCTTTTCTGAACAGTGTTTGATTCTAGTCTTGCAATGCAGTGTTCTACAACTCTGAACTATAGTATGTGATTTCTGTGTTCTCAACACTTGTTGTAATATGTTTTGAACAGCAGAATGTGTTCAAGTCAAAACATGCAGCACGTGTGTCTTTGTGATGCATGTTTAAACTTGTTCAAAAAAGCTATGCCATGACAGAGGAGGAGGAGGTTGAGGAGGTAGTCATAACAGCCGGCGTTATATTGTGTAGTAGCCTCTAAGTGCTAATTAGCGTTGGGAAGGGCATATTGTCATAAACTAAGGATAGTCTCCTTTAAGATATTAGATGAGAGGTTGGGTTCGCGAATGCACTAAAGTTTTACTGTTTAATGATGATAGCTAATGGAAGTTGTCAAATTGTCCGCTACTACGATAAAGATAGAAGCACGGTGCTCTGTTGATTAAAGATGGCGGATGACAGCTGACGGAATTTTTCAAATTGCCTGCTACTACGATAAAGATAGCAGCACGGTGCTCTCTTGATTAAAGATGGCCCATGACAGCCGTCAAAAAAGCACGGAGATTTTTTAAATTACCCGCCAACACATTTCAAAGATAGTAGCTAAAGATAGCAGCACTGAGGTTTGCGATGCAAGATGGCGGATGACAGCTGACGGAATTTTTAAAATTGCCCGCAGTCCCGTAAAGATAGCAGCACGATGCTCCGTTAGTTAAAGATGGCCGATGTCAGCTGACGGAATTTTTCAAAATGCCCGCAGTGCCGTAGAGAAAGCAGCACGGTGCTCTCTTGATTAAAGATGGTGGATTACAGCTGTCAAAAAAGGACATGGACATTAAATTACCCACCACCACGATGAGGTTTAGTGCTATAAAGATGGCAGCTCGATGCTCTGTTGATTAAAGATGGCTGCTCTCAGCTCTTAAAAAAGCATGTGGGTTTGCTTCCAAACAAGTGCACGTGCAATTTTTCAAATAGCCGCCACCACATTGCAAAGCTAGTGCCGTAAAGAGGGCAGCATTAAGGTTAGCGATGCAAAATGGTGGATGACAGCTGTCAAAAAAGCACCTGGATTTGTTTACCAATTCAAATCTTGCGCTAAGGTTGCCCGTGTGGTTTAGTGCCGTAAATATGGCAGCACTGAGGTTAGCGATGCGTTGTTGTTTAAAGATGGTGGATGTCAGCTGTCAAAAAGCACGTGGCTGTGTTTAAAAATACAAATTTCGCGCCAAAATTTAAATTTCCTGCGGGAGGAGGAGGCCTCTACGGATGGCCTGAGGCGGAGGTGGCGGCCGAACCATCCACTTATACTACTCCTGAACCATATACTATGGTCCACAGATTCAAACCTTTGTGACTTTGACTTGACTCACAAGATGAAGGAACCACTTCGGGGCCTTTGCTCCAGAATTGATTCAGAGATTGGTCAGGCAGTAAACTGCTCCAATCGAACTATCAACATAACAGGTGCTGCAAGAGATATCGTATGATGTCCACACTGTTGGTAAAAAGATGCACACAATACTAGTGACTAATCTGTATGGCAGTAAATCATGGTATAACATTCATATCCTTTGCATGAGTTATAATTGAATATTTGCTACTATTAAAGTCACATCCCTCGTTTATGTTCAATAAGTTTCTATTTTAAAACTTGCTTCATGGTGCCCCGGCACAGATAGGGCTTATGGCAATGAAGGAATAGGAATGGGCTAGGAGTGGGCAGGAAGTAGCCTTGGCATTAACTCATTGGTGCCGACTTACGGAACCGTTCCTTACGCCGCCAATTTGGACCGAACACCTTTCAAACAGTGATAAACGGATTTCATAGATGTTTTTGAACACATTTGTCTGGAGCATGGTGTTGTATGGAACACTAACATGGACGGTAACTAGCTCAGGAAAAAAAGGTAGAAGGTTCTGAAATTTAGTGTGAAATATGAATGTTGAATGTGAGCTGGAAAGATCGAATCACGAACGAAGAGATACGGAATGAAATAGGAGAGAGATCAATTTTGTTAAATTTGACAAGAGATAGAATGATAGGACATATCTTAAGACACCCAGGACATGTTAAGTTGGTTTTTGGGGGAAGTGTAGTCAGTAAAAAAGAACAGTATGGGTAGACGACGATATGAATATGGCACGCAGATCAGAGCAGATGTAGGATGTAGTAGTTATCTAGAGATGAAAAGGATACCACAGGATAGGGGCTCATGAAGGGCTGCATCAAACCAGTCTTTGGACTAATGACTCTCAAAAAATAACAAGTGAGAAATTGTGTCCTGGTTAACAGAGACTGCAATTTGTTTCCAAGAAGACATGCTGAGAACCCGGTTATATTCATTAAGTAAGATGAAAAAGCCAGTCCAGTGCACTTATAAAATAGACTGTCTTTAAGCCAAACATGGTCATACTGTATTACACCTTTCTCCGTATCACCCAGAATTGAATCCCATTAAGCTGATATGGGCAAGTGTCACGAATGGCATTTCTGAACAAAATGTGGTGTTCAGAATTTACTTTATTATTTATTGTCTTGTTTTATATGGCAGGACTCTGGCTATGAAGCCTGCTATTCTGTCCGGCCATACATACACTTAAATGAAGAGTTAAATATACACTCAATTATCTACAATTTAATATCTTAAGGTATCAATCAAATGTTTTAATTAACCTAATAACTTAGCTATGATCTAATCCTACTATGTTATGAATAACTATTAATACTTATTAAGCAGGTTTGACAGAGTTTCATAAAGCGGAGGTGGTTTGACACGCTCCTAATTTCAGCAGGTAGAGAATTCCAAATCCGGCTGGCGGCGACTACAAATGATCTACTTTAGCCAGATGAGTGGTGAATGGGGATGCTTAGTACTGAGGTGGATGATGATCTGGTAGGAATATTAGAAGGTGATGCAAGGTAATGGAATTGTGTGCCAAGGTATTCAGGGGTGTTCAGGTTCAGTACATGATGTAACAGGGAAACAGTGTGTAAATTTCGTCGCTCTATTAAGCGTATCCATGCAAGTCTATCAAATGCGGGAGAAATATGGCTAAACCTTGGTATAACTGAAATATATCGAACACATGTGTTATGTGCCTTTTGGAGCTTGATGGAAAGTGAGGCGTTCAGGTTACTGCGTACTACGTCATCGTAGTAGAATATTGGCATTACCATACTTTCGATAAGCAGTTTTCTTACATTTTGCGGGAGTAAATCTCTTGAGTTTTTTTAAGGGAATGTAAGGAATAAAACACTCACTTACATATACCTGTTACATGATCGTTCCACTAAGCTTTTTATCCATTACCATCCCTAAGTTTTTAACTGTATCTTTCAACTGTAACTGAGTGCCTCTTAATGTTACTGAGTGGGTATGCATGTCTGTAAGTCGTGCGTGGGTTTTCTTGGTAGCTAAAAGAATACATTGAGATTTTCTGATATTGACTTTTAGTGCATAGTCATCGGTCCACATACATATTCTTTCTAGGTCGTCATTCATATTATTTATTGCAGTCGGTAAGTCACCACGATGTGCATGTGTATATATCTGTATGTCATCTGCATACATATGATATTGACAATGTTTAATTACTTGTGTTAGTCCTGAAATGAAGATCGAAAATAGCAGTGGTGCTAGCACTGACCCCTGTTGTATTCCAGTCTCAGAATGGAAGCATTACTATAATTTATGGTGAACAAATTGCTTCTAATACAAATGAGGACTGGAAGTAAAATTTGTGATCAAGTAAATAAATTTGAAGATCAGTAATTTCAATTGAAGGTTTATTGGACCATTGTAAACATAAACGTGAGAAGTGAAATGGACAGAAATAGTGACAGTGATGGAAGGAATACTGAAACTGCAAGAGAAACTGGTAACAAAATGACAGACACTGCCAGCAGAAGTGAAATAGGCATGGATATAGAATATGATGAAACAGTGGGAGGGGCATTCTCTAAGAGATTTAGTATGCCTAGATATTGTGACAGTGAATGAACCATAGTCTTCTATCAAGTGATTAACATACTAAGTTATGTGTAATGTGCAGTTACATGTGTAATTATTGGAAGTATTTGTGAAAGGCTTCTTAACAGGAATAACATAATTTACGATGAGATTGTATGTTTCATACGGCATGCATTGTACAATATCCTCACTTACACTCTCCTATGTATGCTCGACCTTAGTCCTTGTCACCTTCCACTAGAGCGCACTTCCTGTCCTGCACTTAAATGAGTGTTCTCCACAATTTGCAAAAGCTGTACCCAAATTTTGTGACTTTGTCCTCAACACAACAAAAGCATTGTAAAAAAAAACCTACACCGTCAGAAATTTTTCTGATGTACTATATACAGGCAGAGAGGTTAAAAAATTATGGTATATCTAGGGAGTAACATACGACCATTGTGCTGAAATCAAATGCTGGACAGAGGAAGCAGAGTCCATATTCATTAACATGTGGCAATGCCTATCCTGAAACGATCTCAGAATAAAGCTCAAAAAGAGAATAACAAAGTGCTGTGTCCTCTCCACCCTACAACAAACTGTAGAGCCCTATATATTTTATTACCCACAGAAAAGAGAATCGAAACTTTCAAGATGTGGATATATAATGGCAAATTGTGTAATTCCTGTAGGTTATTTTCATGTTTGACCAACGGAGATAGGACTTATACAACAAAAGGATACGAAAAGTTCTGGAGTAGAAAGGAAGCAGCCATGACCTTAATTATGGTACAGCCCCAGAATTTAATATGAAAATGGGAAACCATAAAAACCACCTTTAGGGCTGCCGACAGTGGGGTACCCAACACAACGAGCTGTCTACTTGAGCTTATCAAGACAATTTAACCCAAGAGGCTGAAATATATGCATCAAATTATGAGGAATCATAAAAAGGACAGTCTGTCACAAGTAATATTTTGAGGAAGATATTTAGGTAAAAGAAGACTTAGAAGAAGACGGACAACTCGGATCAATATTTTGAAGAAATGGGTTGGAGCTCTTTGGCACATGACAAAAGGAAGTTAGCCATGCTCATAGGCTAAATCTGGCTAGGATAAGATGCAGTAACAGTGAAGAAACCAGCCACCAGATGAAATGCAGTGGAGGGACTTTGAACAATAATAGCTGCTATGTATTACCTAGCATTAAATTTTGAACTACATGAAGAAAATATAAAAATCGTTTCAAAATATTGGAAATCTCACTATACATCTTTCCAAGGATCTTCAAAATGTCTGCTTTAAAATGAGGAGTTGCTCAATGAAGTATATTCGAAAGTTTGTTACAATTTCAATTATCAGAAAAAGTTTTTAAAATATTAGATTAATTCAAATGTGTTCACCTGTGTTTCTCTTGGCACTGCCAACTCTGATTTTGGTTCTTCTTTCAAATGCATCTCTTCCAATATAATTTTGTGATTGTCCTGTGGAAAAGTAAATATATTAGACAAATTTCTCAGACACATCAGGAAATGTATTTATATATGAGTGTTAACAATTCATCATTTGCTAGTAAATGAGACAGTTTCAGTTTCAAATTTTCATTACCATTTGTCAGAAAATCTTTATGTCGAATATCCATAAACGCATGACAACTAAGAGACATTCAATATTGGAGGCATGTAATGTTTGAATGCTCAGAATTATTTTTGAAGAGTAGAACAATTATATAATATTTAACATTCCAAAACAACATGGAATGATCACAAAAATATACAGACATGCAAATAATCTGCTCATTATAAGAAACCAATTCTGAATTATTAAGAACTTCATAATTTATCACTGTTATCTTTCACATCCTGTACCAGCAAATAAAACTCCGCAGGAAAATGTATTTTCCATATTTCCTCTTGTAAATGAAGTGCTCAGCCTGAAGGCAGGGAGGATCCTCAACAGCTCTATCATCAGCTGCCAAAGAGAGCTGGGTGTCACTGAGGAGGCAAACTAAGGAAATGAAGAGTCAGGTAGTTTTCCATTGCTTTCCTCTTCCAGCCAGACGGTGCTGTTACATACCAGTCTCTCATGTTCACTGAACTGTACACATAGACCAGCTATTTCACACCTCAATCACGTTCATATCGTAAGAGCCAAGGATGAGACAGAGACCCAAAATACAAGTGACAAACTTGTTCTGGGCAAATCCAGAAGACAACAGGCATTGAGCACACAGTATCTCAAAAGAGATGGATTAGAGCAGGCCACCTTATATGGAAGTCATCAAGGACATAAGCCCTAAAAAACCGAACCATTCTAATAGATTATCTACAACGTGATAGAGGGCCTCTGTATGCCTGCTCCTTGTGAAGGCATGAGTACGTATGGTCAGCTGACACGGATATTGCAATTTGCTTTACGTTGCACCAACACAGGCAGGTCTTTCGGTGACGGTGGGATAGGAAGTGGCTAGACGTGGAAAGGAAGTGACCATGGCCTTAATTAAGGGGCAGCCCAAGCATTTGCCTGGCGTGAAAACAGGAAACCACGGAACACCATCTTCACGGCTGCCAACAGTGAGTTCGACCCACTACTTCCTGATTACAAGCTCACAGCCATATGACCATAAATATTTTTTGGGATCAGCACTGCATGTTGATAGTCTGAAAACATGTACCCTCCTGCCATTGTTCCCACCTGTTCTTACGGGCAATCATTCTTGCTTCTTTCATGTCCGTTACTTCTAAGTTGTGAATAAGTTATCCTGAGTCCACTTTGCCTGATATACTTGATTATTATGATACCTTGATAACTGTTGCAATCCTTCCTTTTTGCTTGCTTATAGGTAGGTGCAATTACAGCTTTCATCCAATCTGAAGGTACCTTACTAACACTCCATGATAATCTTATTTTATGAAACCATTTCAACCCTTTCTTCCCAATATATGTCACAATTTCAGGTCTAATTACATTTACTCCTGCTGCTTTATGCAATGGAGTATATCTATGATCCTTTGCTATTCCTTAAGAATAATTTCACTAACATCACTGCTCTCTTGACACAAAACTTGAAAAACAATAGGGATTGCAAATAATATAATACACAGCGATGTTGCAAAAGAAAGACTGTGTTCTATGACTGAGAAAATTATTTGTATTAATTTGATGAGTGTGATGCTGTATTGTCTGACTCATCAGACTCCTCAAAGTGGTATTATGACAGCACATCTACTGTTTCATGTGAATATAAAAACTGATTAAATCTAAGTGATTTACAATAAATGTGAAATTCCTCTCAGGTAGAAAGAAAGTTTCTCACAGGCTATGTACTTTAGGAATTAAGACTGTAAGGCATTCTGAAAAGATATCTGCCTCATTAATCCTCCTATCAAAAAGTGTTCATGAGCAGAAAGTTTTAAAAATAGATTTCCAGTAAGGTTGGTAGAATTCAAATCAGGTTGGCCATGTATATATTTCGGCAGAGTAAAATCACTGTTTCAGTCTTCACATAAATCCAAACTAAATACATGGATGTTGAAATGATACTGAACCTAAAAACAATCCATGGATAAGAGGAATCTAAATGTGGGTTCAAATATATCCAGTATTCTTCAGTTACAGGAACTCAAACAACAACAAAAAAGAAAGGCAAAACCCCTAAGCTAAAAATATTTAGGTATCATTATTTCATCTGAAATGGATAATTAAAAGAAAATGCTGCCAAAATAATCAATATATACAGATACACAGTTGCTAGAGTTTATAAATATAGATTAAAGTCATTACTAATATGCATGGCTTATCAGTCCATGGACTAGAATGATGCAGCTTTATATGTCAATTTATCCTGTCCTACCAGCTTCTTCTCCAACAAGTGCAGTGTTTTCCCCAAAAATTTTGTCAGCCCAGTATCAGGAATGAGTGGCTAGGTGGGGAATACTACGCACTAAAACGGATATGAAAAACTTTCAATTTATTCCCCTCATGGCATTCATATTAACAGGCGGAAAACAGTAACTGCAAAATTGAACTATTTTAGTATTTTTACTCTGAACAAGACAACAGAGGATTTTGAACTTCTAGTGTTCTACCACTCATTCATAACCATTCAATACTGAGGATTAATATTCCATTGCTGTGGAGTGCCATACGGGTCTATGACATCATTGAAAACTGCTACACATTTAAACTCCCATGTAATTATGCTGAAAATAATGATTGATCATTTAACTAAACAGTTTTACAGTATGTAATTAGCACATATCTAAGTTATGTTAGCTGGGCAGTCTGTAACCATGGCAGGGCACTGCACTTAGGGAGAGCACTGTAGTTGAACATTAACATCATGGCCTGCCCTATCACTCTAAACCTCCAAACTTGCTCCTAAACTAAATTAATGAAATCCTGCAGAAATGTGTTTCTAAAAAGGTAGCAATAATAAGGTTGTTATAACAATCCTTCAGTTGTGCTAGATTTCAAAGAACATTAATAAAGCTGGCCTGTCACCCGGCAGCCCCGGATTCGATTCCCGGTTGGGTCAGGGTTTTTTATTTGTAAATGATTAATATCCCTGGCCTGGGGACTGGGTGTATGTGACATCCTTAAAGTTCCATTCCTCACATTCAAAACACAACACTTCGTCCATTCCAATTACAAGCAGGTTCATATTACATGGTGCAAGTAGGGACACAAGATCTCTATAGGTCGACGCCCTGAACAAATATCATTAAAAAATAATAAATAAAGCTGTTGCAGTACCAACAGCCACACAATCAGGTCAGGTGATACCAGTGTTGTAATATCATGGTGGAAAAAGAGGTGGTAACTATTTTGCCATTAACTGGTTTTTAAATGCAGTATAAGGTGAGTTTTCATTTCAATGGAATACTTAATCATCTCACTATCCATATGCGTCCTGTAAATTCCTCACCTTAACAGGGAATAAGTATAGTACCCCCCTAGATTTATCCCTCTGTGCAATCTCAAAAGCAATACTTCATGAAGCTTTAAGAGTATTGTGACAGTGGAAAATCCAATTATCAAAGTTGACCATCAATGTTATAAAACATTTTCAATCAGGAGAAAAGATGAGTATAAATCAATAATGAGCAAACACCCCATATAAGCCTAAATTTAAATTTGTTCATGCCAAAGAGGATAATACAGAATTATCAATACTGCATTAATGGACTCGATACCCTGATGATTTTAGGTGAGAAGGAAGCAACCACTCACAATCAGTAATTTTATCATGAACATTAACCTAAATATCACTGGAATAGTTTTACCTAATGAAAAAAAAAAAAGTCCATAGCATTGATAGGATCCAGAATCAGCACTAAGTTTTAGGTACTGATATCTAAAATTCATTGGAAATCTTACTTGGGCCTTGCAGGTAAGATAAAGGTGCTCATTCTTTAAAGAATAGGGCCAGGGTCAGTTAATTTACATTGAATATAATTAGTGTTTTGTAACCAATCATGAAACTATCCATGGGGAAAACTAATGAATGCAAGGTTCCAATGTCAACAACTATCCCCTATTTCCAATAACAATGAATGGCATCCAGCACATAATATTCTAGGGGTGATGGTGTGGTCTGCCCTGAAAATATATTATCAGTTTCAAATTTTGTACAATTATTTCACCCGTACATGTTTTGGGAGCCCCAAATTACTTCATCAGTGATTTATACATCATAAATCAATATTCCCCGTATCTTAAGGACTAACATTATTAATCTATGCATAACACATCATCAATATAAACCATTATTTTTAACACATACACACATAATGACCATTTCTTGATAATGTTTGTTGTAATGGAACACTTTACAACATGTATTAAAACATCAGATTGTTACCTTAGAAAAATCCATCAGTGATAAAATGTTTCTTCCAACTGTTTGTTCTGTTGTAGCCCACTTATGTGTAAAAGCAAAGCAAAGTCATCTCCGTACAGGCCATGGAGGCCCTTGGAGGGGTGGAAGTTAAAGGCTTACACTATCCATAACCTCGGCACTTCTTGGGGTAGAGTGGCTAGCTCTATGCCTGGCAACCTTTGCCCGCAGGAATTAACCTGACACTCATTGTTGGTGTAGGCTGAGTGAACCTCAGGGCCATATGCACCTCCGGAAGTGGAAATATTGTTTCTTAAATCTCACGACTTCCTGACGGGGATTCGAACCCACGTCCCTCCGGGCGAACCAAGCACGCCTTTACTGCCTCGGCCAGGCAGCCCCTCCACTTACATGTAGGCCTATCAAAAAATTAACTATTATACTACCAAAGATAACATTTTTGCCTTTTTAATCTTAGAACACTTTCTAGAATGAACTGGTTTATCATTGAATTATTTGACTCTTTAAGATCTAAACGTGTAATTCATTATATCATGACAGATGGAATCTTTCTGTGTCGGTGTTGGGCTGGAATTTCGACAGAATACTGTTGATTGCAACCGTGAGCAGACTGCATTAGCTTGATTCAAGTTCACTTACTGTATTACCAGCATGGACGTACACACATCCTAAATATTTGAAATTATCTACCTGTTCCAACTTTGTATCCCCAATCTGACATTCATTTATTTTGGATGTCTTACCTACTGACATCGATTTAGTCTTAGAAAGGCTAATTTTCATGCCATATTCATTGTACATATTTTCAAGTAGACTGCAGGCTTTAGGCAAAATCTGCTGTTAAGATAAAGTTGTCAACATATGCCAGATTGCTTTCATATTACTGAATTCCTTTCTGTCATTTCATACCTTTTAGTAGATGATCTATATAAACTACAATCAACAAAGATGTTTCAAAATTCTGGCGAATACAGAAAATCCGATCCTGACAATCCCTTTATGATCTGAAACCACACTGCTTTTCAACCTACTTCCTGTGAATCACTGACCTCACCTAGCTTCCACGATGGCAGTGAACACCTTACCTGGTATACTGACTATTAATATATCTTGATAATTGTTGCAATCCTTTCTCTTTGCCTGCTCATAAGTAGGTGCAAGTACAGCTTTCATCCAATCTAAAGGTACCTTACTAACACCCCATGATAATCATATTTTATGAAGCCATTTGAACCCTTCCTTCCCACTATACTTCACCATTACAGGCCTAATTTCGTTTATTCCTGCTCCTTTATGACAATGGAGTTTATATATCATCCTTTCCAATTCCTTAAGAATAATTTCACCAACATCATTGCCCTCTTGTCACAAGAGTTGAGAAGCAATAGGGACTGCATGTAACACATGACACAACGATGTTGCAGAAAAAAAGACTTGTGTTCTATGACTGAGAAAATTATACGTGAGAATTAATTTTATGAGTATGACGCTGTACTGCAAGAATGGGCTAAAGATGGTATTGTTGAAGAGAAACATTATGAAGGGGCTAGAGGTAAAGGTTACATTCTACCTTATCGGGGTGAATTTAAGGACAGTGCAATGAAGCGAATTAGGCCCATATTCGACACATCCAGTAAAATGAAGAGGGTGTTGTCACTGAATGATTGTATGACAAAGGTCCAAACTTAACTGAACTTATTCCCTCTGCTCTGTTCAGGTTTAGAGAGAGGCCAGTGGGTGTTAGAATATTACATGTTGGCACCTGCATGTTACTGTTGCACTTGCATGAAAGATTTTCGGTTATACAAGGACGAAGGAGCAGTCTGACCATGCTGTGAAGATGTGTGTGATGAAAAATGGCACAAAGCTAAGAAGGCGGAAGCTGATTCTGGGACTCTATCGGAAAACAGAATTAAAGATGCTGTGGTATTTGAGGTGACAGGTGTAGACCTTGCTGGATTCTTGATAATGAAAGTAAAAAGGAAGGGGTGGATTATACACTTTACATTTTCTGTGTATAGGATAGTGCACTTGGAACTGGTCAGCAATTTCATAACAAATGGATTCTTAGGGAGTTTTCAATAGTTTATCACTCGATTAGAAAGACCAAAAGTGTCTACAACAACAATGGAACAAATTTCACTGGTACAGATAATTTGCTTTGAACTGTCAGCTAAAGCCACACAGAAAGAGAGCCCACAATGCTGCGAATACAGTAGCGGATTAACACTCCCACAGCAGGCTGGTGGGGTGGTTGGTGGCAAAGTCTGATTCAGTTAGTAAAGAGAAATTTGAGATGCGTCCTCGGGAGAGCTTCACAGTGTTGAGAAGTGATGACGATGCTACTGTGTGAGCGTGAAGCTGTCATTAATTCCCGTGCTCTTACCTACTTGCCTGAGAAGCCTGAAGATCTCAACCAACTTTTACCTTCAAGTATATTGCAAGACAATGTCTGCATGGGAATACTAGATATAGATCAACTGGATTCTGTGAACTTATCAAGGAGATTTTGATTTCTACTGCAGTTGCAACAAGATTTTGAGAAGAGTAGCCAAGTCACTTGATTCGGAAGCAGAATAAGACGTCTATAAACACTGAAGAAGGGGATGTGGTGCTGGTTGCAACTGATGGGAAGAACTGGATCGACTGGCCATTAACATGGGTGCTGGAAGTGTATCATGAGAAAGATTGGGAAGATTTGTGAGGTTGAAAACATTGTTAGGTGAGGTGACTAGCCCATATCAGTTACTTCTGAAACTGTGAAGAAGGGTGCTGACAACTGTCCCAGTAGCTTTCACTATCAACAACAGTCTGACTCATCACTCCTCAAAGTGGTATTATGACAAAACTGATTAAATCTAAGTGATTTACAATAAAAGTGAAGTTCCTTTCAGGTAGAAAGAAAGTTTCTCGCAGGCTATGAGCTTTAGGAATTAAGACTGTAAGGCATTCTGAAAAGATATCTCCCTTATTATTCCTCCTATCAAAATAGTGCACATGAGCAGAAAGACTCCCTATAAGGTTGGGAGATTTCAAATTAGGTTGGCCATGTATATTTTTTTGGGAGAGTAAAATCACTGTTCCAGTCTTCACAAAAATCCCCAGTCAATTCATGGATGTTGAAATGATATTGAACCTAAAAACTATCAATGGATGAGAGGATTCTAAATGTGGGTTCAAATACATCCAGTAGTTTTTCAGTTAAAAAACTCAAACATCAACAAAAAGAAAGGTAAGGCCCCTAAGCTAAAAATATTTAGGTATCATTATTACACCTGAAATGGATAATTATAAGAAAATGCAGCCAACATAATCAATATATAGATATACAGTTGTTACAACGTTTTTAGTATAGATTACAGTCATTACTAATATGCATGGCTTACCAGTCCATGTACTAGAATGATGCAGCTTTTCATGTCAATTTATCCTGTCCTATCAGCTTCTTCTCTAACTTGTGCAGTTCTTTCCTCATAAATTTTGTCATCCAGGTATCAGGAATGAGTGGCTAGGTGGGGAGTACTATGAAGTAAAACGGATATGAAAAAAATTAATTTATTCCCCTCATGGCATTCGTATTAACAGACAGGTAACAGTAACTTCAAAATTAAACTATTTTAGTATCTTTACCCTGAACAAGACAACAGAGGATTTTGAACTTCTAGTGTTCTACTGCTCATTCATAATCATTCAATACCGGGGATTACTAGTCCATTGCTGTGGAGTGCCATATGGGTTTGTGACACCATTCAAAATCGCTAAACATTTAAACTCTGATGTAATTATGCTGAATATAATGACTGATCATTTAACTAAACAGTTTTACAGTATGTAATTAGTGCATGTCTAGGTTATGTTAGCTGGGTGGTCTGTAACCATGGCCAGGCACCTCATCTATTAAAGAAGTCTTCGGGATAGCACTGTAGTTGAACTAATATTTGCTACAATTTTTCTGTGGCATTAACATCATGGCCTGCCCTATCACACTAAACCACTAGACTTGCTCCTGAACTAAATTAGTGAAATCCTGCAGGAATTTGTTTCTAAAAAGATAACAATAATAAGGTTGTTATAACATTAATTCAGTTGTAGTTGATTTCATAGAACATTAATAAAGCTGGCCCCCTGGTGTAGGGGGCACTCCTGTTACTTGATGGCCCTGGGTTCGATACCTGGCTGGGTCAGGGGTTTTTAATTGTAAATGATTAATGTCCCTGGCCTGGGGATTGGGTGTTTGTGTCATCCTTAACTTTCCTTTCCTCATATTCAACACTCTACACTTCCTCCATTCCAATTACACGCAGGTTAGTATTACATGGTGGAAGTAGGGGCAAAAGATATCTATAGGTCGATGCCCCGAACAAACAGAATTTAAAAAAATAATAAAGCTGTTGCAGTACCTACAGCCACACAATCCGGTCAGGTGATACCAGTGTTGTAATATGGTGCAAAAAGAGGTGGTCAACTATTTTCCCATTAACTAGTTTTTATATACAGTATAGGTGACTTTTCATTAAAATGGAGTACTTAAACATCTCACTGTAAATTCTTCACCCTAACAGTGAATAAGTATAGTACTCCCCTAGATTTATCCCTCTGTGCAATCTCAAAAGAAACACTTTAGGAAGCCTTAAGAGTATTCTGCTAGTGGAAGATCCAATTATCAAAGTTGACCATCAAAATTATAAAACCATTTCAATCAGAAGAAAAGATGAGTAAAAACCAATAATGAGCCAGCTTTCCATTTAGAAGTTAATTTAAATCTGTTTGTGCCTAAGAGGATAATACAGAATTACCAATACTGCATTAATGGACTCAACCCCTCACGATTTTATGTGAAAAGGAAGCTACCAGTCACAATTAGTATTTTTTATCATCAGGTATTGATATCACAAATTCATCGTCAATATTACTGGGGCCTTATACGTAAGATAAAGGTGATCATTCTTTACAGAATAGGGCCTGCTCAGTTTAATATACACTGAAAATAATTAGTGTTATGTAACCAATCATGAAACTATCCAAGGGGAAAAATAATGAATACAAGGTTCCAATGCCAACAACTACCCACTATTTCCAATAACAATGAATGACATCCAGCACATAATATACTAGGGGTGATGGTTTGGACTGCCCTGAAAATATATTATCAGTTTCAAATTATGTAAAATTATTTCACTCGTACATGTTTTGGAATCCCCTACTCATTACATCAGCGATTTCTACATCATAAAACAATATTCACCATATTTAAGGTCTAACAAAATTCATCTCTGCATAAGACATCATCAATATATACCATCATTTTTAACACATACACACATAATGACAATTTCTTGATAATGTTTGTTGTAATGGAACACTTTAAAATATAATGGAACATTTTGGAACATTTATGAAAAGTTCAACTGGTTGTTATGTTATGTAACACTTTTAAACATGTATTACAACATCAGATTGTTTCCTTAGAAAAACTGATCAGTGATAAAATGTTTCTTGCTACTGTTGGTTTTGTTGTAGCCCACTTAAGCATAGGCCTATTAAAAAATTAAGTATTATACTACCAATGTTAACAATTTTTGCCTTGTTACTCTTAGAACACTTTCTAGAATGAACTGGTTTACCACTGAACTATTTGACTCCTTAGGATCTAAACATGTAATTCATTATATCAAGTCAGATGGAATCTTTCTATGTTGGTGTTAGGCTGGACTTTTGACAGAGCGGATCAAACTTCCCATCATGTCCTTGAATTCGTGGTTATTATTTGCTCTTCTTATTGTAAATTATCGAAGCAGAACAAGACTACCCACTCACCAGCCTAACACTTATTGATTCCATGTCGTGCAAACTAGGTTTAAATGTTTCGAAACACTAAGATGACGGAATTCATCTCCGCAAGAGGCTAATGTATTTGAGAACCTTTAATACATCAGGGTGATAAATGATTTAATATGCCAACTTGAAACCTGAAGGCAAGCCCTCCAAAACCTGAGCTACTCAGACTGCCATTTTTCCTGACAAGAGCTACAAAGCAAAGAGAGATGAAGAGAAACCCAATTCTTCTTCAGCTTTCAGACATGCTGTGCCAAATAAAAGGTGCCTACCTGTAAATTCGGCATTTGTGTAATTGTAAAAAATACAAATAGTCAAATCTAGATTAGTATACAAATATTCATGTGCTTTAACAACAGACAGTAAGATCCTCATATATCACCTGAACATGAGACAAAAGTAGAGTTATGGAACCAGTCAAACTCAGATGACTGCTAAGGGTTTAATTGTAATCACTATAAAGTTACCTGGAATGATACTTACGCATGAAGTATTTGAAGTTTCCTCAAAGCAGATTGGTTCCTCTTTGATCTTTACTTCCAAGTCCATTTTAAATAGCGTGTGAAGGTTTAGACTGTTTTGGGATGTAGATTACTTCCACAGACCTTGAACTGAAACATGAGCAACAAACACTATTATTGCTGTTTGTAGTCAAGTCTGTAGTTTTAGGTTGACTGTTGATATTGTGCTCATAGCCACAGGACCTCCAGTTTTACTTGGAAAATGAACCTCTTTCAATGAAAGAACATCCTACACCAATGGAATGGGATTAATTTGCACATCCCTTGTGAAAAGCCTGAGACTATGCAGCTTTCATATTGCCCACTACACTGGGAGTCTAATGACTGGTTTATGTACCTCTTTTATTTTTACGATATCTTTACATCACACTGACACAGATAGGACTTACAACATTATGGCTAGAAGTGAAAAGCAAGTGACTGTGGCCTTGAGTAAGGTAGAGTCTCAGTATTACCTTGGTGTGAAAGTGGGAAATCAGAAAACTGTCTCTAGGGCTGTGACTTTCTTCCCACTCCCAACCTTTTCCTACCCCATCCCATCCCCACCTGTGTCAGTGCAATGTAAAGCGAATCGTAATGAAAAAAAAAAAAAAAGAAATTCTACAACCAAACCTTCAAAACTATTCATTTCTTTTTCCACTTGCAGGGCAAATGATCCGCTTTTAGCCCAACGTGAAGACACAGTCCCCATGCCCTGCCCATCCGCTAGATCTACTGGTCATGTATATTTTCTACTGCTCAATATAAACTCTCTTTTCACCAGAGACCAGCAGTGATTCAGATACAATATAAAATTTGAAAGTCACTATTATGAATGTTCTGATATAGTACATTCAGTTTTGTTTTCAATCCACAAACCTTCGAATAGTAAGTGGTGAGCCCAGTCTTATTCATAACACTTACAAATTATGTAAATCATCCTGGATGTTAATGACAATTGCAGGTAAGCCCTGTGCCTTATGTATTCTCATAAGCCAGTTTCTTACACAGATATAGCCATAGTTCTTCTCTCGATGCAAAGTACTCACCTGGACTAGCAGCCCCTTTAAGAGCTACCATACAACATGTTGAATTCAGTAGCAGTTCAGCCAGATTCCTTATTGATCAAACAAATTATTTGATAGAGGATAGCCAGGTACTCATTGGCAACTTTATCCAAAAAGTTGCAACCCTACAATATATACTGTATGTCCATTAAAACAAACAGTTTCGAACTGGCTATGAACTCCTTTGTTACAACAACAGTTACAAACTGGTTATGAACTCCTCGTTACAAATGTTCCGAACTGGCTATAAACTATTTTGTTACAACAGACAATTCTGAACTGGCTATAAACTACTCTGCTACAACAAACAGTTCCGAACTGGCTATGAACTCCTTCAAAATTATTTTAATGAGCATACATGAATCAGAATGCTTCCAGAACTGATTGTTAATAATGGTTTGTTGGAATTAGTAAATGGTATTTGTGAACTGTATCAACGCCATCTACAAACTGTCACAAAACTTTAGACAATGGATGATGGAAGACCTCACCATTCCAATGAGAAGTACTGCACATCGTCACACCATTTACTGGTGTAATCAAATGTGCATGTAGGCTATAGAACATGCAGTCCCTGGTATTGAACGCGCACTGTGGGCATTGGTTATGAAATGGTTCTCAACGCAGTTAGAACAGCTTGAATTCAGAACGCAGTTCTCAAGCAGTTCTTAATTTCTGTTGGTAGAGCCTATATACTGGCACAAAAAAGTATTGGCATAGGCACCTTTTCGCATATAACTGTATAAATACTATGAACATTATATGTATACCATTAACCCTTACTCAACAAGGGAAATAACTTGTACATTAAAATATTTTCTTAACACAACTCAAACTCATGTAATCTATTCAATTAGGGTTTCTTCCTCCTGAACAAATTATTGGCACACCGTACGTCGTTTGTTATTGAGCTTTACAGACAGAGCCGTGCATACCATATTTGTGTAATCGGAGTTGACAAACAGTTCAGTCATTTGCCTGATGCCAGTGTATAGGTCATTGAATTGTCACGATGAATCCGAAGGTAAAGGAGCATTCCATGTCTTTCCCCACCAAGGTGCAGGGTAAAAGTTAGCGTGAAATTAGTAAAGAACTTCCTGTTACTTATCAACAGTGCGGGCAATCATCAAGAAGTTTCAAGAGACTTTTACAATAGACGCAGATCTGGACATCCAAGTCTCCTTACATGTACGGAGCACTGAAGCATAGTTCGTCTTGCTCTAAATGTCTTCGTAAAAATGCAGGGTCGACTGTATCGGACATTCAGTCAACGTCCAACAAACAGGTCAGTCCTAAAACTATTAGGAATGTTTGGAATGCAGCTGATATTCACGGGTGATCTCTCAGGAAAAGAAAAAAAACTTGTTTTGGAAGTTAACCAATGAAAACACTTCCAGTTCACCAAAGTATGTGTCAATTAATCGATTGAATTTTGGAATTGTGTGGTATTTTCTGACGAATGCAATTTTAACTTGTTCGGATCTGATGGAAATGTAAAAGTGTGGTTCAAACCAAATACAGAGCTCCAATCACAACATGCCCTACCTACAGAAAAACATGGGGAAGGAAGCATAGTGGTTTGGGTATGCATGGGAACTTCTGGTCTTGGTGACTTGGCAATTATTGAAGGTGTCATGGATCATCATAAATATACCGATGTATTGCAAAGCCACTTATGTAGCAGTGCACAGAAACGGCTCTGTGAACGCGGGAGTGGTTACTATATAATGCACCAAGAAGAGTTTTAACTTCACACAGAGCACTGACCTTAACCCAATAGAGCATCTTTGGAATCATGTGGAGACAAAAGTTTGAAAATATCGTTCTACAGGGAAGCGCGAGCTTCAGACGGTGTTGTAGGAGGAATGGTCAAAGATCTCAGGAGAGATAACTCGCAACATGGAGCCCTCGATGCCAAGGCGTCTAAAAAACTGTCGTCAGTGCCAATGGTATGCACACAGGCTACTAGACTTGAGTTGCGTGACTTACAGAGACTTTAATTTAATTTGTGTACAGGTGTGCCAATACATTTTTGATGTTTAAAGCAACTGATTTTGTTTTGTAAACATTTATTTTTGTTGTGAGAAACCAATTATACATGAAGAACCGTATATTTACTACTATACATTTCAATCACCTTTATTAGTGTGAAATTTGTGTATAATGGTAAGTGTGCCAATACTTTTTGGTGCCACTGCACATGTGCAGGCTATTCAGAATCAATTCGGTACCATTTTGGAAAAAAATTTGCATGGAACTGAACAATAAAACTTACCTTATTTCCTATCACGTAAAGTACGTATTTGAAGTTCCTTATGGAGATGCACAAGACTGAGACTCCTTTGGACGCGGTGCAAAACGTAAGAAACTGCAATTATCTGTAGCAGAAAATCTTAAGTGAAACAGCACAATCCACAGAATAAACCTGCACAAGCAGCCGCAATATGTCCGAGATGCACAGTAGAATACAAATTAATTCGAACATTAAATAACGACAAGCCAACCACTTAGAAACTAAACCCGAAATAGTGAATAGGGCTCCTCACCAATTTATAACCAGTGTATCGTTCCTCGACCGTATGCATACACACACGGTATAATTCACTTATCTCCAGCTAACTACTGAACATGGATAGAAGCCAAAAGCCATCTGGGACAACCAAGACCAACCATTACACTCAGACCGCAAGACAGAAAATACTTGGCGTGCGTAACTACCGAGAGACGGGAGACGTGAAGCGTACTATCTGCGCACATTTTCTGGATAGATTTACACCGTAGTAGAGGTGGGGACGGAGCGAGTAATACCGACGAGTAATCCGGTTGTAGCGGTAGAGCGCACCACCGATCACCTCCGCTTACAACTGCGAGTACTCGCGGCACTGCCTGCTCATTACAACATTTTAACATGGCACTAAATGAAACACTCTGTTTACAAATACCCACAGCAGGTGGCAGCACTAACCGGCTCCAGACCTTTCGGAATGAAATAGCGGGAAATAGGATAGACTGTACTTGTTTTCAGTGAAAGTGGTGTACTGCTGCGTGCCTTTCTGCAAATCAAAGAAAGGGAAACCAGAATGCCGTGATATTTCATTCCATGATATACCTTCAAGTACACAATTGCGTCGAAAGTGGTTAAGTATTATATCCAGGGAAGGAAACAGAAAGGGAAGTAAATGGATTCCTTCTGATTATTCCGTGGTTTGCAGTCTACATTTCGTAAATGACGATTTCAAAGTGACCAGCAAAACGCGAAAATTAAAAACAGGATCTGTACCCAGCCCTTTCCCTGATTATCCAGCTTATAAACAACCGCTAATTTCAGCGATGATTAAGAGAAGGGATTCAAGCACAGAGACGTCTAACAAGAGCTCTTCAAACACCATTGCAGAAAATGGTAAGCGTAAGGTTTGAAGTATTATATACTAAGTAGTATAATATCTGGGGACACTGTACTGTTAATGTGAAGGTACAAATTAGAATAATATGCTGTCATAGATTCCATTGTCCGCCTCTGTGGTGTAGTGGTTAGTGTGATTAGCTGCTAACGCCGGAGGCCGGGGTTCGATTCCCGACTCTGCTACGAAATTTGAAAAGTGGTACGAGGGCTGGAACGGGGTCCACTCAGCCTCGGGAGGTCAACTGAGTAGAGGTGGGTTCGATTCCCACCTCAGCCATCCTGGAAGTGGTTTTCCGTGGTTTCCCACTTCTCCTCTTCCTTCCTTCACCCTTCCTTGTCTATCCCTTCCAAGGCCCCTGTTCAGCATAGCAGGTGAGGCCGCCTGGGCGAGGTACTGGTCATCCTCCCCAGTTACATCCGCCCGACCCAGAGTCTGAAGCTCCAGGACACTGCCCTTGAGGCGGTAGAGGTGGGATCCTTCGCTGAGTCCGAGGGAAAAGCCAACCCTGGAGGGTAAGCAGATTAAGATTCCATTACGAGTCTTTTGCTAGCAGTATAATATCGTGTCAATATACTGCTCTTTTTATTACTATTATTATTTACGCAAGTAGGGCCTATTTAGTTAATTGGTTAATTCCAGTGGCTCGGGGGCTGGGGTGTGTATGGCATCTTCAGCATTAGAAATCATCCTAGGTAGGGCTTTCATCTTCACAGATATGCAAGTCGCCTAATAGGCCGTCTATTATTATTATTCCCTGAGTATGTACTTGATTTACTGGAAGATTTTCGTGAGCCCCCTGAGTCAGTGTGTGTCACTTCGGAAACTGCTTACCAGGGATTAGTGTGTGGGTATTTAGTGCGTGTAATCGAAGAAAAAACAGAATGCAGCACGTGCTTGAATAACGTTTCTACCTCATTTAATTCATCCCCATTGATAGCTGCGCTAGCCCTAGCAACGATTTATTGGCCTAATTATGAGGCTTCAGAAATTTGTTGAGGCGGCTCTACCGTACTGCAAGAAATCTGCAAGTCTGCTCCAGATTATAAAAAACTATGTTCTACCTTCTTTGTGCCAATGTAAGTTTTTAAAGTGTTTTAGTAACAATAAGCACCAGGAACTTGTGTCAGAAACTGTGCTGGCCAAAGTCGTGAAACCTCTACTTAGTAATGTAGGGAAGTACCATACAGACAAAGTTTCCAGGTTTTCTTGTTCGTCGAAACCTCTTTCTCGAAAAGTGCTGAAGCTATAACTCTCTAGAGCACCACTTTATACGTAAAATTCTTTAATATTTCTCTTACTTTCAGATTTTAAATTTTGCTGGTATGCTTATCTAGTTGTATTCACGCGGTAAATGGGTACGTTTGGTGCTGCCATCTAGCGGCAGATTGTTTGTAAGGCGTGTTACACGTTTGAGTATGGAATGAGCAGGCAGTTTAAGCAGCCATAGGATGCAGATCGAGCAGGCAGTGACTCGCGGACAAAGAGAATGAGTAAGAGATGACTCTCAACGTTATTTTTCACTTCTGTACGCAACGGCTGCGCAAAGATCGCCAGGAATCGCACGCTAGCGCCCCTGGCGTAAGCAGGGCTGAACTAAAATTACCGGGCGGGCGATTTAAATCGTTTAGCGCGCGGAGGGTACCCAGGTTCTCCCCCCCCCCCCCCCTCTTAAATATTATAATAAATATATGTTTTCGTTTTTTATTTCTTTTATGTTTTTTTTCATTTCCTTTTCTTTCTTTCCTTCGTTCTGTTACCTTTTTCTGAAATTCTGCATTCTGAACAATGATACACCTGGAGGTTGGCCTGTGCTTTATTGTTACTAATAATAATTTTTTTTGCTGGAGAAAAGAAGCTTACCAGATTGTGCTGCTTATTATAATTATTTGATTTATGGAGCTATATTTTATTTTTACTAATTCACAAAGCCACGAAGGATGGGAGTGACTGGCCTTGCCTATGCTGCTTTTTTTTTTTTTTTTTTTTTTCTGCTGAGGAAAAAGGAAGCTAACTCACAAAGGGAGGAAGGAAGTTACCAGAAGGTGAGTGGGATTGGCAATCCTTATCTCAGATTAAGACCTATGACAGAAATAGACACTAACATCCCCTCGTACATCAGTCCTCTTTAACACCACTTAAGCCAACCATAACAATCAATAGTATCAAGAAATGCTACTTATGCAGAAAATGAAATATAAATACAATGTAAGAAAGAAAACCATACACAGGAACCAAAATGATTAAAGCAAACTCATATGATAAGGAGGGAGTTTGTAGGATTGAAAGGTAAATTGAAATGAAACATGATCTTTTGATTTATGGAGCAATATTCTGCCTACTATCCACAGTGTTACAGGTATAAAATTGTGTAGAAATTTGCACAAAAGTTTTAGTGATCAAAGTATATCATAATCTCTTGACATTACATTCAGCAGTGTTAATCATCAATTAATATTCATCAGCCAGAAAACTATTCAATACAACACAAATACAAAATCATTCATTTATGAAAGAATGACTGGAACTGACAAGTTACAACATAACACTTTTCTCTCTTATTGCAGTCTAACGTTGCATTGACATGACAAAAGTTTTCAGCACCACCATTTGTAGCTTATTTTCCCAAGGAACTTACTATATGATACATCTTTCAGTCTGTCAAATGAGGCACCTAGGGACACACACTGAGAAATATTGAGATTTTTACTTCTTTTGCATCTACTAGAGGATGGCAAATCTCTGGCAGAGTAGTGTTTGAAGAAACCAAGACATGATAGCACATACCCCGTTCCTACATATTGCATCAAAACACAACATATCATTCAATCAGTCATCTGCATTTAGATGACAACCAATGTCAAGCTACAAAATTGTGTGCATCCCTTGTATTCATTGATCTGCACTATTTACAATAGTTAGAAATGTTCTATTTTATGTGACAGTAGAGTATATCTAAATTTTTCTGCTACATGGAAAAGGATGGAATCATGAATACGTTTGTGAGTTTAAAAGATAAGAGAGCGCTTACAGATTCTGTGATTATTCCCTCTTACAACATGCAGGAGGTACAAATAATGCTTCCTTTCAGTCCATTCGCAGGAGAGGAATTCCAATAAATTGACAGAAATATGTAGCATCAGGATCTACGTACAATAATATGGCAGCTGATCCAGCACAAAACATTCCCATGCCAAGTCACAACATAGCTCCACCTATTAAGAGCTACGTCCAAGGAATTGTTTGCTAATTTAGTACAGTATTATGAACAATATGCTGCTACCTTCCACAACATTACGGTGTGCAAGGGACTGTGCTGTGACCTACACAAAATGCCAGTTGAAGACAGTGGAAACTCACTTCAGACAGTGCCATTTGTATCTACTATACATTGAAGGCAGAAATCTATGTCGGTGGTTGCAGATAGGCTGATCTGTGGTCTGACAACATGCACTCCAACCGGCCAACCAAGCAGAGGAGGGGTGGCCACGGTTCCACCGTGTTTCTACACCTCTGCATTTGGGACACAGAAACAGGCTGTTCCCCTACCACTGGCTGTCCTGAGAATGGTTTTCCTTTCACCTGCAGTAAGGCGAATGATGGGACAGTTCCTAGTATATGCCATGGCCACCAAACATCTCGCCCTCACCACAAATCTCTTTGCTTAAGATGATGATGCTTGTTGATTAAAAGGGCCTAACATCTAGGCCATTGTTTTAAGAGAAAGTACAACTGGGCAACCACCCCCAATATATATTAGTAATCGGAGAGAAGAAATAGAAGGGGGCCGACACTACGAAAAATGATGGTATCGGCTAAGGAAGACCAGGGCCATGGAGGGCTTGAAAATAAAACTCCCTAGGCCCCCATACATAATACAATCAGGGGCAGAAAAGAACAGGTGGTGATCAAGGTAGATCAGATAGGATAGATGAAAGTGGGGAGCCTGGCACAAGTAAGCGGAAGCAATGCCAAAATTCAATTAAGGGCTCCGTGGTCGCCTACCCCAGATCCCAAGTGCAGAGCCCACATGGGATCCCTTTTAATCATCTCTTACAGCAGGCAGAGGATGTCGTGGCTGTTATTCTACTGCCCCTACCCACAGGGGGACAACTATAATAAGGCTAGTTGCTTTATGTTGCACCAACTCAGATAGGTATTATGGCGATAATGGGACAGGAAAGGCCTGGGAACGGGAAGGAAGCGCCCTTGGCCTTAATTAAGGTACAGCCCCAGCATTTGCCTGGTGTGAAAATGGGAAACCACAGAAAACTATTTTCAGGGCTGCCGACAGTGGGGTTCGAACCCACCACTGCACAAGTGCAATTTCATAGATGCATGACCCCACTGCACAGCCTCCTTGCTGGGTGTTTTGTAAAACAAAATTAAATATATTGATAAACAATCATTAGCATTCACAAATTGAAATTGTTTAAACTGAATGTAAAATGAACATTAATAACATTAGCACCAGTGTTCTCCCCAGTAATGTTTGTCAGCCGGGTGGCAAGAATGAGTAGGCAGGTGGAGAATACTATGTAAAACTTCAATATGAAAATAAATTTCAATTCGTTCCCCTCAGGGTGTTAACAAAAATATCAGACAGGTAAACATTAACTGCACAATTGAACTATTTGAATGTTATCATCCAGTGGCGGCTCGTTTGGGAGGCGCTAAGGCGCGCGCCCCCCACGGGGTTCCATTTAATTCGGGAATTTTAATCTTAAATGTTAACAAGGGAAATATTTTACGTACTATAAGATTATTATCAAGGGTGCGAGTGGTACTGTACTGCGGCATGATGCGCTGCTGGCCCCGCGCAGGAGGGCGCTCTCTCATAGCGGACCAAATACTCCGCGTCTCGCTTGACTGGCCTTGAGGGAGCCAATCGGAGGCGCAGTAGAGATGTGCTGTTCTACGGAGATTCCGGCGCGTTTCTGCCGCGGCCTATTGTTGCAGCCAACCTACCCGAAACATTGGTGATTTGATTTCTAATTAATAGGGGTCAGTTTATGCCATTTCTTTCCTAAAACCAGGGACTATTTTACTGAGGCACTTACCTGAGTTAAATGTGCCGGTATATATTTAAAATAGTCTTGTAATTTTTAGGATTATTAACTAACGAAACGAGTAACGACTGTAACTACTGTCTCCTCGCACTTGACTCATGTTGGCCATACTCACTTGGAGAGCGCGATGTTTAACTTCGTGTTGATGAATGATCTCGTGAGGTGACTACAAGGTGAAATTAGGAGAAAGGTTGTGATTTGTATGTAGGCGTAGTGTTATGTTTGCACTTCGTACGGTATGATTACTGTCGAACATATTAAAGTGCTAACGTTTTCTTCTCTTTCTATCGAGAAGAAAGTCGAACTGAAGGAGTGTTTTAGGCCGACACCAGACTTCTTGTTGAAAAACCCGGAGACCAAGAAAAATGAAAATAGGGCTTTCCAAAGGCAAATTAATTCTCCTGACGTACGGTATATAACAAGAACTCGCGGATATGTGGAAGTGATATCTCAGAATCCTTTTACTGCTTTCCTTGCCTGCTATTCTCCCGTTCTAGCAAAGGAGATAAATGGGTCACCACAGGGGTGATATCAATAGTACCATGGACTTTGAAATGCTTGGTGAAGTCAATGTCGTGTCTTGTTTAAGTGATCACTACAGTGAAACTATTCGTAAACATAACTCGATCTTGTTAATAATAATGTATGTGTATGTATGTTCAGTGGTGGTGGTGGTGGTGGTGGTGGTGATTATTGTTTTAAGAGGAAGTACGGCCAGGCAACCATCCTCTATATAACACCAATCAGAGGGAAAAATGGAAGGGATCCGACACTTCGAAAAATGAAGATATCGGTCAAAGAAAGACAAGGGCCACGAAGGTCGTGAAAATGAAAGACTCCCTAGCCCTCGCAAACCTAATAGCGTCGGGGTAGGAAAAGAACAAGAGTTGACCAAGAGAGTTCAGACAGGATAGATGAAAGTGAGGAGCCTGGCACAAGCAAGTGGAAGCAATGCCAGGACTCAGCTGAGGACCCCGTGGTCGCCAACCCACGATCCAAAGTTCAGAGCCCTTGGGGCCCCTTTTAGTCGCCTCTTACGACATGCAGGGGATACCGTGGGTGTTATTCTACCGCCCCCACCCACAGGGGGATGTATGTTCAGTCTTCAGCCCTAAGGCTGGTTGGATCCTCAACAGCTCTGCCATCAGCTGTCATAGATGGCCTAGGCAACACTGAAGAGGCATACTAGGGAAATGAGGAGTGAGGTAGCTTCCCGTTGCTTTCCTCACTGAGCCAGAAGTTGCTGTTACATATCAGTCTGCCAAGCCCACTGAAATGCACGCACCAACCTACCCTATGAGCAACATTTTCACACCATTCATAGCAGGGACTGGCTGCAGAAAGAATGGCATTACTAGCATCGCTCATACCTCATTAACTTTCATATTGTCAAAGCCAAGGATAAGACAGAGACAGATCAATGAAAGTAACAAAATTGCTCTAACCCATACCAGAAGACATAGTGCACTGTAAACACTAGGTCCTGCCAGTAAAGGCATATAATAATAATAATAATAATAATAATAATAATAATAATAATAATCATAATAATCATAATCAAAACAATTGCATATGCATTGCACCGTATAGTGTTCGAAGTGTGTGTCTTGATAACATGGTTTGAAGAACTTGAGATATTTGTGGAATTATGAAACTAAGGTGCGCCCCCCACTGCTGATATCCACGAGCCGCCACTGTTATCATCACAAACAAGATATAACTGAGTAGGCCTACTTTGATCTTCTAGTGTTCTATAGCTCCTTCCAAATCATGTAACAGTGGAGTTAGGCCTCCCACTCAGTTGTTGTGGGCACGTGGACTGCCATACAGGTTTGTGATGTTATGCGGAACAGAGGGCTCGCATGTGATTCCACGCTAATCCAGACCCCAGCTCGTGACTACGTAGTGGTCAAGCTAAACATTTGATCTCCGATGTAATTGATGAAATTTTGCTAATGATTTATCATTTAAATTCACAGTTTTATAGTATTTATATGTGAAAGCAGGAGCAGCAGGAGTGGAGGTCATGGTAGTAATAGCAGCAGCACCATTACCCATAGTAGTAGCAGTAGTAGCAGTGGCAGGCATGGAGATAGTGGTGGCAGTAACAGCACCGGTGGTAGTAGGTAGTAGTAGCAGAAGCAGTAGGAGTGCCGGTGGTGCAGGTGGTGTGAGCAGCAGCAGTCATAGCAGCGGAAGGACTTGGCCGTAGACCAGCCTTGTGTCGAGGCACACCTATATGAAAAAAAAACACACACACACTAAGAATGGTATAACGGTATATGCTGATGACCTACATATAGGTTCTCAGAACAAAGATGATCTTTAAGCAACTGTGGTCGGGCTTGAAAAATATTCTGAAGACAACAAACTTAGCAGAACCTGGGACACATTTTTTTGGGGTAAATGGATGAAATTGTCGAAATTTGAATTCTGGCAAAAATAAATTATATTAACCTTCTTCTAAATAACAAAAGTGGTTTTGTGCCTCTGTGACTGTTTTTGACGTAGTTACGGTCGTTTTTAAATGGTTCTGCATGGTCATTTAATTATCCACCACGCCTCCTTTCCTCTGTATGCTCGGCTATCCGTGTTCCTTCTGTTACCATTAATTCTCTCTTTACAGTTGCATTGAGATTGTACTATTTTTGAATATTGCAATATATACTGCCAACTGTTAGCTATGTTATGAACTACTTCATCCTACAATTTAGTCAACCATGAAGGAACTACACTTGGGGGAAGGGGACCTGGAAGTATGAAGGAAGCAACTACTGCGAAGCTCACAAATGATTATAGGCAGGCAATATGTGCAAATATTCCCTCTGTAGATAATATGAAATCTGCAATATATACCACACTATACCATTACTCCTCCACAGAAGAAGATCCTAAGCATAAGAAATGCCCCAAAGACCTGAATCATGGTGCTTCTACAATAAGAGTATCGCAACTGGACAAACCCCTCAAAGTCACAAAAATTGTCAGTTCAGTTCACAATTGCAATGCTCCTGAAAATTTTGCCTGTATACCTAAGGCTGGCATCAACTGAACTTCTGTCTAGATGTTGTAAAGGGGATACTCAAATTGCCAATGAAAGTCTTCATGCATGTATGTGGAAAAAGTGCCCATGGGCGCCCGCAAGCGAGGGGGGGCCAGGGGGGGCATTTGCCCCCCTGGAATTCTAAAAATGTTGATGTTCAATTGTTTAATATCATACCAGATTATTTCATAAACTGAAATTACTGGCAGTCATCTAGCATTTGTTATAACCAGAAATTTCTGTAAACAATTTAATGTTGCTGACGTTATATTGGTTTTTATATTCAAGAAAATTGTTGATGTGCCCCCCCTTGGAAAAGATCCTGCGGGCACCCATGAGAAGAGACCTTTGTGTCCTCAAAACAACTTAGAATAGCTGTTTCTAATGCAGTTGCAGAATACAACATGGGATGTAGTGCAACACAAGAAATGAAAATGGCCGTAAGGAATTATAAACTTTCACCAGCATCCACCAAACTTGCCACACAAAGAGATGAAAGAAGAAAATTTGACAGTCAGCAGTCAGTCACCCAACAAAAGAAAACAGCCAGGAGAAAAAACTGAAACTCCTAAAGGTACACAGGGAGGAAGCCAAGAAGAAGCAGGAGGGTAGGAGTTATAGTGCTGGTGAATTTTAAGAGATTTGGAAAGGCCATTATGATAACTTTTAATGGTTTTAGAACTAAAATTCATTTAACTCAAAATACCATTTTTTGTAACCTGCACTGTTCCATGCAGATCAAATCTAAACCTATATATGCCAAAGTTGGTATGTAGCTTCTATGTGACCTACCAAGAAAATTGTAGGATAGATTTTTCGTTCTTCTACAATATACTCATTTTATGAGGCAAAATGAACAGAAAATTAGTGGAAAATTACATAAAATACAATTACAAACTTGAAACAGGAGTTAATTAAGCGACATAGGGTGAATCAAAAATTCCATCCTTGAATTTTTTTATGTTATAAGGAAGAAGTTTTCAAACTCTCAGGTAAAAATCCATCCCACAGGGAACTTTTTGAAAGTTGCCTGTTTTGCGAGCATCATAAACACAAAGTACGTCATATCTCATAAACTAATAAGGATATTTACCTGAAAATAAGATATGTTATTTCTATAATAGTCCTACATATTCCATAACAGTTTCATTGTGATTGCTCAAAAATTGTGGAAAATAAAAAAATGTGTACCAGGTTCCCTTAAAATGAACCTGGACAAAACGGTGCAAATGGTTTTCAGATAAAGAGGGAGTTAGGATAGCGAGCTCATTTAAATACCTCACCATCACAATTCAGCTAACGTAAAGCCATTGATGGATTATAAAAATTATAAAATTATAAAATTTGTACATTTCTGCACTATTCTGTTAATAATAAATGTTAGGCCTGTAAGAGATGTACCAATTTCAACTTACAGGTATGGCAAGACCAAGTGTGACGGACATTATAGTAAATTTCATTATGAGAAGCGAGGTTCCCCCTCATCTGGCACTGATGAATTTATCATTTCCTCTGGAGAGCAATTTGAAATGAAACCCAGGAAAATTTGATAGGTCACAGTACTGTGAAATTAATAACAACAACTACTACTACTTACCTCTTTCCGGGACAGCATCTTTATACAGCAACCTTGATAGCGGTCCTGGATAGCTCGAGTGGCGAAAGTGCCTAGAACACACAGTGCGGTTCTTCAGCTGCTTCGGAGGAAGCTGCCGCAAGCGTTCGACCCCCCACAACGACCAACCACTCTCTGCAAATATCCGGTCTACCAACAGGGAAATGATGAAATAAGATTCCCTGTTGCTGGCCTTCTTTGCTATCTGTGTAAATGCCACAGATCTGACACTTCTCGTGCATGGTCTGAGACATGAAAGGAAATAGAAGAAAGTAATAAAGGACACTGTATCAGTTTATATTTTTACTGCTAATTTCAATACCCTCAAAACGATAGTGGCTTATCATAAATAATATAACATTACATCAACAGAATTTTAAGGTGTCTGTTTCAAGTAGACTTATGTAACTATCATATCAACCACCATGCAAAAAGGTAATAAAACAGTGACAGCCAAAAAGAAATTTTTGGGAACATGAGCAGCTATCAATCATCAACTTAATAACTACTTAACCTCCTGCGGCCTACTATCCTTTTGATAGGATTTTGTTTTAAAAATAGAATGGAATATCCCGCAAACAATATTCAAACGTTAAATAAAATAAATAGCAAATTTAGGACTAGGCGAATATGATTCAATTTATCCGAAATTCATTTGCCTTGGTGTGGTATATTTTCATATTCTGGCCTCAGGAGGTTAGTAAAACAAGAACAGTAAGGATGCTTACCTCAAATATCTTGTACTTTTTCTTCAAACACGAAAACGAAGATAACAGATAAATGCATACAAATCAAAGTGAAGCAAAGTGTCGCAAACGTGGTCGTCCCACGTGGTCCAAGTTGTCAAACTCAAATTGACCAATAGCAATCGGGAGATGTTTCTACCAATAGGAGCTGCCGTATTCGTCACGTGGGCTTACGGTGAGTGACGTGATGTACAACAGCGCGCCCCCGCGAGTACAGGGCTAAAGTATTCAGTCTGAGCTAGAGCTAGGAACGGTAGGAGCGGAGCGGAGCAGTTGTTTTCGCTCGTCCTCCGGAGACCTCCGATAGTCCTCCGATTGAATTCACTGGCGGAAAATTCAAATGCTTTGATGTGGGCAATGTTGTAACGGTGATCTTAGGAGGAATTACAATTTAGAGTCAGTACTAATTCCACAGATGCATGTGTTCCCCTACGTTTGTCATTCAAATGATGTATCAAGATCGCCGCATTATTTGTTACGGTATGAATAACAGATTTTGATATGCTGACATTCAGTTTGCAATAGGTGCAGGAGGATAGAATACTGTAGATTGAATATTGGCATATATTATACCGTTGCAAATGCGTTTACAATATTATTAATACCCGTAGTAAAATAGTTTATGTAATAATTATATTTCATTGCATCTAAACATGTATTATATACGATGTTCTTACATTAATTATACTCGTAGCTCATTTATTACGGAACAGTACGTCCGGCTACATGGCTAAATGGTTAGCGTGCTGGCCTTTGGTCACAGGGGTACCGGGTTCGATTCCCGGCAGGTTCGGGAATTTTGACCTTAATTGGTTAATTTAGCTGGCACTGGAGCTGGGTGTATGTGTCTCCTTCATCATCATTTCATCCTCATCACAACACGCAGGTCGCCTACAGATATCAAATCAAAGGACCTGCATCTGGTGAGCCGAACTTGTACTCAGACACTCCCGGCACTAAAAGCCATACGCCATTTCAATTTTTACTGAAGAGTACGAACTGATTGGAACTGGTTATATGCTGTACCGGGCTGAGTAGTTCAGACAGTAGAGCGCTGACCTTCTGAGCTCAAGCTTGCGGTTTCAATTCCGACTTTGTTCGGCGGTACCTGAAGGTGGTCAGGTGTACCGGCACATGAAAGAACTCCTGTGGGACAAAATGCCGGCACCTTAACGTCGCAGAAAACCACAGAAGTGGTTATGGGAGTATAATAATAATAATAATAATAATAATAATAATAATAATAATAATAATAATCTTTCCATCAATTTACCCTCCAGGGTTGGGTGTTCCCTCGGACGCAGAGAGGGATCCCACCTATACCACCTCAAGGACAGTGTCCTGAAGCGTGAGACTTTGGGTCGGGAATACTTCTTTTGTTCTGCTTTACGTCGCATCGTCACAGATAAGTCTTATGGCGACGAAGGGATAGAGAAGGCCTGGGAGTGGGAAGGAAGCGGCCGTGGCCTTCAGTTAGGTACTATCCCGGCATTTTCCTGGAGAAGAAGTGGGAAACCACGGAAAACCATCTTCAAGGCTGCCGACAGTGGGATTCGAACCCACTATCTGCCAGATGAAAGTGGGTTCGAACCCCACTGTCGGCAGCCCTGAAGATGGTTTTACGTCGTTTTCCATTTTCACGCCTAGAAATTGTTCTCCTTGGCCGTTCCTATCACATCGTCGCCATAAGACGACATAACGTAAAGCAAATTGTTTCAAAAGTAATCGACAAATGAAACATGAACGATCAATGAGAATGTATATATTTCCTATATTCGCCTTCGTCATACTTATAAAGCAGTATTTACTATATCGCTAGCACATCCGTTACGCACCACGGATGTAACGGCAAGCGAGTAAACATTCAGTATTGTTGCTCCGCCCTCCGCTCGCATGACGAAGCACCGATTGGGTTTGTTTTGTGTGGTTTTTAATTTTTTTTTTTTTTGGCTAGGGGCTTTACGTCGCACCGACACAGATAGGTCTTATGGCGACGATGGGATAGGAAAGGCCTAGGAGTTGGAAGGAAGCGGCCGTGGCCTTAATTAAGGTACAGCCCCAGCATTTTCCTGGTGTGAAAATGGGAAACCACGGAAAACCATCTTCAGGGCTGCCGATAGTGGGATTTGAGATTGGTTTCCAAGCAACTGTTTACTACCAGAGAATACCGGAGGGAGCGCTGCACTCTTACTACCGATTGCGATCATAGGAGCAACTGCTCCGTTTCCCAGCTCTACGTCCAATGACGAACCGATGCAATCTCAGATGAAACTGTGGAACATGACACAGCTAAGACGAAGACAGACTGGCTAGAGCTGAGAACGGTAGGAGCGGAGCGCAGCAATTGTTTTCGCTCTTCCTCTGGAGACCTCCGGTAATCCTCCGATTGAATTCACTGGCGGAAAATTCGATGCTTTAATGTGGGCAATGTAGTGCCGGTGATCTTGGGTGGAATTACAATTTAGGTTTCAGTACTAAGTCCATAGATGAATGTGTTTTTCTACGTTTGTCATTCAAATGCTACAGTCGTTTCAAGATTGCCTCATTATTTGTTACGCTATGAATAACAGATTTGTATCTGTTGAAATTCAGTTTGCGCCCGCCTCTGTGGTGTAGTGGTTAGTGTGATTAGCTGTCACCCCCAGAGGCCCGGGTGGTACGAGTGCTGGAACGGGGTCCACTCAGCCTCGGGAGGTCAACTGAGTAGTGGTGGGTTCGATTCCCACCTCAGCCATCCTAGACGTGGTTTTCCGTGGTTTCCTAGTTCTCCTCCAGGCAAATGCCGGGATGGTACCCAACTGAAGGCCATGGCCGCTTCCTTCCCTCTTCTTTGTCTATCGCTTCCAATCTTCCCATCCCCCCGCAAGGCCCCTGTTCAGCATAGCAGGTGAGGCCGCTTGGCGAGTTACTGGTCACCCTCCCCAGTTGTATCCCGCGACCCAGAGTCTGAAGCTCCAGGACACTGCCCTTGAGGCAGTAGAGGTCGAATCCCTCGCTGAGTCCGAGGGAAAAATACCGACTCTGGGGTGTAAACAGATAAATGAAGCAGCAGCAGAAGAAGAAGAACTATAAGAAATTCAGTTTTCAATAGGTGCAGGTGGATAGCATAATGTAGCGTGAATATTGCCATATATTATGCCCTTGCAAATGCATTTACAATATTATAATAGTTAAAATGTTTAAGTATTAATTAGATTCCATTACATGTAAACAGGTGGTTTATGCGATGCTCTTACATAAATTATACTCGTAGCTCATTTATTACTGAAGAGAAAGAACTGATTGGAATTGTTTATATGCTGTACCGGGCTGAGTAGTTCAGACGGTAGAGCACTGGCTAGTGGTTGGGTCGGAGCGGTGCGGAGCGCAGCAGTTGTTGTGACGTCATCACCCGGTTGTACCGAGTAAACTACTGAGTGAATGTAAAGTAGCGGCACGTTTAAACACGTTATTGGCATGACAACGTAAAGGTATTTCACCCGTCTATTCAATGCCCATTAATCACAACAGAACTGTTTCTGCTGCTAAAGCCGACCTGCTCATTTCATCCTTGTGATGCCTCTTGATATGATCCCACAAATTTGATGCACTACCACCTGTCGCGTAAATGCGGCCGCAGAATTTGCATTTTGCTGATGTTTATCATCAGTACGAGTAATTTCAAAGGAATGTCAAGCATCAGACGGTCTTCGTGGCATTTGTGGTACAAATTTCTGTAAAAATTTATTAAATTCCTTTAAATATTCTAAAACATGAATACCATCTAAAATGGGATTAAATATCAAACCAATACCACAGTTATTTTCTAATATACTCTGCATTATCTACAAAACACAACAAGCAGAGGAAGTATAGACGCAAATTTAATAAGCACAGACTGAATGCAGGTACAATACACTTACAAGGGGAGGCCACGACGTTCGGATCACGGACTGCCTTCAAACTTTGTACACATTTAGAAGTTCATTAGGACAACATAATGTGCAAGTAGTAAGGCGTACTACTAAGGCGTTCTCGAGAAAATCGCAAGAGAAAGTTTCGCGTCGAATATGTACCGGTGCGTTGGGGTCACGAACACGAAACGGCGGTGGTCGAGTGATTAGCGTTCAAGCTCCGTAAGCGCTGGTTCAAGTCCCGCTTGTCGCTTTGGTTTTCAACACCGGTCATTTTCTTTAAAATGCTATTTGTTCGACCCATGTGGATCTGGCACCATATTATATGAACCTGCGTGTAATTGGAATGGCGGTAGTGTGGAATATTGTGTGTGAAGAAAGGAAGATAAAGGGCGTCACAAACACCCAGTCGCCAGGCCAGGGATATTAATCATTACAATATAAAAAACTGAACCGCCTGGGAATCGAACCCCGGGCCGCCGGGTGACAGGCGGATGCGTTGCCCCCTACATCGCGGGGCTGAGGAATACTCGTCATCTCTATCATATATATTGCACTTCAAAGGTAATATAATGACAAACATGTATTCTATTTGCATGGACTTTTATAGGTTATAATATATATAGTATGAAACACTAAGATAAATAAGAATGTGCATATTTCATTCATTCGCCTCTTCATACTTATAAAGCAGTATTTACTATGTCGCTAGCACATCCATTGCGCTCCACTACTGGAACTGCAAGCGAGCACACATTCAGTACTGTTCCTCCGTCCTCCGCTCGACCTCCGCTCGCCCTCCGAAAACACCGATTGGTTTCCAAGCAACAGTTTACTACCAGAGAATACCGGAGGGAGCGCTGCACTCGCACTACCGATTGCAATCATAGGAGCAACTGCTCCGTTCCCAGCTCTAGTCTGAGCTGGGCCCTCGGAAGGGTAGGACCTATGTGGGTGACATACCCATGCTCGCGGAGGACCTGAGCACAGTGTAGCGCACGACACACGTACGCAAGTACCTGTATTCAATCTGTGTGTTTCGAATGTACGTATGTATTTCCTACGCTTGTTATGTTTTGTAGATAATGTAAAGTCTGTTAGATTATATTTGTGGTTTTTTTTTTGCTAGGGGCTTTACGTCGCACCGACACAGATAGGTCTTATGGCGACGATGGGATAGGAAAGGCCTAGGAGTTGGAAGGAAGCGGCCGTGGCCTTAATTAAGGTACAGCCCCAGCATTTGCCTGGTGTGAAAAAGGGAAACCACGGAAAACCATCTTCAGGGCTGCCGATAGTGGGATTCGAACCTATTATCTCCCGGATGCAAGCTCACAGCCGCGCGCCTCTACGCGCACGGCCAACTCGCCCGGTATTTGTGGTGTTAGTGTGATATTTAAACATATTCGTGGATAAAGTTATATTTTTAGAACATTTAAAAGAATTTAAAGAAATTTTTACAGAACCTTGTTCCACAAATGCCACGAAAACCGTCGGATGCCTGGCAGGTTTTTGACATCACTGATAATAGGAAACACGCAAAATGCAAATTTTGTGGCCGCACATACGCGACGGGTGGTGGCACATCAAATATAATATAATATAATATAATATAATATAATATAATATAATATAATATAATATAATATAATATAATATAATATAATATAATATAATATAATATAATATAATATAATTTCCCCATCTCATTTATAAGTCATCTCTATTTTAATTCAATTGTCATGTATTAACTTAGTCTCACTATCTATAGCCCTAATATACTACTTGTAAAATAGGGTTTGTAATGGGAAATTCAATAATAATAATAATAATAATAATAATAATAATAATAATAATAATAATAATATAATGATATAATATCTGTATTTATAGAAGCACTCTACTGATAGTTGTTTGGCATTGGAACGTGTAGTACTATGTTGTCAAATATGTTTTGTAATCACATTTGCAAGCAGGGACATTCCAGTCAACGTTCATTTACGTAATTACTTTTGTCATCCTGTAGGTGAAATTATGTCAGTGTTTTTCATTATATTCTGATAAGATTCTTTATATGCAGGTTATTTTTCTCATTAACAGTGTACCGTATCACATGAACTTACGAAAATTGTTAATACATTACTTTTCTGTTAACTTCCAATCTCCTTGTATACAAACCCTTTCGGTAGGTATGCGCCATACTTTGTTTTACTATTCCAATGAGTTAACTATACGAGTTACTAACATTTATTCCACATACTACCTCCTACTCCCTAGCAGTTACGTATGTAACAATTCTAGTGAATATATATGCAGTTATTTACAGTTGTTACGTTGTGAGAGAAGGGTAATTAATAGGGGAATGCAATACCTTCGCAGTGCCATACCTATAACGTGTTTAAACGTCCCGCGTCAGGACATTCACTCGGTACTACCGGGTGATGACGTCACAACAACCGCTCCGCTCCGTCCCCAGTACTACACTCTAGTGCTGATTTGGTCGACCTCGGCAATCTTCGAGATTCTTATTTGCAACCTTTGAAACACAAATTATGAATCGCTTATGCATCGCTGTGCGACATCTGGCGTACACTTTACGTACTAGTACTATTGTTATTTACACAGCAAAGTACCTTTTCCAGTGGTGGGGGAGCACTAATAATTTTCTTGAATATAAAAACCAATATAACGTCAGCAACATTAAATAGTTTACAGAAATTTCCGGTATTAATAGATGCTAGACGACTGTCAGTAAGTTCAGTTTATGAAATAATCTGGTATGAGATTAAACCAATTGAACATCAACCTTTTTAGAAGTCCAGGGGGGGCAAGCGCCCCCAATTGCCCTCCCGTGCAGGCGCTAAAACTATAGAATTCACTCTAGGAATAAGATTCGCATCGCGAAATGCTATATAATGTTGTATAATGTGTGTGTGACACAGTTGTTGGCTTAAGATAACAAAGGTTTAGCAAAATTCATATTGTGCCCGTTGCATTTTCTAGACGTTTTCAAAAATGGCGCCGGAGGAAGGTAAGGCTCACTCAAGCTAAACAGAATACACAATGAAGTCATGATAACGAGGTATAACAGGAGGCCATGTCTAACTGGGAACGAATGTACACCGAAGGCGGAGCAGAAGAGCAAAAGGTCAAGTAGATTGTTTTAAAGAAAAAATAGAATAGAAGAGATTATTATAAAAATGCACTTGAAAAATTGAATTCGCGGAGTAGAGACGTGGATTGCGATCGCGCTACAAAAAGGACGAAATTTTACTAGATTTCGGGGCAAATTCATAAAGAAAAACTACATTGATTAAGAAGAAAACGGGATAATCAACCCAAAGAAACACGGTGTATAGCTAAGATACGTTCAGATAAGCGGAGCTCAAATCAAATACGCTGGTTGGGAACCCGAGGCGCAAGACCAACGATTTTGCAGGGAAATATTGTATGAACTGCAAAAGAAGAAAAGGATTGAGAAAAAGTTATTTTATGGCGAATAAACTGAAAAGAAAAAAATTCTGAAGATTAATTAAGCTGAATCTAACGATTTTATCCGAACAAGATAAAATATATTATACACAGTTATAAGGAGTTAGCCAAATATAACGCAAAAGAATGATAAGACGATTAATCTAAGAGGAATATTATTCTGATTTGAATATTAAAATGACCTTGTACTCTTCGGGAATATCTAATTTTGTTGGCAGCCTTACGAAGAAAATGATGGACTGCTAAGCGTTTAAGATGGACCGACCTGAAGAGAGGTATCATCCAGACAGATGACCAGCCCGAGATGAGAGATGGATATTGCCTACCAAGACCAGTTCTGAATGGGAGGAGCAGTCCAGCTGAACCCCAGATCTAGACCGAAAATCTAGCCATGTGACGGGCTAATGGAGAACAACTGACATCAGAGTAACGAGGAACGAACTAATTCCTTACAATTAGTATCATAATTCTTAACTTATATTATCTTTTGGCATATGCTGTGGAATTGAATATATGCTAGAAATGATAATATTTAAGTGTGCAAGTGATAATACGCAGTGAAGTGTGAGATATTTAAGATATTAATGCTATGTTTAAGACAATGTAGAATTATATGTATATCTCGAGCTTGGATCACCGTGTTTGAGTAAATAATTCAATGAAGTAGTCGAGATTACGATTAAGAATGACTTGACATAACAGCTGATTGCTAAGAACTAATATAAGTTGAAGGATATCGATAAATCTTGCGAAGAATGTATTTAAAGATTACGTCACAGATGGACCGCGCGTCAGAAGAGAATGATCGAAATTAAGTACTCCTTGAGGAGCGATACAATTATTTGTAGTAATAGTAACGTATGTAAGGTTATGCATCGCGATTTTATTGAAAGAAATTGAATATGGGAAACACGAGTTGACGTATTTAAGAAAGCTATATATCTGTAATTGCATGGTATGTGATGAAGGTTATTGTTACCGTGTTTTGGTGGTAGTTATGCATGAAAGAAGGTGCTGGGTGGTGAATAGGTCTCAAGCTACTAAAGTGAAATTAATTTTAAAATTTAACAAGGTTATATTTTCTTTTCAAAATTAGGTAACAACAAATAGAACAGGTACTTAGTAGCCGAAACACGATTGAAAAATACATTTACATAGGTACCCCATTTGGGGCTTCAAAAGTCAGAAACATAATTCTTGAGCAATGAGCCCAACCTTACAATGAACACCATACAACAAAGAGGCCGAAAACCCCCAAACATGCCAGAAACATTTGCTTCCAATTACACCCAAAAGCCTCCTTGAGGCAGAGACACAATTTTCAATAAAGGGCAACTTCCCCTTAAAATACAAGCCTATCATAGGCCACTCCGAACTCCACTTTTAAGCTGTCCTCCAAGGACGTATACACAGGGGTAAAATACCCAACCTACTGAGGTCTGTTAAATGACAAGAAAGTTAATACATGACCTCTAAAATACAATTTGAGAGGAGGCGAATTTGCACTCCTAATACACTTTGCTTAAGACCTACTTGGCACTAGGCCGTTAATACAAGGGCTAATCCCATACTACAGAGGTGACTTAATAGCAATTTACATTACATTACGGAAGAATTGGTTGAGAAAAATAAGTTCACCTCAAGACGATGTGAGTGGGAGCTCGAGAGGGTTAAGCACTCTCTATCCCGATATGTCGTTTTAAAATAGAATATATGAAAAGAGTAGTTACATTTTAGGAAAAGGTTACATGGTTGAACGCTTAGAACCCGCCCCGAAAGTTAAACTGCTGAGCTAGCAAAGAAAGAAGTTATTAATCGGCCATTACCTTGTTGTTGACCGCTGCCGAAGAAAGAGGCGCTTCCCGCCCCCTGCTATGTACTTAACACACTGAATGATGGAACAGAAGTGGCCCAGAGACCCAAAAATCAGCAGTTTATATCCTCTCGCGGAAGGTTCTAGGCGTTAGGGGAATGAAAACACCCGCCCACAATAATTTTATTGGCTAGGGTACAGAAACATATCCAAGTTGGGGGAAAATACATCGGATTGGTCGGAAATTACTAAAAGAAATTCGGGATTGGATAAACCTAAAACAAGGGGAAAAAGAGGGGTATACAGCCAACTTAAACAATAACAGAAGGAAATTTAACAAGAAACAAACATTTGAAATAAAAATTTCTCCAACAAAATAGTTCTTTGACTCCGCACTAGGGTGCACTAATGTTGATCTTCAGTAGTGTCCTCTAGGAGAGAAAGTTTACACTTCTTACTTCAAGCGAAACAAAAACACATCAAAAATGACACAGTTCAAAAACTCAAAATTTTCCACGTGGTGACATCTTCTGAGAAGGTAAAGAATTAACAGCGTAGATAAAGTTCAGACTTCCTCCAGCAGAGGAGTTTCACCTGGCGCAATTTTTAAATTAGCGGCGTGGAGGTGTACCGCCCGGTACAGACCTCCCCCCCCCCAAAAGTTCCTCCAGGGGTGACACATGAAATCTGTTTGAAACAAGGTCCAAGTTATGCTGTGGATACGAAGATTGATTGCAGAAGCCTTTATAAGATTTCTTAATTTGGTTTGATTTAGTTTCAAAATTTTGTTGTTGCAGATGAAGTAAAGTCTTTATATTTGTAGAAGTTGAATTTCTGAAGATAACTTTTTATACTTGAAAGTGAAGGGAAAAAAAAATTTTCACAGTCCACCAAATATTGCAGTTGAATTCCCAAGTGTAGTCATTACTTATAGTAACTGTTCATGTAGTAGATGGTGATGAAGTGGGATGGCCAGACCGGCCGTTGCGGCTTGCGTCCAAAGGAGGCCGCTCGGACCCCTCAAGTACCCTGAGATACCGCTCGCCCGCACTATGAGGGGAGCAGAGGTGTTGAAGCACGCCGCGCCCGCGGTGAACATATACAGGCTGCGGGCAAGTAGCAGGTCGTGCGCCGCACATCAGCCTTGGCCGGGAGGAGAGCTCCGGCTCGCCGTGCACACGTCGTCCTCGCTGGGGCCGAGGGGGCCCGTCCTCTGCTCCAGTTGCTGCACGGCGCCGCGCGGCTGCGGGGGCACTGAAACATTAAAGCTTGGCGGCAGAATTGTGTTGGACCATCATCTTTTTTTTTAAGGGCACAGGCTTGGTGAGGAGTTTGAGGGGTCAGCGGCTTGCAGATATCCATGGCATTTACTCAAATCAAGCCACAGTGTGTATTGAAGCAGGAGACGGGAGCGTGGTAATGGCCGAGGCAAGGACAGAATGGCAGTTTAACGGATCGGGGAAGGTTTTACAAGAGGCTTACATATAAGACAAAATATTATAGAAGGGGCAGAAAGCCTTAAAAGTTGAACTCAAAAAAAAATATAACCTTCATATTCCTTTCAAATTATATGAAGCAAGTTGACACAAAATTTACACTGGTTTCACCTGTGACAGGTGAACCCTAAATATCCTCTCGGTGGCTGGATTGCTTACTAACAACGTAACTGGCGTAAGAAAATCGAGAATTATACAAGGCCCATGAAATCTGGGGCCAAGCTTGCCCGCGGGAACAAAATTCTTGACCATCACCTGGTCACCTACCTTCAAAGTGGTGGGTCTCCGTCCACGATCATACTTTTCTCTAACCTTTTCATGAGATACCTTAAGATTGGCTTTAGCCTTCTTCCAAAGATCTTTAATATTATCCGGATCTATTGTCTCGGGTAGAATGTCACTCAGAGACCAAAGGTTAGAGAGCGGCGTGTTGGGAATAAACTTGAACATCAAGGAAGCTGGAGTGAACTTATGAGATTCATGAACCGCCGAATTCAAAGCAAAAGCTAACCAATGCAGGGACGTGTCCCACCTGGAATGATCTTCATGATGATAGGCAATAAGTGCGGACCTGAGATTACGATTAACCCGTTCAGCCAGAGATGGTTGAGGGTAATAAGCAGAAGTAGTTACATGAGAGATGGATAAGTCAAAACAGAATTTACGAAATAAGTTAGATGTAAAAGCCTTAGCATTATCAGATACAATATATTGGCACGGACCAAACGAAGCAAAAATAGAATTTAGGCAAGTAATGGTGGACTGAGCGGTAGCCAGCTTAGTCGGAAATAACCAGGAAAATCTGGTAAAACCATCTACACATACAAAGATGAATTTGTTGGCATTTCCCTTCGACTGGGGGAAGGGTCCTACATAATCAATATACAGGCGTTCCATGGGGCGCGATGCTTGATGCGAAGACAAGAGGCCTACCTTGGTGGACATGGTTGGTTTACTAATCAAAAAGGATTTACAAGCCTTTACTAGTTCACGGATTTCACCGTCCATACCTTTCCAGATGAACATTTCCCGAATCTTTTCACGAGTTTTAAAGATACCAAGATGCCCTCCTAATGGGGTCTCATGATAATACTTGAAGATCATAGGTACAAGAACCGCTGGAACAACAACCTTCATCATCTTATCATGCCTCGAAGGGCAACATAGAACACCATTCCTCAGAACATAAGGGACGACATGTTCCCCAGAAGCAAGGGTTTCCATTATCGGAGCCAGCGTCGGATCTTCACGTTGGTATTTCTCAATATCCCTAAAAAGCATGGGAGCATCTGTTAAGATGGCATTAACACCAGATAGTATGGACTCGGGAGGTGATGAACTGTCGACCGGTTCCTGGGTCTCGACGTCGTTAGAAAACATACGGCTGAGTCCATCAGCAACAACATTTTCGGTACCTCTGATATGCCTGACATCAAATTGGAAGGCAGAAATACGGATGGCCCAACGGGCTATACGACCAGTACGACGCGGCCTACCTAAGACCCAGCTTAGGGCTTGATTATCTGTCTCCAGGTCGAATTTGACATGCTCCAGATAGAGGCGGAACTTCTCTAAGGCGAATAAGACTGCCAAACCTTCGAGCTCATAGATGGAATACTTGGCTTCTTGAGCCGACAATGTCCTAGACGCATAGGCGATGGAGCGCCTCCCTAGTTCAGTCTCTTGAAGAAGGACTGCAGCTACCGCTGACGACGACGCGTCGGTTTGGACGATGAATTTCTTCGAGAAATCAGGCATAGCAAGTACAGGGGCATTACAAAGTGCTAATTTAAGGTCTTCAAAAGCGGCTTGTTGAGAAGGTCCCCACTCGAATTTGATGCCTTTCCTACGAAGAAGGTTTAAGGGCGCCGCTCTATTAGCAAAGTTAGGAATGAACTTTCTGAAGAAATTCACCATACCAATGAACCTGGCGATACCTTTAATGTCCTTGGGAGGTTTAAAATCACGGATGGCCTGTGTTCTAGAGTGATCGACTGATACACCATCGGGTGACACGATATGCCCTAGGAATGACATAGAGGGCTTAGCAAAGGCAACCTTGGACAACTTAACAGTTAACCCAGCCTTACGAAGGCGATCGAGAACTTCTCGCAAATGATCTAGATGTTCTTCAAAAGTCTCTGAAAATACGACGACATCATCTAAATAGTGATATAAGTATTCGAATTTGATGTCGGAGAAGACCCTATCTAGTAGCCTAGTGAGCACAGCTGCTCCGGTGGGGAGCCCGAAAGGCACGCGGTTGTATTCATATAAATTCCAGTCCGTGGCAAACGCTGTAAGGTGTTTAGACTCTTCGGCAAGGGGAATTTGATTGTAGGCCTGATTTAAGTCCAAGATGGTGAAGAAATTGGCCTTACGAAATCATGAAAAACAAGAATGAAGGTCAGGAAGGGGCACAGATTGCAACACCACCTTCCGATTGAGAGCCCTGTAATCAATGACAGGCCTGAAGCCGCCTTGGGGTTTCGGGACTAGGAAAATAGGCGATGAATACGCCGACTTAGAGGGCCTAATAATACCATCCTTCAACATCTGATCGATAATTTATTTCAGAGCCTTCATTTTAGGTGGAGATAGCCTATAAGGTGGAAAACGGACAGGAATCGAATCCGTGACCTCAATTTTGTATTCAATAAGGTCAGTAACACCAAGAGTATCAGAGAACACCTCGGGAAACGACTGACACAGTTTGCGAATACTATCAGCCTGCTCCTCAGGTAGATGTCTAAGGTCTAACAACATCTCATCCTGGGTAGGCGAAATAGAAGAACATGACACAGAATTACACTTTAATAGTGGTATTTTACAACTAGAAGCAAATTTGAATGTGCACGACCTAGACTGGAGATCGAGCACAAGACCAGTGTGAGAAATAAAGTCAGCTCCCAATATAATGGGGCAAGACAATTGTTTGGCCACAAACAATTTAATTTTCCAAGTGAATTTAAAAATACGAATTTTGACCAATAAGGAACCTAGAATTTCTAATGGAGATGAATTAGCCGAAACGTATTGAACAGGAGAAGAGACATAGTCAGGAAGTTTACAAACCGATTTCAATTTAGAATACCATTCAGCCGAAATAATCGAACAAACACTGCCTGAATCTAAGAGAGCTGTAATAGGCTCGTTATTTAACTCAATCTTAAGAAAAGGAACCGGTGCGGGGGAATCCGCCGCAATCCTAAGACACTCTTTGGGACCTTCAAAAGATAAATTTGAAAATTGCTCGTTCTCTAAATTTACAACCTGTTTACCAGGGGCTGAGTCTCGGGAAGATGGGTTAGTTGACTCAGCCGAAGCCACTAGTCACTTTTTATTACTGGCATAGGTAGAATTTGCACCAGAAGTTGAGCAGGAGGGGGTGCTATTCGAGTTTGGGCAATTCTTGGCGATATGTGAGAAAGCCCCACATTTAAAACAGCCTTGTGCTGAACCAGCTCCATTATTTGCCCTACTAGTTTTGACCAATGGACATTTATTGCGAAGATGGTCAGGCGACCCGCAAGCATAACATTTACGGGGTGTGACTGGTCGGCGAGGTGGAGGCCGAGTGTTACTAAAGGAAGGCGGGGGTTCTTTCGCTACACGCAAAGAATCGGCGTATCTAACTCCTTCCGCTGAGACGGCCAACGCTTCAAGTTCAGAGAAAGTTTGCGGGCACGCCGCGAAACACAAGTATGACCTATAAGATGGTGAAATGCCTTCCACAATAGCCTGTACAATCTGATCTTCAGGAAAATGAAGGGCAAACACCCTAGTATAAAACTTAATATCTTGGATGAAGTCTGCCAAGTTTTCATCCAAGCGCTGTACACGGTAATAGTACTTCTAAATAAGGGAGGACCTGGCCCTAGCCGGGATGAAATTAGCTAGCAAATGGGCATGGAAATCCTCAATAGATGATTGCTCGGCAATGGCTCTTACGATTTTATCAGAGAGAATACCAATAGCATACGGATAGATAATTTGCAAAATTTGACATGGAGAAAGAGAAAACACAAGGGCATGATCCTGAAATTCTACCAGAAATCTTAAAAATGAAATTATTTCACTGGTGGTATTAACCGAAAACTTAGAGATACCTCTGAGCAACATTGCCAATGGATGAGGCAAGCTGCTAAACCCAGGTGACATAGTAGGTAAAGGTTTCAATGGCAAGGAAGTTAATTCAGAACGGATGTTACTCAACGATGCACGGCGTTCAGGCTCGTTGTCCAATGGGGCAGAGATAGTTTGGGCAGCAATGGTTTTCCTATTTACTTCTCCCTTAGGAGGTGCTTCCTCGCTACCTGCATTCACTATGGTGGGTTGATCAGATTTGGGAGGAACTTCCCCAGTCAACAATAGAGTGACCTTACTAGATAATTCGGAAATATTTTCCAGGAGCGTACTAGCTTCCTTCCTCTGAACGTCATTCAGTTTTAGAGACAACAGATCGTTAACCCTATTCGAAAAATGATATAGCCTGCCTTGCACACGCTTAATTTGATTGGGAGAAGGATCATTTTCATCAAAAAAACTAACTACAGAAGCTAGCCCAGTAATATTCTCCGTGATCGTGGAAAGAGAGTCGTCAATTTCTTTCTCTCCCAAATTGGGGATGGAAATGGGCAAATCTAGGGACTCTCTAAGCTTGTTAGTGTCTACTGCAACCGTGCCTCCAGATTGCACATTTCTGATAGTTAATTCATAGATCAACTCCTCTTTGCGCAAATAATTAAGATGGAGAACATCGCGAGGGCCTGGCATGATGACAGAACAATTTTGAAAAAGTCAAAAAATTCCAGCAACTGGGAAAAGAGTTAGAGTTCGGAACAAACAATATTTAGCCGTCAAAAGGGGCTAAATTGAGACCCATTCAACCACGCTCTGCTACCACTTGTTACCGTGTTTTGGTGGTAGTTATGCATGAAAGAAGGTGCTGGGTGGTGAATAGGTCTCAAGCTACTAAAGTGAAATTAATTTTAAAATTTAACAAGGTTATATTTTCTTTTCAAAATTAGGTAACAACAAATAGAACAGGTACTTAGTAGCCGAAACACGATTGAAAAATACATTTACATAGGTACCCCATTTGGGGCTTCAAAAGTCAGAAACATAATTCTTGAGCAATGAGCCCAACCTTACAATGAACACCATACAACAAAGAGGCCGAAAACCCCCAAACATGCCAGAAACATTTGCTTCCAATTACACCCAAAAGCCTCCTTGAGGCAGAGACACAATTTTCAATAAAGGGCAACTTCCCCTTAAAATACAAGCCTATCATAGGCCACTCCGAACTCCACTTTTAAGCTGTCCTCCAAGGACGTATACACAGGGGTAAAATACCCAACCTACTGAGGTCTGTTAAATGACAAGAAAGTTAATACATGACCTCTAAAATACAATTTGAGAGGAGGCGAATTTGCACTCCTAATACACTTTGCTTAAGACCTACTTGGCACTAGGCCGTTAATACAAGGGCTAATCCCATACTACAGAGGTGACTTAATAGCAATTTACATTACATTACGGAAGAATTGGTTGAGAAAAATAAGTTCACCTCAAGACGATGTGAGTGGGAGCTCGAGAGGGTTAAGCACTCTCTATCCCGATATGTCGTTTTAAAATAGAATATATGAAAAGAGTAGTTACATTTTAGGAAAAGGTTACATGGTTGAACGCTTAGAACCCGCCCCGAAAGTTAAACTGCTGAGCTAGCAAAGAAAGAAGTTATTAATCGGCCATTACCTTGTTGTTGACCGCTGCCGAAGAAAGAGGCGCTTCCCGCCCCCTGCTATGTACTTAACACACTGAAAGATGGAACAGAAGTGGCCCAGAGACCCAAAAATCAGCAGTTTATATCCTCTCGCGGAAGGTTCTAGGCGTTAGGGGAATGAAAACACCCGCCCACAATAATTTTATTGGCTAGGGTACAGAAACATATCCAAGTTGGGGGAAAATACATCGGATTGGTCGGAAATTACTAAAAGAAATTCGGGATTGGATAAACCTAAAACAAGGGGAAAAAGAGGGGTATACAGCCAACTTAAACAATAACAGAAGGAAATTTAACAAGAAACAAACATTTGAAATAAAAATTTCTCCAACAAAATAGTTCTTTGACTCCGCACTAGGGTGCACTAATGTTGATCTTCAGTAGTGTCCTCTAGGAGAGAAAGTTTACACTTCTTACTTCAAGCGAAACAAAAACACATCAAAAATGACACAGTTCAAAAACTCAAAATTTTCCACGTGGTGACATCTTCTGAGAAGGTAAAGAATTAACAGCGTAGATAAAGTTCAGACTTCCTCCAGCAGAGGAGTTTCACCTGGCGCAATTTTTAAATTAGCGGCGTGGAGGTGTACCGCCCGGTACAGTTATGTTAAATAAGAGTTAATATTAAGTAGTTGGGATAATAGTACTGGATCGTAGGACGAGGTAATAAGAAGGAATATGAAGTGAATATTGTGTTTTGTGGTAATTACAAGGTATATATAGGAGGTAGATAAGCGTCATATGTGGAAGGTATGGATCTAATGAAACGATGCGTATAATTTACAGGAAGTACACCGCGGGATTGACCAGATTTAAGGTATGGATACTGAATATTCATATTTAGCTGAGATTTAGATGGTGATGTAACGTCAAGACAGCTGTTATGATGGAAGTATGTGAGTTCAGTGACACATTCTCGAAACGTATTAAAATGCGAGATAAATGACATATTATGCATATATGGTTAAGTAGACGCAACGCATAGTATTGAGACATTCACACTGCAGAAACGAATTAAATAACTTGCACAGTAGGATTATGATTAGAATACGACGAATAAAAGCATATTGAGCCCCACAGATATACGAATTAAGAATTATGTGGATAGAATAGGTAGATTAATTATTTTAAAACATTGAATAGTTGAATTACAAATTTATGAAAGGATAATATATAGGAAGATGATACATTTGGAGCCAGATTTAGCAGGCATTAGGGGGTGTAAAGCCTTAGCACGTGAATCGTTACTGACTAATTTCCTAAAGTGAAATCCATTTGATTGAGTTCAGATTTTATTGTTTAATGGTGATATAATTTTGAGAAGAGACTTAAAATGTTCTTAATGACATAATGATAGCAGTTGGAGAACGTATTCCAGTGATACATAGGATGTCCCAAGAATAATTATGGACAGTAATACTGATTTTTGATTTCATTTCAGAAACAATTCAATTAATTTAATGCTATATCTTTGTTTTTAATAAGCCAGCGTTGAATTTAACTTACAATTCTTGAATTATTTATTCTATATAGTGATAATTGTAGCCCATTCCCAAATTAGTTCTAATTTCTTAGGGCATTTTTCTAATTAAATAAATGTGGTTCCTTATTTCTTTTATATAATTCTGTGAGTATTAATTTTTAGTGATTATTAATTCTTTTTCTTAGTTTGTAATTTGATTCATTGATAGATTGCGAAAATATGAATGCGGACAGTGGCGAAATTTTTACGTTTGCACTGGATGAAGGCGATCATTCAAATACTATTGCGTATGGGTGAACTTTTCTCTTCATGATCTCACGTAAAGCGGAACCGTAAGAAAAATTTTAAGATTTTCTTATTGAACGAAATACCCTGGGATTACATCGAGCTGTTTCGACTCGAGTGGGTGCAATATCGATCGATCATATTATCGATTCAATTCAGATTTCATTTCCATTCAGTTAGCAGTACTATGGGAACCGGAATTGCTCTCTCCTTACTCCTCACACCCGTACACAAATCTATCGATAAAAAGTGAGCAGATAGTACACTAGTGACGGGACTATCGAATGAAAACTACCGAATTATTCGATAGTCGCCAAGTACCGTACCGTTACAACCGATTGTTTCCGTTTGCATTCGGTTTTTCATTCGGATCGGAAATTCCATTTGTTTCCACTTGCCGGCGCTGAAATCAGTCTCCCCTTGCGCCATGGAGTAAGGTCAGAGTTGATACTAGACTCTATACTCTTTGGTATGAACCCCTTGACCGGCGCTAATGATGATGTAAATATAAACTAATAATATGTTCGGGTTTATCCACTGAACTGTAGGTAATACTGGAACGCTGACTGTATGGGAGTGAAGTGCGGCTTCCGCGACGACTAGCTGTACGGCAAGAGGGCATGACTGATATATACGTACATGCGACGAGACACAAGTATCTTAACGAATTTTAAACATTTAGGCGGAATGTCTCCTGTAAATTGCACGCGATTTACGGCGAAATACATATTTCAGAGGATTAATAGCAATTTGAAACTGAAAATAGCTAGTAGTATTGGATAAAATGAAATATTTTCTAGGCCCGATTAATCTCAAACATTTTTTCTATAAGAGATTAAATACAGTAAATGCGTATACGCACACTAAAAAATAACCACCCCTGGCGCAATGGCCTCGAAGGGCCAGGGCCTAACAAGCGACCGCTGCTCACCCCTAAGGCCTGCAGATAAGGAGGTGCGTGGGGTCAGCGCGACGAATCCTCTCGGCCGTTATTCTTGGCTTTAATGCCCGATACACTAGAAAGGCAATAAAATAGCGCCATACAAAAAAGGTATGCAAACAAATTATAGCCTAGTGATATCTGTGAATGATGATCCATTGAAAATACATTGTAGGTATTCAGTTTTTGAACCATATTTATTATCAGGACAAAGTCAGCATTTGTATGCGTGTATATATATATACACAATTTAACACTTGAATATACACTTAATAAACAAAATATATACACTTCACAAAATAATCAGTCACCATTGATCTGCATTTAGACCACTTACCCAGGTGGCAGTTTCCCTATCAGTTTTTTCCACTAGTCTTTTCTGAAATGATTTCAAAGAAGTTGAAAATGTATTGAACATCTCCCTTGGTAGATTATTCTAATCCCTAGCTTGTCGTCGAACAAGTATCCTGATTATGATAAAACCTTCAATACTCGTATTGTGAAGGTTTACATTGAGCCGAAAGTATTACGTTATTATATTTATGTTTCGTGTCCATGGACTATAACGTGCATATGCTTATCCTGGTTCACATAGCAACGGACGTACGGACACACAGACTTCCAATATGGCGTCAAGGAACAGCACCATTAGATCCGTGATGTGAAACATGTATAAATTCTATGTAGATGGTTTTGAGAGCGACCGTTTTGTATTCTCAGTGAGGCACTGAATGTTTTTTTTTTTCTACTTCTGACAGGATAAGTTTCGTAGTGATAATTAAGTTGTTTTAGAAATACGTAAAAGTGTTCTCGTGTGATATTTTTATTGCGTAAAATAGAAAATCGCATATAGAGAACGATAAATTGGCGACCGTGACAGGACTTCGGAAACTTAACGATGAAAATTGATCAAATGACCGTAGTGATTTTACGAAAGGCACTGATATCCCGAGGGTTACCGACGGCTGAGAGCAAGTCGGAACTACAAGAGAGACTACGCCAGGATCTGATAGAAAATGAAGAAGACCCAGGTAGTTTCGATTTTGAAGTCGTCTCGGAGAAGGAAGCCAACGACCGGATGCTTACGCAACTAACTACTTTGATTGGGACACAATCTGAAAAACTCGAAGGGAAAATTGAGGCCAAGGCTCAGGAGATAAAAGGCCGAATCGATTCCTTGGTAAGAGATCTGAAAGAGGATAATACAACGGTATGCATACCTTGGGAAACAAAGTCGAAGAAAAGATTGGGGAAATCGAGCGGGAATCCAACCAGTTTAAAACCGAAGTAGGCCAGAAACTTATCAAGTTTGAATCTGAGGTTAAGAGAAAAATTTCAAACATGGAAGAAAACATTTCCGTAGGCAGTGGTCAACCTAACAGAGGTAAGGACCTTTCCCTTGGGATACCGGTCGATCCCAGAGTAATCAGAGATAGCCTACCAGAATTTCATGGGAGATTGGAAGAGTATCCTAAAGTACTCCTAAAGACATCAGAATCTCTACTAGGTAGGACAAATATACCTGCGGAGATATACTTACAAATTGTCAGTCAACAACTAAAAGCACCAGCAGTGACTTGGTGGCAGAATATAAAAGGGCTCAGCCTCGACTGGGAGGAATTTAAGAAGGAATTCGTCCATAGATTTGACTCAGAGTCTGTCCAAGCGTCGGTCCAAAAGAAATTCCTCACTGAAACGCAACCCAGTGGGAGGAGAGCAGGAGCTTTCATAATTAAAAAACCCAACTATTTAAACGAGTCCATGAAAAAGAAAATATTGATACGAGCGTTCCTTATATAATCGAGCTGCTACATGATAAGGTACGATCACTTGTTAAAGTGGCACAAACAAAAACTTTTGAAGAGCTCCGTCACATCGTAGCAAAACTGGACGAGGAAACCAGTTACCATTCCTCGAGAATGAAAATCTCAACAGCGGAGGTACCCAAGAAATGTTACCGTTGTGGGCAGATCGGGCATTTTAAGGGACAATGTCCGGAAAACTAGCTTGGGACCGTTCGAGCTGGGGGTAGGAGGGTTCCGAAATGAAGCAGCCCCAGATACATGACACCTGGCTGGAAGGTAAATATATTGGTCAAATTTGTAGTGATGAGCCTAGTTCACCCCACCCGGCTATTAATTTGACGATTGATGATAAGCCGGTAATCGCTATCCTTGACACTCAAGCTTCACACTCGTTTGTGAGCATGAATATGGATAAATTTTTAGAACCTATCCGTCCTGATAAGGTAGAAACAGTCAGAGGGGCAGTTCGCCACATACATTATCAGTTTGATGGTTGTACTTTCCTTCGAGCCAAATGCTCCCCTTAAGTCATAGACATACCAGTGAAGGTTAACAAGGATTTGATACCTGACATAATTTTAGGACATGACTTCTTAACTAAATATGGGGTAGTGATAGATTACACAGTTAATGAAATATTCCTCGGTAATAGGAAAAGATGTAGACTGGCATGGGTTGAAAATAAAACTCTCGAGTCACAAACAGTAGAACCCAAGGGATGGGCGGAACTGAAAACAGGGCCGTTGAGGGTGGAGGAGAAGGAAGATCTTGAGAAGTTACTGAATAAGTTCCCGGAGGTCATCACTGATAAAATCGGGTTTACTACAACGGTAAAACATAAAATAACATGCAAGGATAATACCCCAGTAAAAAAAGACCCTACCCACTGAACCCAGATAAGCGAAAATTTGTAATAAGAAAGGTCAAGGAAATGGAGAACCAAGGTTTGATTGAACCTTCAGTGTCAGGATGGGCTTCTCCGATAGTATTACCGAAGAAAAAAGTGGGGATTACCGACTTTGTGTAGGTCTGCGTCAAGTTAATAACAAGACTATATCAGATGCTTACCCCATGCCGGATCTACGCCACCTGATAAAGCAAGTGAGTGGGGCAAAAGTCTTCAGTACCCTCGATTTGAACTCTGGCTACTGGCAAGTCGAAGTCGAAGAAGAATCTCGGCCGATGACTGCTTTTTCTACCCCAAGAGGATTATATCAATTCAGAGCCATGCCATTTTGTCTTAAGAATGCTCCAGCCAACTTTATGCGTCAGATGGACGAAGTCTTTTCAGGATACACAGGGGAATTCTGTCAGGTCTATTTGGATGACATCCTCGTATGTAGCAAGACATTTTCGGACCATTTGGAACACCTAGCTAGAATATTAGGAAGACTGAGGATCCACGGACTTACTTGCCAAGTCAAGAAGTGTCAATTCGCATCAAACTCGGTTGAGTACTTAGGTCATGTAGTGACGGACAGGGGATTAGAGAGACAAATTGAGAAGAATAGGGCCATTCAGGAACAAGAAAGACCTCGAACGAAACGCCAGGTACGTCAATTTTTAGGCCTCTGCGGGTGGTACAGTAGTTTTGTGCCGCACTTTGAGACGAAAGCTGCTCCGTTAACCGACCTCCTCAACAAGAACATACTATTTAAATGGACTCAAAGGGAAGAAACAGCCTTCCAGGAGATAAAAAGAGCTATTTGTGATGCTCCAAGTCTAGCCTATCTGGATACAAACCGGGAAGTCTGCTTACAGACGGATGCGAGTTCTTGGAGCTGTACTGTTCCACGAGAAAGAAGGAGGAAGCAAGGATATAATTGAGTATGCCAGTAGGAAACTCTCTGCTTCCGAGAGAAATTATTGTACAGCCGAGAAGGAAGCATTAGCAGTGGTGTGGGCTGTCGGGAAGTTTAGAGGTTACCTAGAGGGAAGGAAGTTCAGGCTATTTACGGATAACTCTTCACTTCAGTGGTTGAACCAAGTATCTGGATCGAAGTCCAAACTCATGCGATGGGCCTTGATCCTTGCCGACTTTGACATCGAGATTTGTCACGTTCCTGGGGTGACCAATCAAGCGGCGGATAGTCTATCAAGAAATCCTGAGGACGGGCAGGTATCAGCGACAAATTTATTAGAGAGAGAGATCCCTCTGCCAACTAAGAGGCCTCAAAACGATCATGTGCTTCTTGCTATCCATCGAAGGAATAATGAGATCGATTTAGAATTAATAAGGAAATGGCAAGCTGAGGACATGTCCTGTAACCGAATGAAATCCTGGATCAGCAAACACAGCACTAATAGCCAATCTGTCCCAGTCCAGTTTAAGATGTCCTATAAGAGCTTCCGACTGGAAGACGGCATACTCAGATACATTTCACATCTGCCTGGATCTTCCCCGGTCATCGTCATCCCGAAGTCGCAAACCACCAGGATTTTGAGTAAATATCATGATGATCCAGAAGCAGGGCATCCTGGTCAAGAGGAAACATATTCTTCGATTCGGCGACGTTTCTTCTGGATACACATGCGTCAAGAAATTAAGAGCTACGTCCAAGCATGTGATATCTGTGCTCGCACTAAGGCGAACAATCAGAAGGCGAGAACCAGCATGAGAGGATGCCGACCCCATCAACCTTGGGAGGTAGTCGCTATTGACCTTATGGGACCCTACCCTAGGACATCTCGAGGAAAAACTGGAATAGTCATGGTGACTGACCTATTCACCAGATGGGTGGAAGCATTCGCCATCCCCGAAGCTACATCGGGACGAATCATACACCTCTTAAGGACAGAAGTCTTCAGTCGTTATGGATATCCTCGGTGTATACTCACAGACAATGGTAGTCAATTCACTTCGAGACAGTGGTTGCAAACTTTGTCAGAATGGGGAATCGAACACTTGACGATACCAATATACCACCCACAAGCGACTCCAACCGAACGGAGAAATCAGGAGCTGAAGAAGATGTTCCGAATTCACTTGGTTGACAAAGAACATACCAAGTGGGACCAACACCTACATGAGTCCCTTTTGGCCATCAGACAGCGGATTAATCGCGTCACATGTTTCTCGCCCGCAGAACTATTTCTTGGACGTCCAATTAAGAGAACCGGTGACTGGGACTTCATCCACAGGCGAGAGGAGGAACCGGAGGGTCTTGATACATGGTATGTGCATAACCAGCAGCGAATGCAACAGGCGCATAGCCAAGCCGAAGCGTTCCAGGAGAGAAGCCGAGAACAACGATTCACCGGAAGAAACGGAGTTCAGACCGGGAACACTAGTTCTTCGTCGAAACCATCCCCTCAGCAACAAGCCTCAAAAATTCCACGCTGGGATGGCCCCAAAATGGCTCGGACCTTTTGAGGTGGAGAAAAAGTTGGGAAATGGTGTGTATCTTCTGAAAACTATGCCGCCGACGAAGATGCATACGTCAGAATTAAAGGTATTACCTCAACCCCTAACAGAAGGCGTAGGGACCGGCGAGTGGGATCTCTCTAAAAGACTCCAGGACACGGACTCCAGAGAGGATCAACATGTGTCGGTACCGACTTTGGAGGATGAGAGAACTGAAGACATGGAGATCGGGATCTCTAGGTATAATTTAAGACCTAGAAACAGAAAGGTCTAGGATAGGTATTGAAGGTTTTAGGGGGGAATATGACATGAGCAGACCTTGCAGCGAATGCGTATACATCAACGTCAAAAGCAACGCATTCTAGAGGAAACTGAAGAGTTCCGGCATACACTGTCTGATAGAACGAAGTTCTGTGCCATTTGTAAGCTCAATTACAAGCAGACAAATCAACACACGTGACTTCTGAGGATCATGAGAATACGGTGAAATTCTTGAATCCATAGTGCCGGGTGTGTAAACAAAGATTCAATACACTAAAATCTTATGAACATCATCTGTGTTGCTTGATCACATCAAGTTCAAGGCTCTCTTGGCCGATAAATCCAAGAGTGACGATGAAGAGAGCGGTGGAAAAGATGATGAAAAGGAGCGCAACCTTGTCAACTTTATGATGCGGATTCAGTTGGTTCTGTGCTAGTAAGGAAGGAGAAAGCGGAGGAGATGGAAAAGCTGATAAGAAAGCCGGGGGAGAAGAAGAGAAGGAAATCGCACCCAAATCTTAAGACAAACTGAACCCATAGGTGCTGAATATGCCCGGAAGTTGGGGGTGTATTACTATGATTTGTGTCGTACCTACTTGTCATGGTATGAAGAACAAGAGAAAGTTCTAACCATCCATTATCACCCAAGGGCACGCTTACGGCTATATGTACGTTATCGTGAAGATAGATTTCTTAGAAAAGAGGCTAAGAGACTTCATCAGAAAAAGACGACTGAAATGGCAGTGAGGTTTCTCAAGGAGAAGATATGATCTCGACCCCTACAGGAGAGCGGAGGGACCGAAGAGTGAGCACTCTCTAGGGGGTCTCGGAGAAGTACGGACTTTGGAGAGGATCAACATGCACTGATACCTGTTCTGGAAGATGGAATAGCTGAAGACATAGATAACAAGACGACTAGTTGTAATTTGGGACCTTGAGAAGAGAAGGTCCGGAATCAGTATTGAAGGTTTTAGGGGGGGATAATTGTCGTCGGACAAGTATCCTAATTATGATAAAACCTTCAATACTCGTATTGTGAAGGTTTACATTGAGCCGAAAGTATTACGTTATTATACACTGACTGACAGAGCAAATGCAACACCAAGAAGGAGTGGTCAGAACTTTATGCCAATTGCAGGGTAGACTGACGTCACTGAGGTATGCTCATGATGTGAAATGCGCCGCTGTGCTGCGCACGTAGCGAACGATAAATGGGACACGGCGTTGGCGAATGGCCCACTTCGTACCGTGATTTCTCAGCCGACAGTCATTGTAGAACGTGTTGTCGTGTGCCACAGGACACGTGTATAGCTAAGAATGCCAGGCCGTCGTCAACGGAGGCATTTCCAGCAGACAGACGACTTTACGAGGGGTATGGTGATCGGGCTGAGAAGGGCAGGTTGGTCGCTTCGTCAAATCGCAGCCGATACCCATAGGGATGTGTCCACGGTGCAGCGCCTGTGGCGAAGATGGTTGGCGCAGGGACATGTGGCACGAGCGAGGGGTCCAGGCGCAGCCCGAGTGACGTCAGCACGCGAGGATCGGCGCATCCGCCGCCAAGCGGTGGCAGCCCCGCACGCCACGTCAACCGCCATTCTTCAGCATGTGCAAGACACCCTGGCTGTTCCAATATTGACCAGAACAATTTCCCGTCGATTGCTTGAAGGAGGCCTGCACTCCCGGCGTCCGCTCAGAAGACTACCATTGACTCCATAGCATAGACGTGCACGCCTGGCATGGTGCAGGGCTAGAGCGACTTGGATGAGGGAATGGCGGAACGTCGTGTTCTCCGATGAGTCACGCTTCTGTTCTGTCAGTGATAGTCACCGCAGACGAGTGTGGCGTCGGCGTGGAGAAAGGTCAAATTCGGCAGTAACTGTGGAGCGCCCTACCGCTAGACAACGCGGCATCATGGTTTGGGGCGCTATTGCGTATGATTCCACGTCACCTCTAGTGCGTATTCAAGGCACGTTAAATGCCCACCGCTACGTGCAGCATGTGCTGCGGCCGGTGGCACTCCCGTACCTTCAGGGGCTGCCCAATTCTCTGTTTCAGCAGGATGATGCCCGCCCACACACTGCTCGCATCTCCCAACAGGCTCTACGAGGTGTACAGATGCTTCCGTGGCCAGCGTACTCTCCGGATCTCTCACCAATCGAACACGTGTGGGATCTCATTGGACGCCGTTTGCAAACTCTGCCCCAGCCTCGTACGGACGACCAACTGTGGCAAAAGGTTGACAGAGAATGGAGAACCATCCCTCAGGACACCATCCGCACTCTTATTGACTCTGTACCTCGACGTGTTTCTGCGTGCATCGCCGCTCGCGGTGGTCCTACATCCTACTGAGTCGATGCCGTGCGCATTGTGTAACCTGCATATCGGTTTGAAATAAACATCAATTATTTGTCCGTGCCGTCTCTGTTTTTTCCCCAACTTTCATCCCTTTGGAACCACTCCTCCTTGGTGTTGCATTGTCACTGTCAGTCAGTGTATTTATGTTTCGTGTCCATGGACTATAACGTGCATATGCTTATCCTGGTTCACATAGCAACGGACGTACGGACACACAGACTTCCAATATGGCGTCAAGGAACAGCAGCATCAGATCTCTGATGTGAAACATGTATAAATTCTATGTAGATGGTTTTGAGAGCGATCGTTTTGTATTCTCAGTGAGGCACTGAATGTTTATCTTCTTCTGGCAGGATAAGTTTCGTAGTGATAATAAAGTTGTTTTAGAAATACGTAAAAGTGTTCTCGTGTGATATTTTTATTGCGTAAAATAGAAAATCGCATATAGAGAACGATAAACTCCCTTTCCTATAAATAAATATTTGCACCAATTTGTCCTTTTGAATTCCAACTTTAACTTCATACTGTGATCCTTCCTACTTTTAAAAACACCACTCAACGTTATTCATCTACTGACGTCATTCAACACTCTCTCTCCAGTGACAGCTCAGAACATACCCCTTGGTCGAGCTGCTCTTCTCCTTACACCTAAGTCTTCCCAGCCCAAACTTTGCAACATTTTCATAACACTCACCCTTCGTCCGAAATCTCCCAGAACAAATCGTGCTTTTATTTGGAATTTTTCCAGTTCTCAAATCAAGTTAACTTGCTGAGGGTCCCATATACTGGAACCATACTCTAATTGTGGTCCTACCAGTCACTTGTGTGCCTTCTCCTATACATCCTTACTACAGATTTTAAATACCCTCACATTCAACATTCTTCAGTGCAGTTTGAAGTTTTAATCCAACTAAAGACTTCAAAATGTTAGAAATGAATATGCAGACCTGTTTACGAGGGGTGGAGGTGTATGTGTGAGCAGGGGTGGGGATGAGGATGATTCTCACGAGGGTACAGATAGGCCCTGATGTACGCATTAAAAATTCATTAAAAGGATATACTGGTAACAAAATAATCATTAAACTTTTTACAAGCTCTATACAATATCGTGCATTCTGTTAACTTATCACTATAATATAGGTGGTGAACAAAAACGCTGTCACCATTCAGCCCATGTTTAGCCTACACATGGCTAAAAATTGTTTGTTAAGTTTTCCTCTAACACTACAAGAGTTGCCATAACTCACTAGCCTAATGAATATAAGACAGCACTTGTACGTGTGTATATATAAATACACACACAGTGTACGTCACATTGAAATATACCGTAGGCTACACCTAATAAACAAAATATTGCACTTTACAAAACCACACATTCAACATTCTTCAATGCAATTTGAAACTCTAATCCAACTAAAGACCTCAGAATGTTAGAAATGAATATGCAGACCTGTTAACTTCATACTGTGATCCTTCCTACTTTTAAAAACACCACTCAACGTTATTCATCTACTGACGTCATTCAACACTCTCTCTCCAGTGACAGCTCAGAACATACCCTTTGGTCGAGCTGCTCTTCTCCTTACACCTAAGTCTTCCCAGCCCAAACTTTGCAACATTTTCATAACACTCACCCTTCGTCCGAAATCTCCCAGAACAAATCGTGCTTTTATTTGGAATTTTTCCAGTTCTCAAATCAAGTAATCTTGCTGAGGGTCCCATATACTGGAACCATACTCTAATTGTGGTCCTACCAGTCACTTGTGTGCCTTCTCCTATACACCCTTACTACAGATTTTAAATACCCTCACATTCAACATTCTTCAGTGCAATTTGAAATTTTAATCCCACTAAAGACCTCAGAATGTTAGAAATGAATATGCAGACCTGTTTACGATGGGTGGAGGTGTATGTGTGATCAGGGGTGGGGGTGGGGACAGTTCTCACGAGGGTACAGACAGGCCCTGATATACGCATTAAAAATTCATGCTACAGTAGTACATTAAATGGATATACTGGCAACAAAATAATCATTAAACTTTTTATAACCTCTATACAAGTTTTTTCAGTTTTGCTCTAACACTAGAAGAATTGCTATGAGCTTTATACAAGGTTTGCTTTTTGCCATAACTCACTAGCCTAATGAATAGATACATTTCTGCAGTTTTCCTGAGGATTTGTAATTCATGCAGCTCTTTTACCACTGACTGGACAATAATTTTGTCTAGATTGCTCTGCTCACCTAACACAACTCTCAACCTAAATTCCTTCTCTGTGCACTGAATTATTCTTAGAACATCTGGAGATGGTTCAATTAGCTTACCTCTCGAAACATGCGGCACAAGACTGTAACTGGTTTTATGGGGAACTGCGTAAGTGATCAGGGAAATTCTCAGATTATCTTATTACCATTGCTCTACAACAAGAGCAAGTGAGGGACTTCAAAAGCCTCATCACAATGTACCCTCCAATGTAACACAAAATGTTGTCTTGAAATTCAGACAATTGCATACAAAGCAAATCTGAATATTCTTCTTCTATTCCTGTGTCATTACTCTCATTACATACATTTGAAACTGTTCTCTTCTGCGAACGAAATTCAAAAACAGAACCCAACTGAACTGAGTCAATATTCAAACAATTCCCAGCAGCATTTACACTGTTTCTGAACAACAACCTTCTTAATGCCCATTTGAACTGCAGAGTATTGGGATCATTATTCCACCACCCCCCACGAGCTCGAATGCAGGAAACGAACAACTCAATATGGTCCCCTGAAAACTTATATGTCAGCACATATTTAAATGTATTCTGTGCTCTTGTGAGCAATACACTAGCAACTAAACTTATAGAAGTGGCAGCTATAATAAACCCCACACAGAACATTTTACGGGCATGGAACAGAAGCGGTATTCCCTCAATCTTTAAGGACCTCAAGTAATCACATGTTTCTGTGAAGCATTTTACCCAATACTGTTCCCCCTGGATGAACAATGGCTGTTTGTAACCCTTCTGAAATGTGTTCCTTGAATTAAGCAAATCGAAAAGTCTGTCGATCATGTATATAAATTCTTCAGTTGCTTCACTGTCTGCAAAGAAAGGATGGCCCTGTTTTCTTAAAAATGAAATTGCATCAGCAACACCAGAACTTAATGTATGCACAGCAAGTTGTACATTCATTTTTTTATTTCCCCATCTAATGTGTGCACCACTAAGATTATTGGCAAAATTTAATCCTTCATTCTCCTGAATTTCATTTAATTTTGCAATGTACTCCCATTTTATATCACCCTTGGAAGAGGGTATGATCTTCTTATCAGAGAGGGTATTCCTGGCCAACTTTACCATATGGCATGGGTCAAAAATAACAAAAACAGTACCCATTTTAACATGCTCAAAGCTACAACTATTCACTGTCAAATCTATTGTGCAACCAAGTTGTTTAATTGTTTGTACATTAGTAGAAGTTCTATCAGAGGTTAGGCCCCACACTTTAACAACTACTTCATGTAACTTTGTAAGACACACATTTATCATCTGACACTGTATTTCTGCTGGTGTTTTGTTTATCAGAAAGTAACCCACAGGACACTTGAAGTTGTGTGTAAGTGACACTAGCATTAATACAAGAGCTTCCGATGCCAGTTCATCCTCAGAACCTAAAATTTCACCACAGTCCACATAGCCCGGTCCCATACAGTTTGTGTGCGTAGTGACATTGCATCTATCACAAGGTTACAGTCTTTTTACCAAGGTTTCTCATCAATATTCCCTTTCAGATACAAAAATACTCTTCTAAATAGCCTGGCTCACAGTTCAATTTGGATGTCCATGCCCTTATTGTTGATGGGTGGAGCAAATGAAACAAATCATGGAACTTTGAACGACCAAACCTAAAAGCCTTCGGTGAATAGAAATACAGTGTTGAGGCAAACTGCTTCATGAGACTTGTGTAATGCCACCTGTGTTTAGCATTACCTTTATTTGTGAAAGCATTCATAAGAACTTCAAGGGGAAAGCCTTCAAACCTTGATTCAAGCACAGAAATGACACTATTTGATGAATTAGCAGATTTCAGTTCTTTGAGGAGCAGTTTCATATTGCTGATCTTCTTGTTCCTTCGTCTAAGTTTTTCTTGCAGCAACTTAAATTTTTTCTTCAGAGCTGCCTTCTTTGGTGAATCTGGAGGATTAGGTAACTTAGGAAGAGAATCACATGCAACATGATTTTCTTCAGCACAGGGGTTGGATGCTGAGTTGGTGCGCTGCTTTTCATCCTGTAAAGTAAAATATGTTTGCATCAAACACAATTTTTTCTACTTTTATTAAACATTCTCCTTCAATAGTATAGGCCTAACTCTCCATCTGTCTGAAAATTTAATGATCCAAGAATGTGTACAATTTAACATGAGCATTTCAGCACCTTGCAGAATGGAACTTTTAACATCAAACATGAACATACCTTTGACCATATGTTGGGGTTTAAGGGGATACTTACAGTCTATGATAACATCATATGATATGTCCCCTCAGGTTAAGGTAATACAGAAAAAAATACTCTTTCTAACTAGATGCTGAAATTCTATTTACAGTGCAGTGGGATGTTCACTGTAGGCCTACTGCATATTTGAGATGTGAAACTACTACAGCCTAAAAATATAATAGCAAATAATACCTACCTCAACTGGTACTTGCCGTTGAATAATTCTACGTCTTTTCTTGGGTGGCTGAAGCAGATGATTTGGAAAATTGAAATTTTCAGGTACTGCATCATCTTTAAGAAGTAGTGTGTTTCTATCTGTACCAAACATGTAGCAGGTCTCAGAAAAGTGGTCACTACAGATAAAACTGTATTTTGTTGGGGTCCAGTCTTTCCTTCTCACAGCTATAATCCACTTCTTAAATATTTCCGGACGTTTCCGTGGAAATTTGCAATTGAAGTTATGAATTCCGTAACTAGATCATTCTGACTATAACCTATAAAACGTAACGTACGACATTTAATATGCCAAAATATCATGTATGATATCTCAATAAACATAGAATACTTAATGGAAAGAGCCAAACCGGAAGAAAATAGTAACTATCGTTGAAAAATACCATATTTATAGCTTTGCAGTGAGGTAGGTAGTGCTTTTAGACTCCTTACCTGTGGAAATGAAGCTTTTGTGAGTTCACATCTGTTTTCTTCTTCTGCCTGTTAGTTCAACCGTAAGCTACACAAGAAATAGGCATCTTGATTGCATTACAAATTCGATGTACGGTCAGACATTACAAAAAAAATCCGTCAAACACAACACATCAGCTAACGTCCAGACTCAGTATCTCGTCAACTTTGCCGTACACGAGGGGGCGTGACTAGCCAAAGAACAGGAAGCAGTTTTCTGCTAGCGCTACCACGGCGGTCAGCATTCCAGTATTACCTATAGTTCAATGGGCCCAAACGGGATTTATAAGAGAGAAGGAACCTCACCGGGAATAAACAGACCGGAATACACAAATTCGACATCAGTTGCTTTACGGGAGAAAAAGAATACGACAGCAGGTCTATAAGTCGTAACGTATGTGTACAGTCATGGAAAGAAGGATCAACTGACAGAAATAAACGATCCAATTCTTCGTTTACTAACGGAAATAAAATCGCACAGTTTTTTATACGGTACATACATGCATTATGAGTATAGTCCGATATGCCTTTCAGCGTTCAGTCTGCAAGCATCTGTCAATTAACTCTACGTCGCCACAATCCTTGCAACTAGTGCCGTGGCCTCATTTAGTTCTATTACTCTTACCTTTAAATCGTTAGAAACTAGCCAACCGTTGTCATCCTGGTCTCCCACTACTCCTCCTACCCTCCATGATAGAGACTATTATTCTCCTAGGTGACCTATCCTCCTCCATTCGTCACACATGACCCCACCACCGAAGCCGGTTTGTGCATACAGCTTCATCCATCGAGACCTAATTTAGCCTTCTTCTCCTCGTTCCGCGTACCTTCCTGCCATTGTTCACACCTTTTTGTAACAGTAATCATTCTCCTTACTTTCATGCCTGTTACTTCTAACTTATGAATAAGATATCCTGAGTCCACCCAGCTTTCGCTCTCGTAAAGCAACGTTGGTTTGAAAGCAGACCGATGTAAAGATAGTTTCGTCCGGGAGCAGACTTCCTTCTTACAGAACACCGTTGTTAGCAACTGCAAGCTCACTGCATTACCTTTACTACACATTGATTCAATCTCACTTACTATATTGCAATCCTGGGAGAATACACAACAGAAATACCTAGGTCTACTTAAAATTATCTAATCTGACACACAATTCTGTTGACTTTCTTACTTAGTCTTGGAGAGACTGGTTGTCATACTGTACTCATTGCACCTACTTTCAAGTTCCAAGGTATTAGACTGAAGGCTTTCGGCACAATCTGTCATTAAGACCAGGTTGTCAGCAGAGGCCAGATCACTAACTACATTTCCACCTGCCTGAATCACTTCCTCCCAATTCATATCTTTCAGCAGATGATCCACGTAAACTGCGAAGAGATAAGGTGACAGATTACAGCCTTATCTAACCCCTGTAAATATCCTGAACCAAAAACTAATTCTACCATCAATTTTCACTGTAGTCCAATCGTCATCATAAATGCCTTTGACTGATTGATTTTAATAATCTACCCTTAATTCCATATCCCCCAGTATGGTGAACATCTTTTCCCTCGGTATCTGTCATATGCTTTCTTTAGATCTACGAAACATAAACACAACTGTCTATTCATCACGTAACATTTTCCAATTGACGTACCTGGCGCATACTGAAAATTGGATCCTGACAGCCCCCCTGTGGTCTGTAACCTCACTGGTTTTCATCCAACTTCCTCTAAACCACTGATCGCTCCCTACCTTCCAAGATGCCAGTGAATACATTGCCTGGTATAGTAATCAATGAGATACCTCGATAGTTGTTGCAATCCTTCCTGTTCCCTTGCTTATAGATAAGTGCAGTTACTCATTTTGTCCAGTCCAAAGGTACCTTACCAACACTCCATTCTAATCTGACTATTTTATGAAGCCATTTCATCGCTGCCTTCCCACTATTCTTCACCATTTAAGGTCTAGTTTCATCTATTCCTGCTGCTTTATGACAATGGAGTTTATTTACCATCCTTTCGACTTCCTCAAGCGTAACTTCATCAACATCAGTTTCTTCCTCCTATTTAGATCGGTTGTTCGCGACACCACTAGAAAGATTTCCTTTTACGTTGAGAAGATTTTCAAAATACTCCCTCCACCTGTCCAGTGATTCCCTGGGATCTATTACGAGTTCACCTGAATTACCCAAAACACTGTTTATTTCCTTTCTTCCTTCCCTTCCTAGGATTCTTTATTACTATCCAGAAAGGTTTCCCTGCTGCTTGACATAGCCTTTCCAGTTTTTACCGAAATCTCCCACGACTTCTTTTTGGATTCAACAACTATTTGTTTCGCTCTGTTTCATTCATCTACATACAATTCCCTGCCTGCATCAGCACTTGTTTGGAGCCGTTTCTTATAAGCGTTCTTTTTATTTTTACAAGCTGCTCTCACTTCATCACTCCACCAAGATGATAGCTTTTTCCCATCTTTAATCACAGTTGTTCCTTTCCCTTGCTGTTTCTACTACAGCATCCCTGTATGCCACCTATTCTCTTTCTATATCGTGAACCTGCTTACTGTCCACTGTTCGAAACTTCGCACTAATCATATCCATGTACTTCTGTCTAATCTCCTAGTCCTGGAGATTTTCTACTCTTATTCGTTTGAAAACAGATTTGACTTTCTCTGTCCTAGGCCTAGAGATACTATGTAAACTACAGATAAGATAATGGTCTGTATCATCGAAAAATCCCTGAAGAACTCGAACATTCCTAACAGACTTCCTGAATTTGAAGTCGGTTAAGATATAGTCTATTTTATGCATATGTTACCCCTAGCCTGACATATGGTGCGGTGAATCTCCTTATGCATGAGGAATGTACTCGTAACTGCTAAACCTATACTAGCACAGAAGTTAGGCAAACGCTTCAAATTCCCATTAGCTTCCATGTCTTCCCCATATTTACCAGTCACCCTTTCGAATGCGTCAGTTCTATTTCCAACTCTCGCATTGATATCGCCTATTAGCACTATCCCATCCTTGCTGTTGACCCTGACTACGATGGCAAATGTTTCATAAAACTTGTCAACATCATCCACATCTGCACCCTCACATTGTGAATATACTGAGATCATTCTCGACCTAATTTCCCCAACTGCCAAATCTACCCACATCATTCGCTCATTTACGTGCCGAACAGAAACTATGCAGCGTACAAGAGTATTCCCAATAAACAGTCCTACCCCATACTCTGCCCTTCCCTTTTTAACACCCGTCAAGTACACTTTATAATTTCCTGTCTCTTCCTCGTTATCACTTCTTACCTGAATATCACTTACCCCTAGTACATCCAGATGCATCCTCATTGCTGACTCAGCCTGCTCTACTTTATTTCTTCCATAGGCCCCATTAATATCGATTACTCGCGATCGTATTCCATTTCGTTCGCCAAGTTGTTTCCAAGGAGTCCCTCGCCTGTCAAATGAGAGTGGGACTCCATTACTCCCATAGGTCCGAGGCTTTCTTAAAACGTTCTGAACTCGGTAAATTCATGAAGCAGGATGCTACCCTACTTACACATAGTCCAAGTGAGGATGTCTCCTCCAACGGGTTAGGGACCACCGGTGGATTGTATAGTACTAGCCACCTGAGCACAAGAAGGGCTATTACATACAATATGTCCAAGAACCCATTCCCGTTCAATAGCAACTGGTATCCCGACACTCGGGACCCCTTACTAGGCCCCTCAGTCGTTTCCCGTGGTTCACGAACTAGGACGTGACTACGGTAACCCACACCATGAATCATCAGTTATTATTTTTGTTATTGTTATTATTATTATCGTCATTATTATTATTATTATTATTATTATTATTATTATTATTATTATTGTTGTTGTTGTTGTTGTTGTTGTTGTTGTTCCGGACATATCGTGGATCACACAGGTGTAAGAAAGCGCTCGGCTGAACGGATGGACAAGGAATTGACAAGAGCATAATTCAATGCACTAAAATGTGAAATTTTATATCTTTCTTCTTGTTTCACTTATTTAAAAGTTGGTGAAGGAAAGATGTGAATAAACAATAACAATATAATAATGAACTCTTTAGCTCCAACAATAGCGACTTAAAGTCCAAAATCAGGTACAAACGTAGAGAGAATTATCAGCATGATTATATACAAGGATGAGTATTATTAACTCTGAAACCTGTGCATTGTTTTATAGGAGCAGGTTTGCTTCGTTAACTTCCATATCCTAAGAGTCTGAGCTCCAAACTTGAATACAGTCCAGCCCCTCAGAGGCATACAAGAATACATAATGACAATCTTCACTTCTGCTCACTTACTTTGATTTTGTTTTCCGGAAACATAAACAGGGGCAATGAGTGTCCATACTAAATGGCCATAATGTAAAAAGGAAACGGTTGATAACGATCGGGGAAAGCAAAATGCAGGGAGGTGTAAAACCTGCACTCCTTCTAGAAAACTCTTAAAATTTTAAGTGGGCGTATGGCCCAAAGATACAAAGGCTAAGCCTATTCTGCGCCGAGGTGACTAAATGATAAACATTAAATACCAAAAAGTGTTCATGATTTTAGAGAATAAGTAACTTCAGTCACCCCATACCGAGTTGAATGGTAGTCAACAGAGGGTAATCACTCTTGTCCCTTTACATGACACATTTCCCAGTTGGGAATAAAACAGAGTCGTTATACTGGCAAAAATTTTAATTAAAAGCCACCATGTTTACATGAAAAAAAGGAGCTTTGAAACCTTTCCCTCAAGCTATCTGCCGCAGCTATCACATGTTAAGAAAATACTGTCATTTTACCTTGTGTTTCTGGGCCTTCCGAACACCGATCTGCGACCTCTGCCAGTTTAGTATACGCCACGCACAATAAACTGGAGCCATGACAATGAAAACACGGCCTTAAAACGCTCAGCTTTTATGGTATCTCGAGGAGAAGTTTCTGAAATCTTTACAGGTAGCCTGGATGCGTGTACACACCCCGAATCTCATATGGCTAGAGAAAATATTGGTTGATAAGTAGAGGAGATTAAGAGGGTGGGGCAGAGGTGTTGGCAACCTTGACACAAGCACGAAACAATCTTCAAAACTAAGGTTAGCCACCTCTGAAAATTAGCTTTGTCTTAAGAATTAATTGGCCTTAATCCCGGCAGAGAGGGCAATTAGGCCGATGGTAGAGACATCTAACAGTTGAAAATCCAAGTGTCTTGCAAAACATTATTTTAAGTTCAATTGCACAGATGGCCTTATAGAAGGCACGCAGTTTATTTTTATTTCTTTGCTATTTGGTTTACGTCGCACCGACATAGAGAGGATTTATGGCGACGATGGGACAGGAAGGCCTGGTAATGGGAAGGAAGCAGCCGTTGCATTAATCAAGGTACAGCCCCTGCATTTGCGTGGAGTGAAAATGGGAAACCACGTAAAACCATCTTCAGGGCAGCCGATAGTGGGATCCGAACCCACTATCTCCCAGATGCAAGCTCACAGCTGCGCACCCCTAACCGCAATGCTAACTCGCCCGGTACACGCAGTTTAACTGGACGGAGAACGTTTGCGCCCGGTATAGACCGCCACCCCCTAAGGATTTAACATGGTATGAACAGTTTTGAAATCTTGAATCTTGCCATACATAATTTTTGATAAAGCATATATAAGTTGGAGTATCAGTTGATATAGAGTCCTTTCTTGTTTATTTGTTGATGTAAAGTAGTTTAGATAGTGTTTGCGAAGTAGTAGAAGTTCGGGCTGTTCCGCCCAGAGTCGATGGCAAGAGCGGCCACCACTGATGACGTCAGGATGGGTTCGCCCGGACACCCAAGGTACCCTGAGATACGATCCTCCCGCTTATTGTGGGGAGCAACCAAGGCGATGATCACAAAGTACCAAGTAGCATTGTTCGGGCCAAGGATAGAGTGGGCGGTTTGAGTCCACCATGCAAGCCACTCCCAAGTTTAGACGGTTTAATCCGTTTAGACGGAGTCTCGGCCGGAACGAGGTGGGCCCCTCCCCCGCGCCGGCATCTCTCGCTGGTTGACACGTCGTGGCCTCAGGTGAAAGTAGGGCGCTGTAACATTGAACTTTGGAGCAACAGTAACTGACTCACAGACAGTGTTACATGAGGCGCAGGTAAGGTTAGCGACTTCGGAGGACGAGTGCACGGAGTTTCTGACACAGGGTCCTTAACGGCAGAATGGTAATGGTATCATTGAAGGGAAGGTTTTCGAAAAACGATTTAAACAAAAAATTAAAGTTAACTTAGGATATAAGTTAAATACAAACAATATTTCACAGCACACAGGGGCAGAAGGCCTCCTTATTGAAACTTGCTTATATAAAACTTAAACTAAAAGGATGCTAAGGAAAGACATATAATTAAATCAGCAATATCATCACTTGGTGGCATATAATGAAAAAGCAAATGCCTTCACACAGATTTTACTTGACACAGGTGTACCCCTGAAATAATTTCATTTCCCGTGTTACCAAAAGCGTGACAGGAGTTAGGAAATCAAGTATAATGCAATGTCCATGAAATCTGGGGGCAAACATGCCCGCAAGAACAACATTTTAACCATAAACTTTTCTCCAATTTTTAATTGGTGTGTCTCAGACCACGGACATGCCTCATTTTTACTACCTCATGAGATATCCCGGATATTCTCTAGATCTATTGTCTCTGGCTAAAGTTCATTAATAGACTTCAAATTTGACAAAGGAGTATTTTGGACAAACTTAAACATAAGAGAAATTGGAGAAAGCTTGTGGTACTCATGAACGGCCGAATTAAAGTGGAAGGAAGTGTTCCTACGGGAATGATCTTCGTAGTGGAAGGGAATAAGGGTCCGCTCAGCTAGAGACGGCTGTGGGTGGAGAGATCGAAACAGAACTTACAGAGGAACGCCTTAGCGTTAGCAGATACAATATATTGACAGGGTCCAAAATATGACAAAACAGCATTGAGACAAGAAATATTGGACTGAGCAGTGGCAAGCCAAGTCGGAAACAGCTATGGGAACCGTGCGAAACCATCCACACACACACACAAGAATGAATTTATTCCCATTCCCTTTATATTGAGGGAAGGGTCCAAAGTAATCGATGTACAATCGCTCCACAGGGGGAGATGCTTGGTGTGAGGCCAATAGTCCTAAATTGGTAGACAACCTGGGCTTGTTATCAATAAAGACTTAAATGCTTTAACCAGTTCCCTAAACTCGCCATCCATACTCTTCCAGAAAAACGTCTACCTTATCTTCTCTCTGGCTTTATAGATGCCTGTATGTCCCCCAAATTCTGTCTCATGGTAATACTTGAAAATCATAGGTACTAGCACTGCTGGAACGACGATTTTCATCTCCTGATCGTGCCTTGAAGGGCAACAGAGAACCCCTTTCCTCAAAACATAAGAGAAGCCATGTTCCCCCTAATAGGAGCATGCACCGGAACTTCACGTTGGTATTTGGCTATATCGTGAAATAACAAAGAGGCATCAGTCAAAATGGCACTATGCTAGGTGGTTCAAAAATAGAAGGCGAAGGTCTTTCCTCCGGATCAACAGAATTAGAATAGCCGCAATACATTCGACTTAATCCACCTGCGACTACATTCTCGGACCCTCAAATGTGTCGCACGTCAAACTGAAATGCTGAAATCCTAGCTGCCCATCAGCCGATGCACTTGGGACGACGGGGCCTAGACAAAACCCAGCTTAGAGCCTGACTTTCTGTCTCGTCTCCAAATCAAATTTAACGTGCTCAAGGTAAAGACGGAATTTTCCTAAGGCAAATAGGACGATAGGACTTTTAGTTCGTATTTAGTCTATTGAGGTGACAAGGTTCTAGACGCATAGGCAACTGGCCGACTTTCGAGTTCATATTCCAGAAGAAGAACCGCCGTGACCGCAGATGAAGAGGCGTCTGTCTGTATTATTAACTTATTGGAGAAATCTGGTATTCCCAAGACTGGGGCGTTACACAGAGCTAATTTCCCAGATCCTCAAACGCAGCTTGTGGCGACGGCTCCAATTCAAACTTGACACCTTTCCTGCGGAGAAGGTTTAGGTGTGCCGTCCTACTATCGAAGTTTGGAAATTCACCATGCTGGTGAATCTGGCAACCTCTTTACCATTTTTGGGAGGCTTGAATTTACGGATTGCGTGAGTTCTGGAATGATCGAGCGAAACTCAATCAGGTGGCACAGTATGGCCCAAGAAGGACATAGATGATTTAGCAAAAGGTGCCTTTGACAACTTGACCGTCAATTCAGCTTTACGAAGGCGTTTCTAAGCTTCCTCTATATGAGCAAAGCGCTCTTCAAAGGTCTCGGAAAAAATTTCTAACATCATCCAGATAGTAGTACAGATATTCAAATTTAATATTGAGGAAGGCCCTAACTAGCAGCCTAGTAAGAACCGCCACGTCCGTAGGGAGCCAGAGAGACACCCGGTTGTATTAATAGAGGTTCCATTGAGTAGCGAAAGTAGTCAGATATTTCGATTCTTCCGCCAGAGGTATCTGGTTATAGGCTTAGTTAAGATCTAAGAAGGTGAAGATGAACATGAATGCAAGTCGGGAAGGGGTACTAGTTATAGAACTATCTTACGATTTAGCGCCCTCTAATAAATTACTTGCCTGAAGCCGCCTTGAGGTTTCGGAACCAGAAAAATATGTGAAGAACACGCCTACTTGGAGGGTCGAATGGTGCCATCAATCAGCATTTGGTCTCTGATTATTTGGGTGCTTTCATTTTAGACGGATATGTTACGGGGACCGAATCCTGAAACTCGATCTTGTATTCAAAGCCAGCCAGACCAAGATTTTCCGAAGAACGTCGTAAAATGGCTGACATAATTTATGAATGCAATTAGCCTGATCCTCAGGTAGATGACTAAGGTCTAAAGACATCTCACTCTATGCAGGCGAAATCACAGAAGATGATACAGAATTACATTTTAAAAGAGGTATATGGAAATTACTCTTAAATTTGAATGTGCAGGATTTACTTTGAAGATCGAGCATGATACCGGAATGTGACATGAAATCTACCCTAATATCACAGGGCATGACAAATTTTTAGCAACAAATAACGTAAATTTCCATGTAAATTTAGAAATAAGAATTTTCCTCTGAATAAATCCTCTAGTGGAGAAGAGTTAGCCGAAACACATCCTACAGAGGAAGAAACATATTCAGGAAAATCTGAAGAAATAACCTTTAATTTGGAATACCATTCTTCTTCAATAATAGAGCCAACACTTCCGGAATCTATGAAGGCAATAATATGTTCATTGTTTATTTCAATTTTAAGGAATGGAACGAAATGTGAAGTATCAGATGCAATCTTGAGGCACGCTTTTGGACCTTCAAAGATGGTCTTAGGTGTTCTTCTCTCCATAGAACGTATGATTCCAGACTTAAACTGGGCTGAGTCTCAAGATGATGATTGTGGGGGCACCCTAGTCATTTTCTAATGCTGTGGTTAGCAGAGGTGAAACCACAAGTAGGACAAGAAGCTGTATTATTTGATGAGTTACAGTTCTTAGCCAGGTGTGTGAATGGCGCGCATTTGAAACATCATTGAGAAGACGACGCTCCATTTTAAGATCTGTTAGCTTTTAATAGAGGACACTTATTTCTTAGATGGCCCGCCGACCCACACCCGTAACATTTACGGGCGGAGAAGTTTCGGCGAGTTTGTGGCCGAGAGATATTAGAAGAGGGTGATGGATGTCGAGCGACTCGCATATTTCACTTCTGGAGAAATATTGAAAAAAATATCAATAATGCTGCATATATGCTACATCATGAATAAACATTCTCTTTGATACGGTTGTCATTCAACTAGTTCCTACATAAAATATATAGAAATGGGTAACTAAGATAAAATATATTCTATAAACAACTGGGAACTCATGTGGAACATCCACTGGTTCATGAAATGCCCAACAGTGTCATGCAAATCAATTTGTTAATCTATGTTGCATATATGTTACACAATGCAACAAAGGGTTAATATCCTGTATAAAGTCCGCTAGATTATCATCTAGCCTCTGGGCTCGGGAGTAGTATTTATGAATTAGAGATGACAAGGCTCTTGCAGGGAAATATTTCGCCAACAAGTGGGCATGGAATGTTTCGATGGAACTCTTTTCTGATATCGCCTTAACAGTGTTATCTGATAGAACCCCAACAGTGCAAGGGTAAATGATCTGTAAGATTTGGGAATGTGAGAGGGCAAACACCAAGGCTTGATCCTGAAATTCCACTAGAAATCTTAATAATGCTATTACATAATTATTCGAGTTAATTGAAAATCTACAAAACCCTTTTTTGAGTAAATGGCTAAAGGATGGGGTAAGCTGCTCAAACCCGTAGATATCAACGGAGGGGCAACCGGGTTTTTTGAGGAGGGACAAAGCTGCAATACAAATAAAAATGGCGAGATTTTGTGGATTGATTAGGCACTGTCAGGGGATTTGTTCGGATCCCCTTCCGTATTGACATTTAATGGGGCAGGATAGTTTTTCTTTCCACTTGCAGACCCAGACAACAATTTACTAACTTTATTAGACAGTTCAGAGATATGTTGAGCCAAGGAGTTCGGCACACCTGAGTGTTCATCACTGATTTTAAGAGACAATAGTTCTCCTACTCTATTACATAAATGAAAGAGTCTAGACTGAACACGTTTAAGCTGGTTACGACAGGGCTCACCTCTTTCAAAGAAACTCAAAACAGAAGCGAGGTCTGCAATGTTAGTGGTGATCGTGGATAAAGCGTTACCAAATTCCTTCTCTCCATACACAGGAATACTAACAGATAAACCCAAAGAACCATTGCCTCTGTTACAACCGTGCCACTAGACTGAAACTTTCTGACATTTAGTTCATAAACAAGTTCTTCCTTGCGCAAACACCAACGAGTCATAACCTCTCTACGACCAGCCATGATGAAAGAATGTTGCCAAAATTTGGAAAAATTGGAAAAGCGAAAAATTTCTCTTGTTCAGTTTCAAATCTTAAGGAATGCCGTCAAACGGGGCTTTGCCCAGGCCCATCCAACTATGCTCTGCTACAATTTGTTCCGGAAATATCCTGGAACACAGAGGTGTAAGAAGGTGCCGGACTGAATGGGCAGACAAGGAACTGACCAGAGCATAATTTAATGCACTAAATTTTGAAATATTATTCTTGCCTTCTTGTTCCTCTTATTTAAAATTTGGTAAATAGAAGATCCGAATAAACAATAACAATGCAATAATGAGCTCGTTAGCACCAACAACAACGACAAGTCCAAAATCAGGTAAACGGTAGAGAGAATTACAATATCAACATGATAACATACGAGAGATGAGTATTATAGCCCTGAAACAGGTACGCTAAAGATCAGTTTTGCTCCGTTGACTTCCTTAGCCTAGAAATGTGAGCTCCAAAATTTAATACAGTTCAGCCTCTCAGAGGCATAAATTTCTTACAGCACACAAGGTTGTACAATGGCAACCTACAAATGAGGTGATTACAGTCACTTCTGCTCAACAGTTTTCCTTTTTTCTTGCCGAAAACATCAGCAGGAGCAATAAGTGCCCATACTAAATGGCCATTATTTAAAGAGAAACTATAATTATCGGCCAAAAACAGAATGTATTGAGGCGAAAAACCTGCATTCCTTCCAGAAAAATTGTAAAACACTAAGTGGGCTTATGGCCCGAAGATAAAGAGGCTAAGCCTATTCTACGCCAGGGCGACAAAGTGATAATCTCTAAATACCAATAGGGTGTTAAAATTTTAGGGATATAAAACTTTAGTCACTTCCATACCAAGTTGAATGGTAGTTAACAGAGGGCAATCACTCTAGTCCCCTTACATTACATATTTCCTTAGACTGGCCGAACACCGGGTTTAGAAATGTACATGAAATAAAAGAGCTTTGAAACTTTCCCCTCAATGTATCTGTCGGAGCTATCATATTCTGAGAAAATTCTGCCATTACCTTGAATTTCTGGGCCTTACGAACGCCGATCTGCGACCCTCTGCCACTTCAGTACACGCCGCACACAATAAACTGGAGCCATGGCAACGCCTTAAAGCGCTCAGCGTTTGTAGTATATCGACGGGAAGTTTCCAAAACTCTTTACAGATAGGCTGGATGCTTGTACACACCCCCAATTTTAATTGGTTAGAGAAAATATTGACAAAATTTCTAATCGGTTGATACATACAGGCGATTGAGGGGGGCAGAAGTGTTGACAACCTTGACACAAGAACAAAACAATCTTCAATACCAAGGTTATCCACCTCAGAAAATTTACTTTCCATTAAGAATTAATAGTCCTGAATCCCCCCCAGAGGGGGCACTTGGGCTGATGGTAGAGGTATCTAACAGTTTAAAATCCAAGTGTCTTGCATTACATTATTTGAAGTTCACTTACCTAGATGGTCTTATAATAGGCACTCAGTTTAACTGGACGGAGAAGGTGCACCCCCGGTACAATTATTATTGTTATTGTGTGCGTGATTACCTCATTGGCTTAGCTGATGGCTTCCCACGTGAAAAAGCTGAGGATCGAATCCCCGTCGATTCATCTCAAAAATCACGCGCCATAGAGCCCTGAACCCCCGGCCTTATTGGCTCCAGCGACCTCAGATATAGCCAAGTTAAGCTGAAGAAATTACATATTGTCGGTAATGTTCACGTCTGAATCATTTACTCAATAGGATACTCTCTTCTGGACCGAGCTCGATAGCTGCAGTCGCTTAAGTGCGGCCAGTATCCAGTAATCGGGAGATAGTGGGTTCGAGCCCCAATGTCGGCAGCCCTGAGGATGGTTTTCCGTGGTTTCCCATTTTCACACCAGGCAAATGCCGGGGCTGTACCTTAATTAAGGCCACGGCCGCTTCCTTCCAATTCCTAGGCCATTCCTATCCCATTGTCGCCGTAAGACATATCTGTGTCGGTGCGACGTAAAGCAAATAGCAAAAAAACACCTCTCTTCTTCTTCTTCTCTTCTTCTTTCCCTTCTTGTTTCCTGGCTGTCTATGAGCCCGTAAAGAACACTTCCGCGCTGGCACTTCCGATCCTCAGGGAGCAGGTAGGTAGGCAAAACGGGAGGAAAGACAAGATGGCAAATGTCTTAAGGTCAAAGACAACTATGGTCAAGAGTTATCCTTAGGGATTGGGCCCAGGAGATGACGGTTTGAGTGACTGCAGGGAGATCAGCAGAGGGAAGTGTTAAAAACGTTGGGTGGGGCACGAGGAAAGGGAAACGTAAATTCGTGGATAGGAGGAAGAAGTCATCGGGAGAGAAGGGGAGGTTGAGTCTCTGGTCAAGCACGTGGAAGAAAGGGAACCAGAGTGGAGTATTAAGGAAGGTGTTGAGGAAAATAGAATGGCGGGAGGGGGATAAGAAAACGGTGGTAGTTTTCAACGTAAGGCAAGCAGGAGATTTGTGGGATTTGGTTGCTGCAGAGCGGAATAATTTTGAGGAAGCGGAGATAATTATCATTGGGGTATATTGCAGGAGGTATAGTGAATGGAGTATGATTGGGGATATATATGAGTCTGTGGAATGCTTACGCGGGGAATGCGAAGTGAGATTTGGAGATCCTAATGGGTGGGTGGGGGACGGGGATTTGCGCTGAGATGGCCTTCACTTGAACCGGAATGGTAGACCTACGGATAAATTAGTGGAGTTTGTTCAGGAGAGTTATAGGAATGTGCATTTAGTGAAGCACGGTGGACAAGGTAGCTAGCGGTGATCAGAGGCGGATCCAGGATTCCATGAAGGGGAGCGGAACATACTTTTAAATATACACAACAACAGAAAAATATGAGTTTACATTGTGCAGTAAAGGGAGAATGGAGAACCGCACTAACATTTACAATTGCATACATTTTCATGAATATTGAAATATTTAGAGTTATGATTGTTATTAGACTATCAACATCCCACTAAGGATTTACTGTTAAATATTTTCATAGATAAATAATGAAGGAAAACGCTTCCAACAATTACCGAGTCGTTATTATATTATATAAATGGATTGCTGTAAACAAGGAGAGCATACTAAGCATGCAATGTCATGCAAACCACAACTAGCAACTACGTATTCCCATGTATGGATCATGTGTGCATATTATTCTGAATTTATTACAATAATAATAATAATAATAATAATAATAATAATAATAATAATAATAATAATAATAATAATAATAATAATAATAATAATAATAATAATAATTGTACCGGGCGGTACACCCCCGCGCCGCTAATTCAAACCTTGCGCCAGTTGAAACTCCTCTACTGGAGGAAGCCTGAACTGTAACTACAGTGCTAATTTTCAAGTTTCTCAGAAGATGTCCCTACTTGTAAATTTTGAAGTTTCTGAACTGGGTCGTTTTCGATGTATTTTTGTTTTGCCTGTAGTAAGAAGTGTGAACATTCTCTTCTAGATGGCACTACTGAAGAACTACAATTGTGCACCCTAGTGCGAAGTGAAAGAACTGAGTTTTTGGAGAAATTTTGTGTTCAAAAGTTTGTTCTTTGTTAAATTTATTTCAGTCATTGTTTAAGTTGGTAATATTAACCCTTTCTTTCCCCTTGTTTTGAATTTACCAATCCCGAATTTCTCTAATTAATTTTCCACCAATAATGTGTTTCTTCTTCATCTAGTGTAGGGGTTTTCGTTGTTAACCAATAAAATGATTGTGGGCGGGTGTTCTCATTCCTGAAACGCCTCGAACTTTCCACAAGGGTATATAAACGGCTGAATTTCGGGTCTCTGCGCCACTTCAGTAACTTCTATCAGTGTGTAAAGTACGTAGCAGAGGGCGGGAAGCGCCCCTTACTTCGGTCAGCAGGTCAACCACCGGGTAATGGCCTTTTAATAACTTCTTTTGTTGCTAGCTCAGCAGTTTAACTCTCGGGGCAGGTCCAAAGCCATTTACCATGTAAATTTCCTCTAAAATGTAAAGACATTTGGTATCTATTCTATCTTTTTAAACTACAAATTGGGATAGAGAGTGCTTAACCCTCTCGAGCTCCCACTCATATTGCTTTGAGGTGAACTTATTTTCTCAACCGTTTCTTCCCTTCTAATGTAATGGAAATCGTTTTTTTTTATATAAGTCACCTCTTTAGGATGGGATTAGCCCTTGCATTAACGGCCTAGTGCCAAGTAGGTTTTAAATAAAGTGTACTTGGAGTGCAAGGTCGCCTCCTCTCAAGTTGGTATTTTGGAGGCCATGTAATTTTCCTGTTTCTTTAACGAATAGGCCTCAGTAGGTTGGGTATTTTTACCCCTGTTTTCATGTGCTTGGAGGTCAGTTTGAAGGTGGAGTTTGGTGTGGCCTTTGATAGGCTGGAACCTTAAGAGCGAGTTGCTCTTTCTTAAAATTTGTTTCTGTGTGCCTCGAGCAGGCTTTTCTGAGTAACAGGGAGCAAGTGCTCCTGGGCATGATTGGGGTTTTCTGCCCCTTTGTTAAATCTTATGTATAAGTAAAGTTGGGCTCATTGCTCAAGAATTGTGTGTCTGGCTCTCGGAGCCCAAATCCTGTAACTCTGTAATTGTACATTCTCGAATTGTTGCTAGGCTACTGAGTACCTGTTATAATTGTTATTTATTGATCTTGCACAGAAAATATAACCTTGTTAAATTTTATCTTAACTTTAATTTCGTATTTTGAGACCTGTTCACCCCCGCACATTCTTTCACCTCTGCTAATCCACCAAATCACGGTAATAATAATAATTCCAGGTTGTTCTGTGATCCGGAGAGGGAAGTAAACGTGAGGGCTAAATGGCTGGAAAAATCAGGAACCAAAGTTTAAATTTTGAAAAGTATGTTTACCGTTTCTTCTTTTCTTTACTGATGAAAAATATTTCAAGAAAACAATACGAAGAGCAGTGATAGAGATTTAACAAGAGATAACAAACGGACAAGTTTAGAAGCTTAGTTAATTCGCATCCAAGGAGAAAAGAATCCCATTTCACACAAGACTTTCATTCTTTGGCATAAATAGTGAGACAATAGCCTTTAAAAAAGTCCAGCCATCAGATGGAATATAGAAACTTACTTTGTCCAAAATGAAGACGCAGAGGTTTCTATAACAAAGTTGCCAAGAGGGGAATCGAACACTCAGATTCAAAGTCATATATCAGATGGGTCCCGTACCCTGAACCACAATTCACAGTTAATATTTTATAGTGTCGTAATGGGCCTCAATTCACATTAGGTTAGTGACTTCACGTCAGAACACTTCTAGTTACATTTAGCAGAATCCTGCTCTTAAAAGCTGGGGAGCCACAAAGTCAGCAGCCACACGGCCAAGAGGAGCCGAGAACCAAAATGAAATGGAGGCACTCCTAGTACAAGGCCACGTCACACTAAGATAAGAAAAGTACGAGTCCGGAAAGAAGGGAAGAACATTTAGAATTTGAAAACTCAGTCACCAGACAATGGAGTAGATAAGGGAAACGAGGTTACGCACTCGTGCGCCCCTTTTAGGAGTCCGTAGAAATTTTATATTTTAAGTTCCAACACATATGGGAGAAACCATACATTTAAATTTGAGAAAACGCAGATCGACCTAACGTTTACATGCTGAAGCGGAACGCTAGAATCTCCATTTTGCCATAAGTAGATAAAGTTCACATAACTTAGGTGATTGTTCTGCTTTACCTTGTGCCAGTTTTACGCGTTAGGCTCCCGAGGAGATCTCCTCAATTAACGTAGCACTCTCAAAGTTCCCGATGAAGATTGACACATTGAAGTTCAACCTCACAGCTATGTAAAGGGGCTAGAAAATGACCTAATTAAACAGTCTGGTTGGTGGAACATGACATCATAAGGTAGATAGAAGATTGGTTGATAAACTCAACCACACCTCAGGGTGATCATGTTCATTACCGTTCAATCCACTAGGTGGCACTTAGAAACAAGAGTGGTGACATCTTGTGAAGATACACTGAACTTTGTTAATATGACAGGGTGCAAACAGACTTCGTTAGATTAAACTTCTGACAGCTGATGAGCGGCAATTCAAACTCAGGAAAGTGTCGCACTACTGGCACAATAATAATATTAATACATTGGTCTTCATGCATGATATCTGACCAACTTTATTAATTACTAGCCAATGTACCCGTGTTCCGCTGCGGTATTCTTTATTGTATCCGGATTTTTCCGTAAATTACTGTAAATGCAGTGAGTAAGACTATATTAAATATTGCACCTACAAACGGACTTTACCATCAGACGGCTCGTTCAGTGTTCTACATGGCTGGTCCCATGACATCTTCTCGTATCTCCTATATTTATGGTTTGATTGAGTTAGTCATTGTATGGGGTGAAAGTTTGTACAGTTTTCACATACTACTTTATATTTTTGATACTCATGTGACAGCTAGAATCATAAAATTTGGCTATCACATGGCCACTGGTCATGTTAAAGTGCGAGCCAAATGTCATGATTCTATCTTTCTTATAAGTGTGCCAAATGATAACATATACGTGTAAAAGTACAAAATTAACTTGAAATCGAGAAATACAGCTCTGTTTAACGTAAAAGGGGTAGAAATACGACAAAAAGTCATAGGACCAAAGTTGTAGACCTCTCCAAAATGAAACGCGATTGTGCTTTCTGATTTGTGATACGACTTACCGATTAGCCACCAATTATCCCGAAACGAAGGTCTGCACCGTCGTTAAAATTGCATCCTTATTTCGATATATTCCGGGACCAAAAGTTATACATTCGCATAGCTTAGAATATTTCCTCAAAGAACAGTGTGTCCAGCTTTCTGGATTAGCACTCGCATGCATACGGAGTAATTAAGGAAGCAAAAATAACACATCTAAGAACGCTGACATTAATCAAAAATGGATTATAACTGAGGATAGCCGGATGACGACAAATATGTAAATACCAAGTGAATGTATTGGAAAATCAAATGCCCCTCATGGTGTGAGTTATGGACATGAGAAAGCGGTAACAGGGGAGAAATTTAGGCGCTGGGATTCTTAGGTAAACAGACAAGAAGGTGAGTAATGGTGTTATTACTTGAGCTATTCGAGGACGGTTATAACCTCCAACGATATTCCGCCTCTCTTGCCTTCTACCCAAGGAACAACCACGAATTTAAAGGCATGATGAGGAAAATGGCAATACGTTAATTTCCTGCTGGCATGCAGTCAGAGACGTTGCCATGGTAACCTGTAGGTTCGTTGTCGGTCCGTCGGTCACTCAATGCAGAGCATGATACCCGCGGAAAATAGTAAATTCCTCCGTCATTTGAAGAGTAAGGTAAATTATGAACATAACGAAAGTTGTTTATAATGAAGATGCGTTTCACGTACGGTCCACGGAATTTACAGAAAATCAATAGTATAAGAGAAAATGGAGGAAAACCGTTCTGGTTTTTCTGTAAATCCCCGGTCTATTCAGAGATTTTAATATGATATGCATATCGAAGCCTTCCTCGGGATGAGTATAATTTAAATATGAAGTTTGGTTGAGATCTATCCAGCCGTTTTGTCGTGATGGTGGAACAAACAGACAGACAAACAAACAGACACAAAAAATAAAAACGACCGATTCGGTCTTGAGTTTACCTAAAACGGTTAAATATCTGAAAAATTGGAAAAACAAACGAAATTACAGACAGTGGGCCCCTGCAAATTTATTTATGTAGATTCTGCTCAACACTGACTAAGCGCTTAGCGGCAATTGAAAACCGATATACTAATGAACATAGTCCCTGTTTAATACCTGTTCCCCTGTTTGAGTCGGTTGAAATGTTAGCTATTTCAACTAGGATGCTAGGAGGGCTCGTCCGCATTCCATCACCTGCAGATCCTTTCTCGTTTTCAAGAGCAATCATGCCTGCGCCACTTGAAGAAGCCTTAACTTCAGAATTTTGACATGTTTTATCTGCTGCTTCACGTTTTGTATTTTTACAATACTATTAAATTGAAACACAAGAAAAATTTACGTTTGCTGCTGATCGCAAATAAATTAGTAAACTTTCTGTTAATATTTCAAATATTACTTGTGAGATAAACATTAACTTGTTGTGGAGCACTGTACCGTCCGGTCGCAGCCTGTCGTTGTCTATTGTTGTCAACAGCCAGGGCAGATGCAAGGGATGTTTGCTCATCCCTAGCGAACTTTGGTGTCAGTCGTATTTAAGGTAGCATAGCGTATACACATCAGTAGTACGGTGTTGAGTCAGCATGTACCCACGAGGTCATTGACAACCTACTAGTAGGGGTTGGGGGTAATGACCTGAGGTCATTGACCCCTAGTTGAGTTGTTCGCGGATTTTGCGTACGAAAGCATGCCCAACGTCACAGTCGCCATCCTGTACAGGCCTAAAATCACAGGGCCCAGCTTTAAGGTCAGATGCCCTTATCTCCTCACAGTCAGCACCTTGGAGGGGCTTAACCTCACAGAGCCCCAGTTTTATGACTAGATGCCCTTATCTCCTCAAAGTTACCACCTTGAACGGTCCGAACCACACATCGCCATTCTGGAGGGGCTTAAGCTCACAGAGCCCAGTTTTTCTGCTAGATGTCCTTCCCTCCCCACAGTCGCCACCTTGGAGAGGGCCTAACCTCACAGTACTCATTTCTACGGCCAGATGCCCTTCCCTCCTCACAGTCGCCATCTTGGAGGGCACTAACCTCACAGAGCCCAGTTTTACGGCCAGATACCCTTCCCTCCTCACAGTCGCCATCTTGAAGGGCCCTAAGTTCACAGGACCCATTTTTACGGCCATATGCCCTTCCCTCCTCACAGTCGTCAGCTTGGAGGTGCCTAACCTCATAAGGATATTTTGGTGGGTGGGCCCAGTTTTACGGTCAGATGCCCTTCCCTCCTCACAATCGCCATCTTGAAGAGGCCTAACCTCGCAGGACCAAGTTTTACGGCCAGATACCCTTCTCTCCTCACAGTCGCCGTCTTGGAGGAGGTCCAACCTCACAGGGTCAAGTTTTACGGTCAGATGTCCTACCCTCCTCATTTGACCTAGTTTTACGGCTAGATTCCCTTCCCCCTCACAGTTGCCATTTTGCTTACAGAGCGCAGTTTTACGGTCAGATGCACTTTCCTCCTCATCTGGCATAGTTTTAATGCTAGATATCCTCCCCCTTACAGATGCAAATTTGCTCACAGGGCCCACTTTTACGGACAGATGCTCTTCCCTCCCCCTCGTGAGCAATCCTAACTTCACAGGCACCATTTGGGTGGGTCAGGACTTATGTTTACAGCGAGATACTCTTCCATCGTCCTAGAGAGCAAGCCTGACATCCCAGTCGCCATTATGAGGGGACAGGGCCCATTTTTACGATAACATGCCCTTCCCTCCTCATCAGATCTAGTTTTAGGGTAAGATGCCGTTCCCCCTGTGGGTGGGGGCGGTAGAATAACACCCACGGTATCCCCTGCCTGTCGTAAGAGGCGACTAAGAGGGGCCTCAGGAGCTCTGAACTTTGGAGCGTGGGTTGGCGACCACGGGGCCCTCAGCTGAGTCCTGGTGTTGCTTCCACTTACTTGTGCCAGGCTCCTCACTTTCATCTATCCTATCCGACCTCACTTGGTCAACTCTTGTTCTTTTCCGACCCCGACGCTATTAGGTTTGCGAGGGCTAGGGAGTCTTTCATTTTCATGCCCTTCGCGGCCCTTGTTTTACTTTGGCCGATACCTTCATTTTTCGAAGTGTCGGACCCCTTCCATTTTTCCCTCTGATTAGTGTTATATAGAGGATGGTTGCCTAGTTGTACTTCCTCTTAAAACAATAATCACCACCACCACCATAAGATGCCCTTCCTACCTCAGGATTTGCGCACGAGAGCAAGCCTAACCTTACAGTCGCAATTTTGACGGGACAGGGCCCAATTTTAGGTTCAGGTGCCCTTCCCCTCACAGACGCGATTTTTGAGGGGCCTATCCGGCCTCCTCATCTGTTGTAGTTTTACGGTTAGATGCCCTTCCCTCCTCACAGACGCCATTTTGTTTACAGGGCCCAGTTATACGGTCACATGCCCTTCCCCCTCACAGACTGCACTTTGGAGGGCCAACACTCACTACTCCTCCTGATCTGGCGCAGTTATACGGTTAGATGAATTTCTCTCCTCCCCTGACGCCAGAGAGCGTTGTCACCAAGCAAATGCTGGGGCTGTATCACTCAGTCTTTCGTCATTTTTGATGGTAAATAAAAGTACCATGAAAGTCATCATTATCCCTTTCAGACCGAGTACGTACAATTGTGCGGGTTCGTATTTTCGTTATCCCTGACCGTATTTGATGTTTTTTCGGCGCTACACCGGACTGCAGTGATTGTGCAGGACACGTGGCGTGTATTTCAATTGATTTTAGTATGCGCTCGACCGCCAGGGCGAAGGAAGAAGAGTTTAAAAAGCACAGTTGATCGGCGAGATGGCAGGAAGCAGTAGTGCCGAAAGTAAGTATTTATTTACTGCGTTTATATTAATCTAGAAGCTTTACTGAATACCGGAATATATTCAATGAAGTGTGTACATTGGTTAGTGAACGTAAATTTTGAAGCTACACCATCGTACGTGATACAACGAGGTTTTGAATTTTGATACGCACAATTGTGTGGGTCCTGTTTTTCGGATGTTAGTTTTTATTTTGTAAAATAAACTATTAATATGTGTATTGAGGAGCATTTTAGTCAGTTCTTGACGTACAAAAAAAATTCACACCTCCAGTTTTCTTTCCGGTCTGAAAGGGCTATATTTAGAAAGATTTAATGATCATGTTAATACTGCATTTAGCGTGAGTGCAGAAAGTGTAGATAGCAAAGAAGATAGATGATCTTTAAACACATTATAGCATGATATTAAAAACGAATTTGGATAAAAATATCCATTGATTTTTTAAAACCACTTGTTATACGTGACGAAAAACATGTATTAGTAGTTTCCCAATTAGAAACAATGGCAAAATACTTTCTGTTATTTCATAAAATATTTGAAATATGTAATATTTTTATTAATTCATCACCAATCATGCTACGTGTGTGATGTAGTTAACGTGTAATATTAAACAACAATTACATATCGTTGAAACTAACAATGCATGTATTGTTTTCTATACCACGTCATTGAAATACTTCGTTGGTTTATATTTTCAAGACCTAAATCGAAAAGTACATTAAATAAATTTGGTAAAATCACTTTAAAACCTGACATGTACATAAAATTCCCTCTCAAATTATTTTACATATTCCATGAAATGGAATAACACTAAATGCTTGTTCAACAGGAAGTCCGGAAAGTCTGCGCGTTGGTTTTCCTGCGAAGTGACCGAGATTGTTAATTGCCCCCATTCTATAAAACCATTTACTATTTGTTCCAGTGAAGCGCCTTGAAGAATGCCATCTAAAGTATAAACTTGAAGCATCTTGCGCAAAATGTTCGGACCATCCTCTACATATGTCTCTACCAAGAAAAACTTATGTTATGCCCTCTAGTCTGAGGAGGACCGATTAAGACTACAAAGTGACTTGTTATTTTAAGATTTCCTAAACTAAGTCGATTTGTCCTTTTTGTGTATACCAGTTGTCAACAGTTCGACTTCTTTTTTTCAACTTCAAAATTGACCAATAGGGAATTGTGTGTGTGTATTTTTCCACCAAACTCTTCACCATTGGAAATTTTTAGGCTTCCTTTTCGCTAAAGCTCGTATTTCAAAATTTGCTTGGAAGGTTAAGTTATTTCTAGCCGAACAATTGTCTTGCCCTGTAATATTGAAGGCCGATTTTATGTCCCATTCAAGTCTTGTGCTCAACATTCAGAGTAGGATGTGCCCATTCAAGTTTGCTAGTAACATTAATATCCCGTTGTTGAAATGTAATTCTGTGTCATTTTCATCTATTTCGTCTACCCAGAGTGAGATGTCGTTAGATCATAGGCATCTACCTGAGCACCAGACTGAAAGTATTAGAAGGTTGTCAGTTTTCCTGACGTATTTTCAGATACCCTTGGCGTCAATGACCTTATCGAGTACAAGATTGAACTAACTGATTCTATTCCTTATAGGCTGACCTCACCTAAAATTAAGGCTCTCATGGGAATCATTGAGCAGATGTTAAGGGATGTTGTCCTCCGACCTTTCAAGTCAGCGTATTCATCGGGCATTTTCCTTGTACCGGAACGTCAAGGTGGTTTCAGGCCTCTAATTGATTACAGGGCGTTGAACCGTAAGGTTTTGTTAAAATCTGTAGCCCTTCTGAATGTTCATTCTTGTTTTTCATGGTTTCGCAAGGCTAAGTTCTTTACAATCTTAGATCTTAACCAGGCATATAATAAAATACCTCTGGCAGAAGAATCCAAACACCTGACGGCTTTCGCGACGGATTGGAATCTGTATCAATACTACCGGGTCCCCTTCGGGATCCACACGTGTGCAGCTGTCCTTACTAGACAGCTGGAGAGGGCCTTCTCCGATATCAAATTCGAATATTTGAATCATTACCTCGATGATGTCGTCGTGTTTTCAGTGACCTCCGAAGAGCACTTAGATAATCTGACGGAAGTCGTCAATCGCCTTCGGAAGGCTGGGTTGACTGTTAAATTATCTAAGGTAGCCTTTGCTAAGCCTTCTACGTCGGCCTTTGCTAAGCCTTCTATGTCGTTCATAGGGCATACTGTGTCGCCCGATGGTGTTTCCATTAACCATTCGAGAACACAGGCTATTCGTGACTTCAAACCTCCGAAGGGCATAAAGGGAATCGCTAGATTCATAGGCATGGTGAATTTCTCCAGGAAATGTATTCCCCTGAACTTACTTCGCAAGAAATTTTAGCCAATAGGATCCGTCTTGTACCTTTTTCATTATGTAATAAAATTTGGAGGTGTATTGGGCCTTACTCCAGAGCTCTCTAGAACCTTCCTCTCGGGTATAAAATCTAGTTCCTTTACGACCTACCTTATTGATCGTCCAGTCTACTGAGTGTGTGTTAATAGAGGAGGCGTGGGCGTTTCGCCCTTCATCGAGTTTTCCAGAAGATTAAGGTAATGGCAGCCCTTTAATAACTATGTGATAGCCTCTGAAAGCTAACTCGAGGGGAGGGTTTCCTATCTTTAATAATGTAACATTAAATTTCCAGTCTTCTAAAATGTAAATTTCTACTTCTAATGAAAATTTTAAATGAGCCTAAAAGCACTTAGTTAACATTTGGGAATAGAGAGTGTGACACCTCTTGAGTTCTCTATCAACTTGACTTAGAGGTGACTATGACTTTGTAACCGTTTTCTGTCTGTAGCTTTCCTAACTTAAATTTTCTCCATCTAGTCGCCTCAGTAGTATAGGCTCAGCCTCTGTAACTTCGGGCCGAAGCCCAAATAGGGTTTTGATGTTTTGAGTGCAAATTTCAAGGAGTGTAAGTGTCCGCCTCCGCATCATTTTGATTTTTGGGCCAGTAACTTTAGTCTGTGATTTTTGTCTCCCACCAAGTTCCGGTAGAATGGGTATTCTATACTCCTATAGAATTGATTATTTATGTTAAGATGTTAGACTGTTGTGTGTTTAAGACAGTGAATACGGTTTGCATTGTAAAATGTAGGTTGTGCCTCGAGAGGCCTGGAAAGTGTCAATTTTATTGGGCACAGATGCTCTGGTTGTAAATGTAAAAGTTGCAGGTTGCCTTGAGAAGGCAGTAAGGGTATAAGGTTCGGAGCGCAGCCTACTAGATAAGTTCATACAGCATACATGTTCTTTCTATTCTTGTAGAGGTGCTAGTGTAAATATTGAATGGTGCCGTTTGGAAGGCGGTAACGTTGTAGAGCAGAAGGTGCTCTCGGCAGATTGTACGTTGTGAGTACTCTGTAAATGAAATTGGGAGACCTGTCTCCTTGATGGAGCAACAGTACTCAAGTGACATTTGTAAAATTGGGAGACCTGTCTCCTTGACCACTGAGTGGATGGAGCAACAGTGCTCAAGAAACATTTGTAAAATTGGGAGACCTGTCTCCTTGACCACTGAGTGGATGGAGCAATAGTGCTCAAGAAACATTTGTAAAATTGGGAGACCTGTCTCCTTGATGGAGCAACAGTGCTCAAGTAACATTTGTAAAATTGGGAGACCTGTCTCCTTGACCACTGAGTGGATGGAGCAATAGTGCTCAAGTAACATTTGTAAAATTGGGAGACCTGTCTCCTTGATGGAGCAACAGTGCTCAAGTAACATTTGTAAAATTGGGGGACCTGTCTCCTTGATGGAGCAACCGTGCTCAAGTAACATTTGTAAAATTGGGGGACCTGTCTCCTTGATGGAGCAACAGTGCTCAAGTAACATTTGTAAAATTGGGAGACCTGTCTCCTTGATGGAGCAACAGTGCTCAAGTAACATTTGTAAAATTGGGAGACCTGTCTCCTTGACCACTGAGTGGATGGAGCAATAGTGCTCAAGTAACATTTGTAAAATTGGGAGACCTGTCTCCTTGATGGAGCAACAGTGCTCAAGTAACATTTGTAAAATTGGGGGACCTGTCTCCTTGATGGAGCAACAGTGCTCAAGTAACATTTGTAAAATTGGGGGACCTGTCTCCTTGATGGAGCAACAGTGCTCAAGTAACATTTGTAAAATTGGGAGACCTGTCTCCTTGATGGCGCAACAGTGCTCAAGAAACATTTGTAAAATTGGGAGACCTGTCTCCTTGATGGAGCAATAGTGCTCAAGTAACATTTGTAAAATTGGGAGACCTGTCTCCTTGACCACTGAGTGGATGGAGCAACAGTGCTCAAGAAACATTTGTAAAATTGGGAGACCTGTCTCCTTGATGGAGCAACAGTGCTCAAGAAACATTTGTAAAATTGGGAGACCTGTCTCCTTGACCACTGAGTGGATGGAGCAACAGTGCTCAAGTAACATTTGTAAAATTGGGGGACCTGTCTCCTTGACCACTGAGTGGATGGAGCAACAGTGCTCAAGTAACATTTGTAAAATTGGGAGCTTTAAGCTCGTATTGTTAATGAGCAATTTTGGTTGATTTTCTGGTTTCTCCTATCTTGTATCTAAGCTAACGAGCTAGTTCTGTACCCGAAATCTTGTTCTGTTGCTGAGCGACATGTTTTGTTAAAACATAGCATAAAAACAGCTCATAAATTAATATACCTCTAATTTTTAAGCTTTTAATTATTCTTTTGATTGTCATAGATAGACCCATTCATGCCCGCACTTTCTCTGTCCACCACGGTCTCCCCGTAACAGAAATAAATGATGAAAAAATATACTTTATCTATGATGCCCCTCACTTGATTAAATCACTCAAAAACTATCTAAAGAAGTATGATTTAAATGTAGGAGGTAAAATTTGTAGCTAGTCTCATACTGAAGAATCTATACATATACTAGCTGATGTACCCGTGCTTCGCTAGGGAATTCTACATTGTATACAGTATTCTAGGTTAGGTAGTGTACACGTTGTGAGCAAGATTGTATTATACTGCGTAGCACTTAACGTTACCCTAGAAACACGACGGGGAAGTCACCAAACGTTTTTTCTCATATGAAGACTGGGTTAGGGAATTTTCATTGTAAGGGTAGGCCACCTTGCCTACCGTCAGTCACAATCAGGTTGGGGAGTTTTCATTTTAATGACAGACAGTCACTCTCCACCTGCCTTTTTACATCCTCAGAAGGACTATCTTAGTAGTTTCCCCAATTGAAATGAACATACGTCATTACAATGACGTCAGTATGAATGGCGCGATTAAAAGCAATGTTTTTATATGACATCAAATGAAAAACCTCACATTTTCTCTGCCGATCTAACAGCGCAAAGTTCCAGATCTTGAATGACCAAGCCGCAGAAAGCCGTGATCCGTGAACACACTTCGTCTTATCTTCGGCCGGGTGGGGGTGTCTAATAGTGGAGACTCCCAGGGCAAAAACGATGCCCTCTTACTAATCTGTTTAACAAAGAACATCACAACAAACAATGGTCAATGTAATGTTATTGTTGATCATTGTTATGCACTTTCAATGTTGTAGGCCTCCACATTTAGTTTTCCTCCCGACTCTGAAATACCACTCTTATCATAGTCGGTGTGGTAAAACTGAATAAAACATAAATGATCGGAAATTGTATTCTCTATAACTTATGTTATGTAGTACTTTTCGGTAGGACCAATAACATGGGTATTTAAAAATTAAATTTTAAGCGCCTTCCCCTAAACTACAATTTCATCCAGGGTGAATAAAAATGTTTACAACTTAGACTGTAGTTTCTTATTCCCCTACTCCATATACCGATTTTCATTAAATTCTGTTAACCCATTTTCTCATGGCTTGGCGTTGATGTGGACTTGGCAACAAACATACAAATTGATGAATATCTGTATTATCGAAGCCGGTACGGTAACAATGTATGACATAAATGATCGGAAATTTAATTATATATATAACTTTCGTTATGCAGTATTTATCGATAGGATCACTAATAAAATAAATATTTGAGAATTAAATTTTAGGCTTTCCCCTAAACTACCATTTCACTCAGCGTGAGTAAAATGATTTATAGCCTAGATTGTAGCGGCTCATCCCCCGACTTTACATACCAATTTTCATTAAATTCTCTTCAGCCGTTTTCTAGTGATGCGTGTACATATAGACAGATAGACAGACAGACAGACAGACAGACAGACAGACAGACAGACAGACAGACAGACAGAAATTACGGAAAATTAAAAAGTGCATTTCCTTGTTACTATGGACATCACCGATACAGAAATACCATTTTTTTTTTCAAATTCTGAGCAATGTACAGACAAAACTCTTATTTTATATATATTTATATAGATAAAAGTCATTGTATGTATGTGGGTGGGTGGGTTTGTACCACATCTCCTCCCAAACCATTGGAGCGATTTCAACCAAATTTGATACATTTATGACTTGGTATCAGGAGACAAACCGCGTGGGGGTAAGACATCCCTAACACCCCTGGGGGCGGGGGGACAAGGGGGGTCATATATAAAAATAAATGAAAATAGTGTCCAATCCATACTTTTCGGGGTCACTGAGATGAATAGTGACAGCCCAAGTTTTTTAAAGGCCAAGTTCAGCCCCCTCTGGGGTGGGGGCGAGGGGGGCTGATATATACAAATAATTGAAAACAGTGTCGAATACATAGTTTTCGGGGTCACCAAAGTAAATAGCGACACTGCGGATTTTTAGTATCAGGAGACAAACCGCGTGGGGATAAGACACCCCAGGAACCCTTAGGGGGTCATAAATAAATAAAAATAAATGAAAATAGTGTGGAATCCATACTTTTCGGGGTCGCTGAGATGAATAGTGACACTCCGAATTTTTTAAAAGTCCAAGTTCAGCCCCCTTTGGGGTGCGGGTGAGGGGGGAATGATATCTATACAAATAATGGAAAATATTGTCGAATACATAGTTTTCGCGGTCGTCAAAGTGAATAGCGACACTCCGGATTTTTAGCATCAGGAGACAAACCATGTGGGGGTAAGATACCCCAGGAACCCTTAGGGGCGGGGAGCGAGGGGGTCATATATAAAAATAAATGAAAATAGTGTCGAATCCATACTTTTCGGGGTCGCTGAGATGAATAGTGACACTCCGAACTTTTTTAAAAGTCCAAGTTCAACCCCCTTTAGGGTGGGAGCGAGGGGGGAGTTTTATATATACAAATAATGGAAAATAGTGTCGAATACATAGTTCTCGGGGTCGCCAAAGTGAATAGCGACACTCCGGATTTTTAGTATCAGGAGACTAACCACGTGGGGGTAAGACACCCCAGGAACCCTTAGGGGCGGGGGGCGAAGGGGGTCATATATAAAAATAACGAAAATAGTGTCGAATCCATACTTTTCGGGGTCGCTGAGATGAATAGTGACACTCCGAATTTTTTTTAAAGTCCATATTCAGCCCCTTTTAGGGTGGGGGCAAGGGGGGAGTGATATTTAAAATAATCGGAAAGAGTGTCGAGTACTCTTCGGGGTCGCTGAGATGAATAGTGACACTCCGAATTTTTACTATCAGGAGATAAACCACGTGGGGATAGGGCACCCCAGGAACCCTTAGGGACGGGGGGCGAAGGGGTGAGATATAAAAATCATCGAAAGTAGTGTCGAATGCATACTTTCGGGGTCGCTGAGATGAATAGAGGCACTCCTTTTTTTAAAGTCCAAGTTCAGACCCCTTTGTGGTGGGGAGCAAGGGGGGTGAGATATAAAAATAATCGTATTTAGTGTCGAATGTATAATTTACGGGGTCGCCGAGGTGAATAGTAACACTCCGGAATTTTAGTATCGGGAGACAAACCACGTGGGGATAGGACACCCCAGGAACCCTTAACATATATAAAAATAAACGAAAATAGTGTCGAATCCATACTTTTCGGGGTCGCTTAGATGAACAGTGACTTCCAGGGAATTTTTTAATTCCAAATTCAACCCCTTTTAGGGTGGGGGCAAGGGGGAGCGATATATTAAAAAATCGTAATAAGTGTCGAATCCATAGTTTTTGGGGTCGCTGAGATGAATAGCAGCAGTCCGGAATTTTGGTATCATGAGACAAACCACGTGAGGGTAAGGCACCCCAGGCGCCCTTAGGGACAGGGGGGGGGCGATGGGACTGATATATAAAAATCATCGAAAGTATTGTCCAATCCATACTTTTCGGGGTCACTGAGATGGACAGTGACACTACGGAATCTTTTAAACCAAGTTCAGCCCCCTTCGGGGTAGGGGGCGAGATATATAAAATTATCGAAAATAGTGTCGAATCCATAGTTTTCGGGGTCGCTGAGATGAATAGTGACACTTATAATCTTTTTAAAATCCACGTTCAGTCCCCTTTGGGGTGGGGGACGAGGGGTAAGTATATATAGAAATAATCGGAAATAGTATCGAATGCACAGTTTTCTGGGTCGCTGAGATGAATAGTGGCACTCTGGATCTTTAAAGTCCAAATTCAGGCCCCTTTGTGGTGGGGGGGTTAGGGGGGAGTTAGATATAAAATAATCGAAAATAATGTCACATCCATGGTTTTAGGGGTCGCTGAAATTAGGAGTGACACTCCGGTTGTTGTTTAAGTCCAAGTTGATGCCCAATTACCAGGCGGGTGAGGAGTCAAGAACAGAAAATATCCAAATGACTGAGGTTAAGGATGTTTTTTGTACGTTCCAGTATAACAGTCAGCAGAACAAATATTACCTACTACCTGAAAAAAATACTGAGGGGGAAAGACACCCCTAGAAGCTATAGAGGAGGGGACGAAATGTAATTATGACTGAAAATGACCGATATTAGTGTTGAATCCATACGTTGCGGGACTACGGGAGCAATTTCAAACAAACTTGGTTACTATGACTTATTATCAGGAGACAAACTGCGTGGAGGTATAACAACCCTAGCACACCTACGACGGGGTGAGATGTAGAAATAATCGAAAATAGTGTCGAATCCATTCTTTTCGGGGTCGCTGAGATGAATAGTAGATGAATAGAAGTCCAATTTCTGCCTCCTTTCGCATAGCGGTGAGAAAAAGTGAAAAATAAAACTTCGAAAATGACCGAGAGAATGGACGCATGTGTGTATACTAGACCTACTGTCTGGAAAAATATACCTTAGGGGTAAGAGACTCCTAGCCTCTAAAGTAGGGGCGAAATGTAAAAATTAACCGAAAACAACCGAAATTTGTGTCTAATCCATAGTTTTCGGGATCGCTGAGATGCACTGTAACACTCTGGATGCCGTTTAAGATAAAGCTCAGTCCTAATCGGCAGGCGGATGAGAACTGGCAAAAAATTGAAAACGTCCAAAGGGACAGAGTTTAAGGATGTATGTGTGTATGTTCTAGCATATCTCTCAATCAAACTTGGTATACACATGACTTACTATATAGAAAACATTACTGTGGAGGTCAGATACACTTAGCCCCCGCTGGTGTTGGGAAATGAGAGGGGCTGACGTGCAAAAATAAGGAAAATAACCAATATTAATGTCGAAATCCATTGTTTATGTGTCGCTGATACGAACTGTGACACTGTGGATACCGTTTAAGTCCACGTTCAGCCTCCATCGAGGCAGGAGCTGAGAAGGGCTTAAAAGTAAATAGTATGAAATGACCGAGATTAGTGTTTACTCTATAATTAAATAATCTAAAACTTGAAATCAGATACATCTAAAGAACTCTAAAACTACATAATAAGTAGTAAAATCAACATCTCAAAAATAATTCTATAAGCATTCACTTCATACTTAACTAACTGGTAATACAAATATTAAAGGTAAACATTCAAAAACTATCCGGGAAACGCCGGGTACTACAGCTAGTTTTATAATAAATATTCAACCATTGTTCCCAGACTAGCCCCAAAATTAATAAAACAATGTATTTCACTTCCCTTCTTTCGCCAATGAGAGTGTGTTTACCTGTTCGTACTGTGAGTCATTCTGTTGCTTGTGGCATAAAGGTGCATGTTCTATTTAATTCACTACCACCCTCTGCAGCTATTAGAGCTGATTTAATTGATATATGTAACATACTATTTGACATCTTGAATTCCTCAAAATGTAGTATCACAGGCCCTAAGCAGTATAGACAACATCTTTGCAGTAATACTAATCATTTAGAAAAAAATGGTAGAAATTGAAAATATCTGAGGCAGATCATTGTGTTAAAAAGAGGTGCTAATAGTAAACTCAACCAATGTGTATTCAATGTTGGGTAGATAATATCACTGCTCTTAAGATTTTGTGGTCAGAATTGATGGAACAATGGATTTTCAATTTCTCTTCACTAGAAGACTGACACAAGATTATCTTGAAAATTAATTTACCATTGTCAGAAGTAAAGAGAGCAATAATACAGCTCCAGGTGCATTTAATATTCACAGTGCATTAAGAACTGTTAGATAAATAACTTACTATCCACATCACAAGGTAGCAATTGTGAGGCTGATGTTGCAGTATTCCTAAACAAATACATTTGAAAATGAGTTACGCTGTGAACGAAAGATTAAATATTAGTGATAAGAGACCTAACTGTAATGAAAAAGTGAGATCATCGACTGTAATGTGCAAACTACGCAGGCAAATGTTATTGTTTGGGCAATCACAAGACTGCCACACAATGAGTGTGAAAATGTTTTGATGTCCCTTGACCTTAATTCCCATGACCCAGAAAACTTCCTCTTACTAGTGAAGCAATATGAATGAAGTAACATGATTTTTCCCAATGATTGTTCTCACGTGTTGTGTTCTGAAATGTACCGTGTTTTTCAGAATAATCTAAATTAATTCATATGTGAAATCACTCAGGATGTCAAGAACAAGTTAGCGAAGACCTTAATGAATGAATATGTTAGTGTAGAAGGTATGTATGACAGTTGTTATTCCTTGCTGGCACATAAATACTTTGCAGTCCTCAATACAGCTCTTGTAAATAAAAAAAGGTCTATACACATATCAGCAGAGTCCGGCTCCATGGCTAAATGGTTAGCGTGCTGGCCTTTGGTCACAGGGGTTCTGGGTTCGATTCACGGCAGCGTCGGGAATTTCAACCATCATTGGTTAATTTCTCTGACACGGGAGCTGGGTGTATGTGTCGTCTACATCATCATTTCATCCTTATCACGACGCGCAGGTCGCCTACGGCAGTCAAATCAAAAGACCTGCACCTGGCGAGCCGAACTTGTCCTCGGACACTCCCGGCACTAAAAGCCATACGCGATTTCTTTATCTCAGCAAAAAAGAAAGATGCCAAATTACAGAAAGTAACGCATATGTAATTATATGTTCAAGTGCATTGAGATGTACATAATATATATATATATATATATATATATATAATTATGGTATGTGCATGGTTGTCAGTACATATAGTTGCGTGGCCTGTAGTTGTATGCAAATTGTTACAGAAATTTGTCATGACTAAACTTCAATTTGTGGAAAATAGCATGTGTACCGTAGGATAATATACTTTTGAATGTATATGACATATGTGAAAATTGTAGACAGTAAGCTATCACATGAAAAATCCAGTAGTTTTGGTCTAGGTGTAGACCTAAAATTGATGTTACTTTCCATGCCTTACTTCGTGACTAATAAAATGCTTTAACCGCAGATCAAACATTATCTACTTGAAGAGCTATTCCACAATTCGTTTACAACATTAAACTTGAAACCAATACAATACAATACAATTTCGAGATCTCTGGTTCAGGTATTACGTTATAGCAGCCACAAGGAGCAGTCTTTACACTGCGAGCCGCTAGATAGTGGTAATGGCGCTGCCTCGTCGGAAAGCTATGTACTTTCGAGAGTGTTTCCGCTATTACTTGGTATGGCCATGTAATGCGTAGAGAGGGCACTTGGCATCACACCGTCTGAAAACAGGCCACGTGGTCGGTCTTAGAAACACTGGCTTGAAGACATGAGGGATGTTCATCTTGTTTCAAATGATGCTCTTATAGAACCGAGTGAAGATTGGCTTACAAGAGACAGCAGACCCTGCTCAACTGCTAACAGGTATTACTTGTCTATGAAGTGCTCTGTAACAATACAGTAAACTGTACTCTGGTCCGACATCAGTACCGTTAACACGTGGTAATACGAGCTTGTGTCATGACCACGAATATCTTACTTATAGAGTTGGCAAGTCATCGAATTACTTGTAACGACTACTTTCTTAGTAACATTTAACTTGTGATTTACTTCTGAAAATAAAATTGTAATCGATACATTGTAGTAATCGAAATACATCGCATCGAGAGCTTGGTAACTCTGTAGCCCCAGCACTCGTTCATTTGCTCGCAGCTTGCTGATATTTGGGTAATCGTGAGACGGTGGTGGTGATTATCGTTCTAAGAGGAAGTACAACTGGGCAACCATCCTCTATTAACACTAATCAGAGGGGAAATGGAGGAGAAGTGAAGGTATCGGCAAAAGAGAGGGAGGACACCCTAGGATTCGAGGACCTCTAACCGTGGAGGGGCCAGACTCAGCTAGCGGAACCGTGGTCACCAAACGACACTCCCCTGTTGACAGTCCTTGGTCTCCCTTAAAGTCGCCTCATACACCCCCCACGTCGTGCAGAATAGAGCCGGAATAAACACGTGACAGTGAACGGATTAAGGCATTTCCAAAAACACAAAAGAGCCCATGGCACTACAGCCCTTGAAGGGCCTTGGCCTTCCAAGCGACCGCTGCTCAGCCGGAAGGCCTGCAGATTACGAGGTGTCGTGTGGTCAGCACGACGAATCCTCCCGGCCGCTATTCTCAGCTTTCTAGACCGGGGCCACTGTCTCACCGTCAGATAGCTCCTCAATTCTATAATCACGTAGACTGAATGGACCACGAACCAGCCCTCAGCTCCAGTTATAAATCCCTGACCTGACCAGGAATCGAACCCGGGGTCTCCTGGTAAGAGGCAGGCACACTACCCCTACACCACGGGGCCGGCTAAGGCATTTCCACCCCCACCCCCCTATTTGAATAAGTTACCCTGAAAACTCGAAAGTGACATTTTAATTTTTCTCGGGAGCTCTCATTTTGAATGTCTGTTTAGTCTCACGCAGCGATGATAGGCACTTAATATCCTTATACTAAAAGGTCCAAAACAGACTAATGTATTTCCCTCTGGCATACCCATGTGAAACAATGCCAGTGGTTCTCTGAAGACTCGCGTTCTATGATTATTGTAACTTTACTGATTACATTCAGAAATGAATTTTTGCTCGCGTAACTAATTGAGCCCAATCACTTTTATTTTTCCCTTTTCCCATCACAGCTTAGTTACAGCATCAGTAAAATGTTTCCACAGAGCAAGTGGGAGAAAATGGGATCAAACCCCACCTCAGCAAACTTGAATATTGATTTCTGTGGTTTCCAAATTCCACAACAGGCAAACTAAGGCCAGTGTAACTTCCTTCCATATCTTATTGTCACGGTAAGACCTGTCCATGTCAGTCTGAGAAAATACTGGGTGAACATCTAATAGTGAACCTGCCACCTGGTGACTGGCCTAAATGAGATCAGTGGCGACTGACTGAAGGTTGCTCCCTCCTTTCCCACTACCTCGGTTATTCCTAAATGCATCAAGGAATCAAATGAGGCATTCCTTGTGGGAAGGCCTTCAACCTGTGTTATGTTCAAACCCATTCTACCATTTCAATGAAACTACGGTAGCATAACTTTTAGCCCAGGTTGGATTCCAGGTACGTGGTTAAAAAGGTATATGCGGCACCATTGGGGTTTCACCTGAAATTAGCTGCACTACTTTAGGGTGAGGACGCGAGTTTACTGAGCCAACGGCTTTTCAAACCAAATATTCACTGCAAAAGATATTTTATCGTCTTAAGTTAATTGAGAAAATTAATTATTATTTTGATAAATACTATGTAATTAATCACAGAATATGGTTTCTAATTTCAAACCTGATTTCATACTCTGGTAAAATTGCATTTCAAGCACGGCGATACGTGAATCATATGTCTGCCTTATTCTCCGCTGACACAGCCACTTGCATCGACTCTCACTCTCACCCCTGTTTAATTCAAATACTACTGCAGGGATCTATGCAGGAACTACTGAAAGCACAAATGTAGTGGTGAGGAGGGAAAGCATGAAAATTATAAGATGACTGATGTGCTTGTCATTTGTGTGATGGGAAAATTACGTACATTACTTCAAGTTTCCCATCTGTGCCACATCTGAAGGCCACCTACCTAAATGAGATCAAGGTACATATTTCGTTGCCAGTGTCTTTAACGGAAACGTTCCTCGAGGTCACTTACCTGGATGATCTATGATGCTGACTATCCACACTGTCATCAGCCTGTAGAGCGGCTTCAATTACTTAATTGGACGATACTGTTTATTACTCTACTCAGCTCCCAATTAGAGAGCGTCATATGGTCTGCACCCCTCGAGAACAAAGGAGGCAGAGAGCTGCTAATTTAATCACAGGGAAGATGGTTCTGGGGCGAACACTAACTCATATTTAACTGTTTTATTACCTTGAAACAATTTATTTACATTGGTACAAACCTTAGCACAGAATACCATTCGCTTCCAGGCAACGACACAACACAGAGTTCTTTGTTACCGACAGGATCCCTCACTGTTGTAGCACTGAATCTCCTGAGAGGAGGAAGGGCTCCTCCTCACCTCCAAGGCGCAGGTAAGGATTGTGCTGCCGATAGAGGGAGACACACTAGAATACCGTTGTGTGTCCAAGTAACTTACTTATTCAATGAGTACTGCTCTAAGAAGCGTACCACCTCATGGTGCCATCCCCCCTCCGTTTGGCAAGGGTCAGAGGTGTGCAACTATTAGTCTTAGCATTGAGACTAATGGGGTCTAGTGTGGTGAGGTACTTCACTATATCGAGGTGACCCCAATGAGCAGCTTGTACAAGAGTAGTACCCAGCAACTCCCCAGTAATACCTCCCTCCTCCACCCGGTACATCACCACCTCCACGTGGCTGACAAGGTCAGTGCAGGCACTCTTTGCCTGTGGGTTCCAATGTTAACATCAATGTCACTCCTTCCAAAGGAGAGACAGTCCTCTCCTTTCCTACCAGAGCCTCCACAACATGCAGCTGTCCCCTTCTGCAGCATGGTTCAAATCGGTGCGCTTCCAGTCCACAGAAGGAAATACACCACATTGATATATCCCGGATCAGCGGCCCAATATAGAATTTGCTGAAGGATTTCGTGACCTGCTCCGTACTCGACGAGCAGTTCGCTCCACCGTGGACCTTCGTGTCTGTTCCACCACTCCCTCTCTCTCTGGAGAGGAAGTTTCTCTCTCATCTCGCACGCTAGCTCTCTCTTCTCAACAAGCTTCTCTTCGTCCTTACATGCTCTTTCCTTTTCCTCCTCTCTCTTCTTACATGCTCTCTCCAACTCCTCTTCTCTCTCCTTAGTGCTTTCTTCGCATCCTTTGCTTTCCTCTCAAATGCCTCCTCCTTCTGTTTTATCACCATCTCACTCTTTTTCAGCACTTCTTCCCACAAACTCGGACTGTTCTCTGTCTCCCTAAGGGTTCTCTCCAATTCTTCCACCACTCTGGTGTCTTCTCTCAGCTGCAATTCCGTAATCTCCACATGTTCCGCCAGTGATCCATAGAGTGCCGCACACAGTTCGCACCGAGTCTGGAACACACGTTAACACCACAAATTAACAGAGAGTCCTCCTTAGAGCCGGTTTACATGGAGTCATTTTTAAGGAAACTGGCCACCATGAGAATTACCTGAAGGGAAATTGATTAAGTAACGAAGTGCTGCAGACATGGCAACCCCATTATAATGTTCTAGGAACTTACTTCGTCAGCTGAGTGGCGCTGTAGTCAGGTTGTCAACAAAGACATAAAGAAAAAATTGCACGCTAAAAGGATGATTTAAACACTGAATTTATTTTGTTATGTAGAGCCCTCACCTGCCACACGTTTTATATTAAACGACCTGTAGTTCTCAATGTTGACGGTTGAATGTTTACTTCAAGGATTGTTACGACCTGTCAATTGTCTATGATGTGAATTTTTGGAGATTTCTTTACTGTGAGAGTAATTGATATTCTTCACTTTTTAATTTTAATATTTAAGTTATTATTCTTTTTAATTTAAAAATTATATTATTTTGTCATACGTTTTTTTGGCAGCTTAGTTTTCCTAGGGAATAGTTCATCCTTTCAAATTAATAGCAACCCTCGATTCCCTATTCAAAGAAAGTTAAACAATTATAATTAATGCCAGACTCAGCTTGAGGTTCTCTAGCCGATAATACCACGCATGGAAGCTAAGAGCTCATAACCCCTTTTTAGTCGTTTCTTACAGAAATATTCCATCACCCTCCTGCCTATGTTACATCACTCCCCCGAGAGTCGCAAGTTAGGAAGGGCATCCGGTTAGGAGGATAGAACCTCGAATTAGGGCAATACGTGAAAAAAGCCCTAGTACGACCTCCGCCAGGTTAGTGCAATAAGAGCCCATGTACACGCGTGCTTCTACTTACTTGTGTTAGGCCACTATTCGACCTTCCTCGGTTAACTCTTGTTCTTTTGCGACCCCCGCGCTATTAGGTTTACGAGGGCTAAGGAGTCTTTAATTTTCACGCCTTTAGTAGCCTTTCCCTTTCTTTGGCTGATGCCTTGCGCGGTCGCTCAACTCTCCAAGACCTAAGGTCGCTTTTCAGCGTTACGCCTCAATGATTAAAGAATACGTATTAAGTCTAACACCATCTCTCTGGTACCATGTCAAGTCCTCGGAGGTTAACGCGTGGTCAGCGCAACGTTGGGCCTATAGGGGCATCGAACGTGAAGTGTAGGTAGGGATTTTATTCTGTATTCGGGAATTCTGATAATACGCGAACTCCTGCAGGGCTAAATTCCGGCAGCACATTATTTTTTACGTATTATATTGGGTATTTAGTATGAAGATAGGTGAAGTCTTCCTGTGCGATTGTACTGTACCTAAGTTGCGAACTTGTAGAGAAAATGAACTTTGTATCCCATGTGTCAGCAAATACATCCAAAGCTAGTCAACTTGCACGTGCAGTTATTTCTTGCTGATATGTGCATGCTAGGTTCTCCGTTTCTAGAACTTCGAAGATGCTTCCCAATATTACGCCCCCTATGAATAAAGCATTGTATTACACCTTACATCATATTCCTAGTCCTATGTGTAGCCATCAGCTTCCACCAATCTCAGCATCAAAATCCCTGGATCTTGTCTCATCTCGTCTAGTTAGGTTGAGCGTAGGATCCAATCTCAAACTTGAAACTGTAACGCCCTTGTAGAGTTGAGCCTGGTGTCAAATGCATGGGTTAACCTAGCACTTTTGACCATAGTCACATCAGCAGTTAGGTCTTGAGAGGTTAACGCTTGGGCGAGGTGGGGTGAGGTACTGGTCATCCTCCTCAGTTTATCCTCCGACCCCCAGTCTCTAGTTCCGGGACACTGCCGTTGAGGCGGTAGAGGTAGGATTCCTCGCTAAGTCCGATGGAAAAGCCGACCTTGGAGGGTAAACAGATAAATACAGGGAAGAAGTAGAAGAAGAAGAAAAATTAGGGAATGCATCTATAAGGCTCTGTCTATGCCTATTTACCACTGTGTCCTCGCAGAGCTCTCACCAGATTTAGCCCTCCATTTAGTCACCCTTACGACTTGCAGTATACTATTGACGCAATTCTACCCCACCACCTCACCTCATAAAAATGAAGATCTGGGTGGAGTGACGTCATCATAGTAGCAAGAGTTGAAGTAACGACACCACGAACAACCTTTGACCTGTAGCTGAACACTCCGGGTTCTCTCAAGTCAGATTTCTTGCGTCATAACACGTTGTCGCATTCCCTTACAACACCAGATTGGAAAAATACAGTTTAGCTCGCAATTCCGCTGACATGTACGCGTCTCCACATTTACTGCAGTCAGTACACCTTCATCGTACACATATTTCATTCAGGGTGAGGATATTTGAATTGCACTTAAGCTCTTTAGTTTCTGAAATGATGTCAACTCCACGTTCGAATCCTTAGGAGTGGCATTTACTCTGCTCCCCTATGGCTGAAGTGCCCCCTACAAGAGTTAGCCAAGGAGGTTGAATAGACGACAGCTTAGCACACAACGTGCCTAGACTCAGGTAGAGACCCCCGCGATTCCGCCAATGCAGGCAAATCAACAGCACAGGTTGCTCGGCCCCTGGAGGAGCTTTACTCTTCTGGAACCCCACCACATCAGAATGAAGTGTCCTACAAGAGTTGGCCCAGGAGGTTGGATAGACAACATCTTAGCACACAACATGTCTATATTCAGCTAAAGACCCCTAGTTCACCAATGCAGACACAACAACAGCACAGGTTGCTCGACTCCTACCTGAGACAAGGATGCCCCTGGACGGGATTTACTCTGCTCTATCCCCACCACACCAGAATAAAGTGTCCTACAAGATTTGGCCAAGGGAGGTTAGATGGACAACAACTTAGAGTTCATCATACCTAGACTCAGCTGAAGACCCCGAGTTCGCTAACACATGCTCTTTCAAGTCAAGCGCCCTTTTGAGTAGCCACTTTCGACAGTATGCCATAAGATAGCGGCATCCTGTTGTCTGGAGGTTTCAGAGGACGTAACGCGTGGCTAGAGGTGGATTGCGCGTCGCGGCCATCTTGCGCAGTAGACCCTGGGCCAGCTCCCAGGAGTTAGTCCCATAAGAGCCCATTAATATCCGCCACCTTGCGCATTAGCCCCTGTGCCAGCTCTGCCTATTTTCCCTACTCAGGGCATTTGGTATTTTATGAGCCCCAGCAGAAAAGGTATTCATATTTGTTTTCGCGCGTTTTTCACACCTTTTAATAATACCTTCCTCTCATCTTTAGATATGGTAGATATACAGTAGTTTACACTGTACCCGCGGCTACACAACGTTAATTGCCCTCATGTCGGAAAAAGTCGTATTTATTGTTTCTGTATCCTTGTTGGATAGCGTTTACTCGTATATCCAGTAGTACGTTTCCTTGCTTAACACGTTCATTTTGCTGTCCCCTGTAGGAACGTCTTAACGAGGTTTTGCTGTCATAAATGTCATAAAGGAATATTTAAACTACCCTATTCATAGCTCATAAAATGAACACACACGTAAGTTCAATAGTAAATTTTTAAAATGGACTAACCTACATGATGGCAAATTATATCCAGTTTTATAGACATATTTTAAGTTCACTTTGACAGCTGTACACAACAACAAAATTGAATTTTGCAACAGAACCAAGGATTCTGAATTAGAGAAAAGTAACACAAAGTAGCATACAAGTAACATAAAAGACACATCTGCCAACATATCAATTTCTAAACAATAGATATTTTAAGTGATGGAAATCCGTGTGATAATGAGTAGCAAGAGGAAGATATGCCTCAAAGTGTTCAACTTGTGCAGGCAGCAAACATGGCACGTAGTCTTCAGGATTTTCTTCTGTCACGAAGTAATGTGCCAGAATCAGTGTTAAATTCACGAGCAGTGGTTGCTGACTGCCTTGAATAATTGTTTGTGTCTGGGAGTGTTCAGAAGAAATTCGCAGACCTTTTCATAATATAAAGTCGAGGAGATAATGTACCGGTACAGGGTAAAATTTGCGATGCCGAAAACTTCTAATTATAACATTAACATATACATATTCCTGACAGAAAACTACACAAACTCTGCTTCCTACCGAAAGAGACCGGAATAGATTTATGTTTATACTGTTTATCTCTAACATCCTCTATTTGTTTCTGAACTTCATAAAGGTTATGAAAATCATTTTCAGGCCCCTATACAGATGGCAGATATCTACGATTTGCCTCAGTACTAATAGGCATCAATTCACTGTGCTCTTCTTCTTGTTGTTATGCTACCAACTCCTCCACACTTCTTTCCTCTGGAGTTATCACAGAATCCTCCCCACAAAGAAAGTCCTCAGCAGTGCAGTTTGACTGCAAAATTCTCCATACATCAGGAAGCTGGCCTCCTTCTTTCACTGGCAGGCAAGAGTTGAAATTGTAGTCTGCTTCACAACTTTCCAAGACTTTTGAATAAATTGAAGCCCACACAAGATTCTTGAAATGATAAGGAATTAAATATTCTTCACATGGTTCTCCCTTATAGAATGACAAAAATTGGCTAACTCCCAGGTGGGGAGCGATTTCCTCATTGAATAAAATATTTAATTACTTGCGTAGAAACCATCTGAGACTAAAACGAACTATAGGAGGGCCTCAAGATAAATATCTATTTGAATATAGTGTAGTTAATAGTTGAAAAATCCTATTTTAATTTTTCAATCCTTTACGCAAGAAGATCCAAGAGTTCTCACACTGTGATACAGAGCTTGTTTCTCCCTAATAGCAGTGTTCGGTCTCGTTTTAGAGTTGCTTACTCGTGTTGAACGAGGCCTAGCTCTTCCCACAGTCCACGAAATGTACTTCATTAAGTGCAAAGGGAAGGCCAACATAATGTACGTTACATACTTCATTTATTCACAAAACTATTTACACTGTACAAAATATACATTAGGACGCTGTGGTCCATGTTGTAGCGCACAAACACAATACTGTTACCCACGCTCGTCCAAGTCTCGGAACTCACTGACGCCGGTGAGGCGCGTGACTCTGCCCCCTTCCACTGGGGCTGTAGCAGTCTGATTGCGCTGACCTCTGACGAAAAAGCACATGGCGTTCAACATACCGCCCACCTAATTTATATATAAATTACAAACATAAATATTATTAAGAACAATAAAAATTAGCACTCGCACTGAAAAAATTAAATGAAAAAACCCAAGTTTTAGCACATAAAAGATTACACCTTTTCACTAATTACACTTTTCCACTATATACAGTTTCAACCTCTTCTGGGAAGACACAATGTTTTGCAATTGGCCGTTTTAAGGTCCCCTTGGGAGTGCGAATAGCCGCAACTCGCACCAAGCCGTCAGCACCTGCGTGCATATCTACCACGATCCCTGTCTGCCACACGAGAGGTGGCAAGTTGTCTTCCTTGAGAAGAACCAGAGTTCCAGGTTGAAGGTTGACCCTTCCTGCTGACCACTTAGTCCGCTGCTGGAGTTGACATAGATAGTCCCTTCACCATCGCTTCCAGAAGTACTGTCTGCAACGCTTAAGTAGTTGCCACCTGGACAGACGAGAACCTGAAACTGTAAGTAAATCTGGCTCTGGGATGGTTGTGAGAGGTTCTCCAATCAGGAAGTGACCGGGAGTCAGGAATGAATAGTCATCTGGATTATCAGACAATTTGATTATTGGTCTCGAATTCAGGCATGCCTCAATCTGGGACTAACAACGTTGACATTTCTTCAAAAGTCAGTACAAGATTTCCTGCAACCTTCTTCAAATGGGACTTTATGCCAGCCTCCCACAGCCCACCAAAATGAGGGGCATGCGGTGGAATAAAATGCCACTGGATTCCACATCGGGATGCAAAGTCATCCACCTTCCTCTGATGTACTTGAGATCTGAAAAGTGTGTGAAGCTCCCGTAGCTCGTTTCTTGCTCTCAATTGTCGCTGTAGATATTTTGGCAGATACCCCGACGCGATGTAAATCTATGCAGAGCAGCTAGGAACGCATCAGTAGACAGGCCAGAGACAAGTTCAAGATGGATCGCCTTGGTAGCCATGCAGATGAATAGAGCAATATAACATTTTAGCTTTGTTTTGCTCTTACGTCCTTCGCTTAATGTAAAGTGGACCCCCATAGTCAACTCCGCAGTTCAAAAATGGTCTGTTGGGTTCTACCCTATGGTGTGGGAGCTGGCCCATGAGTTGAGTTAATGTACTTGCCTTCAACTTGTAGCAAGGGAGACACTTGTGTGTTATGTGCCTAATGACAGACTTACCATTAGGTATCCAATATCGTTGTCTAATGGTTGCAAGCAAAAGTTGGGGTCCAGCATGCAGAAGTCGCATGTGCTCACACATTACTAACAACCTGGTCACATGATGATTAGGTGGTAGGATGATGGGATGTTTCTGGCTGTATGGAGCTTGAGATTGTTCCAATCTGCCGCCCACCCTAAGCATCTGGTTTGCATCTACAAAGGGATGAAGAGACTTCAACTTGCTGTCCTTTGCGATCGGTCTGCCAAGTCGCAGATCTTGAAGCTCCTTACCATATTCTCGGTCTTGGGCAGTACGAATGATCCTGTGCGATGCCTCTTGAAGTTCTACTACAGTCAGACTTCCCACCTGTCTCCTTGAAGCAGCAAGCCTGATGTTGTTCATGTATCTCTGTATGAAGGCCATGACTCTCACCAGCCGTGAACAAGAAGAAAAGTGTTGGACGAAATCTTCAAGGAAATGACTGACAACAAGTAAGCAATGAGCTGGTTTCCGTTGCTCTGGTACATCAGTGAGTTCGGAAGTTTTCTTCGTGTCACTGACAGGCCAGGTTGACGGTGGCTGGTAGAGCCAGGATTGTCCCGCCCACCATAACAGATTGTCTTGAAGAAGATGTGGTTCAATCCCTCTCGAAATGATGTCAGCTGGATTGTCCTGTGACGTCACATGGTTCCATTGTTCTTCAGATGAAAGTTGTTGTATCTCAGTTACCAACAAACGTTTTCCACGATGCGGGCTCTCCTGCAAGCCATGGTAGAATCAGTTCAATAGTAGTTTTGTTCAATTTTGAAGTTAAGTGCAGTTTTAACCTTATCCATTAATTTTACAAGGAGTAATGCACCACATAGTTCAAGTCTAGGGAGGGAAATCTGTTTCAGTGGTGCTACTCTGGATTTGGAGCTTAACAACACTACTGTTACATTATCCTTGACATATATACTCCGTAGGTAAACAGATGCTCCAAAGGCCCATTCTGAAGCATCAGAGAATCCGTGTAACTCATATTGTTTAATCTCTCCGTCTCCCGTCACTCTTCGAGGGATGCGAATGTCGTTGAGTGATGGCAAATATGCATGAAACTGTTCCCAAGTAGTTAATAGCTCAGGAGGCAAACTCTGATCCCAGTCCACCTTCGCCTGCCATACGTGTTGCAAGAAAATTTTACATTTTATTATTACTGGACCTAAGAGGCCCAAAGGATCAAAAATGGATGAAATGCAGGAAAACACACTACGTTTTGTCCAGGTTGTGTTCTTCTGGGTGTGACTGGTAGCTACAAACTGGAAGATGTCCTTTTGAGGATGCCACAGTAGTCCCAAGGCCTTAATGGTACCCTCTTCCTTGTCATCCAGACTCCAGGGCAGTTATGATTCTTGGTGCTCAAGAGGTATGTGCTCTAAAAGAGTGGGATGGTTAACACACCATTTACGAAGAGGAAAGCCTGCGCTACTGAGTAGTTCGATCAGCTCTTGTTGCAGACTGAGTGCATCTCCAATGGTATTTGCTCCACTCAGAACATAATCAACATAGAAGTCTCTTCGTAATGTCTCCGACGCTCTTGGGTTTTGTAGTGCACCATCGTTGGCAAGTTGTACCAGGCATCTCGTGGCTAAAAAAGGCGCTGCTGAGGTACCATAAGTTACAGTGGAAAGTCGATAAATCTGGATAGGTTCATTCGGAGATGAATGCCATACAATGCGTTGCAGATCTTAGTCATCAGGATGAACTAGAATTTGCCTGTACATTTTTGTAACATCTGCAGTGAAGGCATACTTATGTGTTCTAAATCTCAAGATGATAGAATACAAGTCTTCTTAAACCGTAGGTCCAACCATCAAGATATCGTTCAGTGAGTAGTTACTAGTAGTTTTAGCAGAGGCGTTGAAGGCGACTCTGACCTTAGTGGTAGTGTTGGACTGCTTAATTACAGCATGATGCGGCAGATAATATGTTGGCTTATTGGTTTGCCTTGTCACAAGTTCCATGTGATGAAGATCAGCATATTCTGTTATGAACTCAACATAGTCCTTCTTCAAGTCTGGTTGGCGATGTAACCGCTGTTCAATTTGACTGAGGCAACGAGTGGCGTATTTAAATGAATCCCCAAGTTCCTCATGGTGTGGTTTAATAGGCAGTCTTACAACATATCTTCCGGTGCTATCCCTAGTAGTGTTGTTCACAAAGTGTTCTTCGCACTGACTTTCTTCCTTAGAACGCGGGGGAGACATCTTTACTTCCTCTTGTTGCCAAAATCGTTCGACCTGTACGTGCAGTTCATTGCCGCGCAGAAGATAAGACATTACTTTTTTGCTGGTAGACTTTAGAGAGTGTGGTGGTATCTTGCCTGATAAAAGCCAACCAAATTCAGTGTCCTGTAGTACAGGATGATTTTCTCTCGTGAGTTGACCACGACGCAGTATGTCAAAAAACACAGAAGCCCCCAGTACTAAATCAACTTCACCTGGTGTACTAAATTGAGGATCCGCCAAGGGAATGTCCTGTGGTAGCTGCCAGTCAGACGTGTCAAGCTGTACTGTAGGGAGCTGACCAGTTATGCGAGGAAGTACAGCACAAACAATAGGGGTAGTGTAGTCTGTGACCCTAGATGTAACTTGGATTTGACAAATATGTGATGATTCAGTTGCCTTAGTATCACTAATTCCCCTTATAGACATTGAGTGCCGACTCAGTTCAATCCCTAAGCGATCTGCCAAACGCCTGGACATGAAATGCATTTGAGACGCACTATCAAGTAGAGCTCGGCACTGATGTGCATTCCCACGTTTGTCTGTGACCACCACGAGAGCTGTTGACAATATAACTTCTACATGAGTATAGTTGCTCTTCACAGCACAGTAGGTTTGCTGCTGAGTCTGGTTGGTTTCTGATGTAGTAGAAGCATTGTAGGATGTACTCTGCTCCTTGTGTAACAGAGTATGATGTCTATTATTGCAGATTCGACAATTTCCTGAACTACACTCCTTTAAAGTATGATTAGCACCTAGACAGTTGAAGCAAAGTTTACACTTCTTGGTGAAATCTATTCTATTTCCATCGCTGGCTTCACGAAACTTAGGGCATTTTGTTAGGGTGTGAGAAGCCTTACAAAACTCCCAATGAGTTTCTGTTGTGACAAAGGACTTCTTACTGCTCTTTTCACCACCATGTTTGGATACGACCTGTTGCTTGTCGCTTTGGTGTTTTTCGGGGTTGATTACCTCCAGAGTTTGACAACTATTCTCCAAGAAAGCTACTAAATCCTTCAAGCGAGGGAACTTCTTATCTGAGGATTTAACTTCCCACTGTTTTCTTAGACCGAGGCTGATTCGATCTAGCACTAAGCGAGATAACAAAATTTCATGCAGAGGCACATCTATTTCCATTACTTCAATAGCGCTCAGGTTGCTCAGCAGTTGATTTAGCAACACTCTTAAATCCTTAGCTGATTCTGTTTTAACTGATGGAAGACCTAGCAGTTGCTTAACGAGTAGGTCTACAATCAATTTGGGGTTATTATATCTCTGAAAGATTAATTCCCAAGCTACCTTGAAATTGCTTTCAGTGACAGGCAAGCTTTCAATAAATTTGTGAGGTTGTCCCGATAAGCATGATAGTAGGTAATAGTACTTCTGTATGTCTGTTAAGGCATGGTTATTAATTACTAGGCTCTGGAAGGTATCTCGAAAATGAATACATTCAGAAATAATTCCTGTAAATTTTGGCAGTGAATTTGTAGGGAGTCTTATTTCATGCATGCTACTGGTATTTGAAGGACTAGATGTTGCGGGGGAAGTTGCACTCGAATTTGCATTCAACAGAGTTTCGATCTTAGATTCTATTTCTAGGATGAGTTCTTCAGTGGATTCCCTATCTGCATCATGAACTTCTTCGGTAGCCTATCGCTAATTTCTAACTGGGTTTGAACATCGTTGTATTCCTCCTTACTTGAACATAGCAGCCTTTTCCTAACTCTAATATCATTCAGATTTGAGCCTTCATCGAATGTAGTGACGAAACTAGTTATACGCTTTATACGAGACATAATAACTGCTCTCTTTTTATGAGACCTTTTCGCTGGACAGGATCCATGGTGAAGGATAACAAGAAATAATGGATATATTATACAGGTCTGGGAAAGCCAGACTACTTACAGATCAGGAGGATGTATCCTTCCACAGCAGGGCTGAAAACCAAAGAGCACTGCACGGCTGGGCTGTACTCTGGTGGTCACTTCTGGAACTACTGCTACGGATCTGGATTACTCCTGGGAATATCCACCAATTGTGTTGGCAAGACTGTATTCGTCCGCGCAAGATGGCGGCAACACACGCTTCAATCTCGAAGTTTAAAATGAATGAGAACTGTATTAGAACTCAGTTCATCACATCACAAGTCACAGTGTTTCATGTAGAAAATGGTTGTGAATCACATACACGGCACGTTAGTTGAAGTCACTCATTTGTACTTTAACGCAATACTTAGCACGTGGGTGGTTGTTAAGTTTGGCGGTAAAACGAACACATTCGTACTTTACACAAATGTAAAATCTTGTAAATAAACTGTAATCACTAATAGAGATAAATGCGCAGATTATGAGATGTAATATCGTCACTGAATCACATCGGGCGTCGGAGGACCGAAATGTTCGGTCTCGTTTTAGAGTTGCTTACTCGTGTTGAACGAGGCCTAGCTCTTCCCACAGTCCACGAAATGTACTTCATTAAGTGCAAAGGGAAGGCCAACGTAATGTACGTTACATACTTCATTTATTCACAAAACTATTTACACTGTACAAAATATACATTAGGACGCTGTGGTCCATGTTGTAGCGCACAAACACAATACTGTTACCCACGCTCATCCAAGTCTCGGAACTCACTGACGCCGGTGAGGCGCGTGACTCTGCCCCCTTCCACTGGGGCTGTAGCAGTCTGATTGCGCTGACCTCTGACGAAAAAAACACATGGCGTTCAACAAGCAGAGCTCTGGTTTTTGATTAAACAGTAACTTATAATACCTAAATATTTTAGGCGGTTTACTATTTTTTCTGCATATGTAAATATTAGATTCACAAAGTTTACATGTACTTAAATCGAATATTTTATAACACCCACGGCATTTTCTACGTTGTTTAGCGCTTTTGAGGGATAGAGTGTATAAAAGCCTACCTACAATTCTTGGGCGACATACACGGACTAAATTACACTAAAGGTAATATTTACAGTATTTACAGTCTTCACACTGTTATGTCTTTTACAGCTGGTCATTAAGATACATACACAAGCAGATCATGTTTATCCCGGCTTCACATTATTTGTATGATACCATTCCAAAACACGATCGTTTCCTTGGTATGTAAACTTTCTACCCTGGCCACCATTTCCATAACAAGAGGTTCTCATCAGGAGTATAAGCTTCCAAACATTTTTCTACCAGGTGGTTGAATACTGGCCTTATCATGTATATTTAGAGAAGAATTTGTCTATTATACGCCACATTGTCAGAGAAATTGATACATATTGTGGAGGAAAATATAATAATAATGTTATTGGATGAAACTACCAGCACACTGACAGACTCACAGACATGAACGGGAAACGCAGGTTAACTTTCTACGGGCACGTACAGAGAATGGATAATAATAGACTTACAAAGAAAATCTTTGATGTGGTTCAAGCAAGAAAACAAATTCGTATCATGAAATAGCGATGTCTTAAGGCAGGTGGGGATCAACAGGCAAATAATAAGAGACGAAAATTTTTTTTTAAATGATGAATACAAAATTCATTTACATTCATTTCAGCAGCTCCATTAGCGAATCATCTACGAGTGCTTATTAAGCTATCTCGAAATTTATGAAATTTCCAGAGAAACATAGAGATTACAGGTGGTTAACGATCTTTGCATTATTTTGGTTACGTAACTGTGTGTGGCCATGTGAAGTATATTTCTTTACTTATGTCATTTTCAACTCCGCGGGACGGTTGCTTCGATTCATGTACCACCCCCGAGTTCCCCATTTCCTTTTTCCCATTATCGGGTTCTTTCTTTTTAATGCTCGCCATTTCTTGTTATTCGAACTTTGTATCTGAGATTCGATGTAAGATTCTTTTCTTAAAGTGCATTTTACTGTTGTTATCTTTCCGACCATTCCAGTAATATGTGGCTGGTACAGTGCACCTTGGCCAGTGATTCGTTTTATTAATATTGCTCTCTTAACTTGGTCCTCTGAATTGTGTATTTAATTCTTCGCGTAAGTACATGTTATACGTTGAGTTGTTTGGAATATTTGTCTACTACCTTTTGTCAATAATGTACTTTCCTACGAAAACCTCTGGTTGCCTAAATACTTCCAAGATCCTTGTTAGTTCCTATTATCATTGCTCTTGGTCGGTTGGCCATTAGTTTTCGTATTAATGTTCGTGAGTATTATTATTATAGCCAACTTGCTTGACCTAAAGTCAACTTACCACAGTCTATTAAACATTTGATACCTAACCTAACGCATAACAACCGGAACACATATAATCTATGTGCCCTGCTACTGCACGTGTTCACTTCACAACGGTCCTTTGGAGATTGTTCAGTTCCCCGGATCTCACACCTGATGATGTCTACATATGGACATGCTGAAAGTATGTATTTGTTTTCCGCTCTGTCGTCCCTATCTAGTAGTATACATGAAGACTGGGTGATATAGGAATGGGATACAATTGGGAAGGGAAGATATGGGATTGTGTAAAAAGGTGGTCCAAGACTCTGAAGGACAAACGAAAGGACAAAATGTACTAAATATTCTCAAGAGAATGAGTAAAAATATGGCAGTAAGGACTAAAATGTTAACGAAAAAAGAGATGAGAGGGATAAAGCTGCAAGACAAGAACATCCGGAAATTTGATGCATGTAATGCTATAAAGGTATGGAAGTAACTCATTTACTAGAAGACTGTAAGGAGAAAAAGAAAGATCAGAGTGAAACATGGATGAGAAGGAGATAGGTAAAATTGAAACGAAAGCTGAATTTTACGCTCTCGTTACGGTATTAAACTGAGGATGAAGACACCAGCAAAACTATTTACTATTATGGTAAGAATATGGGAAAATAAATTAAAAGAATATTAAAACAGAGAAGATACATGCAGCTGGTAATACGGTTATGCATGCGGAGGTATTCTGGACGCTATAACGTAGTTAAAGTCTGGGAAGTACCTCAAATACTAAGTTTATATAATGACTAGCAAATGTACCCGAGCTTCTTCGGCTTTCTCCGTAAATTACTGTAAAGGCAGTTGGTAAGTTTATATTTAATTGCATGTTTCTTAGCGATATCCGAGAAACAAAAGCAGTGCGGACACCACATGTTGCATCCGATGTAATGTAGGCATTGGGGAAGTTTTGTTAATAATGGAAGGCCACATTTCCTACTGCCAATCACAATCGAGTTCGGTAGTTTCTACTATAATGAAAGGCTCACTTGGCAACTGCCATTCACTGTAGAGATGGAGAGTTTTCATTATAAAGGCAGGCCCCTTTTCCTAGTGCCAATCACAATCGAGTTGGAGAGATTTCATTATAATCGAGGAATCCAGCGCTAACGTATCAACAATCTAGACACAATAAATCATAGGACGAAAGTTGTAGACCTCTCCAAATTGAACGAAGATTGTGCTATCTGTTTTGTAATACTCCTTACCGCATAGCCACCATCTACCCAGAAACGAAGGTCTGCGCTTTTCAGGAAAGACATAACAAATAAACCCTGGGGTAACATAAACAATACTGAAATTACAGACAAGCTATGAACATCAAGATTCGGCACTGTGACATGACAGGTGACCACGGAGTCACATATCTATTAGCCTTGTTCAGTTACCCGGATCTCACACCTGTAGATGGCCACATATGGGGCATACTGAAAGAATTTGTTTTCAGTCAAGACGACTCAGTCTAGAAATGTACATTATTTTGTTACAAGAGAAAACTGTCTGCTGCAACCAGTATTCACAAATATGTTCGACGATCTACAGGAATCTTATGATCAATGCATGACGCATTAGGTCACACCGTTTGACAGACTTGTACAGCAAAGTGCATACCAGTTCGTGCCAGTGCTTCAAAATTAACACATTACACACTGGCTACGCAAACATATGAGGAAATGAAATAAGTGAAGGAGACATCAGCCAGTTATCCAACGAACATTTACGGGCGTTTTTACAATTCTGTACATGTTTTTAGTGGAAAGCCCCCGTAGCCAGGATCTCAACTCCATATTGCTAATTATCATGCTTCTCAGTGTTCCTGTCAATCTTCATACAGCAACAGCGATTGCACTCAGACCAGCTACTCCATGCCAGGGAAAGGCTTCAATCTGTACCAATGAAATCATGTGATCCCCACGGGACAAGTGGAGTCATGTTCATGGACAGCTGTGATCCATCGTGCTTCCTCTGTTCACCCGTGTAAGCTGTCTTGTGCAGGGCAATATTTCCAGGTATTGGAGAGATTCGCTTCACGTCATAACAAGCCTCACTTCTCAAAATCTCTACAATATCGTTATGAAGAATGCACACTCGTACGAGTGGTATTTGAAGGTGCTCAAATACGCCAGCCTCGTGTCGGTAGATTTACTGGCACGTTAAAGAACTCCTGTGCGATAACATTCCGACACCTCGGCGTCTCCGAAAACCGTAAAAGTAGTCAGTGGGACGTTAAGCAAATAGCAGTATTACTAAAATGAACAATACTGACATTTCAAACAAGCTATGAACATCAGGATTCGTCACTGTAACATGAAAGGTGACCATGGAATCACACTTCAAAACGGTCCTTTGTAGAATGTTTAGTTCTCCGGATCTCACACCTATTGATGGCCACATATGGGGCATACTTAAAGAATTTGTTTTCCGGTCAGATGACTCTATCCAGGAATGTACATGAATTAGAAGAGAAAACTGTCTGCAGCAACCAGTGTTCATAAATATGTTCGACAATCTACAGGAATCTTATGATCAATGTGTGACGCATTAGGTCACACCGTTTGACAGACTTGCACAGTAAATCGTATACCAGTTCGTGGCAGCGCTTCAATATTAACACATTGCACACTGCCTACGCAAACATATGAGGAAATGGAATAAGGAAAGGGGACGTCAGCCAGTTATCCAACGAACATTTAAGGGCGTTTTTACAATTCTGTACATGTTTTTAGTGGAAAGCCCCCGTAGCCAGGATCTCAACTCCATATTGCTAATTATCATGCTTCTCAGTGTTCCTGTCAATCTTCATACAGCAACAGCGATTGCACTCAGACCGGCTACTCCATGTCAGGGAAAGGCTGAGCATTGTAAGCTTCAACTTGTACCAATGAAATCATGTGATTCCTAGGGGAGAAGTTGAGGCATGTTCGTGGACAGCTGTGACCAACAGTGCTCCCTCTGTTTTCCCGTGTAAGCTGTCTTGTGTATGGAAACTATTTCCAGGTATTGGGTAGACTCACTTCACTTCATAACAAGCCAAGGTTCTTCTCAAAATCTCTAAAATTATCATTACCGAGCGAGTTGGCCATGCGGTTAGGAGCTCGCATCCGGAAGATAGTGGGTTCGAACGCCACTGTCGGCAGCCCTGAGGATGGTTTTCCATCGTTTCCCATTTTCATACCAGGCAAATGTTGGGGCTGTCCCTTAATTAAGGACACGGCCGCTTCCTTCCAACTCCTAGGCCTTTCCTGTCCCATCGTCGCCATAATACCTACCTGTGTCGGTGCGACGTAAAACAACTAGCAAAAAAAATATCATTATGAAGGATGCACACTGGTTAAGGGAGAGTGTTTACACGTAAACCTCAACATAAAAATACTAACTATGATTACAAGTAAATAATACATAACAATAGTACGATATGGACAAGGAGAATATTTCAGTGAAGTATGTAACATAAACAATACATACTTTCGTGATTTGTCTTGGTTGTGCCAGTGAATTTACAGATGAGGAGGTGACAAGAGTAAGTTTATACACTTAAAGAATTATTTTATTTTGTTATACGAGTTTATTGAGTTGAGTTCTAAAAGCTGACCATGTACGTCATATTTTTATTTGTTTATACCGATTTCCTTATTTGAATTGCATTTGCGATACTTCGAAAAACGTGATAGTTATTTGTTACAGTAAATTAAGTGAAAATTATAATCAATTCATTACGTGAATTAGAACAAAATATAAGTCATACTTCCTGCAGTCTCGTACCTTAATTTCCCGATTGAGGCAACTGTCAACAGACCCACATTAACCGCTTGATGCCGACATCCATACGTGGTATAGACACCTGCAGGCCTAACTTCATTTTGTTGTAGTTACCAAAGTAATAAATGTTGTAGAGATGGAAATGGTATATCTTTGACTGTAAAGATCTCTTCCTTCCTTGTATGTGTGAATCATCCCAAATCAGTGTTTCTGTCTTTCTCTCCGAAGTGTTTGAAAGAGTCTGACCCCTATCCGCCTGAGAGCACGAAGGTTTATATTTCTGCTGCATTCTAGCAGATGTACGTTTCATTACGGGATGTTTCCTCATGCAGATTGATAGTAGAAATCGCCATCTCCTCACTGATATTAATGTTGACATCATCTGGTGAATTGATATATTTTTTTCAACGCCTTGAAAACTCCTACGACTCGTAATTACTTGAGAAAAAATATAGATTAACCACCCAATCAATTACGAAGTCAATACGGCCAATATGAGCTGATTATTTGTTATCATAATTAATTGACTCGGTGTCAATTTGAAATGATATTGCGTGGCGCAGAAGGATGGCGCAGAGCAGTTTGAATGAAATAGAGGTAATTAAGTTTTAATAAATCAGACGATAACAGCACTATACCAGACTCAACTGAGGGAAGCGAGAATGGGCGTATTAACATAAGAAATGGGAGGGCATGGTGCGCGCGGCCAAGTAATGGACGACGAAACATGCCAACGTATACACCCTCTTTGCCATGAATTAATCGACCCATTAACCTCGGATTGGTGACAAATGAGTATTTCAACTATTGTTCTCAGTTCTTCCACTATCGAGGCAACGATTACCGTAGTTTTCACTGCATTGTGAAACAACCCAGGCAAATACAAGAACGTCACTTTCATTCTGTAAAAATGCGGAAGGTCTCTCCTCGATTACTAAACTATAAAGTTAAATACAAAGTTAATGTAAACTACATTATTTTGAGACTCTACTGTAAACATTTGAAAATAATCTGGACTAAACTTTATGATCCGTATTGTCAGTGCTAAATTGTGCAAAGTATAAGCCTTTGTTTTTCATCCTATTCAGTACCTTATTCAACCTCCTGAGGGGGTTATAAATTCATGTCAAGTTTACTTAAAAGAACAGGCATGTTTCGGTCCTTCTTTATGGACATTTGAGGTACAGCTTGTATTGTACTGAGTTGAAAACAATCTGGACGTAATATAAAGATTCACATTTATGATACACTACATATTAACATTCACAAATAGTGGACCTAAATGTTTTTGATAAAAGAAATTGCGTTTGGATAACAATCGTCGGATGTTTCCAAACTAATTCTAAATTTTGTCTCATACAAATGAACAGAATACACACGACCTTAGCCATATATTAATACTTTGGTGCTGATGATGATGATGATGCTTGTGGTTTATAGGGGCCTAAAATCGAGGTCATCGGCCGCTATTGGTACGAAATGAAATAACAAAAAGTTCAAATTCATCCACTGACCAAAATAAAATAAAAATGTTATGAAGAATGAATGGATGGACATGAACCCAACAAAAACAAACAAACAAACAAACAAAAAACAGTGGATCAGAATTTAAAAGAATCGTAAATAATAGTATTACTGACCAAGGGACCACTTATAAAGCACAATGATGCTTGATGTCTAAAGGGGTGCAAAATCCACGCCTAAGGCCCCACAGAATGGTACATGTCGCGAGTAAAGTAGAACCATGGTATTTGTCATGTTGGGGTACTAATCAAAAGTAGCGAAGACTCACGGTGTTCCACACAAGATGGTACTACTCACAAGTATTGCTCTTCGTACAGGTAACGCAGACCTATGGTGTTTCTCACACAATGGCGAACTCACAGCCAACGCAAACCGATAAGGTTCCTCACCTAGATATTCTAGTCACGGGCGCCGGTATTCCCGTGGTGTTGCTCACATAGTGGGTACTAATCACAGGCAACGCAGATCCACGGTGTTGCTCACATGGGTACGACGCACGGGTACTGGAAACCCCCAGGCCAGCCTCTTTACTGCTACTAATCACAAACCTATTTCGTACCTAATATAGTGGTACTACTCGCAAGTACAGGCAACCCATGGTGTTCCCCGCATGATGGTACGAATCAAAAGTAGTTTCATGGTTCTAATTCAATCATCCCTTGGTCGCCCCTGTTAGTCGCCTCTTACGACGGACAGGAGATACCGCGGGTGTATTCTGCATGTGCGTCCCCCACCCGCAGGGGGTAATACTTTGCTTACAGACGGAATCATTATCATGACAGTGCTCTATTAACTTTGATGAAACCTCCTCCACTATACTGAGGCTTTTAACCTTCAGAATGAGCATCAAGAGTTGTCTACACGCACTCAAAAAAACATGTTTTTCAATAAAATCAAGTATATACGCAAGGGAAGATAATACGTCTTCTCAAACTACCGTTCTGTATAAACTGATTCTGCTCTCAGAATACACAATTATTTAGGATGAATTTTGGCGTGATGCATGAAAAATGATCATATGATTTTCATATTTTTAATGAGAACGCAAACTACGTATGTTAACAACCACTTCTACTGAAAATTAGGCCTAGTTTCTACAGAGTCCTTCCGTTATCCCGCTAAGCCTTAAACCTGTTACCATGTTATAAAATTTATATTAGTAATAATAGTTCATGGTGTAGATTACTGTAGTCACGTCCTAGTTTGTGAATCAGGGACAACAGCTGAATGACTGAGACTCTGGATACCAGTTGCTACAGAATAGCAGTGGACATCTCGAGAAAACTGTGAGCCACGGCCCTGCTTGTGAAAAGTTACTGCAAGTAGCTCGCAGTTGTGAGAAAGCATTCCCGCCCCAAAAATAACTCTACATAGGCCCTTTTTTTCTGAGGAACTTTGCTGCAAGGGAGTGAAATTGGTGAAAGTGGGATATCTTATTGATGAGTTTTAAGTACCGTAACAGACATTAAAAGAGTGAGAATGATTGCTCGTACAAACAGGTGGGAACAATTGCAGGAGAATATTCAGAATAAAGGGAGATAAAGGCCGAATTATGAATGAACTCATTCGATAAATGTGTAAACCTGCGTATTTTGGGATCATGGGGCGAATGGAGGATGATGGGTTATGTGGGAGAACAATGGACTTAGCCATAGAGGGTAAGAGAAGTAGCAGACCAAGACGAGGATGGTTAGACTCAGTTTCTAATGAGGTAAACATTAAAGGTATGAAATTTAATGAGGCCATGAAGACTTACCTCATCCCTCCTTCAAGTTGCACGGAGAAGAAATGGTGTGACAAGCTGCAGGAAGTGAAGGCCGATACACAGAGCTAATTGCTTCTCTCGCAATAACTGTAGCATTCGGAAGTACGTAGAGCCTATAAGATGAACATGTGGATCAGTCTCAAGCGTGCCTGCCTCTCGCCCGGAGATCCCGGGTTCGATTCCCGGCCAGGTCAGGGATTTTTCTCTGGACCAGAGGGCTGATTCGAGGTCCACTCAGCCTACGTGATCAGAATTGGGGAGCTACCTGACGGTGAGATGGCCCCGGTACCGAAAGCCAAGAATAACGGCCGAGAGGATGCCGCGTGCTGACCACACGACCCCTCGTAATCTGCAGGCCTTCGGGCTAAGCAGCGGTCGCTTGGCAGGCCAAGGCCCTTTCAAGGGCGTTAGGTACCGTGCGGGATCATTCTCAATCGCTTGATAGACACAACTTCAGCAGAAAAGAACAAACAAATACAGTTTGGGGTAAAACAAGCAAACAATGCTGAAATTACAAACAAGCTATGAACATCGTGATTTGTCATTGTAACATGAAAGGTGTCCACGGGGTCACATGTCTATGTGCCTTGGTACAGCACTCACAATGGTCCTTTGTTCGGTACTCCGGATCTCATACCTGTAGACACCTGCAAATGGGACGTACTGAAGGAATTTGTTCTCCAGTCAGACGAGTCTATGCACATGAATTCCGAGAGAAGACTGTCTGCAGTAACCAGTGTTCATACACATGTTCCACAATCTACAGGAAACCTAGGCCGCTATTAGCCGTGGATGACTAGTGGCGCAACTAGTCGCCCGATGTACCTCCCCGCGCATACGGAAACGTCACTCAAGTTCGTGTTCTCACACCAGCTTGACGTAATGTGGACAATGGAACGCAATTGAGGCAGCGGTCTACCTAACCATTATCTTTCCTCATTACCTTGTTTGGTCTCGTGCTGTGGTAGAGTGAATATTTTACTTATTGTGATAGTTTATTTATTGAACATGGAGACATCAAATAAAGAACAACAGCAAATGAAGCAGATGGCAAAATTATTTGAAAGTCAAATAAATACTGAAGACCATTTTTGAGGTAGCATGAAAACCGGACACTTGGGATTCCAGAACTGAAGCTTACATTGACAAAATAAAAACACTGAATTCTTGGAACAGCATTTAAAGAAACTTTATTCCAGAATTCGAAGCAAAACCCGTAGGCGAGAAGAATACTCTAGGTGAGTATTAACATTCTTTTTGCTAGTGGCTTTACGTCGCACCGACACATATACGTCTTATGGAGACGAGGGGATAGGAAAGGGTCAAGAGTTGGAAGCGGCCGTAGCCTTTATTAAGGTACAGTCCCAGAATTTGCCTGGTGTGAAAATGGGAAACCACGGAAAACCATCTTCAGGACTGCCGACAGTGTTATTCGAACCCACTATCTCCCGGGTGCAAGCTCGCAGCTGCGCGCTCCTAACCGCACAGCCAACTCGCCCTGTGTGTGAGTATTATAAAACGTCTACTACCCTTATATGGAAATACAATATGTAATGCCCATATAAATTATATAATCGTTTACATTTACAAGTATCATTGATCCATTATATGGTTATATTAGTGAATTACAGCTCAACTGGGAAACACTTGTTTAGTCCTTTGTCGTTTTCCGTTATTTCTTTTATGTGGCCAAGCAGTTCGCAAAATGACGACTTTGACATGCGCAGGTAATTGAAAAATTGACTGTCATCCTCATTTAGATCGTCAAACAATGTATAATATAATCCTCTAGTCAGTCGAGAAACAAATATAGGATGTTTCCGCACTTTCCTAACCCTTCGGTTTTCCTTTTTAATAGAAGACCAAGAAGAAGAAGTTCTTCGTAGGACGCCATTCTCTCAACTGACTATTCCCCGGTATGAACCGAGCAAGTATTGACACGTTGCTCCACTGATCGCCCGGTACTTAATAGCGGCCTTAGGAACAAGGCGTGTTGCATTGCGCCACACATTTTGACGAACTTGCACAGCGAAGTGCCAGTGTTTCAAAATGAAGTAACAGCTGTTCACTGCCTATCCAAACATATGAGGAGGTGGAATAAGCGAAGGAGAATTTTTCGGATAGGCCTACATCAGCGAGTTTTCCAACGAACAGCTAAAGGTGTTTCTACACTTCTTATATGCAGTGGCGGATTTAGTGGGTGGTCTGAAGGACTGCAGCCCACCAGTTCTTCACACGTAATTTACACGAAGCAACATTACATATTCAATAGGGAAATATTGCCATTCCGTTCTGCGAGTTCCTTTAACACTTGAATTTCAACTGCGGAATAGCGCAATAATTGAATGCTTGTCATCACATGATAATGCTGTATGATTCCACTTCCCTCTCTTGGGACTGCCAGGACATGGCTCTGTTATCTGGCCATAAGGCTTTGAATCCACTTCCCCTTCCGTTGGCGCTATACCCCGCTCTAGCGGTCAGCATGCATTGCAGTCCAGTGTGTCCATTAGTTGTCCACCGATCGCGATAGTAGAAGTTCTAACAACAACATGAGTATTGTTAACTCGGTGCAGTTTTTAAGAACTATCATACTTAACAGTTTAACCCAAAATGAAAAGTGTGATATTAAAGTTCGAGGAAGACCTACCCCAGACTGGTAAGAGCCATGACAAAGAGTACGCAAGAATTTTCAATCCAGATGTATATAGTAAACATGAATGGTTGTGTGGGTGCGAAGTTCAAAATGCACTTTTTTGTTTCCCATGCCTTATTTCCGGAAGTGCCAGTGAAGGAGTAAACAGTGCGTGGGTTGATGCAGGACTTCGTGATCTGAAGAGACTTAGTGATAAAATAAAGGAACATGAAAAATCAGAAAATCATGTGAACAGTGTGCTAGACTTAGGTCTTCTAGGTTCCGTAGATGTGCGCCAAGGTTAAGTAAGGCCTATGAGGAATCTGTACAGTGATATTTTGTACAATCAACTTCAAAATCTGCAGGCAGATGTAGCAAAAATTCGTTGTCATGTTTCAAACTTTGATAAAATTTTTAATGATGTGAGAAATACAATACTAGACTCCAACGAAAATTCTGAAACCGGAAATGTAAACAAACGACGCCATGTTCAGAAAACTGCGACAAGAGTGTCTGCGGCCAAGGAAGTCCGCGATGTCATCATAACCCAGGCAAATAGCCGGTTTCAATTCGTAATTTATCTCCAAATGTCGACTCTGGTGATGCCATCAAATTTTTCTTCCTTCAAATCAAATGTTCCTGAGAAAGAGCTAAATGACTGTGTACGACGTTTTCCTACTTTTGACAAAGAAAAACTACAAACTGAACTATCTCTTTTATACTCCAGAGAAGAATTCAGATCACTGTCTGGTGCTATCCAGCTGATTCAGTTCATCATCTCGAACAATCTTCAGTCATCACTTTCAGAAGTAGTGAAACTTCTTCGCATTGCAGCAACTCTGCCAACTACCACGAGTGAACCAGAAAGCTGTTTCTCAGCCATGAAGAGGATAAAAACGTACCTCCGCAGCACTATGGGTGAAGAAAGACCGACAGCTCAGGCAATGCTGTCAATGGAAACTACTTTGATGAGAAATATACCAAATTTCAATGAGAAGGTTATCAACATATTTTCAGCCTACAAGTCTCGCCGAATGCAGCTCATTTATAAATAAGATAACATTCAGTAATTAGGCTATACATGCAGCCCCCCCCCCTAGTGTTAAATGCACAAGCCGCTACTGCTTATATGCCTTTATTGGAAAGCTCCCATAGCCAGAGTCTCATCTCTACTTTGCTAACATGTCTCTCAGCATTGCTGTCCATTTTGATACAGCAACAGCAACTACACTCAGACCACCTACACCATGCCACGGAAACTCCGAGCTTTGTATGTTTCAACTTGTACCAATGAAACCATGTGATCGCTATCAGACGAGCAGAGGCACAGAGAGACAAGAGCCCGCGGATAGCTCTGATCCACCATGATTCCTCTGTTTATCAGTGTAAGCTGTCATGTGTAGGGTAACTATTTCCAGCGGAGATCGTTTCACTAAATAATGAGCCTAACCTCTTCTCAAAATCTCCATGAAGTATATACACTGGTACAAGTTTGCCGAAGGGAGAGTATTTACCTATAAAAACGTTAACTATTGTTACAGGTAAATAGCACACAATATTGGTATGATATGAAAAAGGGGAACATTAGAGTGATACATGTTACATAAATATCACATACCTTCATGATTTGTCTTGCTTGTGGTACCGCATTTGTAGACGAGGATATGGAAAAGTAAGTTAAGACAATAAACTTCATGACTGATTGTATTTTATCATACGAGATTATTGAGTAGACTTCTAAAAACTGACATTTATTGTAAGTTAATATGTTTATACCCATTTCCTTATTCCAAACACATTTTTGATAGTGCGGGAAAGGTGATATTCATTAATTAATCTAAATTAAAGTAAAAAATATAATCAATTCATTATGAGAATTGCAACAAAAGTTGAGTCACACCTAAAGTATCCTAAAACAGGATAAATCACTGTTAACGTTCAGGAAATACAATGAGTAAGGAGCCAAGCTCAGAGCAGCGCTATTCAGTATAACAAACGTAAATTATAAGGTGTGGTTCAGCTTCTTCCTGTGTTACAAACTTTCTAAAGAACAACACTCATTCTGTTCCAAATACGTATCTTTAATACAAGAACTTAGATGATCTGCCATCTGGAGAAATACAATTTATGAAGCAAATTATGCAAATCCAATACAGCTAATATTTACTGGTAGGCTGCATGGTATCCTCGATCAATGTTGTGTGAAGAACACTTAAGAAGATCCCGATCATCTTCCTTCCGACGAATGACACACGATAATTTACAGAAGCAAGATGAATGGGTTCATTTTATACAGAATAATGAATATATATTAAGATGACTAGTGTTCATACATCTCCATTTCCACTGACAGGCGGAACCAATATGGCTGCCAACTTAGGAATCTGGATGGGTTAGGTCCGGCTGGTGAGAAAAGCTTAGGGATGACTGATCGCCAAGACGGCCTTGGATTGTGGAGGGGGGGGGAGCAAGCCCCAATATCAGAGCCGCGAAACTGCCCCCAGATCTCCAGTATCCTGTGTTACATCAACATTGGTCTGGGTAGTGACAAGACCACTGCTTTGGCTAATGGCAAGACCACTGCTCTGACTAGTGACAAGACCACTGCTCTGACTAGTGACAAGACCACTGGTCTGACTAGTGACAAGACCACTGGTCTGGATAGTGACAAGACAACTGGTGTGGATAGTGACAAGACCACTGGTTTGGATACTGATAAGACCACTGCTCTGACTAGTGACAAGACCACTGCTCTGACTAGTGACAAGACCACTGGTCTGGATAGTGACAAGACAACTGGTGTGGATACTGATAAGACCACTGGTTTGGATAGTGACAAGACCACTGGTTTGACTAGTGGCAAGACCACTGATCTGGCTAATGACAAGACAAGCTGGAGTCCTCCATAATTTCTGAAAATTTTCACCCGTACTTTTGAACATATGTGCCAACAAGCCTGCCATGCCATTTATATATTCGTTGTTGTTGTTTCAGACATCAGCCCACATAGTGGTTTCATTCAGCTTTCCTTGCCACCCTATCCAATACCAACCTTTTACTTGTACATAACTGTTGCTTCCTACATCTGCCCTAATCTCACACCTTGGCTAACCCGTACCGTTCTTACTGGCTACACACGCTGAACAAGTTCTGGGTGTCTACCATTTTATATCTTCCTCTCATCAAATTTATCCAAATCGATCTCCTCCCACCAATTCGATTTAGGGTGACGATGCTAGTCTCTTACGTATCTCATTGCTTTTGGTGAAGGGAGTGAGAGCTACAGATTTATGCCGGTTTCAAACAACATGTACACGATTTTTCATTTCATAATTCTTACCATACACTATAGAGATTCATACCTCGGCAATTTTGGTTATGAACCCAGTGACTGTATCGCCCTATAAAACCCATCTCGGTGACCTAGAAAGTGCGCATCATCAAATTCCGTGAAGAGAAAAGCTACACTGGGCATCAAGATTGAGGCTGTCTATTTCACTATATTGCATCTGGAGTAACAAATTGTGTAGCAAGATCTCAATGAGTTATCAACAAAATCATTCAGGAAGAGGTATTTCTCTTTGTGGAACGACAAAGCTGAAATCCTTTCTTAACCTGTCAAATCCCAATGTCACCTACAGGTGACACCTAATATTAATCAAATTTCCTGCTTGAACTTCTCTGCCTACTGGAAGTACTCAAAGGAAGGCCTTGTAATTTGAAACGTAATATTTTAAAATCGCAGCCTGCACTGGTCAGTCAGCTCACGCTCAAGTAAAAGATGAAACGGACTGAATTGAAGTGGAGAAGCAACTACACGTTATTATGGCATGGAAAGCGTGTGATAAAAGGTAATTATATTTTGCAGTTTATGCTTGTATATTGCTTAAAGGGCTAGAAATGAAAGTGATACATTCTTAAGCATAATATTATAGCTTAAGCATGTGTTATTGACATGAAAAGGCATGATGTCACCTGTAGGTGACATTGGTCACATAAAGTAGGCCTCTTTGTCCAGTTTCAGTTATGAATAGTATCTGATCTTCATGTTATGCTTTCTCTCCCTTTACAGTCTGACATTGGATGAGGTACTAGAAATGTTGGAAGATGTATAGATCTATCGATGATGTTACCATCTTTCTACGAAATGATGGATATTTTACGGATGAGGAAAGTGGCGATGAGGCAACTAATTCTGTAGATCTCAATCCCCTTCCCGGTAGAATGTTGAGGTTGACAGTGGAAATAAGTGTGATATCAGCAGATGATGGTACGCCCGTACCTTCTAATGAAATGCAGCGGGTTTTTCTAGGATAAATAAACCAGCATCTTCTAACAAAAATACATTAAATTGTGGGCAGCTACAGAGGAGAATTTTTATTTTCCGATTGGGCGAGGTGACGGGCATGAGGAATCTTCTGAATATGACGGACCGCAACTGTCTCCAGTTCAGTGCTTTGAGTTACTGTTCATTGAAGAAGAAGTATCTCATTGTCGAAGTTATACGTTGTGCACAGGAACCATATGTTAGACATACATTCAGATGACATAAGGTTTTATATCACTGTACTATTGTTGATTGGCAAAACTAATCCGAAAGGCATAAGAATATTTTTGGAAATAAAATCGGATGTTTAGAGTAACTTTGTTTCCAACAGCATGAGAAGAAATACACTTCCACAAATTCACCAGTATTTGTATCCTTCAGATAATATGATTCTCCCCCCTCAAGAACGAACTTGGCAAGGTACAAAAATACTTTTAATTTCTTAATCAGAACTTTGGGCAGTAATTTTACGAAATCACTTCAAGTGATCTTGCAGTGGATGAAGCTATGGTTTCCTATTACATCCGTCACAGCCCCAAGCAAGGGGAAAACTCTAGGATCGGCATTAAACTGTGGTCATTTCCTACGCGATTTGATTACCTCGCAGCCTTTGAGACTTACCAGGATCTAAAACGGCCCATCATCCGCGACAGTCCAATAAGTGTTAGGAGCAGCAGTTGTCTTCGCACTTGAAAGCAGGCTACAGACTGTAATAATACTGATTTTTAGTTTTGCATTATCTAAAAGTAAATACATAGATCTATTTCGCACCTTGTGTTTGAGATTTGACTGGTTAACCTGGTGTGTGTGTTTGTGTGGTAACTATCGCAGACTCAACGAGTGTACCATGCCTCTCACTGATGACTTCAGTTACATTCTTCAAGGTAAAACAGTGCTTTTTAAAGTAGGCATGTGACAAGCCTTCTGACAGATATGTTTAGCAGACGAAGGTAAAGAAAACTCAGCCGCAATCATCCCTTTTAGACTATTTCAATTCAACTACATGCTGTATGGTCTTAAAATAAATCACATTTATTGGAGTGTTTGAGAAGATTGAGATTGAAGATGGTTGGGATGATGTAACAATAAGGGAGTGTTCCCTTTTTAAATTACTTAATAATTCAGAATTTTCTTTCCTTATGAAGTTCTTCTATGAGACGATGAAATATATTGATATTTTGTATAACACGATTCCGACGCAGAATGCCAATGCTGTTACCATATCCAATGGATTACAACGTTTTGAATCAGCTGTTTCTGAAATAAGAGAGAACAATGGAAGGTATCAGTTACCGGTAGATGAAGATGAATGTTCCACTCCAGCAACGAAAAGCTCTAAATACAGTTCTGGTGTAAATGTGATTGTAGATGCCAAAGAAGTGTGGGATATAGTAATCAACCAAATGAAAGATAGATTCCAACAGTCTCATATATTTAGTAGTTTCGAAATTTTGTTCCAAAAAGCTTGCTACGTTCAGAGAAATTTTTCCAACGAATTTAGTCAATATTTTTTCATTAAGCTGCAGTCCATTTATTTACCATGAGAAATTGAAAAGTGAACTTTCAGTGATTTATCCCAATGATAACTTTAAAGTTATTCCTTCTGCCTGTGATTTGTTCACGTCCTTACTGAAGCGGGGCGGAGCTCCCAGTATCCCCTTGTTCTGTGAACTGTGTTTCAAATTAGTAAACAAACCGATTAATTCGAGTGAATTGTGCGCTGTACTGATGCAAGCAACTTCAATGACTAAGTGATAAAACCGTGTCGAGTTTTAGAACACTTTACGTATCTTGTAAACTTTTTATTATTATTACTAGCAAATGTACCCGTGCTTCGCTACGGTATTCTACATTGTATACGGATATCGACGTAAAGACCGTGCGTGCAGTAAATGAGACTGTTTAAAAATTGCATGTCTCTTAGCCTTATCCGAGAAATAGCATGGGAAGGTCCCCATACGTTGTTTTCGATGTAAAGTGAGGGTTGCGGAGTTGTGATGATGACGGCAGGCTCACTTGCCTACTGCCATTCACAATCGAGTTGGCAAGTTTACATTATAATTGCAGGCTCCATTGCCTACTGCGCGGTCACAATCGATTTGGGGAGTTTTAGTTACAATGGCAGACCCATTTCCTACTTTCAGACAGATTACAAGTGAAGAGTTTTTATTATAATAGCAGGCAACTTCCCTACCACCAGTCAAAATTGAGTTGTGCAGTTATCATTATAATGACAGGCCCTTTTTACTGCTGACAGCCAGCTTACTGCCAGTCACACAGAATTAGTGAGTTTCCATGAAAATTGCAGGCCACTATGCCTAATGCTAGTCAAATTTTAGATTGGAACATTTGTTTATAATGGCGGGCACCCTGGCCTAGAGCCAAACACAATAGGGTAGGGGACTTTCGAACAAAATTGCATGATACCTTGCCTTCTGCAAGACAAATCGAGAAGTGAATTATTCATTAAAATGGTAGGCCCTCCTTACTAATGCCAGTTACACAGGAGTTGGAGAAGGACCCCATTCCTACTGCCAGCAGTCAAAGTCGTTGTAGGGAGTACTGAATACAATATCCTTTCTCGATCGCTACAAATCGACATCAATGAATATATATAGATGGACAAACGAAAGTATATGCATGTTTACAATATTGCAGACCTTCATTTACAGATTAACTGCTGCTAAACGGTACGTCATATTGACAAAGGATTGTACCGTAAGGTGCAGTATTTAGCGATCTAAATTACTGGTCCTATGATATTTTCTCGCATCTCATCTATTCATGGGTCAGATTGAGTCAGAAACGTTGAATAAGTTGAAATTTGTGTAAGATTATCTTACATTGCATTACTTTTCGGATAATTATGTGACATAGCATTTGGCTCACATATGGGTACTGGGTGGGCCAATGTTCGTGTAGAGTTTGATCATACTATCTTTACTGTAAGTGATTGAAAGTATGGATTATATAAGTAAAGAGTCCAAATTTACTTAAAATCGAGAAATAGAGACGAATCTAACGTATAAGCGATACAGATACGACAAAAAGTCATAAGACCGAGGTTGAAGATCACTCCTAATTCAACGAAGATTTTGCCATCCGTTATGTGATAGGACTTCCCGTTTATCCCACGAAATACCTCGAAACGAAGGTCTGCGCCATCATTAAAATTGCTTCCATATTTCGATATTCTTCGGGGATAAAAAATGAAAAATTAAAGATCTGTGAAGTTTTTCGTTCGTTACAGGCTGAAGCGTATAATTTTGCCAAATTTCAATTTTCTTGCTTGTCTGGCAGATCATGCTGCAATCAGGATTTTGGGTGAGGGGGTAAAAATTATGACTTTCAGGAAATTAAACCAAAAAATATGCAGACGATCATTATTACCCCTCAAAAGGGTATCTGTACGAAAATTTCACCAAAATAGTCAATGTACAGGCACACACAGTCGCAACAATTTTATTTATATAGATAGATAAGGAATCTGCTCCACGTACAACACATTTTGGCTACGTGCGCTGGACTTAACCTGCAAAACCAACCGTTCATGATATCTCACTTATTAATCCTCCTGTCGAAAAATTCACATGAGAACAAAAGTTTTAGAAATGGATTTCCATTAAGGATTGTAGATTTCGATTAATTTCGGATGTGCATATTTTGAGGAAGTGCAATTTCATGGTTCCGGTTTCGGATAAACCCCCAGTAAATTTAGGTATTCAGAAATAATATTGGCCCTAAAACCTACACAAGAACAGGTGGATTCTAAATATCAAGTTTGGTAGAAATATATTCAGTAGTTTTCAAGTTATAAAAACTCATACAATCAAACCGACAGATACCAAAGTTAAGAAATATGCAGATGGTCATTATTACAATTGAAACGGATAACTGTTCGGAAATTCCGCCAAAATAGCCAATGTATAGACAGACGGTCGTTGCGATTATGTTTATATAGATGACAGATAAGTATGGGCACGTTTGAAAGTGCAAACCTTCATTTCGAGATTTACTGCTCCTAAACGGTACATCATACCAACAAACGGTTTGCACTCTCAGACGTCCCTTTTATCGCTCTACATGTTTGGTGTTAAAACATTATCTCGTATCTCACATATTTATAGGTTCGACTGAGTTACGATATTTGAATGGGGTGAAATTTGGGTACATTTTCATCATTTTACATTATTTTTCACATACTTATGTGGAAGCTAGAATCATGAAATTGGGTTCGCATATAGCCATTGGTCGCTTCAATGTGCGTGCCAAATTCGATGACTCTACCTTTCCTATAAGTGTGTCAAACTAAGCAATACACGTGTAAAAAGCACAAAATTTACGAACCATCGAAATATACAGCCAAGTCTACCCTATAAGAGAGAGAGAGAGAAAGAGAGAGAGAGAGAGAGAGAGGTACGACAAAATATCACAGGAACAAAGTTGTAGTTCACTCGAAATTGAACGGAGATCGTGCCATCCGTTTTGTGATAGGACTTACCGTTTAGCTGCGAAATACCTCGAAACGAAGGTCTGTACGGTCATTAAATTGCCTATATTTCGATATTATTCGGCATAAAAAGTGAAATATTTAAAAATCTTGGAAGTTTTCCGTAGGTTACCGGCTAAAACGTATAAATTTGCTTAATTTCAATTTTTCAGCTCGTGTGGCAGATTGTGAGGCAATTTTGGGCAAGAGGGGGGGGGGGGGTAAAATTTAGGACTTCCAGGAAACTATAGCTAAAAATATGCAGGTGGTCATTATTACCCCTTAAACGGAAAGCTGTACGAAAATTTCGCAAAAATAGTCAATGCACAGGCACACGGTCGTTACGATATGATTTATCTGGATAGATAAGGAATCTGCTCCACGTATAACACCTCTGGGGCTATGTCCGCTAGACTTAGCCTGAAATCCGACCTTTCATGTTATCTCCCTTATTAATCCTCCCGTTGAAAAATGCACATGAGAAAAAGAAATTAGAATTGGATTTCCAAACAGTTTGATCGATTTCCAGTCAGGTTGGTCTTGTACTTTATATATTGTGGGAGAGTAAAAATCACCATTTCGGTCCCCTATAAAACCCCAGTCTATTCCGGGAATTTGAAATGGTATAAACCTTAAAATCTACCCTTGGAGGGGTGGATGCTAAATATAGAGTTTGGTTCAAATAACTCAGTAGTTTTCAAGTTGTAAGAAATACGCTTTACGCGCACCCGCTCTTGCGTTAAGTCCGGTGGGACTTGTACCGAAAAACGGTCCGTTAATGATATCTCCCTTATTAAATCCTGTTATCGAAATGATGCACATGAGAAAAAATGTTTAAAAATTAAATTTTCATTAAGGTAGGTAGATTTTCATTAAGTTCGGCTGTGTATACTTTGAGGGAGTGCAAAATCACGGTTTCGGTTTTGTAAAAATCTCCACTCAGTTCAGGGATTTAGAAACGATATTCGCGCTAAAATCTACCCAAGGACAGGTGGATTCTAAATATGAAGAAGTTTTCAAGTTATAGAAGGACAGACAAACAGACACCAAAGCTAAAAATGATTCTTATGGTCATTATTACACCTGAAACGGATAACTGTACGGAAATTTTGCCAAAATAATCAATGTACAGACACATGGTCGTTACGATTTTATTTATATAGATTACTATCCAACGTCTATCCGAAGTAACTGTGGGAACGCGTGGTAGTAAATGAACTGTTCCAGTAAAGATACAGGGTAACTCAGTGTTGAGTAGTGGATTCTCTTGTGCGGGCTGTATCGCAATACCTTGTATAAACATTTTTTGATTCGGGACTTGCTAACCCTTTCATCCCAATGTTGCTTTAGGTTAACATGATGTTCAGTACATACATGCACTAAGATTATTATTTTCCCCTGTGTTCGAACGTTGCTGTGAATGAACTATAGATGTAAGCTTCCATAATCAGTCAACAGATGGCAGAAAAGTCGTATTTAATTTCTCCTAGATAAAAAAGTTGACAGTGGTGTACTGCATGGTCATGGAGGATTATATCTTGGTGTTTAAATTCTACGTTTTATAAGTGGGAGTGTGTTGCATTAGGAGTGTATTTATTGTGTTTGGTGAAAAAAGCTTTAAAACTACCATGTGCACCAGATAAACTTAAATTTAGAAATATTATTTTGTTATAAATAGGTTTGGTGTAGTTGTTAATCTAAAGGAACATTGGCACTCAAGGGGTAAACTGTGTTACCATATCCCAACCTCAAAACATACTGAGCAAAATTAAGCATTTTGGAAGAAAACGGAAAGAGACCGAAATTGAGTATATTCTTGAGAAGCTTGTTGACGGGACAAAGTCCGACTTCGAAGATAGTGATTCGGCTGTTCGGTAGGAAGCAATTAACTTTATTTCCACATATATGTAGGTGTAGGTCCAGAATATAAAAGACAACGATGGGGCCAGTCAGAAAAGAAAACTGTGGAAAATGGCTGTCCCCAAGCGGTGAAATAATATAATCCGTTCATGGGAGAGTAGATCTAGCTATACAGAATAGACATTAGATTGGTCAAGTGATATATGTGAATTAGTGTTACAGTAATAAATGGTTATCTACTGTAACGTAAACATAAAATGCAGCGAGGAGAAAAATGCATGTATTCACTTGTACAATTTCAGTTAGAAATGTCTCATGCACTGACTAGGACAGAGCAGGTTCTAAATCGGAAGCGTGGGTGACCAAATGGCAATTCCAGAACCCAGTCGAAAAAATGTTGCTCCAAGACCAGTCGATGATGTCAGGTATGATGCATATGGACACTGGCCTCCGTATGAAACGAAGAAAGGCCGATGTAAATTTTGTCCTAGCGGAATAATCCAGATGACCTGCTCTAAATGCAGAGTTAATTTGTGCTTGACAGGAGCAAAGAACTCGTTCTTCCAATTTCATAACAAATAATTAAGGAAACAATATATTTTGATGCACGATTTGCTGCTCAATTCGCTTTTGTAAAAAAAATGAAATGTTGTCTGGCTTTTAGTGCCGGGATATCCCAGGACGGGTTCGGCTCGCCAGGTGCAGGTCTTTCTATTTGACGCCCGTACGCGACCTGCGCGTCGTGATGAGGATGAAATGATGATAAAGACAACACATACACCTAGCCCCCGTGCCATTGGCATTAACCAATTAATGTTAAAATCCCCGACCCGGCCGGAAATCAAACCCGGGACCCTCTGAACCGAAGGTCAGTACGCTGACCGTTCAGCCAACGAGTCGGACTTCGCTTTTGTAGAATTATATAATGAGACAATGTTAGATGTTGTTTGCTAGGTGTAAGTTTGCGTACAGAAGAATACCATGTAATTTGCTCTGTGAAATATGTATGTCGCAGTTGAATGTTACCACAGGCTCCCAAAGTTAACCCAGAGCAACATGCTGGATTTTCTAAATTTGTGTGGGAAATATTGAACGTTATTAACAAACATGTTCACTGTGTTCTAAAACAACTGCTCTAAAGGAGAAAAGAATTCTCCCCAAAATAATAATTTCACACTGAAAGGGTTCTAATCAAAGAACGCGTCGCGTCGTGCGCGGTGAAGCTGACGTGCGTAACGTGGGTTAAACATGTGCATATTCTGTGCCTAGATACCTGGAGAGTCGGCACCAACCAAGGACAATGGAGAGTCAACCTAGCAGTCAACAGATGCAATCAGCGACCGTCTCGGTGCTGATGGACCTGATGAAGGTGTCCCGAGGAAATTGAGGCTCAGTATCCAGATCTCCTTATGCATTATCTTTAGATACAGGAATTATTTTATGAAAAACTATAGCTATTAATGTTAGGGATTCAATTGTATTTAAACATAAATGTGCCAAAGCAGAGCACAGAGGCTTTCCTTTGTAGTCAGTCTGAGTGGCTTTAATTCTAAATATGGTGAAAATGATCTATGGGAGAAGGAATTTCATTTTTCGTATTATTTGGGGAGTTTAGTTTACATTATTGTTTTATAAGATCAGTAGTTTGATAGAATTTAGGTTTACTAATGTAGGATAAGCTGATATTGGACCGGCGTAGTTAGTTATGCATGCGAAGTGATATTATGGGAGGACAAGTTTTTTTGAGAAGAGGTGCAAATACAGCTGAAGCCAAGCCCTCCAACGATTTACTTAGCTAGAGACCGTTTCATTTTATTTGTGTCATTTTAATCTGTGCGTTTGTTGCTTTATTAACACGTGTGTTGATTTAATTACAGTGTGTTGCTTTATTGACACCTGTGTTGATTTAATTGCAGTATGTTGCTTTATTAATGCGTGTGCGAAAGATGAATCAAGTAGGCAGGTCAGAGGAAGTGTAGACCCATTTGAAAGCATCATTAATAATAATAATAATAATAATAATAATAATAATAATAATAATAATAATAATAATTGTTACGGAGTATCGTGGATGTGCAGAGGTGAAAGAAGGTGCTGAGGTGAACAGGTCTCCAAATGCGAAATTAAAGTTAGGATAAAATTTAACAAGGTTATATTTTCTTTTCAAAATCAAGAAATGACAAGAATAACAGGAACACAGTTGAAAATCAACAAGTTAAGAAGGTACAAATGCAGTTTTTACAGAATTTGGGCTTCGAGCCCCGGACTCACAATTCTTGGGCAATTAGTCCAACTTTACTCATACAAGATTTGACGAAGGGGCAGAAAACCCCAATAATGCCCAGGAGCACTTGCTCCCAATTACACAGAAAAGCCTCCTCGAGGCACGCAGAAACAAATTTTTAGAAAGAGCAACTCGCTCTCAAAGTTCCAGCCTATCAAAGGTCACACCAAACTCCACTTTCAAGCTGTCCTCCAAGGACATATACACAGGGGTAAAAATACCCAACCTACTGAGGCCTATTCAGTGAAGAAACAGAAATATTACATGGCCTCCACAATACCAACTTGAGAGGAGGCGAAACTGCACTCCAAATACACCTTATTTAAATCCTACTTGGCGCTAGGCCTCTAATGCAAGAGCTAATCCCATTCTAAAGAGGTAACTTATAGAAGGAGACAATTTACATTACGTTAAGGAAGAAACGGTTGTGAAAATAAGTTCACCTCAATACAATATGAGTGGAAGCTCGAGAGGGTTAAGCACTCTCTATCCCAATTTGTAGTTTAAAACGATAGAATAGATACCAAGTGTCTTTACATTTTAGAGGAAGGTTACATGGTAAAAGGCTTCGGATCTGCCCCGAGAGTTAAACTGCTGAGCTAGCAAGAAAAGAAGTTATTAAAAGGCCATTACCTGATGGTTGAACTGCTGCCCGAAGAAAGAGGCGCTTCCCGCCCCCTGCTACGTACTTTACACACTGATAGATGTTACTGAAGTGGCCCGGAGACCCAAAAATCAGCAGTTTATATACCCTCACGGAACATTCGAGGCCTTTCAGGAATGAGAACACCCGCCCACAATCATTTTATTGGATAATGGCAAAAACTACTACACTAAACGAAGAAGAAGCACCTTATTGGTGGAAAATTAATTACAGAAATTACTCATTGGTCAAATTCAAAACTGGCGGAAAGAAAGGGTTAATATTGCCAACTTAAACAATGACTGAAAGAAATTTAACAAAGAACAAACTTATGAACCCAAAATTTCTCCAAAAACACAGTTCTTTCACTTCGCACTAGGGTGCATAGTTGTAGTTCGTAAGTAGTGCCATCTAGAAGAGAATGTTCACACTTCTTGCTACAGAGAAAACAAAAACGAATCGAAACTGACATAGTTCAGAACACTTCAAAATTTACAAGTAGGGACATCTTCTGAGAAATCGTTGAATTAATATGGAAGTTAAGGTTCGTGCTTCCTCCAGTAGAGGAGTTTTAACTGGCGCAAAGTTTGAATTAGCGGCGTGGAGGTGTACTGCCTGGTACAATAATAATAATAATAATAATAATAATAATAATAATAATAATAATAATAATAATAATAATAATAATAATAATAAGACGAAGAACAATATTAATATTAGGAAACGGTGTCTTGATGGTCAGGGGATCGTGTCACATTAACTACCACCGGATCAGCTGTTTTTGAAATTATGTGCGGAGATGAGGTTTGCAAAGTCAGGATAATTCGAAGTCAGGACTCACGGTGTCAGATATTGGTATTGCTCATGCAGAGATTTATGAATGAGGAATTGACCTCGTGATTATAGGGATATGCTGCGGTATTATGATATGTATTTAAAGGGACGAATTTTGTTCTTCCTTTAATGAGTGGTTTGAGGTTCATATCCCCGCCCGCTGCGAGGGGAGGCTGGCCTAGAACCGTATTTTTTGTGAAAGCCTTGTGTGTTGTATTTTTTTTTGTGAGGACTTCGACCTAATGAGTGTCTTTTTTATTTATTTCGAAAGAGGCACCAGAGCCAAGGCTCATAATGGAGCAGTACATTTAATTACATTTGGCAACAATGATGAGATTTGAGAACATCAACTTCTAGGTCAAAAATATAATATACTGTACAATGAATAATATTAATAATATTAAAGTATCCTAGTGATAGAAACCAAATAGGAACAGCAGTGATATAGTATATTAAATCAGTACTCTATAGGCATAGCATTTTTACTTTTAGAAAATTAAGAAGCTAGGTTTTAATGCCGGGTAATTTAGCGGTTTCTCGAATATGCTCAGGAAGGCTATTGAAAAACTTTGCAGAGAAATGCCATAAAGAATCAGTGCCACACTTAGTAGACTTTGATGATTTACAGTGAATTTTAGTAGATCCTATTTTACTGTATGAATGTACCGTATATCAGAATTCAAGTTGCAAAGAGTGTTCGAATGAGTTTGTCCATTTTTCAATTTATACAACATAATAGCTGAAGCTTTTTTACGAAGAGGGGCTGCCTGACCGAGGCGGCAAAGGCTTGCTCGGTTCGCCCGGAAGGACGTGGGTTCGAATCCACGTCAGGAAGTCGTAAAATTTAAGAAACGAGATTTCCACTTCCGGAGGTGCATATGGCCCTGAGGTTCACTCAGCCTACACCAAAAATGAGTACCAGGTTAATTCCTAGGTATTAAGGCGGCCGGGCGTAGAGCTAACCACTCTATCCCATCACGTGCCGCGATTAACAATGGTGGAAGTCTTTACCTTCCACTCCTCCAAGGGCCTTCATGGCCTGTATGGAGGTGTCTTTGTCTTTTTTACGAAGACCAGCACATTACAATACTGGTAGACCTGTATGGTTGGTGTTAGGGTGAGTAAGTTGAAGAGTATTTTCAGTGTTCTTTTCTGTAAGATACTGATCTTTTCAAATTGTTCTTTACTGCAACATGGCCAGATACGAATCATGTAATTCAGGTGGCTTTCAATTAGGGCATCAGTCCACGAGAAACTTTGTATTTTATTCGGCTGCATACACCAATAGCAGGAGTTATTCTAGCACACAGCATTGTGATGTGATTCTCCCACGTTAGCGACTCATCTATGCTAAATCCTAGAAATTTGGTTAATTGAACTCGAGGTATCACTTGGTCATAGAAACTTAAGTTGATGGCCAGAGGAAATGTACATAATGCTTTGTGAAATATGATATAGTTAGTTTTATCATGATTAATTCTTAGTCGGTTGGTAGTAAGATAGGTCTGAATTAAAGATATGTCATGTTGCATCTTTTCTTCAAGATTATATATACAATTCCCTGTGTAGAAAATATTTGTGTCATCAGCAAATAATGACAATTTGTCGAACAGCGGCAAGTTACCAATACCGTTGACAAATACAAGAAATAATATTTTTCCTAGAGCAGAACATTGAGGCACACCAGTTGTTATAGACTGCAACGTGCTTTCTGCTCCCATATAACTGTACCCTGTCTCTGAGATAATCTGTAAACCAGTTAAGTGCTAAACCTCTAACCCCTGCTGCTTCCAACTTTAGTAGCAAAATGTTATGGTCAACTGTGTCAAATGCTTTCTGAAGATCTATAAAGAGGCCTTATGCTACCATACATGAGGCTAAGGACTCCTGTAACTTAATAATAATGTCTTCCACAGCATTGTAGGTACTAGAGTTAGGCAAAATTGCATACTGATATGGATAAAAATAGTCATTACATTGTAGGTATTTTAATAGCCTATCCTTGACCACTATCTCTAGGATTTTTGACACAATGGAAAGGACTGATATAGGTCTGTGGTTATTAAGATCAAATTATCAGACCCTTTATACCCAGGAATGACCTTAGCCATTTTTAACTCACGTGGAACAATACCTTCACATAACGATTTGTTGATTAAATGCACAGCTAGACTCTTAAGTAGGTTATTACTAATACCGTACACATCACTACTGCTGCTATTTTTAAAATTTTCTTATTATTTCCGAAACTTCCAGGTCATTAGTAGGTTTCAAAAACAATAAATTACTTGGCCCATTTCCAATATTAGGTGATTTGTGGGTAGGAGTATTGGTAGCTAACTTTTCCTATATTAATAAAATGGTCATTAAATAATTTTGATATTTCGGCTGGACAAGTCACAATATTATCCTGAACTTTGAGTTGGAAATTCCTGTTTTTGTTAAAATTTGATGTTAAGATTTCATTGACGATTTTCCAAGGAATGTTTTTGGCATTACTAAATCTATTTAGACTTTTGTAGACTCTTCTGAAGTTTGTCAATATTGAAATCTTCTACAGTAAAACACATATAATTACCGTATTTATTCCATATATCCTCACGTACATTAAGAGACTCTTTGGAAAATTTTAAAAATCTGGTGATTATGGGAGATTTCAATGCTGTGGTTGGCTCAAAACCAGACAGAATTGGAATAGAGAAATTTGGACTGGGAAAGAGAAACAGACGAGGTGAAAGGCTACTAGATTTTTGCGAAAAGTATGATATGGTATTAACTAACACCTTGTTTGAAGTGCCTTTGAGAAGACGATATACGTGGAAAAGTCCCGGAGACATGCAAAGATACCAAATTGATTTCATATTAGTTAAAGCTAGGTATAGAAATCAAATCAAATCAAATTATGCCACAGCTATCCTGGCGCTGATGTGGACAGTGATAACACACTTGTGATGGCAAAATGCAATTTCAGACTTAAAAAGATAATCAGAAGGAAGAAAGTCAGATGGGATTTAAACAGATTGCAAAACAAACAAATTAAACAGAAATATGCAGAGGATACAAATGCACTCGTGGACTATAATAATTGTGAGATGGACTGGGAAATGATGAAACAAGGAATCTCTGAGATAGCACATAGAACTTTAGGTAATAGAATACTAGAGCCAAGAAAACCATGGATTACTGAAGAGATATTAGACCTCATTCAGAAACGAAACCAGTATAGGAAGATAAACACAGCATTAAGCCAAGATCAGTACAGAAAAACAAAGAATCTCATTGTGACAAAATGTAGGGAGGCAAAAGAAGCATGGATGAAGGAAATTCCGCAGACTATAGAGAATGATATAATAAGAGGAAGAACAGATAGAGCATATGGCATGATCAAATCACTCCAATATAAACCCTAAACAAGAAGTTCAGTTATAAAGGATGAGAATGGGAAACTACTTATCGATAGTGAAGATATCGCAGAACGCTGAAAGGAATATCTTGAAGACCTGTACTGGGATGAAGAAGTAATGGCAATTTCAGACTATCTTGAACCTGAACAGATGGTGGAAGAAGACAATATATGCCCAATAATCACATGGGAAAAATTTGACCTAGCACTAAAACAATTAAAGGACAAGAAAGCAACCGGACCGGACGACATACCAGCAGAACTTCTCAAGGGAATAGGAGAAAGAATGAAACAACTGTATAACATCATTGCGAAATGCTATTAAAATGGTGAAATTCCTGGAGACTTTACTAAAAGTAGGACAGTTACCTTACCAAAGATAGGAAATGCTACTGACTGTTCCAATTATAGAACACTAACACTGCTATCACACGCATCCAAAATACTGCTTAATGTAATTAAGAACAGGATTAAAAAGAAAATTGAACAATATACATCGAAGGATCAGTTTGGTTTTACAACAGCGAAGGGAACAAGAGAAGCTCTTCTAGCATTAAGAACTATTCTAGAAAGAAGACTAAGTGTTAACAGGAAAACATACATTGCATTTGTGGATATAGAGAAAGCCTTTGACGAAGTAATCTGGAAACAACTCTTTAGGAACATGGGAGAATATAGGACTGGACTGGAGGGACAGAAGACTCATTTTACTCCTGTACAAAAATCAAAGCACAACAATAGAAATCAACGGTAATGTTAAGACAGCATCCATTAGAAGGGGAGTGAGACAAGGTTGTGCGCTATCTCCATTTTTGTTCAACATGTTCATTGAGGAGGCCATATCAAAACTGAAGCAGAAAACCAAAGGAATGAAAATTAACAGACAACAAATCCACTGTATAAGGTTTGCCGATGACATTACATTAATTGCATATTCAGAGAGGGAAATAAGTAAAATGCTACGAGTTTTAACATCAACACTACAAGAATCAAAATTGAAACTGAACACATCGAAAACAAAAGTATTAGTTGTCAAGAAGTCAACTGAGGAAATACCAATAATCATTAAGGTAGGCGATGAAAATGTACAACAAGTAAGTCAATTTTGCTACTTGGGAAGCATTATCACTCAGGACAACAGGTGCACCACAGAAATCAGGAGGAGGACTGCTCTAGTTAAACAAGCCTTCAGTAACAAGAAACAGCTTTTGAGAAGCAAGAACATTAACATTAAAATTAGGACAGAATTTGCCAAAATGTTTATGTGGAGTGTTTTGTTGTATGGTAGCGAAACATGGGTCTTAGCAAAACAGGATATAAAACGCCTGGAAGCAATGGAAATGTGGATATGGAGGAGGATGCTGAAAATTAGTTGGACAGAGAAAAAGTCAAACAATAGGGTCCTTAAGAAAATAAACGAAACAAGGGAATTGATCAACACTGTAGAAAAGAGGCAAACCAAATTCCTTGGCCACACACTTCGACATAACACATTCCTCACGACTCTGCTGGGAGGAAAATTTCTGGGTAAGAAGGGAAGAGGAAGGCCGAGGAGGAAGTATCTGGATTCCGTGATGGACAGGCTGAATTTGGAAATGTATGTTGATCTAGAACGTTCAGCAGATGAGAGGCAATGTGGTTGCAGCGACAAGGCCTTGCCTTTAGGATATGAATGAATGAATGAGTACAAGTTGAAGGTGACTGACTGGTGTCCATTTAAGAAGAAACCATATCCCATCCTAAACAAATACTTCGGCGAAGTAGCCAAAATTTCCGAGGAGATGGAAACGAACGAGATAGTATCAAAGAGACCCACACCGTTCGTAAACCCACTGGTGGTAGTGAAGAAGCCCTACAGATCCTTAAGGATGTGCCTGGAAGCAAGAGCAATAAACGAGAGGATATTGCCCGAAAATGACCAAGTTCCGAACATCACGGAGATCACTCGATCATTTCAAGGCAACCGATATTTCACGAGCATGGACTTCACATCTCCGTACCATCACATCACGCTAGAGTACAAGTCAAGACTGCTCACAGGCTTCATGTTTAACAACCACACGTACGTATTCAAGCCACTACCCTTCGGAAGTAAGACCGCTGGTTCCGCATTGATTACAGCTTTAGACAAAAACCTGACTTCAGAGGTGAAAGGATTCTGCATTCGCTATGTGCACGTCCTCATACTGGCCACAAACAGCTTTGAAGAACATCTAATCAAGCTGGAGAAGTTGTTAAACAACCTATCCACAGCTGGCTTCAAAATTAATCTCGACAAGTCCAGATTCTGCCAATCGGAGATACTCTTCGTTGGTCACTTAATCGATGGCGAAGGAGTGAGACCGAATCCAACCAAGATTCAAGCGATTAGCAACTTTCCAAGGCCCACAAAAATAAAGCACGTACGCCAATTCATTGGCATATGTCAATTCTTCGCAGACGACTGTCCAGGATACGCAAGTCATGGCACCGCCGTACGACCTGCTGAAAAAGAACAACAAATGGAAATGGGACGACGGATGTGAAGCAGCCTTCACGGACGTCAAGGAGCTGCTGAACAACTCGATCAAGCTGGGATACCCAAACTTCGAACTGGACTACATAATCCAGACGGATGCGTCGTTGACGGGCATAGGGGCAATCCTATATCAAGAGAAGGACGCTGAGGATGGTAAAAGAGAATACCTGCCATTCTACAGCAGAAAACTACGGCCACACGAAGTGAACTACGCCATCACTGAGCTAGAAATGCTGTCGGTAGTACAAGCACTACAGCAGTGGCGCAAAATCATCTACGGATACCCAATCGTAATCCGAACCGACCGCAAGGCGTTGACATTCATGCTCAAGTCTACTCTATCTAGCGAGAGAATATCGCGGTGGATTCTGTTCATGCAACAATTCAATATCAACATTGAACTCTGCAGTGGAAAGTCGAAAATCCTAGCCGACATATTGAGTCGAAATCCATGTGACGACGAGGTCAATATCTTCAGCCTCGAAAACGATCCTAAAGACACCGGCATCATGGATAAACTCAAAGAGTTGAGCACAGCACAAAGAATAGGTCCTTACCTTGGGGTCCTTGTCAATCAACTGGAGCGAATCTCGGGAGACGAGCGTCAACGGAATCCTATGCTGAACAAAGTACTAGATCGATACACGATGAAGAAGGGATAACTGCGTCGATACATCGATCAAGAACACACCAGAGCAAGGATAGTACTACCGAAGGAATATCACAAGGATGTGGTGTGGTTAACACATCGGCATACCGGACATGCAGGAGTTGACAAGGTGCATGCGACCATGCGCGAGACCTTCACATGGGACAAAATGAAGAGCGACATATGGAAGATCCTAAAGACCTGCGACATATGCCAGAAGGCAAAGCACAATCCGTTCACGATGGAACAAACACCTATCCCAATACTACCAAATGAACCGCTAGAGCTAATGGCAGTTGATCTGTACGGACCTTTGCCGAAATCCACTAAAGGGAACAAATACATCATCGTAGCCATGGACGTATTCTCCAAATTCACTGACATGTGTCCATTTAGGAAAGCAAACGCCAAATCCATCATCCGAGGCCTGGAGAGGCACATCATCGTCAACATAGGAAAACCAAAATTCCTGCTAACTGATCACGGTCCGCAGAATTCCACAAAGCGTTAGACGACATGGGGATACGACACGTATTCAACTCAATCAGACATCCACAAGCAAATCCAGCTGAACGACTAATGCGAGAGATTGCGGAGTTTTGTCGCATCTACTGTCCACAACAACACTGGCAATGGGCGAAGATGATCCCCATAATGCTCAGCAGCGTAAACGATACAGTGCACGAATCCACAGGCAACATTCCCAGCGTGGTACACTTCAACAGACAACCAAGTCCTCCAAGGGACGAGATACTGTGTTACCCGCACGATGACCAGCTAACGTCCACGGAACGCATACGTCAAGTCAGTGAAAACTTGAAAAAGCAAGCAGAGAGACGAACAAGGAGAGTACGACATCATCAATTCCACTCACCACTGCGAGAAGGGGAACTGGTGCTAGTGAGAAAACCCAAAAGCTCAAACCCAGTCGTCGGATTCTACGCAAAATTTGCACCATTGTTTGATGGTCCGTACGTCATTACCAAAACATACAACAACGCCTACAGAATAAGACGCTTGGACGGTGCCAACGAAGCTACGTACAACGCAAGCAACCTCAAACAATACTACACCTGGAAGGAAGAGGAGAGCCGAACTGGCGAACCATGCGAGGAGACGCCGAAGATAGAACCTGATGCAGACTTGTCGGACAGCAGCGAGACCAAGGAAGAAAATGACGTCTAGCCAGGAAATCGCACAACGATTGATGTGACAAACCAAAGGAAAACGGACAGAAGGACATGAAAACGACACATTAGGATGATACTGAACAAGAATAAAAATTACTCACATAATTTTTATTCGGTGGCCGCGGGGGTCAATGTGCCGTTTCCACGTGAAACATGCGCCACAGCGCGAGTGAAAACAGCAAGCACGAGGTCCGGAAACATGGCGCCGGGACAGTCTAGGCGAGAACTGAAATGCAAACGTTGAATACGCGAAGAAGTGGTCGTGAAGAGAGACTTTGCTTTCATCTTTGAGCGGAATGACGTGTAAATACTTGTAAATAATGTTAGAATTAAGTTCAATGTTAAATGTAGAATATATAGAATAAGACGAAACCAAAGATCGTATATGCAGGGTAATGTCATGCAATGTACAACATCGATAGTTCTTAATAAGAATGGTGGCGAGATCTAGGTATCGACAGATGTAAGTACGTACGTTAAATTCACTTCCGCATCTAGTGTGTACTTCTGTTATTCCATGTCTTGTTTTAAAACGAAAGGAAGATATACCGTTGCCTACGCTATAATACAAGGCCTGGACAAGCCGACGCATTTCTGGGCGAACAAAGTAGTTCAGGCAATGGCCGCTTGGATCGCGTTTATGTTCTGTTTTTCACATGTTCTGTCTATCCTTATATTGAAGATTCATACAATAACGCGAAATAATACATTTTATTATCATTATGCCCGGTGTGACTCAGATATAAATATATAAAACAATTAGGACACACTACACTTGATAGATTTCTTTCATTATACACTTGTTTATCACACAAGAATAAAGAATAGGGAAATAGACCTAAATAGAAATACACACCCGATTTTTCCCTATTTCTATAATTCAACACTTTTCTGCTCAGAGGCTTGCTCTTGAATTTGTTTAATAAATCACAGTCATTAGTTACTTTCTTTGCATTATTATCAAGAACAGGCCTGAAAAATTGTGTAATTATAACGTATGTGATGTGCGCTTTTTCACACTTGTGGCACTGAAACGTCTCTTTAAACTTTGGAGCGGTAAGGAATTTCAACTTTCGAACAAAGTCACATTTTCCGAGATATCCAAACGTCCGCGTTGTAAATATTAATACATTTTTAAGAAGACGAATTTGCGTCGGCACTTTGTCGGGGAGCAGAATTCCCCTCATAGTACTTACACTGTAATCTTATTCAACAAAGTGCAAGTTACATATTCTGGAGTTATCAATAGGAGCCCAACGAGATCCTTTTCTGCTGCCCCGTCGAGAAATAGCAAGCCTCCACTTCTCCAGTAAACTCGGATCTTTAGGAAAAAGATGAACATTTATATTTGTGTATATTTCTTCGCTGTGTCAGATGTGCAGTTAGCAGTGGCGTATCCTGGAATCTCCACTGAGGCATGCAACTAGTAACCATGCAGTTAACACAATGTATTAAGTAAATTTCAATTCTACTCACCCTAATTACATGTAAGTGAACTCGAGCCAAACAGTTTTACTGTAAGTTCCTGGATTGAACGTGCGTACACAATTCTTGTTTTCTATTTTTAAATTTACGAGAGTCCGCCTCTGTGGTGTAGTGGTTAGTGTGATTAGCTGGCACCCCCAGAGGTCCGGGTTCGATTCCCGGCTCTGCCACGAAATTTGAAAAGTGGTACGAGGGCTGGAACGGGGTTCACTCAGCCTCGGGAGGTCAACTGAGTAGAGGTGGGTTCGATTCCCACCTCAGCCATTTTGGAAGTGGTTTTCCGTGGTTTCCCACTTCTCCAGGCAAATGCCGGGATGGTACCTAACTTCAGGCCACGGCCGCTTCCTTCCCTCTTCCTTGTTTATCCCTTCCAATATTCCCATCCCCCGCAAGGTCCCTGTTCAGCATAGCAGGTGAGGCCACCTGGGCGAGGTACTGGTCATCCTCCACAGTTTTGTCCCCGACGCAGAATCTGAAGCTCCAGGACACTGCCCTTGAGGCGGTACAGGTGGGATCCCTCGCTGAGTCCTGGAGGGTAAGCAGATTAAGAAGGAGAAGAAGAATAATTTTTTTGCTACGGGCTTTACGTCGCACCGACACAGATAGGTCTTATGGCGACGATGGGATAGGAAAGGCCTAGGAGTTGGAAGGAAGCGGCCGTGGTCTTAGTTAAGGTACAGCCCCAGCATTTGCCTGGTGTGAAAATGGGAAACCACGGAAAACCATCTTCAGGGCTGCCGATGGTGGGATTCGAACCTACTATCTCCCGGATGCAAGCTTACAGCCGTGCGCCTCTACACGCACGGCCAACTCGCCCGGCCAACTCGCCCGGTAAAGAAGAAATATACGAGGGAAGGTAGAGGTCTCCCGGCTTGAACTATTTGAATCTTTTCATCAAACGAACGGCCAGTAAACTGATTTACAATTATATCCGTTTTAGACTCATCCATCGTTAATACCACAATAAGCGCAAAATATAATAAAAGACCGAAAACGACGAATAGCACAGGAACAGCACACACAGAATGAACTCACTAATCAGCAAAACACACAATGAATTAACTCACTAGTTAGCCACAACTGAAGCACTGGAGGAAAGTCACCTCAGTGGCATTGGTCAGTTTCGTCACGTTGGGTTCTCGCTGGGGGATAATCTGTGGGTCCCGTTCGCTGTAAACATGTCGACTTTCTCCAAGTTGCTAACAGATGGCAGAGGGTAGCACGGGTATGGGGTGACAAATTCTGACCAAGTTTCAATTGCAGCGACATCGTTCGGAGGGTTTCAGAACTACGTCTGCCACTGAATGCAATTATAAGATTGAATGACTTGCATCCTTAACTCCGCCATGCTGTCTCTTTCTTCCTAGAGAGGAGTAGACGGCGAGACTACACCAGCACCACACGTAGTCAAGCAACGGAACTAGTACAGTTGCGCGGACCTTCTGAACTTCTGAGAGATGAAATCGTTAATATTTGACTTAAAACAACCTAAAATCGAACATCAGACAGTTCTTTGTGTTATCATAACGCATGCAGTGAATGCCTTATATTCAAGGAGAATACGCCCCTGGCAGTTAGGCAAACAAAAATAAACCACCTTAACCTCCAGAATGGAAAGAGAAACTTGACGGTAATTGGCCTCTGAAATCTGGAGCGTGAGTTGGCGACCACGGGGACTTTAGCTGAGTCCTGGCATTTCTTCCACTTACTCGTGACAGGCTCCACACTTTCATCTATCATCTCCGACCTTCCTTGGTCAACTCTAGTTCTTTGCCGACTCCGACGCTATTAGGTTTCCAAGGGCTAGGGAGTCTTTCATTTTCACGCCCTTAGTGGCCTTTGTCCTCCTTTGGCCGATACTTTCATTTTTCCACGTGTCGGGACCCTTTCGGTTTTTTCTCTCTGGTTAGTGTTATATAGAGGATATATGCCTAGTTGTACTTCCTCTTAAAACAATAATCACCACCACCACCTCCACGGTAATTTGGAAGAACATAACTAAACAAATGTTAAATGAAACTCAGCAACCAACCATATATTGCAAATCGTGAGACCAAATAAATAATAAAACGTCAAAACTCTTCACATTTCCCGTTAGATAAGGCCTTACCTTATAAAATGAAGTTTAATATATTATTTCTTCTCATAAAACATGTTGCTGTAACACACGTAATCATAGAATTCGTTCCAAAGAACAGTACATAAACGCGAACCTAGCGGTGGAAAAGAGAAAAACTATTACCTCGCTTTTAATGCAAGAAATTGGCTTTCTGTCCAGGCCTTCTAGTATCTAGTAGGCTTTGGATATACAAAGCCTGGTTATTGTTCATTGTTAGTGTCGATGTAATGGTAGTGTGAAATTGATACACAGAAACTAGAAATTGAATGCGAAAAGAAGTTATTAGGTGATATGTACGCAGTAAATGAATGAAAATAGTGTGAAATAACAACGAAATACTTACAGTCGTACAAGGCAAAGCCATTACAAGGGAAGCAACGCGATACATAATAGAAATTGTCGGTATATCGTAAACATTTACATACAACTGGAAGTATATGCATTATTGGTTCAATAGTGATTGTGTGTGTATTGAATAATCAAACGTTGGCCTTTTTCAGGTGTGATCTGCAAGGATGTAAAATAACAATGTCAGAAAGATACTCAGGAAATACAAGTACAGAAGAGAATATGGAGAGCTAAACAGTCATAGGCGTGTCCAGCTGAGATGATGGAGTGGTTACGAGGAAGGATAACTTAGGCCAAGTGCTTCCCAATACCCTGGCCATCCAAGTCAGTAACTGCCCATTATTTTAATAATAATGTCCTTTTTGCATTTTATTTTATGCAGCACTTATTTGCATTCTATTTTATTTACTAGTATTCTCAATGTAGATAATAGTGAATGTACAGTACATGTCCTGAAGTAGTTCGTCAAGACGTACGAGTAATTGCACAATGAGCGACGTGATATTATGTTATTTGGCCTATAGAAATTCATATACGCGTCTGGCGACACGGTATTCGAAATGCTATGGTATCATGTGAGCGAACGACTAATTATGTCAGTAGGCGACTTTGGCATTGTTCGTATTATGTTGTGGTATCGTAATTACTGAAAGACACGAGCTTATGTATGCATATGTAACATGCACTAGCATAAAATCAGCATACTTATTGTGGAGTTAACACAGGTAACGCAGGCAAATGGATACGTGCTGTAACATAAGAACGGAGACCGCGAACGTTGTATATTCCAAGGTACGATTGCAGCAGGTTTACTATAATTACGAGAATGGTCATGACGCAACGGCATATCGAGGTATCAATAAAGATGTTCTGCAGGTAAGTGATATAAATGTAGTGAAGTTACGAGTGATGATACTAATGTGAGTCGACGTGAAATATATAATAATAATAATAATAATAATAATAATAATAATAATAATAATAATAATAATTATTATTATTATTATTATTATTATTATTATGTGAGTGCCATATGTATTAAGTGCCTGCGATGGTGATGGTTATTGTGTTGATAAATAATATAGTGTGGGGTGATATCGTGATATGCTATTGATGCGTGGGCGAGCTCACGTGAGGTTTAGTGATTGAAATAGTGAAAAGTGCTGCGTCATGAGAATTATACAAGTTGAGATGTGATAGTGAAAATTCGTCCTACTTTCGTTATGTAGAACGTGCTATTTAACTGTGTTATGTTGCTGTGAAGTTAAATAAATTAAATGGAGGTGTGATGTTCATGTACAAGCTAATGCTGAGATTGTAATACCCAGGTGTAAGTGAATGTTATGGTTTTAATACTCATACATGAGTGAATGCTAAGATTGTAATGTTCATATGTAACAGTAGGCTAAGATGGTGATGCTGATGATTATTAATTGCGATGCGATGTCGGCCACGGTTGTTCAATCGGTTATCACGACACTTCGGATGCGATATTCGGAATTTACGTTCAGTTATCAGGATTTTCAGTTGGTATTATGACGATACGCTTGCGGCGTGTGGAAAGCCTGCCATGCACATGACTACGAGGACACATGCCATGATATCGGTTAGGTTAGGTGTTTTACTTCATGGGCATAGTAGTTTAAGTAGTGGGGATATCATGTGATGTTTTGTTGACATTTGAGTGTACATATTTCTATGTGTTGTTTCTGGTTATTCATTTTGTGCAGTAGCATTAAGTTAATACGATCCTCGAAGGTATGTACGAGGATGGGCGTGTACCTGTTGTTGCGTCAAGATGAGCCTCATCAGGACAGAATAAGTTAGCTAGGATGGTGATGATTATTGATTTTAGTTAGGATAGGTATCACATAAAAAGGGGCATTATTATTAGCTGGACTTAATGCAAGTAAAATTGAACTTCTCCTAATGTAAACCTGGTATCAGAGCAAAACAAAACAAAAAGGGCACCCAAAACAATGGAAATAAAAAGAATATGATCATATAGATGATACATTCAAACAGAATAGGTTAAAAACGAGATCTCGAAATAATTATTAATTTCAAGGTTTAGGTATATTAATGAATAAATGTAAACATGTGTACGTAATTTCGAATAGATCTTGGAAAACGAAGATTAATTAATTCACGATCTCTGCAAATATGTTGAAATAGGTCTAAATTAATTGAATTACGTCAACCGTCTTTGTGTCATTATCAATGATTCCAAATGTCTAAATTTAGGATCACGGTTTTGTTTCGTCTTAGTTAGGTAGGATTACTTTAATTATTAAATAGAATCCCATCCAGAATATCTCCATCCTTCCGTTATACAATAGATGTAAGCAACCTTACTTGTACATTTAATGGAAACCTCAAGGTCATATTAAAGTATGAGTAACTAACACAAAACAAAGTCATGGTCGTTGCATGCATGTCACAAATTATAAAAGTAGATAATACAGACTGAACAGCGACGAACTGAAAACCTCAATACAGAGATTCAGAAATCAGGCCGCCCGATATGATTCCGAATCCGATTTTCCTACCACAGACGCGACACGTATTCATATGGACACATTAGCTAGCTGAGCCGCACACAGAGACCTGCGACTCTCTGAAATAGCCCCACAACAACAAGAACCTGTTAAGACCCTGAGTGTAGAGTACACCCAGTGCTAATCCATGGGGCAAAGTGTATTTTCGTGGCAGTAAATCTACGAGGCTGACGTAACTGAACTCCTTCAAATACCACCGGTCTGATCCAGGATCTAACCTACCAAGTAGAGTCAGAAGGCGAGCAACTTAACAGTCTGAGCCATTAAGCCTGGCAAAATATTAAACAGTGTTGAAAGGAAAATACAAACGTTTATTCATAATCTCATTGCATTCTTAGCTGTTATAGTGGGATGGAGTGGTCTGTTTTGTTGTTACCTGATATATTTGAATTAAAACTCTTATTAACTCGCAGTGGTGGATTGATAAGCAACAACAACCCAAAGCTACCCCAAACTAAATAGTAAAGCTTAATACATAAATGCTTCATAACATGTCCCTTATGCGAGCAAATCAGACAAAATTCTTAATTAAATATAAAACAGCCTATAAATAATACCATATCCAATGCTGAGTCAAAACAGTACGTTCTCTCATTTGAAGATTCCTCGTGTGGCAACACATACGTTGACTGAAAATCCATAACACCACTGCAAAATATCGAATGTTCAATTACTCGTCCTCAGTTAGTCATCACTTGACAGCATTCCTGAACATTCCAGGTTAACTGAGACTTGGGTGTTCTATAATGGCTGTAGTGAACTCGGGAGTGCCCTCCAAAAGACTTCCAAGTAGGAGAAATATCTGGATAAAGTACACTTATAACTTATTATCGCGGTCCCCGTACACATGGCCCTCTAATTCATAGCTGTGTCACTGTAATCGTCTCTATCATGGCTAGGAATTACGATTTATAACTACGTACGTACGTAATTTATCAGACGAAATCTGACGTGTTAACAACAAAACAAGATTCATACTGCGATTACTTTTATGAAAGTGAGAGATCCATTACCGTAATTTAAGAGTTTGTCTCTTAATTGACCTCATTGCACAACACTTAAAAAATTGTCATCTACGGTGTCGTGTTATTTTTTCACTACTTCCTCAATTATGTTAATTAAAACTCCAGATGTTTCCAGGCACGTTATAGGTTATGGATGATTTCCATAATCGATCTTTGTCATACAAATTTTCTGGACCCTTGAGTCGTACTTTTTTAAAGACAACTGAATATTCAGAAGTTAATGAACAGTTTTGCGTGATTTTACTGTAATGTTCTGTGTAATGCAAGTCAGCTTTAACTCAAATGCCTCATATTGTAAGTACAGGCTGAGCAGAATGGGGAATACGCTACATTTTAATATTTTCGTTTCATCTCTCATGTCATCTTTAAATTTGGCCATAATATTTCTTTATTCTGGGAGGAGCTAGGAAATTACAGCGGACCAATAACGGGATATATAGGCTTAAATGCACAAATGGTGCCAATTAATACGTTGGGCGAACAGGACGTAATTTCTTAGTAAGATAGCAAGAACATATTAATGCTAAATACATAGGAAGTACTCAGAATGAGTCTTCATATGACTGAATATAAACACAATTTTACATCAATAGAAAGGGACTTGCCCATTCTATGAACGTTAAACAAAGGTAAATTAATAAATATTGTTGAAAATATCTATATTGAGATTGATCGGAAACAAAACCCCAGCCAGAATATTAACGAAATAACGGAGAATATCAATATATTGTTAGAACAGGCTACCAAATTAGATTCATCTAGAAAGGCCATCAAGACGGACCCAGAAGAACATCCAACACACCTCCTCTCAATTAGCTCCACCCTACGCAAGATTCCCCCTACTTTTCGTTCTGTTTGCCCTAGCCTATCACAAACCCACTCCTCAGTTAGCTCCGCCCTATACAACATTTCCCCTGCTTCCCCCACTTCTTCTGCTGTTTCTCCTCGCCCTGTGAAGGTCAGTGTCGAGGCGTGTCCTCCACCACGTATTAAAGGCTACCTTTTTCTCCTTGATTGCTTTTTGGACTTAATCATCCCACCACCAGGTCTGTTTATCAATGATTTTTCTCCCGGAGTTTGTTTTTCCCACAGTTACTGTTGCTGCCTGATGTATCGGTTTTGCAGCATTTTCCAGCACGTCCTCAACTGACTGGTCAGGTTTCCCTGAGAAGTTGGTTAAAGCTGTCTTAATTTCATTCTTGTGGACATTCATTTTCCACCACTTGATACGTTCAGGTCCAGTTTTAGGTGCCTCAGGACGTTCGGCACTTTTTCGAATATCCAGGACAAGCAAGCGCTGTTGTGGGGCAATGCTGTTATATGGAATCACTTTGGTATCCATTACCATCATCAGGTCTTTTGTCGATCAATCCAGTAATCGATCTGAGTAGCATGACCTCCACTGATATATGTAGCTAGATGTCTTATCCCTTTCTTGAAATATGTGTTGCTCACAACTAGGTCATGAGCCTCTACACAATCGGGTATAAGACATTCCTCATCATATCGCGTGCCAAAACCATATTATCCTCCATGACATCGCCCATATTCATCCCGCTGAGATCAGACATGTCCGTTTAAGTCTCCCCCACAGGAAAATGAACTCATCTGGAGGAAATGTTCCAAGATCGGCGTCAAGACTTACAGAACTCATTCTTCTCATTCTCCGTGCATCCAGTTTGAGGTGCATAGCAAGATATGATATGGGCAGTTATTGATGATAAATCAATCTTGACAAGACATGAACCTATGAGACACTCTGACGACACTTGTGATGTTGTTGCGGTAGCATTGGCCAAGCACTATTGCCACACCATTCTATGTTGTGTTGGTACCATGACAGATCAGTTTGTAAACATCTCCAATCCCTTTCGACTTGGAACCTCTCCACATGGTCTCTTGTATGCAGGTAATACCAACATGCCTGTTCTTCAACATTTCTGCTAGCTCACGACGTCGGCCTGTCAACGTTCCAATATTTCGTGTAAGAAATCTTACTCTTGCCGGACTGACTTCTTTAACCTACCCCGTCCATAGGCAGGTAACCCTTGCACATTTCTCACGTCACACGGACACAAGTGGCGCACGTAGCTTAGGGGGAATGCCCCAGCATGTTCCGAATTTCGAGAAGACATAGCCATAGATGGGACGAAGTGTACCTCAAACAGCTGGTCGCTCAGCCTGTCGTTGAGGGCATTTGATACCTACTGCCAGGTAATATTTAGGCCGCCCCTAATACGGAGCACAAACGCCATACGCGGCCGCTCCGCTGCAGTACAGACGCTGCTGGTTTGCACGTTTTTAAGATCGTTTACTTAGATACGGCAGAGACGTAAGTAAATAATGCAGATTCTGTGGTCCAAGGAACGCCGGATACGTAGTGAAGAGTTCGTATATGAATCGTGCTTTCTTTGGCAAGTATTTAAAATCCTACAAGATGGCTGACTGGGAAAGGACTTATAGACGTATATATAATAAATTGCCTTTCTACCTAGTGTTATCTACGGAGCCATTCTAGCAATTCCAAAATGGCTGCCAGTTATGGCGTAAAACCTTCAAAATATACTGCTAATAACAGCAAATAATATCGTAAAATTACTAGAAAACACCAACGCTACGTCAGAACAACAAAGTTAGTCAAAAACACTCGACAGAAACCACAACAGGGACACAATTCTTGCATTGAGATAGATATATTATGCAGCAAAACTCCAATGCACACCATTATTAACTTTATCTTACAAATGGCGCCCAGAAGGAGGCACTTTAGTATTTTATTTCATTTGATAATTTGTTTTCAGTTATGCAGATGAATGACAGTGTGTGTGTGTGTGTGTGTGTGTGTGTGTGTGTATGATATCGTAGATCTAGTTAGCAATCTTCAAGAAACTTCTTAACACATTCATTACGGCAATGTGGGCGCTATCCATTAGTAGAAAAAATGTGTTAGATATGGTTTAAATAATACCACACGGAACACATTGATGCGGACGAGTCTAATAACCGATGATTTTCTGCACTCAAGTAAAATATATATAAGCAAGGCAACTCAGATTTTTTAGCAAAACTGTTACATGCATAGTTATCAAAAATGTGGGATAGCTGCAATTCAACCTTATGTTTCCGAAGACAGGAAGGGTAATAAAATTAATTATCGCTATATTTCTAGAACGTCGACGCACCCAGTATGAGTCATCGTCTGTTGTCAAGGAACTTCCATATCAGATATATTCTTCGCAGATTAATTACCAGAACGCAGACTGTCATTGGTATGCATAACCACGTGACGCCGAAGATTCCACTTCTGGGAGAACTTCTTATCACATTGATTACAGAAATATGGATGCTCGCCAGTATGTGAAAACAGATGATTCCGAAGACTGCACTTGTGAGCGAACTTAGAGCAACATTGATTACAAGAATATGGACGTTTACTAGCATGTCTTACCAGGTGTTCCCTAAGACTCGACTTTCAAGCAAACATAGACCCACATTCATCACAGGAATACCGCCGCTCATTACTATGTATAAGCAGGTGATTACGAAGATTTGACCTGTACGATAATTTCTTGCCACATTCATCACAGGAAAACGGATGCTCAGTGGTATGCGTAAGCAGATGATTACGGAGATCCGACTTACAAGAGAACTTCTTACAACATTCAATACAGGAATGTTAAAGCTCTCCAGTATGGGAAACAATATGTCTCCGGAGACTCTACGAGTGGGCGAAGTTCTTCCCACAATCCTCACAGGAGATCCGTCGCAGAGTAGTGTGTGTAACCAGGTGACGCCGAAGATTCCCACTGTTACAGAATGTTTTACCACATTGATCACAGGGAAGAAAACGCTCTCCAGTATGTTTCATGAGGTGTTGTTGAAGTTGCGTCTTCTGTGAAAACTTCATACCGCATTGCATACAGGAATGTGGACGCTCACCAGTATGTGTAAGTAGGTGGCGCCGAAGAATCGAAATGCTACGGAATGTTTTACCACATTGATCACAGGGAAGAGAACGCTTACCAGCATGTTTTATCAGGTGTGTCCGCAGTTGCGTCTTCAGTGAAAACTTCTTGCGGCATTGCATACAAGAATGTAGACGCTCCCCAGTATGTGTAATCAGTTGTCGCTGAAGATGCGATTTCTGCAAAATCTGTAAACAAGAATCATTACAACGGAATGCCCTTTCGGTAACGGAATGGATTAGCCTTAGATCAGAGTCAGAGAACATGCATAGGTTGCATTCAATGCGAGTAGGCAAAATGCACATTACCTTACTTCGATCTTTCAATATCTTGCATCTACTTTTACTTGTAACCAATGGACCTCCAGTCAATAATGCAACGTTCCCAAATCTAGAAAACAGAAAACCAAAAGTTATTAAAGTTTACGATTATGACAACAAAATCAAAGACAGTATCCAGATGCAAAAGCAATATATGTATCTACTGCTATTTGCTTTACGTCGCACCTATACAGATATGTCTTAAGGCGACGATGGGATAGGAACGGCCTAGGAATGGCAAGGAAATGGCCGTGGCCTTAATTAAGGTAGACATTTCTTCAGTCTAAGCTAGTCCATACAAACTAGATATGGCAACATGGCAATGGCTGAGTAGTGGGTGTGTGATGGTAGTCCTCCCCAATATTTTGTGGTCTTGGTTGTGCCTAGTTTGAATGATGAAGTGAAAGTGTGTGCTGCTGGATTACTAAGGTATGAAGAACTGATGTACGTATTAGATTGTTATTAGATCTTAATTAGTGATGTATTATCGGTTGTGTTTAAGTCATTTGAGGAAGAATCTGCATATATAAACACTGAGGTGAAGTGCTACCAACTTGAACATCTTTCCAAGGAATAGTGGGGTGCAGTTACCCTGAGCCTACACAATCGATTTCTATACCGATCATGATACAATTCTTCACCACCGTGAGCTCTTGTGTAGCATGTCAGAAGGCTGTTTCTAGGCAAGGTATAAATTGTATGATTCAGAGTAGTAACTGTCAAGTTTGGTTCCATTGCAAATCTCATCTTATCTTACTATACATGAAAATGAATGTATGCATGTGTGTAAATGACGCTTTTCCTCCTAAACCAATGGAGCAATTTCAACTAAACAGGTACACTTACGGCTTACTATCTGCAGACGAATACTGTGGGGGTAAGCCATCCGTAGCTCCCTTAGGGGTGGGGGTCAAGGGTACAAGAAATAACAATAATCGAAAAACTCTCGAATCCAGAGTTTTTGGGGTCGCTGAGATGAATAGTGAAATTCCGATTTTTTAAAAGTCAAAGTTCAGCTCCCTTTCGGATGGGGGGCGAGGGGGGAGCGATAAATTAAATTAAACGAAATAGTGTCGAATCCATACTTTTTGGGGTCGCCGAGGTGAATTGTACACTACTGATTTTTAGTATTAGGAGATAAACCACGTGGGGTAAGACAGCCCAGGAAACCTTACGGGCGGGGTGTAGGGGGTCATATACACAAATTAACGAAAATAGTGTTGAATCCATACTTGTTGGGGTCGCTAAGATGAATTTTTTAAAGTCCAAGTTCAGCCACCTTTCGGGGTGGGGCGAGGGGGGAGTGATATCTAAAATTAAACAAAAATAAGGTCAAACACATAGTTTGCGGGGTCGCCGAGGTAAATTGTACACTCCGAACTTTTAGTACCAGGAGTCAAAATACGTGGGGCAGCCCAGGAACCCCTAGGGGCGGGGGGAGGGGCGATAGGGTGAGATATTAAAATCATCGAAAGTAGTGTCGAATCCATACTCTTCGGGCTCGCTGAAATCAAGTGACAATCCGGATATTGTGTCCAAGTTCAGCCCCTTCCGGGTGGGGGCGATTGGGATGTAATATATAAAAATATTATAAAATAGTGTCGAATCCATAGTTTTGGGTGTCGCTGAGATAAATAGTGAAACTCCGGATTTTTATAATCAGGAGGCAAACCACGTCGGGGTAATACACCCCTAGGAACCCTCAGGGGCAGGGGGGCGAGGGGCTGAGATATAAATATCATCGAAAGTACCGTCGAATCCATACTTTTCGGGGTCGCTGAGATGAATAGTGACACTCCAGATTTTTAAGTCTATCTTCAGCCTCGTTTCGCAGAGGGGTGAGAAAGGGTGAAAAAATAAACTGTCACGATGACCGAGATAATGGACGTGTGTATTTTCCAGTATGACTTACTACCTGGAAAACATACTGTGGGAGTAAGACGCCCCTAGAACCACTAGGGAAGCGGGTGAAATATAATCCATATTAATAAATGGAATTCAGTTTTGCGCGATGTATATATATACTGTGTTATACATATTAAGGCACAAAGTGAAAACAGACGCGAATTGATGAGACCATTCTAGGCATCGTAGAAAGTTAAAACTTGGTACCAGACAAGCTGATGACTTCAGGATCCCTAGAAAAATCCAAAATTCTCAAACTTTTCCGAGGGGGACACGCTGGGAGTTTCAAATCTGCATGAGAACACAGTCGGTGATATTTATCCGGGACAATAACCTATAGGTCTCATGGGCTTAATAGTTTCCTGAAAGTCATAACATTTAACCACTCCCCCATGTCAAGATGGCAGCACAATCTCCCAGACGAGTTAAAAAATTGACATTTGGCAAAATTATAGCTTTTAGCCTGTAACTGACGGGAAGTTTACGAGATGTTTAAACATTTCATTTGTTTTACTCCCGGAAAATATCGAAATATGGAAGCAATTTTAATGACGGTGCAGACATTCGTTTCGAGGTATTTCGTGGTTAAACGGTGAGTCGTATAAGAAAACGGATGGCACAATCTCGGTTCAATTTGGAGTGATCTACAACTTTCGTCCTATGACATTTTGTCGAATCTCTATCCGTTACACGTTAAATTTGGCTCCATTTCTGGATTTACCTCAATTTTGCACTTTGTACACGTATAATTGATGGTTTGATTCACTTATAGGAAAGATGGGATCATCAAATTCTACTTGAATAATAGCCCACCCAGTAGCCATATGTGAGCCAAATTCTATGTTTCAATCTGTCGCATAAGTACCTGAAAAGTAATTCACTGTGTGAAAACCTTACACAAATTTCATCCAATTCAACGTTTCTAAAATAATCTTAACGTTAAGTAGATAAGATACGAGGAAATATCATGGGGCCAGCCATTTACGTCACCAAATGAGGCCAGAGGCGTCTTTTCGTACACTCCGTTTTTCGATATGATGCACCGTTTAGCAGCAGTTATTCTGTAAAAGAAGGTAAACATGCATATGCATCCGTATGTCGACCTATATTTATTCATTTAAGTCGAATTGTAGTGATCTAGAAGGGGTGAGTCTGACATAGTAATTAATATTTTACAAATCAATAGTGACTGTAAGCGGGAGTGCGTCTGCTGTAGTAATCAGTACTCCCCAAATCAACTTTAACAGGCAGTAGGAATGGGGTCCTCCTCCAATGCCTGTGTACCATTGAAATGAATAATTCCCTTCTCTATTTGACTAGCAGAAGGCAAGGGAGCGTGCATTTTTTCGAAACGCTTTTACCTGATTCTCTTTTTCATTAGGTACAGGTGCCCCCTTGCAAGGGTGCCCCGATTGTAAACAAATTTACCCATCAAAATGTGACTTATGTTATGCATAGTGAACTGCGGTAGACAAGTGAACCTGTCGTTTTCATGACAACTCCGCAACTGGCACTTTACATTGGAAACAACGGCTGCGGACCTCCCTATGCTTTTTCTCGGATAACGCAAGAGACATGCAATTTAAAAATTCTTATTCACTTCATGTACAGTAATTTACTTTGATATCTGTATACAATATGGAATACCGTAGTGAAGCACGGGTATATTTGCTACTGTGTTGAGACGTTGAATTAAATTTTTTAAAATCTCAAAATCAAGTTTGGAGGTGTACTCGTTGTGAAAAGGAAAGACAAAAAATATAGTGTACATGGCTAGGAACTAGCAACAACACCAACAATTGAGGACATCTATCAGCACTTACTTAAGGTGAAGGAACAAATTGGGGCCGATGACCTTCGATGTTAGGCCCCTTAAAACAACAAACATCATCAAGGAACAAATTGCAGAGGTTAGGAAATCGAGTGTAGAGGTGGAGCGAAAGTTAGGCAAAAGTTTGGAGTTAGCTCACGTAAAGTTGGATGAGAAGGCAACATTTATTAAAAACAGTCGGAAGTAATAAATCAGTGCATGGAGAAAATTGAGAAATTGAGAGCTGAATATTTAATGTTAAGAAGCAATTAAAAGACACACAAATTCAGTTAGATGAAGTCTATCAGTACGGTCGTTGTAACACTGTTGAAATGTTATGCATTCTGAATGAGATAAAGAGGATGTTTATGAAATTGTTAAGCACGTAGAGTTCAAGAATGAATCCACTGATGCATGCCATACGTTGAAGAGGCAATTGCATCAAGCTTCAGGTGCCATTGTAGTGAATTTTGCACACCGCAGTGTCAAAAATGACTCATTTAAAAACGCAAGATGCTTTTCTATGGCTAGATCATGGAGGTAACATTAAATTCCAAAACGAGAGGGTGATCAGCAGGTGTTTAATCTAAAAACCCTTGACGATGTGAATGGATTAAATGAAAATGTGTAGCTTTTGTATTTTCAGAAAAAATAATTTTAATGTAAATACTATTTACTACCAGAATGCAAGAGGGTTAAACAGTAAGATTTTGGAGTTTTATGTTATCAATAGTGAATCAGAATACGATATTCTGTTGATTACAGAAACATGGCTGCAATCTCATGTTGCTAACAGTGAACTGTTTAGTAGGGATTTTAATGTGTAAAGGATGGATCGTAGAGGTACAGAGAAAGGAGGAGTGGCATTAATATCTGTTAAAGGTTCTATAGTAGCAGTTTGTGTAAAATTTATATTTAATGGTCACAGTTATGTAATAAAGTCAGTGTATATTCCACCTGCAACCAAATTGGCAACATATTTGGACTTCTATGGATTGTTTGAAGTTAATAAGGACCTTTTAAATTTAGATCTTATTTTACCTGGTGACTTTAATTTGCCATTAATTACTGGTGAGCAAAGTAATCTTGTAAATTTTTGACTTGCATATACATCCTTAGCTGAATTTATGTCCTTCTATCAGTTGCACTTGGTCAATAATATTCTTAATGCAAATGGAAATACACTTGATCTTATAATTACCAATGTTAGCACATTAACAGTATATAGAGATGAGTACCCCTTAGTTATGGAGGATAGTTCTCATCCTGCAATTGTGGTCACACTACTATTAAACAGAGAGCATAGCCATGTGTCACAACAACCTAAACAATCTAAGCAGTTATTTGACTTTAGAGGGGCTAAATTCTTTCAACTGTATAAAATATTTGAGCAAATGGATTGGTCTATGATTGTAGAAATTACAAACGCTGACCAGGCTGTTGAGTATTTTTATGCTCAGGTACACTCCGTATTTTGTGCAACGGTGCCAATGAAGAATGTTCACACAAAGAAAAAATATCCTCCATGGTTTTCTAAAGACATAATAAATAACCTGAAACTGCAGGAAATCCATATAAAGCAGGGGAAATGTTCGGAGTATACCAGGGTAATATTTAGCCAGATAAGGAGAGTAACGAAATATATGATCAATAAAGCATATTATATTTGTAGACTAGAAGGGAAGATCAAAAGTGATGTCAATCACTTCTGGAGCTATACGAAATGCAAAAGCAATACCAAAGAAAGTCTGCAACAGGGCAAAATTTTAACAAGATCTTACTTCGTAATAACAGAAGTATAGCCGATGGCTTTGCAACCTTTTTTGAATCGCTATATTCAAAACCTCCACCAATCTAAGATATTCCTGACACATCTGTTTTATACGTTAATTATCCGTTATCTTTAGAATTCGTGGATGCAAAGGAATATATGTTAGCTATTAAAAAATTAAAACCTAAAAGGTCATGTGGTGTTGGTGGAATACCGCTGTACCTACTGGAAGCATGTTCGCATGTGTTGGATTTCCCCTTACAAGCCTTATATAACATTGTGATAAAAACACAAACATTTCCAAAACTACGGAAGATAGCGAATGCATGTCCTGTTTTTAAATGTGGGGACAGTAAAAATACTGAACACAATTGCCCTGTTTTTATTTTATGTGCACCAGCTAAATATTTGAGCAAATAATGTACACGCACATATTTAATCATGTGAGAGTCGGTATACACATTAAACAGCATGGTTTTATGCCAGGTAGATACTCTATGACTAATCTATTAAAATCTATAGAATACGTGTATGCCGTTTTGAATAATCAAGGACAGCTCGACGTAATATACACAGATTTTTCTAAAGCTTTCGACAAATTAGATCAGTACATTACCTAGCCCACACTGGAAACAATAATTGAGAATGGGGCCACTAAATTGAGAAGAAATTGAGAATGCTGATATTCTAAAAAAATTTAATTCAACGGCATTTTCCCATCACTTATCACATGCATTTCATCTGGCACATTGTCTCCTCTCAAACTAGGTTTCTCAAGTTTTTCACTCCCCTTTTAACCATACATGGTGTTGGCATTTCTAACAATATAAACACACAGTCAGCCTGAATTTTCAACACAGTGTATTCATTCTGTTCTTTGGATTGTTATCAAACAAAAAATTTTAGACTAAGGGGTCCTTAACCTGAACACAAGCACTTATTGTTCGTTTCCGTCTGCATCATTTGTTTTCTTCTGAGGCTAGCACACTTTTTGGACTCAGTTATATTTTGTTCACTGACATTCTCTCAGCGAGTTATTTATTGCACCTCCTAAATGTAAATATTGCACGGTATATTTTTATTGTTTTACTTCTGCCATGTCCCTTTTGCCCTTCATTTGTTCCTTCATTATGTTTTAGCACATTTCTCTCTCTCTCTCTCTCTCTCTCTCTCTCTCTCTCTCTCTCTCTCTCTCTCTCTCTCGCATTCTCCTCAACCTGATGGTTGGTGGGTAGCATGACATTTTTCGCTTGTATTACATAATTACTTTAACCCCCTACTCTTATTTCACTGAAGATGGCTCAAATACGCTGAAACATTTTGAATTTTATTGCTTCACCTAATAATGGAATTATGTTTTTGTATTGAATTAGGAGGATACATTCAATTTTTCTCCTTTGTAAATAAGATCATGGCATTTTAGGAAAATTGTCATATTTTGGTCTGACCCATCCTTGGTTAAAACTGCTTCCACCTTAGTGCAAGAAAACAATATTTGCTATCATCAACCTGAGTCTTATGCCTACAATGTTACTTCTGATGTACCACAAGGGTCTAACCTCGGTCCTTTATCCTTTATTTTATATGTTAACGATTTTCCCACGAGAATTACATTTTCTCAAGGTATATTAAATGCTAATGATGTGAAACTTTAGCAAGAGATTAAAAGTGTTGATGATATGTTGAAACTACAATGCGATTTAGACTATTTAAACGCATGGAGCATTGAAAACTGTTTGTGACTTAATACAAATAAATACATTGAATAATAAATATAAAATTAATAACGAAGAATTCAAAGTTGTTCACTCTATTAATGACTTAGGGGTAATTGATACATGAAATTTATTTTTGATGGAGTATATTAATACCCTGGTTAATGATTCCTATACGAAATTGGGTTTTTTAATTAGAAATTCAAGAGGTTTCACTAACACATATGCACTCACCTTCTTGTTCAATAGTATTGTCCAATTAAAACAGTATTCATGTATAACTTGGTCTCCATGTTATAAATATTATCAAAATCAAGTTGAAAGAGTGCAAAAATGCATTTTAAGATATCTTTATTTAAAAATATAAGACAGCCTCTTTTAGAAATTATGTTTCTTGTGAATTTTTGTTGAATGAATTTAAATATGTATCGCTAGCCAGTAGGCATGTAATAACTCAACAAATTTATCTCTATAAGATTATTAATGCATTAATTGAAGATAATACTTTGCTTCATCTCTAAGGCTAGAAAAGGATATTTAAGATTTTGGCAATTATTCATAACTCCAGTCTCCAAAACTGTACTTTTGAGAACTCTCCATTTATCAATATGTGTGAAACATACAATAACTTAATTAATAAATATCATATAGATATTGACTATGTGTATGAATATGACAGATATGTAAATATATTAAAAGAAATGTACACATCAAAGTGATTCGTTTATATGTACATTATTTACATGATTTGGTTGAAATTTATTTTTGAAATGTAGTAATAGACTTCTGTATATGAGATACTGCTTCATCCATTTCATCACCTCATTTGCATAGTATTTCCATAATTTCCTCTTTTTGGTATTTCTGTGTGATTTGTATCAAATAATTTGTAAAAGCAACCTATGATTGGAGTGTGTCTCTGCTGGTGCCACATTTAATAAATTAATAAATAAATAAACATAATGCTACTAAGTTTTAAAGTTCACTTCTGACTATCATTCCTAGGCCATGCAGTACTTCAAAACTCAAAAAGCTAGTGCTCTGCCAACTAAGCTACTCAGCCTAAGCTAGTCTACAATGTTTCAACATCACCTCTGTCCAGTGATCCTTAGATCAGCCCTTTAGGCTGAAGACAGTGGAGCACTCACCTCCTAAGTTAGTCTACACTGAGTTGACAGCTATCTTTCAACACATTCTTTAAATTCTGAAGCCATCGCTTTCATCTCTAAGTGATGTAAACATTACGGTATGCAATTTGAAGTCTCAAAAGCTCAAATCTATAAGCTCAAAAATTTAAAATCAACAAGTGAGTGACTCTGTGGTAGCTCAGCTCTGAGATCGACCTCCATTACATCCATATAGGCAATTCAAATGTGTTAGGCCTTACACCACATCCCTCGTCCCACATAAACAATGTATACTCATTATCATATACAGAACTAAAAGTTCAACCCTGAATCCCTCAGGTTGCCTTCCACTATGCCCCGGTCAGTATTAAACGTTACACCATCACCCAAGACCCATTAGCAAAATGTGTATCCACCATCTTCTTCCTAGTCCAGCACCAAGTCCCAAAGATCCCCTATATTAGTAAATCATATGCGTTAGGCTTACACAATGTCCCTAGTCTCATTAGTAGAATGTGTAGCCGAAATTTTGTCCCAAAGTCAGCTTCGAGGGAGCTAATGCTTCTGCACATTACACTAAAGATAACTGGAGGTATGTTGTCAAGGTTGGAAGCAGTATTTTGAAGGCTGTTAATTACCTCGATCACTGTGATGTAAAGGATGGAGAGGGAGAGTGGTAATGGCTTAGCTGCGTTTGGGTATGTATTTGTACTTTTCCTCGCTCATTATTGCCCCCTTTAAATTACTCACTGAATGTTGAGGCAATGGCCTCGAGGACGGCCACTATTGTCATTAGAGTAGAATGCACTTTGTGCTGATTTGCCATATTAAGGTATAAACAAATGTCTCTGCTGTTGTTATTTACTTGGTTTATGTAGTTTTTCTATGCTTTGTGGGTGAGTTTCTAGGTGGTTTTCGTCAGACATATATAGTTGTCCCACATAAGATTGCTTGTATCCTGTTTTCATTTCCTGTGAAGCATATTCCTTTGCACATCATTTTGACTACTTCTTTTGTGATCTATGGACTGTTCTTCTTGGTAACGATGGGTAGCTGGCTTCTTAAAGTTTACAATAGCAGTTCCAGCTAGTTTTTTGTAGTAATAGACTACTCTAATATATTTCTTTACTACTAGTTTTTTGTATTTTGTAGTAGCTGTAACTACTAGGTGTCCGGAGGAACAGGGAATTACTGCTGTTTCCAGTACTGAGGATGGAGGGTTAGTAAGGACATGAGTTTTCATTATACAGGTTGGTTCAGTAATCAGTTGTTTAAGGAACGCGTTGTAGAATTCTACAACGAAAGTCGCTCTAGTGGACTGATGGAATGAGGCAGGAGGTGAGGGCGATCATGCTGCTAGAACTTCCCAAAATAAAATCACCAGCTCTCTACATACTTTTGAATCAATGCTGTAAACTTTGTACATGGCTTAGGGAAAGTATTAATTCCTCATTGATGTCACCAGTAGAGTTGGAGCTCGGTACACAGAACCCAAGGGGACTTGCTTCCAGCGCATATGATTTACACCAAAACAAATTCTGCATTTCTTTCTAGGAGCTTAAAGTGCACATGGTTGAATTCGTGTTTCATAGCCATAAGTGATCCTCCCCTGAGGTTTCCTAAATACTATGTGTGACTGAGGTACCACTATGTCATAGATTGACAAATTCAGCCAGGATTCACTACTGCACAAAATTGGTGGGTCTAAAGCAGCAAGAGTGTTAGAATGGCCTGTTTACACTTCACATATTTCAGGCTGTAAAACACACTAACTGTCCTGTTATCTGCAATCCAATATTCTGAGTTGCTAACATCATTATTTACACTGCTTGATGTCATGTTCAAAATTTATTCTGAGATTGAGAACTACATTTCCAACATGGCCATGTCTGTATCCCTGAGTTAAATTTTTACAGTGGAGATGTATTAATCATGTACATGTCATGAATAGCTGATTGGCATGATGATTAGAATTACAAACGTTCAACAGGCATTTGAATGAGACTTCTGAGTTTGGTCCTCAGTTCAATTCCACATCTCCACTAAGAGAAACGGAACACATCACAAGGTGGGGAAATGATATGGGCGGTATGGCAAATTTGCTCCCTCCGGCAACCCTCCAGACCCCCAGATGACCGATACCCATTCCTACGGTGGACTGTAGACCTTCAGGTCTACAATATACCCAAGAATTAAGATACTACTGATAAGCACTTATTAATTTCTAAATCTGCGTACAATTCTCTGTTTGTCAAGGAGTATTTTAATACTAATTTTGCAGGTGTCATTACGCTTTATACCATTAAAAACACGACACAAGTTCAGAGAACTTGTATCACTACCAAGCTGCTTGCCACCATCTTGAACTATCTTCTGGTTATTTTGTTGTGATGAGCTGCAGATTTAGCTATTTAAGAATAGCATTCTTGCAAAACTAAACATTTCAATCCTCCAATTCCATCCAACACAACCAGACAAGAGGCAGTGTTGCCAACATTCCTATCACAGAATATATTTTCTACCTGCCTGAACACTCAGCTTGCCAAGGCCAACCTCTTGCTCTGAATCAACTCCACTTTTGCTTTTATTTACTCTCTTAATTTAACCATACCAGGATGCATTTCTCAAATAGGACGCTTACCGGTTACTCATGGCCTTATTTCAGCTTTAATGATTTGATAGTTCTCAGAATATAGTGATGAGTGAGTGAGTGAGTGAGTGAGTGAGTGAGTGGTGTTTTGCATTTCTACCATACATTACCACCGACTGTGCAGAAATCAGCTACTACTTACACAGTCAGATGTAAGAACAAAGGTTGTGAAAGAGCAACAGGAGGCCAAGTTATAAGTTGGAGAGCAATAAAGACTTGACCTTTAGATACTTACATATCTCATAGAGCAGTGTTTAGATTAGGTGACAGAAGTGCAGAAGGAAAAGCAAAATACAGATGATGGAATATAACACACCAGCCACTGTGGTTCATTGCTGGATTTTCAGCCAATGGATCCCAAGGTCAAATTTTCAAAGGTCAGAACAAATTCTGAGTAAAGAAAGCAAATTGAGTACATCAGAACATGGTCATCCAACTGCCAATAATCAGGCCTTCAAATATAAGAAAAATTCCAGGCAGGTTTTTGATGTTTTTCTTCCACCTGTAACAACATTAAAAAATATGTACCTAATAACACCAAGATAAAAATCTACTATGCCATCATATGAGCCATTATATTTAATGGCTTTGAAACATAACAAGCCACTGAAGGCAACAGTAAATATATTGATATCACAGAAACAAGGTATTTGCGAAGTGTCACTAATGAAAGAAATAGGGGTTTGGAAATAAGAATCATAAAGATGTAAAGACGTATCAAAGGGGACAGAATGAAGTGCCTAATACACAGCAGGTTGATTCTTAGGACTGGTGATGTTGCAAGAATGGCCAGCTGCTAAGTCATGGTCAACCAGACACCCCAGAAACACCTATTACAATACGGAGAAAAGAACTGGGATGGTAATAATCATCGTACTGGCTCAGATACCGACTGGTGACAACTAGGCGGCCTGCTGATCACTAGATACTACAGGCTGACTTATTTTGATTTTGTGGAATCTTCTCACGAGCCATGATCAAACCAACAAATTTGCATCATGAGTGAAGTACAGGAGACAGAATTCGAGAATGATATGGACGGACCTGTGCTCGCCTTTAACCCAATATATTGGGATATCAAGGGCTTCACTCCACCTCTTGTATGCAGAGGGAGCTACTGAACATACAAATAGCAAATTCCATATTGTCAAGGGTTAGATGTGTAAAATCTAATTAAGCTAAACAGTACTTACTTGTCTTCTTCTTTGAAACAAGCGACCAACTGACGTTCTGGGGGTTCATCTACAGTTACTTCATTCTTAATATTGATGGTAGGCTGTAAGGAATAAATATGCAAAACAAAGTAAGAAATGTAAACATGTAACTAGAGTAAAAGTTTATAAATAGACATGACAGCTGATAAAATAAATTGCATAGTTGCACAATAAAAATATCAATTTATTCTCCCAATGTAAAAAGGGAACAAGCCAACATGTGCCGAGTCAAAATTATATGAAGAACAGGAACAAGAAAAGGAACTCATAATAAGATAAACAGGACAGCAAACCAAGGGAGAGCAAAAGAAGCAGACAAATTGAAGGACAACAATAATCTCTGCACATTTTTCTCCTGTTCCTATAACATTCTGTCATCGTGTTCATCCAATTATGTGTTCTTATATGACTAGTCACTTGTTTCTTTCTTGTGTTCCCACAGCTGACTCTGAAAGTCATATAGACATACATTGGATTTTAACCTGAGAAAGGTCTACCTCTTGCCTACCATGTTCAAGTTTGTACAACAAATAGTCAGTTGTTGGACTTTTCGTTGACTCTAGACAATCTGAAGGCTTTATTAATATAGACCTACAACATTTACATTCAGATTTTAAAGCAAAATGCTGGCCGTGTTTTCTATGAATGGAAAGTACCCCACATTCCCAGAAGTCCTACAACTGATTCTTGGACAAGTCAGAGATTATTATCAGACTCTGATGGCTAGTTGCTGCTCCAGTCAGGCTGTATGAGAACAATGAAGTTGTTAATTGATAGAGAGGTAGAGTCCTTAGTCCAAAAAGCCAAGAATAATGGCCAAGATAATTTGTCTTGCTCAGCACACAGTGACTTATAAACTGCAGGCCACCAGGCTGATCAGGGGTGGCTTCAGAGTGTAATGCTCATCAGAGCTCTAGAGCCACACGTTTTGATTTGGTCTTAAAAGGACTCTCTTCAGAGAGTTTCAAGTCACCTGGTATATTTTCTAAGAATGACCAGAACAGCCTAACCTTTTTTTAAAAAAATATCATTCAAGTGAAGTAGTCTACACTTGACTTTGTATGCAATGTTAGATTAATGTTATCTCTTGGGATTTTGAAAGAGAGAAACCTTATATTTTACTTCCTCACAAGTGAACCTTCCACTGTTCTAACAAAGGTGAAAGGATTCAATTTAGTTAAATGTCATTGACTGTTTCATCAACAGAGCAATATTCAAGTCAATTCATCAATCAAAACCTTACTAATGACAGTTGAAGGATCATAACTAATGCATATATTTTGGAATTAACATCCAGAAAAAGAGAAGAAACTCCCATTTTCCTGTGTAGCAAATGTTGCCAAAAAAATCAAGGATCCAAAGCACATGGGTTACACTTCCCTGGAAAATCTCAAGGCTCAATTATTCTCAGATGAGTCACTTTAGGTTCGGCTGCATCTATGGATATGCCACGAAGCACATGTAAAATCATATTAACATTAATGTACAAGTTTATACCGGAAAGGCAATCCCATTTGTTCACAACATCAAAGCTTTAAACAACAATCTATATTAACTTCATGAGAAGAAACATGCTGGAAACAGGCGATTCTCCATATATATCGATAAAATACTTTCAATGGAATGGTCATATGAAGATTACGTAGGCCACATGTGGATGAAGACAGAAATGATGTTTAATTAGCTCTAGGCGAACTGGAGTACGCGAGATAAGGTGGTTAGAACTTTAAGAGTGACAACACTGCTGATGAGACACCATGAAATGGAATCTAATAATGTCACTGACAACACACGTTACTTGTATACCTACCTTACCTCACATCACATGCATGCAAACTGGCATATTGAACACAGCCTAGGGTTAGCTGGCTAGAAGCTTGCAGTGAAACTGCATAGCCTTACAGGACAGGGGCACGGTGGGCAAAGTCTTTAACAAGGGACAACAATAAGTGGCAGATGTGTGTCAGCCAGGTCATCCTAGTGTCAGTGACGGAGAAGTGTTAATGGAATCTGGTCGATACCATATGATATGTGAGCTGGCCCAAGACACCGGGTTAGCGAATACGACTGTGCTTCTTATTGGTTCTTCGTGATTCAAGGGAAATGCAGAAATTATTACAATACGATGCTGCTCGTAATCATTTGGAGTACTGTAAGTACAAAGGAGAGGCGTTCTTATGCAATATCGTTATGCTGGATGAGACATGGGCTAAATTGTATGAGCCACAAGCTGAAATGCTGATCGAAATAATGGCATCATTACGGGAAACCACAAAGATTGAGAGCTCGTGAGAACCTCAGTCATGTGAAAGTCTGTGTCCTCTACTGAAACCGCAAGGGAAAGTTGTAATTAAACCACAGTTCTGCCAGCAGAAGTGAAATAGGCATGGATACAGAATATGATGAAACAATGGGAGGGGCATTCTCTAAGAGATTTAGTGTACCTAAATATAGTGACAGTGAATAATCCATAATCTTCTATCAACTGATTAACACACTGAGTTATGCGTGACTTGCAGTTATGTGTGTAATTATTGGAATGATTTGTGAAAGGCTTCTTAACAGGAATACTATAATTTACAATGAGATTGTTTGTTTCATACGGCATGCATTTGTAAAATACCCTTACTTATACTCTCCTATGTATGCTCGAACTTACTTCTTGTCACGTTCCATTACAGAGCACTTCCTGTCCTGCACATAAATGAGTGTTCTCCACAATTTGCAAAAGCTGTACCCAAAGAATGTAACTTTGTCCTCAACACAACAAAAGCAATGTAAAAAGAAACCTACACCATCAGAAAGCTTTCTGACGTACAACATACAGGCAGACAGGGTAAAAGATATGGTAAATCTAGGGAGTAACATAAGACAATTGTGCTGAAATCAAATGCTGGATAGAGAATGCAGAGTCCATCTTCATAAGCATGTGGCAACTCCTATCCTCAGACAATCTCACAATAAAGCGCAAAACGAGAGTAACAAAGTGCTGTGTCCTCTACACCCTACTAAATACTGTAGAGCCCTATACATTTTATTACCATCAGAAAATAGAATCCAAAATTTCATGATGTGGATATATAATGACAAATTGTGTAATTCCTATGGATTATTTTCATTTTGCACCAACGGAGACAGGTCTTTTGCCAATAAAATGATAGGAAAGGGCTAGGAGTAGAAAGGAAGCGGCCATGGCCTCAATTAAGGTACAGCCCCAGCATATTAATTATATGAAAATGGAAAACTATAAAAACCATCTTCAGGGCTGCCGACAGTAGGGTACTCCACACAATGAGCTGTCGAGCTCAGCTTATCAAGATAATTTAACTCAAGTGGCTGAAATACATGTATCACATTATGAGGACTCCTAAAAAGGACAGTCTGTCACAAGTAATACTTTGAGGAAAAAATTTAGGCAAAAGAGGACTTAGAAGAAGACGGACATCTGGGATCAATAATTTGAAGAAATGTGTTGGAACACTTTAGCACATGACAAAAGGAAGATAGCCATGCTCGTAGCCTAAATCTGGTTAGGATAAGGTAGCAGTAACAATGAAGAAACCAGCAACCAGAGGCCATGCAGTGGAGGGACTTTGAACAATAATAGCTGCTATATAATACCTAGCATAAAATTTCACACTACATGAAGAAAATACGAAAATCATTTCAAAATATTGGAAAACTCACTATAGATCTTTAAAAGGATCTCCAAAATGTCTGCTTTAAAATGAGGAGTTGCTCAATGAAGCCTATTCAGCAGTTTGTTACAATTTTCATTATCAGAAAAATGTCATCAAAATATTAGATTATTTCAAATGTGTTCACCTGTGCTTCTCCTGCCACTGCCAACTCTGAATTTGGTTCTTCTTTCAAGTGCATCTCTTCAAATATAATCTTGTAATTGTCCTGTGGATAAGTTAATATATTAGGCTAATTTTTCAGACACATTTGGAAATGTATTTATATACGAGTGCACTTAACAATTCATCATTTCCTAGTAAATGAGACAGTTTCAGTTTCAAATCTTCATTATCATTTTTCATAAAATCTAAATGTCGCGTATCCATAAAAACATGACAACTAAGAGACCTTCAGGAGTGGAGGAATGATCTGTTTGTATGATCAGAGTTATTTTTGAAGAGTAGAACAATTATATAATATAAAACCTTCCAAAATAACACCAAATGATCAGGAAAATGTACTGACATGCTTACAAATATTCTGCTCATTATAAACAAACCAATTCTGAAACATTAAAAAGTTCAAAATATATCACTGTTATCTTTGACATCCTGTACCAGCAAATAAAACTCAGCTGGAAAATGTATCTTCCATATTTTCCATATTTTCCCTCAGTCTGAGGGCAGGGAGGGTCCTCAATAGCTCTGCCATCAGCTGCCATAGAGAGCTAGGTGTCACTGAGGAGGCAAACTAAGGAAATGAAGACTAAGGTAGTTTTCCATTGCTTTCCTCTTCCAGCCACACAGTGCTGTTACATACCAGTCCTCTCATGTTCACTGAAATGCACACACAGACCAGCTTTTTCCCACATTTTCCTATAGGATCTGGCTGTATTAGCAATGGTGTTACCCATACTGCTCATATGTCAGTCACTTTCATATCGTAAGAGCTATGGATGAGAGTTAGACCCAAAATGAAAGTGACAAACTTGTTCTGAACCAATCCAGAATACAACAGGTATTGAGCACACAGTATCTCACCAGAAATGGATTAGGGCAAGCCACCTCATATGGAAGTCATAAGCCCTAAACAACATGAACCATAACCTATAGGTTATCTACAATATCATACAGTGCTCCTTGTGAAGGCACGAGTACATAAGGTCAGCCGACAGGGATATTGCAGCTTGCCTTACGTTGCACCAACACAGATAGGTCTTTTCGTGACGATGGGACAGGAAAGGGCTAAATGTGGAAAGGAAGTGACCGTGGCCCTAATTAAGACACATCCCCAGCATTTTCCTGGCGTGAAAGCAGGAAACCACGGAAAACCCTCTTCTTGGCTGCCAATATGGGTTCGACCCATTATTTACTGTATACAAGCTCACAGATGTATGACCCTAACTGCATGGCCACTTGCTCAATATAGATATATTGTGCATTGTTACAGGACTTCTTATGTATTGAGAGGCAAAAGGTCAGATTGTTGTCTCAAGAATGCCAGCTCTATGTTCAGCATATGGCTGCACTAATCAGTGTAACTAATCCAAGGTTAACTTTTGTTTCAACTAAGTGTTACTGAATTATAACTGACATTGCTTTTGCAATTCCTGTTTGATATTAAACTCATTTCAATGTTTAAACAAAGGAAGTACCGTGAGACAGAGTTGTTATACATTTGATCATGTTTCTAATTTCCTTTTTAAAGTCCAAGGAATTAACTCAACAACTGGTTGAGGGAATGAAAAGAGACAAATTTTATTCCACCCAATACAGCCATTTATGCTCTGCACACTTGAAAATTAAGTACTTCGAAGTACCTGTATCAAATGACCAGTGGCCATTACTGCCAGACATGAGATGGTTCTAAGCATTTTATTTTCCCTCGAATCTGCAAACAAAGCAAACAGAGTGCTCACTGCCAATAAAACATAACCAAGAAAACCCACCACAGGCAACCTGTTAAAATTAAAGTATATACAGTGGGATCTATTAAATAGTTTTAAGTAAGATAACCATCCAATGAATGTTGGACTGGAGTCGGCCAAGACATTGAAAGCTTATGGTGAAATAACATACATGCATTTTTATTATAGCCTGTTATGCCTTTCAGCATTCAGTCTGCAAACCTCTGTGAATTTACTAAACGTCGCCACAATCCTCGATTTGCAACTAGTGTTGTGGCCTCATTTAGTTCTATACTTCTTATCTTTAAATCGTTAGAAACCGAGTCTAACCATCGTCGTCTTGGTCTACCTCTACTTCTCTTAGCCTCCATAGCAGAGTCCATTATTCTCCTAGGTAACCTATCCTCCTCCATTCGCCTCACATGACCCCACCACCGAAGCCGGTTTATACGTACAGCTTCATCCATCGAGTTCATTCCTAAATCAGCCTGTATCTCCTCATTCCAAGTACCCTCCTGCCATTGTTCACACCTGTTTTTACCAGCAATCATTTTTGCTACTTTCATGTCTGTTACTTCTCACTTATGAATAAGATATCCTGAGTCCACCCAGCTTTCGCTTCCGTAAGGCAATGCTGATCTGAAAACAGACCGATGTAAGGATAGTTTCGTCTGGGAGCTAACTTCCTTCTTACAGAATACTGTTGATCGCAACTGCGAGCTCACAGCATTAGCTTTACGACACCTTGATTCCATCTCACTTACTAATATTACCATCCTGGGAGAACACACGACTTGAAATTACCGACCTGTTCTTGCTTTGTATCACCAATCTGACATTCAATTCTGTTGAATTTCTTACCTACTGACATTAACTTAGTCTTCAAAAGGCTAATTTTCATACCATACTCACTGCACCTATTTTCAAGTTCCAAGATATTTCGGCACAATCTGCCATTAAGACCAAGTCGGCAGCGCAGGCCAGACTGCTTATTATATTTCCACCTAACTGAATCCCTCCCTGCCATTTTATACCTTTCAGAAGATGATCCATGTCAACTACGAACAGCAAAGGTGAAAGATTACAGCCTTGTCTAACCCCTGTAAGTACCCTGAATCATGAACTCATTCTACCATCAATTCTCACTGAAGCCCAATTGTCAACATAAATGCCTTTGTTTGCTTTTAATAATCTACCTTTTATTCCATAGTCCCCCAGTATGGCCAACATCTTTTCCCTCGGTACCCTGTCATATGCTTTCTCTATATCTACGAAACATAAACACAACTGCCTATTCTTCTCGTAACATTTTCCAATTAGCTGGCGCATACTGAAAATCTGATCCTGACAGCTTCTCTGTGGTCTGAAGTCACACTGGTTTTCATCCAACTTCCTCTCAACGACTGATTACATCCTCCCAAGATGCCAGTGAATACTTTGCCTGGTATACTAATCGATGTGATACCTCGATAGTTGTTGCAATCCTTCCTGTCCCCTTGCTTATAGATAGGTTAAATTACTGCTTTTGCCCAATCTGAAGGTACCTTACCAACACTCCATGCTAATTTTACTACTATATGAAGCCATTTCATCCCTGCCTTCCCACTATACTTCACCATTTCAGGTCTAATTTCATCTATTCCACCTGCTTTATGACAATGGAGTTTATTTACCATCCTTTCCACTTCCTCAAGCATGATTTCACCAACACCATTTTCCTCCTCCCCATGAGCTTGGCTGTTCACAACACAATCGTATGTCCGATTACTGCACGTCCAAGTGTGACAGAAACCCAAATAACTCGCTCAACTATACGAACAACAGGCAACGGATTGAAGGTATCGGCAAAAATGATAAGTTCTGAATCCCGTGGAATCTCGTTAAGTTAGGTGGATATTAATATGTCGTGGCACGAAATACAGAATTAAGTAAATATCACAGTTTATTCAAGTAAATTTTAATAAATGTAAATAAATGGCGAGAATATCAATGACAGAAATGTATAGGAGGCCATGGAATGAGTTGGATTAAATGGGCTAAGTTCAATCTGTACATGATGGCCATACCTTGCCTATCTAGTCCGATACGATTCGATAATTGAGACTGGTGATGAAATTGTCGAATGGTAACCGAAATATTATGTGACGAATTATTAAATTAATTCCTTTGCCGACCTAAATGATTATATAAGAGTACTCTGTATCAAGAATTCAGGTGTTTAATTGTCAAAGACATATGGAAAGCTAGGAAATATGGAGAAGTCTTTTAAAAGCAAACTGTCTGTTATTATTGTAATCTAGTATTAGGTTTTGTTTCAAAATAAGATAAGTTTACAGTTCTGCTGAAAACACTGAGGGTATTAGAAGTGTTGCACACGCATAGGAAGCAGATTAGAAGTGAAGCTAGATTGTAATACAATATTGTCACCTGTAATAAGAAATAACATTTCTAAAGAAACGAGATACGTATCTGGTTCTCTCAGAACATTAAGGCGAGTGTTGTACAAGAATATTGTGAATGATATCAATGCGAGTAACTCTATACTAATAACTTATTACGAGTTTCAGGTATCATGACGCCAAGTACTATTGGAGATGACTATGAGATGCTGATGAATCCCAGCATGTCTTGCTAAGTTTCAGTATACGGTCTCAACTGACCTGACGAACACTGGGATAGATACGAACGGATAGTATACCAATACTGGAGGATGAGAGGTGCCTTCTTCCTGAAGCCAACGAATGATGAGTACTCAAAGTCAATGTCTTATTATCCCGCTATGTAGCTGCTTTTAAGTAGAGTAGTATGTTTTACAATGTCAAATTTGTGACATGCCAAATTACACAACCTGAAGGAAACCATTTTATTCGTCAATCATTGCCTTACGATGGGTAAGAATGTTGGAAGTTGTGTCGTGAATGATCCTGAATTATGATATATCGTACGCTATGTCGTGTGAATCTAAGCGGTCGCTAGTAAATGTTATGCAGACAGATTTAGGCATGGATAATACCCGTGTTAAGATAGTGTCATTATGAAGAAATTTCAGTTTAATTTATGGTTCGAATATATATTAGAAGGAATCGGTAATAACATGTGCGTGATTTAGAGTCATCTGCGATCATATTTTTATGTTAAGCGTAGTGTTCGCGAGTGTAATTGTAATGTAATGTAATGTAATGTAATTATGATGTTGTTGCGATGATATTGTGTTAATAATGGTGTTAAAATGTATAGTCTTCGTAATGTGAAGTGCCTGAGTATATTTTTTAATGAAATGAAAATTCCTTGAGCATGACTTCTGTGTAATATGATGAGAGGTTTATTGTGAAAGGGTGGTCGAAATATGAAAATGCTCAACGTTATATGGATCGTCGTGAATGTGTTATTGGGATTAAGCATTTTATAGAATGATGCGATGTAGAGGTCCTGATGAGATTTACTGTAGTGGAGATTGATTTAGTCATGCGTATGAAATTGATTTTGCTGTAATGAATGGTAATTACTTAGGCATAAGGCGATATTTACAATGACATTTCGAGAAAACTGGTAGTAAGATCGTCTAAAATATATTAAATACAGTATATGTGATTGCGCAGAATGCTGGAGTGATATAAGATCTTCACGAGTTAATGACACAACATAGTTGAGAACCATGTCACAAATAGAATGTATGATATTCATTTATATATGGTGAGTAGATTAATTTTTCTTGCTAGCTGAATTTCTTGACGCTTAGAGCTGATGTAGTTTTACAGGTTGATTTCACGGAAGACACCCGTGCTGCAGAGTCATCGTAGTTTTGAAACCATTGTAGTTGGTGATTAGCATGTTTTCAAATGTTCATTATTTAGGTGTAGATGCCAATGGAGCTCAGAATAGACCAATTTCATTTCTTATTTTCTCAATGTTATTGTGTGAAGGATTACGATGTTGTCTTATGTTATTCGATCATATTCTTGGCCTGAATGATAATTATGAGCATAGGTTACCGGTGCATTCAAGTTGTTAGATAGATTTTTAATGAATTAAGCGATGATTTAAACATAATAACGGGATCTTGAGACATTTATTTGAGGTCAGTGAATAGATATGCTAAGCCAACAAGAATTTATGAACTTTTTATCCATCAGATTGAAGATGAATGTGGTGAATGATGGACTTAATTAAAATTCAAGCCTTCAGCATTGTGATATGGATTTTCTTTTAATTTTTATCATTAATTTGAAGTCGTCATTGATGTTGTGAACGAAATATTGACAAGAGTCAGAAGATAAAATTGTTTCCTTTTAATTAACGTACCGGTAACATTCAATCATTTCCAACATCCATTTGTGTTGCTTTTTTATTTTCTTAGCACTGTAGTTGTTATTTTAAATATTCTTTAGTCATTAAACGGAAAATCCTTACATGACAAGTTATATTATCGGTGTTCTCATTTGATAGTATAAGGTATGTCAATATGATAGCCCAAATTAAGACATTAATTAGCAATCGTCTTCTTACGTCAGTAGAATCAAGTTAGAGCCAACGATACGATTCTGTGACCCAACTCAATGACCTTTCATGTCCCAAAAGTGGAATCTCCTGTATTTCCGCGTGACACCGGCCGAGGTATAACTTTATCATCAAGAAACCTGAATTTAGAGATGCTGCTCCTATTTATCACGCAATTTAAAACTGGAGTGATCTGGGCGACAATGTTTTAAAAATATTTTATTTTATTTTTTAAAATCACCAAACCTATGAACAAAACTACAACTTTTGTCCCATCCCTAAGAAATTAAAGCAGCAACTGATGGAGGCTACCAGCAAACAAATCAGCTGAAATCATAGCAAAGCATATAAAGAAGAACAGGAGAGAAGTCTTCCATTAGCAAGATATCATTGAACGTCTTCACAAGAAATATAATGATTCAGGTCTCAAAGTTCCGGGTAGCTATTCCCAAGAGGTGAACCAAGACCTTGTCAGGCTTCAGGCCAACGCAAACATTCATCGATATCCCCAGTATCCCTATTGTTACCAGTACCTCAAGAAATATTTACACCACCACATATTAAGAATCTTTGTCACTGGGCAACATCTATTGATGGCAGACCAGGTTTTACAGAGGAGACTTTTTAAAGAAAGAAAAAGTTAGGGCTCTTTCACAATCAATCCTTGGAACTTCGATGTTTAATGAAACGGCTGTTAAGAAGAACTTGGTGCAGGACAATAAAAGTTTTGTGTCTATGTTGACTTAGGTCAGGGATATTTAGACACTGGTGTGTATGAAGTGGCCATGGAAGTATTAGGCTTCATGGTTGCAACACTGAACAGGAGCTCAAACATACAGGTGAGTGGAGGGCTCATACAAATTATCATATGGTCAGCAACTGTGATGGGATTGTGACTAATCGCCTTAGGAATTAAGAATGTTGGACTGAATTCCCTGTGTTCTTTTCCACACCCATCAGAGTTTTAGCAATAGTCATTAACTTCCCTTGATGCTACTCACAATATAAACCTTGCAATTAATTCCCTAGCAGAAAAGCAGGTTCTCAGAGATGGTAGTGATTCAGACCAAGAAAATATTATTGAGGTGAAATACCTGGAAGAACTAGGTACTATTACAGCAAGTGAAAGGCCTGCACACTGGTTATAGATTATGGAGAAAGAATTTAGAGTGGGTGAGAGAGAAGATAAACATTTCTTTACATGCATAAACCTTCAGTAATTCTGTGGCAAATACCCTTAAATTTTGAAGTGATCTGGGTCTTGAAGTGTTTACTGATTGTGAAAGTACCATTCAGTATGCAATGTTCCTAAATGTTGCAATTGATTTAATAAATTCATGTCATCTTATTTGTAAGCATACCAAGGCTGCAAACAGATATTCCAATCAGGCCAAAATCTGTTCTGATATTGAAAAATGCATAAGTTATCCTAATAATATTAACTGATGGTTTGTCTCACTGTAACTCTATGAAAATAAGTGCAATGAATGGTATCATTTCTAATTTGTTAAGTGTGCAAGGTCTTGCAGAAACATATGTCTGGCAAAAGGATTCTTTACTAAGATACTTCCTCACATACAATTTAAGCCAAGATCACCTGGAATTCATCCTCTCATGTGTGAAGAACAGAGATGGATATAAAATTCTGGTCAACTCAAAGCTGCATACAGGAAGTGTCCCAATGGTCATATTGTCCGGCTCCATGGTTAAATGATTAGTGTGCTGGCATTTGGTCACAGGGGCATCAGTTTGATTCCCGGCAGGGTCAGGAATTTTAACCATAATTGGCTAACCTTGCTGACACAGGGGCTGGGTGTATGTGTCGTCTTCATCATTTCACCCTCATCAAGATGCGCAGGTTGCGTACGGGTGTCAAATTAAAAGACCTGCATCTGGTGAGCCAAACTTATCCTTGGACACTCCCAACACTAAAAGCCGTAACCATTTCTTTCTTTCACTGGTCAGATCGACCCATCTTGTAATTCTAATACATGTTTTTGAAAGGTACCGGTAATGCTTGATTGAACCATGGCTTTGTACAGACAATTCAACAAGAAATTGATTCTGACACACTTGATCAAGATTAATTCACCAATTATGTAGACCTTTCTTTATATAGTGAATATGTTGATTATATTGCAAGCAGTATGTAAAATATTACGAGATAAGGATTTCATCGTGTTCTGTATTGAGATGAGTTAAGTATTAAGTTAAAAGAAGATATATGATGGTTTAACCTTTCATTACTATTAAAATAAGAAGCGTCATTTTTACATTCCTACTTAATTATAATTGGCACTGGTTTCGACCATTATTCTTGGTCATCATCAGCCGATCACAAATAAGTATAAAAGAAAACGCACAGGTAAATAAAATGTGAAGTTTAAATAATTCCTTCAGTTGCTGTTTGTGAAGCACTAAACCACTTTGTGGAGCACTGTGTGTTGGAAATTCAATGTTATGAAGAAGTCTAGGATCAAATATGTATTTTTAGTTCTAGTTCATGAAGCACAGTGATGATCCACACGTGTCTTACTACTCTTCAAGAAGTTGCTCCGTACTATATTTACGTATTTGATCCACGACTTCTTCATAATTTTGGAACTATCAACATGCAGTGCTAATCCCTAAAGTTATATAGTGCCTCACGAACTGCAACTATAAATATGTATTTCATCCTAGACTTCTTCATAACATTGAATTTCCAACACACACCGGTCCCTAAAGTGTTGTGGTGCTTGTTGGACAACATCTGATGGAATTTTTTTTAAATTCACATTTTGTTTACCTGTGCGACTTTTATACTTGTTAGTGATCGGCTGAAATTTCAACACACAGTGCTCCCTAAAATGTTTTAGTGCTTCACAAACAGCAACTGAAATAATTATTTAAACTTCACATTTGGTTTACCTGTGCATTTTCGTTTATATTTTTTTGTGACCGACTGATGGTGACTAAGAATAATGGTCAAAACCGGTCCCAATTATAATTAAGTAGGAATATTTTTAAAAAATATTTTTTAATAGTATTGAAAGGTTGAACCATCATATATCTTATTTTAACTTGGGCTAATAGTGAACTCACCTCAATACAGAACACTATGAAATAGTTTTCTCTTAATATTTTACACACTGCTTGCAACATAATCGACATATTCACTATATAAAGAAAGGAGTTCATAATTGGTGACTATATCTTGATTAAGTCTGTCAAAATCAATTTCTTGTTGCATTGTCTGTACAAGACCAGGGTTCAATAAAACACTTCCTTTCAAAGACACATATTAGAATTAAAAGGTGCGTCGATCTGACCAGTAAAAGAAAATGAAATGATGTATGGCATTTAGTGTTGGGTGTGTCCGAGGACAAGTTCAGCTCGCCAGATGCAGGTCATTGATTTGACACCTGTAGGCGACCTGCACGTCTTGATGATAATGAAATGATGATGAAGACACCCAGCCCCAGTGTCAGTGAAATTAGCCAATTATGGTTAAAATTCCCAACACTGCCGTGAATCGAACCTGGGCCCCTGTGACCAAAGGCTGCACGTTAACCATTTAGCCATGGAGCTGGACAATATGACCATTGAGGAACTTCCTGTATGCAGCTTTGAGTTGACAAGAATTTTATATCCTTGTTCCTCACACATGAGAGGATGAATTCTAGGTGATCCCGGCTTAAACTCCATGTGAGGAGGTATCTTAGTACAGAATCGTCTCCCCAGACATATCTTTCTGCAAAACCTTGCACTCTTAACAAATCAGAAATAACATTCATTGCAGTTATTTTCTTAGAGTTACAGAGGGACGAACTCTCAGTTAACATACTATTATTAGCATAACTTATGCATTTTTCAATTTCAGTACAGATTTTGGCCTTGTTGGAATATCTGTTGGCAGCCTTGGTTTGGTTACATTTAAGATGGCATGAATTAATTAAATCCAACGGAAGATTTAGGAACATTGCAAACTAAATGCTACTTCCACAATGAGTAAACACTTCAAGACCCAGATCACTGCAAAATTTATGGGTATTAGCCACAGAATTACTGAAGGTTTATGCACCTAAGGAAATGTTTATGTTTATATTTTCTCCTTAATCTATAACCAGTGTGCAGGCCTTTCACCTAGTTCTTCCAGGTATTCCACCTCAATAATATTTTCTTGGTCTGGAGCACCACCTTTTATGAGAACCTGCTTTTCTCCTAGGGAATTAATTGCAATTTTTATATTGTGAGCAGTATCAAGGAAAGTTAATGCCTTTTGCTCAAACTCCGCAGGATGGGGAAAAGAACACTGGGAGTTCACTCCAACAACCTTCATTCCTAAGGCTTTTAGTCGCAATCCCACACAGCTGCTGACTATATAATTTTCTTGTATGAGCCTGCCACTGATTGGTATTTTTGAACTACTATTCAGTGTATCAACCATAAAGTCTAATATCTCCTTAACCACTTCATACTCACCAGTGTCTAAATATCCCGGACCTAAGTCAACATGACACAAAACTGTTTATTGTCCCGCAGCAAGTTCTTCTTAACAGCCATTTCATTAAACATCTAAGTTCCGAGGGTCGATTGTGAAATAGCCCTAACTTTTCCTTTCTTTTAAAAACTCTGCCCAGTGACAAATATTTTGAAGATGTGGTGGTGTAAAAATTTCCTGAGGGATACTGGGGATATCATCGCATGGTTGGGTTGGCCTGAAGTCTGACAAGGTCTTGGATCACCCCTTGGAAATAGCTACCGTGAACATTGAGACCTGAATCATTATGTTTCTTGTGAAGACCGTCAATGATTTCTTGGTGATGGAAGACTTTCCTCCTGTTTCTCTTTGTGTGCTTTCCTATTCCTGGTAGCCTGCACCAATTGCTGCTTTAATTTCTTAGGGATGGGACAAAACCTGTAGTCATAGGTTAGGTGATTAAAAAAATAAAATTAAAACAACGTTAAAACAATGTCACCCCGATTACTACAATTTTAAATTGCATGATAAATAGGAGCAGCAAATTGTTAGGGAAAGATAATTTAAAACTACTTAATAGTCCCCAATTTATATACTTTAATTTTAACAGGTTGCCTCTGGTGGGTTTTTGCAGTTATGTTTTATTGGCAGTGAGCCCTCTATTTTCATTGTTTGCAAATGTGAGGGAAAATAAAATGCTTAGAACCATGTCATGTTTGACAGTAGTAGCCACTGGTCATTTGATACATGTACTTAACTTCGAAGTGTGCACAGCATAAAAGACCGTATTGGGTGGGATACAATTCGTCTATTTTCATCCTCACAACCCGTTGTTGTGTTAATTCCATGGTCTTTAAAAAGGAAATCAGAAACATGATAAAATGAATAATAACTCTGTTTCACAGTACTTCCCCTGGTCGAACATTAAAATGGGTTTAATATCAAACAGGAATTGCAAAAGCAATGTCAGTTTTAATTCAGTAACACTTAGTTAAAACAAAAGGTATCCTTGGATTAGTTACACTGATTAGGGCAGCCGTATGCTGAACATAGGGCTGGCATTCTTGAGACAACAGTCTGAACTTTTGCTTCTCAATTCATATGAAGTCCTGTCACAATGAACAATATATCTATATAGAGCAAGTGGCCACGCGGTTAGGGTCATACACCTGTGAGCTTATATTCGGGAAATAATGGATCGAACCCAGTGTTGGCAGCCCTGAAGATGGTTTTCCGTGGTTTCCCATAGGTTATCTACAAAGGTTATGGTTCATGTTGTTTAGGGCTTTTGACTTTCTTATGGGGTGGCCTGCCCTAGTCCATTTCTGGTGAGATACTGTGTGCTCAATGCCTGTTGTCTTCTGGATTGGCCCAGAACAAGTTCGTCACTTGTATTTCAGGTCTCAGTCTCATCCTTAGCTCTTACGATATGAAAGTGTCTGAGATGTGAGGAGTATGGGTCACGCCATTCCTAATACTGCCAGATCCTATAGGAAAAGGTCTGAAATAGCTGGCCTGTGTGTACAGTTCAGTGAATGTGAGAGACTGGTATGTAACAGCACTGTCTGGCTGGAAGAGCAAAGCTATGGGAAACTACCTTACACAATGTGAAGTTTTAAAAATTCTGTCAGATGCTGTCTAAGAAGCACTAAAACACTTTATGGAGCACTGTGTATTGGAAATTCAATGTTATGAAGAAGTCTAGGATCAAATATGTATTTTTAGTTGCAGTTCGTGAGGCACTATATAACTTTAGGGATCAGCACTGCGTGTTGATACTCCCAAAATTATAAAGAAATCATAGATCAAAAACGTAAATGTAGTACGGAGCAAGTTCTTGAATAGAAAGACATATGTGCAGAACGGCACTGCGATTATTTGAATTGCACATTTTATTTACCTGTGCATTATCTTTTATACTTATTTCGTGATTGGCAGGAATAACGGTCGAAACCGGTACCAATTATAATTAAGTAGGAATGTAAAAATTATATTTCTTATTTTAATATCATACATCGTCTTTTAACTTAATAGTGTGCAAATATACCACTAAATCAATTAAATATGTGCAGTTTTTGCATCTTTTGCAGTGTTAAATAATACCTATCAGCTTCATATCCATACTGGCAGTACTGAATTATACACCTACAAGACTTTACTACAACCTCCTAATCAACACTAACTTCCGGGTAACTTCACTGATAACTTCAGGCCAATCTACCAATAGGGAAAATCATGGACACTGCACTAATGCAATTCGTATCTTGTATTGAATATGAGGATCCAATAGAGTCCTATAAAGGTATAATTAACTTGTAGTGCACAAGCACTGACACATGTGGATTGGTGCAGTGTAATGAGTCTACATGAAACACATCCTTGTCTTATCATCATGGTTGAGATGCACAGTATGGAAGATATGACACATTTATTGTTCTTTGCCTCAGTGCTTAGACAGGCATGTTGTTCTATAGGTGTCAGTTCAAAAAATCTGCTACAGGCCACAATTATTACTATTATTATTATTATTATTATTATTATTATTATTATTATTATTATTATTATTATCATCAATATTCTGAATGGCTAAATTAAGATGAGAAAGACCATTCCTTGAAAACTTTGTTTCATTCTTATTCCAATAGCAAGACTCTTCCTTAATGGGGCTGACTGATCAAAAATCACCATCAAGGAGGTGAACTAAAAGTGAACCAACACTCAAATCAGGTAGCATTTTTGTATATCATGTAATAAGGCAATAAACTGATGATTGTATGTAAGAATGCATGTAGTATTTTGTACTGCATAAAGAACAGAGAAATCTTCCAGATAACTTCAGACCATGCTGCCAATAGTGGCAAACATGGACACCGCGCTAACGCAATTGTTATCCATGAGCACATTACGAAATGTCCTGTTAAAGGAATGGATACATACATACATACATACATATTCATTACAAACCATTATTCCTTTTGGTGTTCAGTCTGCAAGCCTCTCTGAATGTACAAATCACCACAAGAATCCCCTATTTCTAACTAGTTCCATGTCTCTTATCTTTAAATCATTAGAAACTGAGTCTAATCATCATCGCCTTGGTCTCCTTGTATTCCTCTTACCCTCCATGACCGACTCCATCATTCTCCTAGGTAACCTATCCTGATCCATTCGCTTTACATGACCCCAGCACGATTCGCTCATGACTACAGCTCCGCATCCATTGAGTTCAATCCTAACTTAGCTTTATTTCTTCATAACAAGTACCCTCCTGTCATTGTTCCCACCTGCTTTTACCAGCAACCAATCTTGCTACTTTTATGTCTGTTACTTCTAAGTTGGGAATAAGTTATATTGCGCCCACCGAGCTTTCACTCCCGTACAGCAAAGTAGGTCTGAAAAAACACCTATGTAAAATAGTTTAGTCCAGGAAATGACTTCATTCTTCCAGAATACTGTTGATTGCAACTGTGAGCAGACTGAATTAGCTTGATTCAAGTTCACTTACTATATTACCAGCCTGAGAGTGCATACATACTAAATATTTGAAATTATCTACCTGTTCCAACTTCGTATCCCCAATCTCTGGATATCTTACCTACTGACATCAATTTAGTCTTAGCAAAGCTAACATTCATACCATACTCATTGCACCTATTTTCAGGTTCCAAGGCTTTAGGCAACACCTGCCATTAACATATGCCAGGTGGCTCACTACTTTTTCACCTTACTGAATCCCTTCCTGCCAATTTATACCTTATAGCATATGATCTATGTAAAGTACGAACAACAAAGATTTTTCAAAATTCTGGCAAATATAGAAAATCTGATCCTGACAGTCCCGTTATGGTCTGATACCACACTGCTTTTCATCCTACTTCCTCTGAACTACTGACCTTACCTCCCTTCCAAGATGCCAGTAAACATCTTGCCTGGCATACTGCTTATTAAGATACCTTGATAATTGTTGCAATCCTTCTTCTTTGCTTGCTTATAGGTAGGTGCAAATACAGCTTTCATCCAATCTGTAGGTACCTTACTAACACTCCATGATAATCTTATTTTATGAAGGCATTTCAACCCGTCCTTCCCAATATACTTCACCATGTCAGGTCTAATTTCATTTATTCCTGCTGCTTTACCACAATGGAGTTTATCTACCATCCTTTCCAATTCCTTAAGAATAATTTCACCAACATCATTGCCTTCTTGACACAAGAGTTGAGAAACAATAGGGATTGCAATTAATATATGACACAGCAATTTTGCAGAAAAAGGACTGTGTTCTATATTCGTGAGAATTAATTTGATGAGTGTGTTGCTGTACTGCCAGAATGGGCTAAAGATTTTATTGTTGAAGAGAGACATTATGAAGGGGCTAGAGGTAAAAGTTACATTCTACCTCATCGGGGTGTATTTAGGGACAGTGCGACGATGTGAATTAGGCCCATATTCAACGTATCCAGTAAAAGGAAAAGGGAGTTGTCACTGAATGACTGCATGACAAAGGTCCAAACTTAATTGAACTTATTCCCTCTGTTCTGTTCAGGTTGAGAGGCCAGTGGGTGATAGAATATTACATGTTGGCACTCACATGTTACTGCTGAACTTACATGAAATATTTTCGGTTATACAAGGACGAAGGATAGGCCAGATAATGCTGTCAAGGTGTACAAGATGAAAAATGGCACAAAGCTAAGAAGGTGGATACTGATTCTGGAACTCTATCAGAAAACAGAATAAAAGATGCTCTTGATACTGAAAGTAAAGAGGAAGGGGTGGATTATGCTCTTTAGATTTGCTGTGTATAGAGCAGTGCACTTGGAACTGGGCATCAATTTCATAATGAATGGATTTTTACTGAGTTTTTGACAGTTCATCACTCGATGAGAAAGACCAAAAGTGTTTACAAAAACAATGGAACAAATTTCACTGTTACAGATAATTTGTTGTGAAGTGTCAACTAAAACCACACAGAAAAATAATCCAAAATGCAGCAGGCTGGTGTGTTGGTTGGTGGCAAATTCTGATTCAGATAGTAAAGAGAAATTTGAGATGTGTCCTTGGGACAGCTACACTGTGTTGCGAAGAGATGATGACAATACTGTGCGAGTGTGATGCCGTCGTTAATTCCCGTCCTCTTACCTAGTTGCCTGAGAAGCACGATGATCTCCTCCAACTTTCAACTTCAAGTATTTTGCAAGACAATGTCTGCTTGGCAATACTAGATCTAGATCAACTGGATTCTGTGAACTTATCAAGGAGATTTTGATTTCTACTACAGCTGCAACAAGATTTTGAGAAGAGACCTAAGTCAGTTGATCCTGATGCAGAATAAGATGTCTATAAACACTGGAGAAGGGGATGTGGTGCTGGTTGCAGCTGATGGGAAGAACTGGATCGACTGGCCATTAACACGGGTGCTGGGAGTGTATCGTGCGAAAGAGTTTGAAGATTTGTGTAGTTGAAAACATTGTCAGGTGAGGTGATCAGTCTACATCAGTGACTTCTGCAACTGTGAAGGAGAATGCTGACGACTGTCCCAGTAGCTTTCACTCTCATGAACAGTCTGACTCATCACTCCTCAAAGTGGTATTATGACAGCACGTCTACTGCTTCATTTGAATATAAAAAATGATTAAATCTAAGTGATTTACAAGAAATGTGAAGTTCCTCTGAGGTAGAAAGAAAGTTTCTCACAGCCTGAAAAGATATCTCCCTCATGAATCCTCCTATCAAAATAGTGTAATTGAGCAGAAAGTTTTACAAATAGATTTCCAGTGAGGTTGGTAGATTTCAAATACGGTTGGCCACGTACATTATTGGGAGTGTAAAATCACTGTTTCAGTCTTCACATAAATCCCCATTCAATTCACAGATGTTAAAATAATACTGAACCTAAAAACTATCCATGGATAAGAAGACTCTAAATGTGTGTTCAAATACATCCGGTAGTTTTTCAGTAAAAAGAGCTCAAACGACAACAAAAATAAAGGCAAGACCCCCTAAGCTAAAAAATATTTAGGGATCATTACTACACTTGAAATGGATAATTAAAAGAGAATGCTGCCAAAATAATCAATATATAGATACACATTTGTTACAAATTTTTCATATAGATTACAGTCATTACTATTACAGTTATTACTATTGCAGTCATTACTAATATGCATGGTTTATCAGTCCATGGACTAGAATGATGCAGCTTTCCATGTCAATTTATCCTGTTCTACGAGCCTGTTCTTCTCTAAGTAGTACAGTGTTTTCCCTAGACATTTTGTCAGCAAGGTACCAGGAATGAGTGGCTAGGTGCGGAATACTGTGCACTATAATGGATATGAAAAATTGTCATTTATTCCCCTCGTGGCATTCATATTAACAGACGGGTAACAGTAACTGCAATATATAAATATTTTAGTATTTTTAAACTGAATAAAACAACAGAGGATTTTGAACTTCTTGTGTTCTACTTCTCATTCATAATCACTCAATACCAGGGATTACTATTCCATTGCTGTGGAGTTCCATACAGGTTTGTAACATCATTCAAAACCACTAAACATTTAAACTCCGATGTAATTATACTGAAAATGATGATTGATCATTCAACTAAACAGTTTTTCAGCATGTAATTAGTGCATAACTAGGTTATGTTAGCTGGGTGGTCTGTAACCATGCCACGGTACTTCACCCATGAAGAGGTCTTAGAGATAGCTCAGTAGTTGAACTAATATTTACTACAATTCTTTTATCACATGAACATAAACCTCTAGACTTGATCCCAAACTAAATTAACGAAATCCTGCAGGAATTTGTTTCTCAAAAGGTAACAATCAGAAGGTTGTTATAACATTCCTTCAGTTGTGCTAGATTGCACAGAACATTAATAAAGCTGGCCCAGTGGTTTAGGGGGCAACGCATCCACCTGTCAACTGGCAGCCCCAGATTCGATTCCCAGCCGGGTTAGGGGTTTTTATTTGTACAGTCAATATCCCTGGCCTGGGAACTGGGTGCTTGTGTCATCCTTACCTCACATTGAACACTGTACACTTCCTCCATTCCAATTACGCACAGGTTCATATCACATGTTGCAAGAAGGGGCAAAAGATCTCTATAGGTCAATGGCCCGTACAAAGAGTATTAAGAAAATATAATAAATAAAGTTGTTGCAGTACCTACAGCCACACAATCAGGTTAGGTGATACCAGTGTTGTAATATCATGGAAGTAAAGGAGGTGGTCTACTCTTTTGCCATTAATTGGTTTTTCAGTGCAGTTTAAGGTGAATTTTCATTTCAATGGAGTACCTCAAAATCTCATTATCCACATGAGAGCTGTAAATTCCTTCCCTAACAGGGAATAATTGTTCTTCTCTTCTAGATTTTTCCCTCTGTGCAATCTCAAAAGCAACACTTTAGGAAGCCTTAAGAGTATTGTGACAGTGGAAAATCCAATTATCAAGGTTAACCAACAATGTTACAAAATCTTTTCAATCAGGAGAAAAGATGAGTAAAAATCAATATTGAGCAATGTCCCCATATAAATGTTAATTTAAATCTGTTGGTGCCAAAGAGGAAAATATAGAATTATCAATATTGCATTAATGGACTCAATACCTTCATGATTTTAGGCAAAAAAGAAGCAACCAGTCACAATCACCGTAGAAGTTTTACCTAATGAGAAAAATGTCTGTATCACTGATAGGATCCAGAATCAGCACTATGTTTCAGGTACTCATTACTCATACTCATTGGAAATCTCACTGGGGCCTTGTAGGTAAGATAAAGAGGCTCATTCTTTACAGAATAGGACCTGTTCAGTTAATTTACACTGAAAATAATCAGTGTGGGGAAAAATAATGAATACAAGGTTCCAATACCAACAACTATCCAATATTTCCAATAACAATGAATGACATCCAGCATCCACTACGGGTGACAGTTTGGTCTGCGCCGTCAATATATAATCAGTTTCTAATATTGTACAATTATTTCACTAGTACATGTTTCGAGAGACACAACTCACTTCATCAGCGATTTCTACAACACAAATCAATATTCCCCACACTTTATGGTCTAACATAATTCATCTACACAAAAGACATCATCTATATATACTATTATTTATAACACATACACACATAATGACCATTTTTTATAATGTTTGTCGTAATGGAACACTTTAGAAATTTTTTTTGCTATTGGCTTCACATCGCACTGGCACAGATAGGTCTTATGGCGATAATGGGATAGGAAAGGGCTAGGAGTTGGAAGGAAGCGGCCATGGCCTTAATTAAGGTACAACCCCAGCATTCTCCTGGTATGAAAATGGAAAATCACAGAAAACCATCTTCAGGAATCCGACAGTGAGATTCAAACCCATTATCTCTTAGATGCAAGCACACAGCCGTGCGCCCCTAACCGCAGGGCCACTTCGCCCGGTTTAAAACATTTATAGAAAGTTCAACTGGTTATTCATATGTTATGTAACACTTTAAAACATGTGTTAAAATGTCAGATTGTTTCCTTAGCAAAATCGATCAGTGATAAAATATTTCTTGCTACTGTTTTTTCTGTTGGCCACTTAAACGTAGGCCTATTAAAAATTAACTTTTTTTTTGCTAGTTGTTTTATGTCGCACCGACACAGATAGGTCTTATGGCGACGATGGGAGAGGAAAGGGCTAGGAGTGGGAAGGAAGCGGCCGTGGCCTTAATTAAGGTACAGCTCCAGCATTTGCCTGGTGTGAAAATGGGAAACCACGAAAAACCATTTTCAGGGCTGCCAACAGTGGGGTTCGAACCTACTATCTCCCGAATACTGGATACTGGCCGCACTTAAGCGACTGCAGCTATCGAGCTCGGTAAAAAAATTAACTATCATACTGCCAAAGTTTATATTTTTGCCTTGTTATTCTCAGAACACTTTTTAGAATGAACTGGTTTACCATTGAATTATTTCACTTCCTAAGAAATAAAAGTGTAATTCATTATATCAAGTCAGATGGAACCTTTCCTTGTTGGTGTAGGGCTGGAATTATTATTAGCTCTTCTTACTGTAAATTATCAAAGCGTACGAAGACTACCCGCTCACCAGCCTAACACTTATGCAAACTAGCCTTAAAGGTTCTGAAACACTAAGATGACAGAAATTGTTCCTGCAAGAGGCTAATGTATTTGAGCACCTTTAATACAATCAGGATGGTAAAGGATTAAATATGCCAAGTTGAAACCAGCAGGTGAGCCATCCACAACCTGAGCTACTCAGACTGCCATTTTTCCTGACATAAGCTACAAAGCAAAGAGAGATGAAGAGAAACCCACTTCTTCAGCTTTCAGACATGCTGTGCCACATAAAAGGTGCATACATGTAAATTCTGCTTTTATTTAATCACAAAAAATATACTTAGTCAATCTGAGATCAGTAAACAAATATATATGTGCCTTTTAGAACAGACAGCAAGATACTCATGTATCTCCTGAACATCAGATAAAGGTAGAGTTATGTAACCAGTTGAACTCAGATGACTGCTAAGGGTTTAATTGTAATCACTATAAAGTTACCTGGAATTATACTTACGTATAAAGTATTTGAAGTTTCCTCTAAGCAAATTGGTTCCTCTTTTATCTTTACTTCCAAGTCCATTTTAAATAGCGTGAGAAGGTTTAGACGGTTTTGGGATGTAGATGATCTCCACAGACCTTGCACTGAAACATGAGCAACAAACACTATTATTGCTATATTGTAGTCAAGTCTGTAGTTTTCGGTGACTGTTGATATTGTGTTCATAGCCACAGGACCTCCAGTTTTACCTGGAAAATGAACCTCAAAGGATAAACATTTTCACTGAAAGAACATCCCACACCCACACAATGGGATTAACTTGCACACCCCTTATGTAGAGAGTGTGGCTATGCAACTTGCATATCGCCCACTACACTGGGAGTGTAATGACTGGTTTGATGAACCTACCTTCCTTTTTATGACTTGTTTACATCACATTGACCAAGATAGGACTTAAGGCATTATGGCTAGGAATGGGAAGCAAGTAACTGTGGCCTTGAGTAAGGTAGAGTCCCAGCATTTCTTTGGTGTGAAAATGGGAAAACACAGAAAACTGCCTCTAGGGCTGCGACTTCCTTCACACTCGTAATCTATAATCTTCATTTCCGTATTGACGAATTGCACAATTAAAAATAGGAGAGGATTTCCACCAATCAATACTTATTTATTGCATATATTAAACTACAGGACCGGTTTCGACCTCATATACAAGGTCATCTTCAGCTGAACCATACATATTTATATAATGAAGCTTTGATTAAGATTGTGTTGTTAAAGGAATGCTACATGATGATGATGTACATTTAGTCACATACAAATGGGGCACGTCTTAGCGTGAACTGGCGGATATGTCATTCTGTACAATATTGCAACTGTATGTCTAAAATATTATGTTGAAGGTCTTAAAATTAGTGTATAAAATATGTCTTTACTTAAACTAACTTATATATATATGTACAAGATAAATACAACATATATATAATATATAATATATAATACATAATATATAATATATAATATATAATATATAATATATATGCATGAAGTGTTTTATATATTGTATCTATCTTGTACATATATATATATATATATATATAAGTTTAAGTAAAGACATATTTTATACACTAATTTTAAGACCTTCAACATAATATTTTAGACATACAGTTGCAATATTGTACAGAATGACATATTCGCCAATTCATGCTAAGACGTGCCCCATCTGTATGTGACTAAATGTACATCATCATCATATAGCATTCCTTTAACAACACAATCTTAATCAAAGCTTCATTATATAAATATGTATGGTTCAGCTGAAGATGACCTTGTATATGAGGTCGAAACCGGCCCTGTAGTTTAATATATGCAATAGATAAGTATTGATTGGTGGAAATCCTCTCCTATTTTTAATCATTCCTTCACACTCCTCGCCCTTTTCTATCCCATCATTATCATAAGTCTTATCTGTGTCATTGCAACGTAAAGAAAAAAGTAACAAAAAAACAAAGAAATACTACAAACAAACATTCAAACTATTCATTTCTTGCTGAAGATGGAATTTAATTCCTGAAAATCGGTTATTTGTGCTAATACAGACTGTATCGTATCGTATCGTATCGTATTTATTAATGAACATAACAGGCGTTCAGCCCCGAATACATGTTCACAATAATAATAAATAAATAAATACTAACTACTGCTACTGTACACCTTAGCCATGCCATGAAGCCCGTCAGATACCCCGGAAACGTGACCTCACGGTAGTCATCCTCCGTCTCTTCATGCCACGTCCCGCTACTCCCCTGTCTAATTCTAAATTCACACTTTCACAATAGAGCATAATACTAAGTAACTACTACTACTACTACTACTACTACTATCCGGCCATGTCATCACCCTTGGAGAGAGAAAGGCCACCCTCCCGTCGATGAAACGGCCGGCCCTCTCCCTGGGGTCTAACTATGGACCCCCATAATCCTCACAGATGACAATGTGATTCCCTCTCACCAATCCAATGAGGCCCATCCACTTAACTGGCGCCGCTCCCTTCTCCTATTCCTCTATTCCCATCTTATCTTCTTAACTCTAATCCGCGTGGGCCCCTCCCAACCCTTCTTTATACATGACTAGGGAGAGAAAACCACATGCCATCCTGCACTCCTTTGGGCGCGCCATGGAGTCCATCAGATGCTCCGGAAACGTGCCTTCAAATATAGGTCACCACGGCAGCCATCCTTTTTCCCCATGGCACGTCCATACTTCTCTCCTAAAAAATACTCAATTCCTAAGCCACCCTACACTATCACGTCAAATAAATAATTAGATGAATAAATAAATAAATAACTAAATATAAAATACCCCCTACCCACATATAAAATAATAATAGTGATGTCAATTATAATAATAATAATAATAATAATAATAATAATCATAATAATAATAGTAATAATAATATTAATAATCAACTGGCCAACGGTAGATTCCCTCTATGAACCGTTTGCCTTACTTACAGTAAATAATAAACATAAAATATCACATATGCGATCCCGGAGCAAGACTACACCTTCCACCAACTGTCCTTGTTTACTCAGCACATTCCCACAACGCCATTGTTTTTCTGCTTGACCTACTCTGCTTAGGTGTGCTCAGGCCAACCATGCCTATGTTTACCTTACACCTCACCTGTCGCAACTTATTCTTCCTTAACCAAGCTTGATCCACTTAAGGACCGCAAAACCACAATTTTCTTACTCTCACACATACACATAGACCGCTATGCCAACTTCTCTAATTACAATCTAGTTAACAGACATACTTCTACTCTCACCACATTTTAACAATGAATACCCCATCATCACAACATTTCAGCCTCCACAAATAAATACCATAATAATAATAATAATAATAATAATAATAATAATAATAATAATAATAATAATAATAATAATAATAAACCACTCAGATCACCAAAAAAAGAAAAAGAAAAAGAAGAAAAAATTATCGTATCCCCTGGGCATGTCATAAGGCTTGTTTGGACACTCCGGAAACGTGAAACCCCTAAAGTAGAGCCACCACAGCAGTCATCCTCAGAGCCTCGTGCCATGCCCCTCATTCCATAGAATTAACACCCCAGAATCAATAGAGTAGAACTACAAAAAAAGAGAATCATAGTAATAATAATAATGAAAGTAATAATAATAGTAATAATAATAATCTATGTATAAGAGTATTATTCGTAACAGTCATTTGCTGTAGCAGTCTCTTACTCAATATTCAAGCATGCCCCTCAAGTGTCCTTATTTCGTTCTGCGCTTTCGTCACTTTATTGTTACTGACCTACACCTAATCAATACTGCAAACAACACCACTCAGCATTTATGCCAGACACCAATACAACACTAACATTGCTTTCAATCTTTCAGATTCCACCTCCTATAGTAAAGGAAAATTATAACAACAATATTCCGTCATTACATTCCAATCCCTCATACCACAGCTTTTACCAATCCGCATCATAATAAAATTTACCTCTCCATCTCCCAAAAATTTCGGCAATGAATAACAAATACCAATCACGCATATACCAACACCTCTCCAACCTCATATTTCTTCCCCCTCTCCATACAAACAAACCAAAATTTACAAAATGATAATAAACTCACCTCTCTCCAGCTCCAAAAATTAAATACTCATACCAGACACAAATACAATAATACCACCTCCCAAATCCCACTAAATTAGCCGTCACAAATAAATACCATCATAACTTTCAACTCAACTAACGCCACCTCCATCTCTTACCTCTTCTACAATCATGCCCTTAATTACTTACTTACTCGCTATATTATTGTTTTTTGCTTCTTGTTACAATACCCTCATTACTTCTCGCAACTCTCCACATGTCCGTTAAGTTTCTATTTCTCCCTCCGCTAAAACTCTCATTCTGTTCGAAAATCTCACGGGTTAACTCTGGCCTTACATTTTTACCCTGATCTTGCCTTACTACACCACTACACTCGGCTCTCTCAGCTTCTTGTTGCTCACTCTCCTTGCCCCCATCACCCATTTGTTCTTTCTCACTTCGCCTCTCTACCAGCACTTCTTCACACCGAACACTGTTATTGGTCACTTTAGCACTTGGCACTTCTCCCTGCCTCTCTTCACACGGTACAATGATACTTCCGGTATTTTGCCTACCATCTCCACTAATCGCTGCACTACTCTCTTTTTCTTCAGCCTGCTTTGACTTCATCCCTACGTCCATCCTCAGCACACTGTTATTTGTATTTCGCCTCATTTGCCTACAGTTTATTGCACTACTCTCCTTTTCCTCATCTTGTTTTAACTTCAATTCTAAATCCATCAATCTATCCACAGACCAGATCCTCTTCCAGCTTCTGTCTGACACCACTAGATTTTGACCTCTAATAGTTGCCTTCAGCCCCTGTTTTACAGCCAGTATCCTGTGTTTTCTGAGTATCCTCTCTTTTTTGATCGCGTCACTTCCCACGTCTCTCTTTATCCATATTTTCTCCCTCTGTACGTTTCCCGCATTTGTTAACACAACATCCGCCATCAACGTTGAAAACAATTGTAACTTTATAGGCCTGTTGCCTCTAGTTCTCCCCATTCTCTGCACATCATCAATATCTACTTCACTAAAGTTTATTTTCATTTTTCCCTGTATTAGATCCACTACTTTATAAGTTGTAAGTACTTTGCCTTCTCTCGACTCCTCAGGCACTCCATAAATAAACAAGCACTTCTTCCTTCTGTATAAAGTATTTGCTTCCACTTCTGCTTTCAGCTTGCAATTCTCCTCTTCAAGTCGTCCTACTTTTTCCCTTAATGCTACCACTTCCTCGGTGTTATTTCTCGCCTGTACAGCCATGTCGTCCGTTTTTTCTCTTATCCATACTTCCATTTTTTCAATCTTACTGGTTTGTTCTTCAATCATCTCTTTTATTTGCCCGAAAGGGCAAACTTCTGTCAACACCTCTCTTACAGCTCTTTTGATAGCGTCCATATTTTCCCTATCCTCATTTCTACCAGATGACGGGCCTGGGTTCAACTCGACCCCCCAATACATAGTAAAATTATAATCACTGCTGCCGATAACAATAGTTCTCCTTTCCTCTCCATATCCATTTTACACCCACCTGGCTTCTTTTCTTCTTTCTTCATTTTCCTCCGCCATCTTCCTATCGTCACTCTGTACTGTTCTATACCAATCATTGTCGGCCCACTTCTCGGCGACCTTCCAACACTCCACACTCTCGAACTCCACTCCCCTCCCGGGACCCACAGCTCACTGCGACCTCCTTCGTCCGTGGCTTAGGCAAGACTGTGTCATTTCTTGCTGAATTTGCAGGGCAAGTGATACACTTTTAGCCACTGTGAAGACACAATCCCCGCGCCCTGCCCCCCGCTAGCTCTATTTTGTACTGCTCAATATAAACCTCACTCTCTCTACACTAGAGTCTAGCGGTGATTCAGACACAATATAAAATTTGAAAGTCACCATTAGGAATGTTCTGATATAGTACATTCATTTTTGTTTTCAATCCACAAACACTCGGATGGAAAGTGGAGAGCCCAGTCTTATTCATAACACTTACAAATTATGTAAATCATCCTGGATGTTAAAAACAATTGGGGGTAATCCCTGTGCCTTATGTATTTTAATAAGTCAGTTTCTTATACAGATATAGCCTTAGTTTGTCTCTCGACGTACAGTAATCACCTGGGCTAGCAGCCGCTTTAACAGCTACCATACAACAAGTTGTATTCAGTAGCAGTTTAGCCAGATTCCTTACTGATAAAACAAATTACTTGACAGAGGATAGCCAGGTACTCATTGGCAACTTTATCCAAAAAGTTGCAACCATTATTGATTATGCTACAATATATACTGTATGTCCATTACAACAAAACATTCTGAACTGGCTATGAACACCTTCAATATTATCTTAATGAGCATACATGAATCAGAATGCTTCCAGAACTGACTGTTAATAATGGTTTGTTGGAATCAGTAAATGGTATTTGTGAACTGTATCAATGCCATCTATGAATTGTTACAAAACATTAAACAAAGGATGATGGAAGAGCTCACTATTCCAATGAGAAGTACTGCATTTAGTTACACCATTTACTGGTCGAATCAAATGTGCATGTATACAACATGCAGTCCCTGGTATTCAACGCACATTGGCTCCTGAAATGGTTCTGAATTTAGTTAGAACAGCATAAATTCAGAACTCACAGTTCAGAAGCAGTTCTGAATTTCTTTTTAAACAGCATGTACACTCGCACCAAAAAAGTATTGGCACAGACACCTTTTGGCACATAACACAATTGTATAAATATTAGGAACATTGTATTTGTACCACTAACCCTGTCTGGCTCCATGGCTAAATGGTTAGCATGCTGGTCTTTGGTCACAGGGGTCCCTGGTTTGATTCCCGGCAAGGTCGTGAATTTTAACCTTAATTGGTTAACTTCGCTGGCACGGGGGCTGGGTGTTTGTGCCGTCTTTATCATCATTTCATCCTTATCATGACGCGCAGGTCGCCTACGGGAGTCATATCAAAAGACCTGCATCTGGCGAGCCGCACTTGTCCTCGGACACTCCCGGCACCAAAAACCATACGCCATTTCATTTCACAACTAACCCTTACTCAATAAAGGAAATAATTTGTATAAACTCTTTCCTACACACAACATAAACACATGTAATCTATTAAATTAGGGTTTTCTCTTGCTCAAAAAAAGTATTGGCACACTGTATGTCATCCGTTATTGAGCTTTACAGATAGCGCTGCATCTACTAGATTTGTGAAACCGGAGTTGACAAGCAGTTCAGTCGCTTGCGTAACGCTAGTGTATGGGTCATTCACTAATCACGATGAATCCGAGGGCGAAGGAGCATTCCATGTCGTCTAAAACAAAGGCTGTTTTATTGCATTCGCAGGTCAAAAGTTACCGTGGAATTGGTAAAGAACTTTCTGTTACTTATTCAACAGTGTGGGCAATCATCAAGACGTTCCAATAGACTGGTACAACAGATAATAACCGCAGATCTTGATGTCCAAGTGTTCTTATATGTAGGGAACATCGAAGCATAGTTCGTCTCGCAAAAAAAGCGTCCTTTAAAATGCAGTGTCAATTGTAGTGGATATCCAGTCAACATCCAACAAACAGGTCTGTCCTCAAACTATTAGGAATGTTTTGAATGCAGCTGATATTCATGGGAGATCTTCTAGAAATAAACCATTTATTTTGGAAGTTAACCATAGGAAACACCTCCAGTTCGCCAAAGAATTTGTCAATCGAATTTTAAAATTGTGTGACATTTTCTGACGAATCCAAGTTTAACTTGTTTGGATCTGATGGAAATGTAAAAGTGTAGTGCAAACCAAATACAGAGCTCCAATCACAAAATCCCCTACGTACAGTAAAACATGTGGGAAGAAGCATAGTGGTTTGGGGATGCATGGGAACTTGTGGTGTTGGTGACTTGGCAATTATTGAAGGTGTCATGTATCATCGTATATATACTACCGATGTGTTGCGAGGCCACTTATGTAGCAGTGCACAGAAACTGGGTCTTGATGGCATCTTTTACTTTCATTAAGACGACCCGCAACATACCACGCTACGAAAGCAGGAATGGTATATTATAATGCACCAAGAAGAGTTTTCACTCCACACAGAGCCCTGACTTACCCCAATTGAGCATCATTGGAATCAGTTGGAGACAAAACTTTGAAAGTGTCATTCTACAGGGAAGCACGAATTTCAGACCGTGTTGTTGGGTCTCAGGAGAGATAACTCGCAACATGGTTCCCTCCATGCCAAGACGTCTACAAGCTGTCATCAGTGCCAACGGTATGCACACAGGCTACTAGACTTGAGTTACGTGAATTACAGAGACTTTAACTTCATTTCCTTACAGGTGTGCCAATACTTTTATGATGGGTAGAGCAACTGATTTTGTTTTGTAAACAATTATTTTTGTTGCGAGAAACTAATTAGAGTCGAAGAACCTTATATTTAGAACTGTACATTTCAATAAATATGTTGGTGTCTTAGCGTCACCTTTATTTGTGAGGAATTTGTATATAGTGGTAGGTGTGCCAATACTTTTTGGTGCCAGCGTATACTACTGCGCATGAGCAGGCTATTCAGAATCAATTCGGTACCATGTTGGAACAAATTTGCATGTATTATCACTAAGAATTGTAGCTGAGGTATACTTAATGTAGGCAGCCTACAGTCGGCTGAAAAACATATTTATCTGCAGCTAATATTTTATGTTTAAATACGAACTGAACAATACAGCTTAGGTACCTTATTTCCTGTCACGTAAAGTACGATATAAAGTACTTACGGAGATGTAGAAGACTTAGAATCCTTTGAACACGGCGTAAAACGTAAGAAACTGCAATTACCTGATGTAGAAAATCTTAAGAGATACAGCACAATCCACAGAATAAACCTGCACAAGCAGCCGCAATTATGTCCCACATGCACAGAACAAAACAAATTGATTCGGACATTAAATAACAACAAGCCAACCACTTCGAAAGTAAACCAGAAATAGCGAATAGGTCTCCTCACAAATTTATAACCAGTGCGTCGTTCCTTGACGGTATACATACACAACCGGTAAAATTCACTTATCTCCAACTAACTACAGAACATGGATAGAAATCAAAAGTCATCTGGGACAACGAACACCAACCAATACACTCAGACCATAAGACAAAATATACATGGTGTGCGTACGTACCGGGAGACGGGAGACGAATGGGAATCAGAAGCGTACACCACCAATTATTGCCACTACGCTCATAGGTTGTCTAGCATACAAGTTGGCTGTTACGCTTCATTGGCGCCAGCATTATTTCTGCTGAATCGGCACCCGAGGTCAGTGACCCAATGACGTCATGACAACGTGACCGTGACATCAAGAGCACGTGGCCTTGTTTGTAAACAAAAGCACGTGCTTTTGATGGCTGTCATCTTGACAGGCCCTAACCCCACTTTTTTGGACAAGAGAACGTCGCTATCCTCAATGCTGCCACCTTGATAGGTCCTAACCTTACTTTTTGTGAACAAGTGAACGTAACTAACCTCACTACTGCAAACTTAACTACGTGAGACGCGGGTTTAAACAGCTGTCAAGATGTGAGCTGCAATCTTGACAGGTCCTAACCACGTGCACTTGTTTGGTGCGGATTTGGAACAAGTAAACGTGGCTAAACTCACTGCTGCCATCTTAACATCTTAAACAGCCGTCAAGATGACAGCTGCCATTTTGACAGGTCCTAGCCACGTGCACTTCTTTGGCGCGGATTTTGAACAAGTGAACGTCGCTAATCTCACTTCTGCCACCTTGACAGGTCATAACCTTACTGCTGCCATCTTAACCATGTGGGCGCGGGATTTGAACAAGTAACAGCTGTCACGATGACAGCTGCCGTCTCGACAACTCGTAACCACGTGCACTTGTTTGGTGCGGATTTTGAACAAGAGCCCTTCGCGACATCCCCCTTCTCCGACACTACCTTAGACGGGGCCTAACCTCAGAGTATTATAGTTTTTACGCTAACTGCCCTTCTAGACATACACCCTTCCCGATACCATCTTGGAGGGGGCATAAGAAGTCAAGTCATTGCATTATGTCTCCATCTGACAGTAACGACCAAGTCTAAACATGTATAACCATGACGACGTGATCTTGTGCTTAAGGCTTTACGTCTCCTACGGGACTGAGTTCGTGCGATACTAAGCTTATTCTGCTTTTAACATGCAGCGATGACGTCGACATGGTTATGCATGTTTAGACTTGTTCTTTATCAAGGTCACTCTCTAGTAAACTCAAGCCTTTATAGATAGTATGACTGTGAATTTTTAAAGTCTCTGATATACTGTGATAGAGAGTAGAGCGCTTCATTCCTTCATGACAAGAACATTCATAGTTAATGTACAAGGTTTCAAAATAAACGGCAACAAATTTGTGTTTAAAGAGAGGGCTGTGTTGGATTGCACTGGGTTGTGGGCGCCAAATTTAGGTCTGCAGTGGAGCAGGAACATGGACCTTAAAAGTAACAAGTATCAAACCACTTGCCGCCTTTGAAATGTGGTTGCACAGAAGAATGCTTAGAATACCCTGGATAGATATGATAACAAACGATGAAGACCTAAGGAGAGCTAGGGCGAAGCAAGAACTAATAACAACTATAAAAGTTCGCAAAACAGCTTATCCAGGCCACATATTAAGAGGAAACAAAATATGGCCTCATAAAACTCATTCTCCAAGGTAAAATAGAGGGCAAACGGCGAGTTGGCAGACCAGAGATAACATCGTTACACAACATCAAGCAGTGGACCGGTATTCAGAGAAATGAGAGACTCTTCCGTGTAGCAGAAAACAGAAAAACTTTCTCCAGATTAATCGCCGGCGTCTGGGCAACCGGATATGGCACTTGAAGAAGAGAAGAAAAAGTGGGAAGATAAAGGAATACCTTATCGCTTCCTATCTTAAATCATGGACATTCTGATTCATGCAAGTCGATAATTTCACTCGTTGATGGTAGATACTCACGCAACCATTTCTTCTTTCATAACCCTTAAAAAAACAAGATCTGCTCTTAACAAATAGGCATTCATGATCGAAAACTCTTTACAAGGAGCATAGTGGAGGAACAATTAAACAGTCTTTATGGATTGCGTGCATGCTCTTTGATTGGTTGTGTTGCAGTGCATGTCGGGAGATGAAAAACATATGTAAATTACAGTGTCGAAATGGCGTCAGTGTGAAAGAAACATTTGTAGAGTAAAGACATCATGTCATTTCTATCCGATACTAAGTGTAATGCAGTTGAATGGGCTATCGTAACGTTGTATGCATGCAAAAAGAAACTAAACACTTTTACCCAAGAAGATTTGAATGCATTACCAAAGGCATTTTTTGTTAATATAGCTGCGAATGCTGTAAAGAAGATCTGGGATAATATGCCTCATAAGTGGACTCAAGACCCTATTTTGTCAAAGCTTCAAACGTGTAGTTTACATCATGAACAAGTGAGTTTTGAGCCACACCCCGCACGCACAAATTCCTGTTCACTGTGCATAATATAACATCATTGGCTAAAAACTGAGGCCTCTCGGCAGAAAAAAACGAAGAGACTAACTTTCAGAACAAAATACCAAGAAATTCAACAAATAACAAGGGAACATTTATTGAATTAATAGAAAGAAGAAATGGAGAAAGTAAATGAATTTGAAAATAGGGAAAGATTATCATTATGAAATTTATACATACGTAACTCCCCTTTTACAGAGATGTAGCAATAGTGTCATTGTGACGGTATACCATCATTCAGAATCGAATTATATTACAATCAGTTGAAAGGCTTATAAGCGGGCGATTACATTCAAATTATCCCCACACAAACACGACGCAATCCACACAGATCATTAAAGGGTGTCTAATTTTCCAACTGTTGTTAATTTCACCTACTCAATTGATCTCCACTCCCGCGTGTCACACCTCTCTTCTTTTATATCCCTTATTTGTACAAAAATCCGTCACCCCGCCCCCCCCCTCCAAATAAAACTATACTCCTACAAGAGCAGACTAAAGGAAATAATTATTCGTGGAACTTCCGGAGTAGATTTAAAAGGAGCACGAATACGAACTACAAGGAAAAGGAAAGGTGAAGGCCATTAGCTGACATAAATTGCCCTGAGTCCTCACTATCTCGGAGGTATTTCAAATTCACACCACTCACAATAGATTGCTTCATGAAGGAACTACAATATCCAGTACCTAACAACGCGATACACAAAAATACTCGTATTTGCCCCAGGTTGCAGACGAGGGGAGAGCCCAAATTTTTTACACACTGCTTGGATTTAGATTCCCTGCTGAGAATTGCACCTAGGACTTACATTGTGCTTGGCACCATTTAGGCCACATTTATATAACACTTTAAGGAAAACTTAGACCAACTACACTTAGAGACGTTACCTAATTTCCCACAATTCCAACATTCCGCTACATCAGTCTTCTTATCAACAATTAAATTAGAATTTCGGACGGCATTAATAGTGCGACGAGTAGGAGGACGAATTTCAACTTACGATCGGAACTTTCAGGAGAACGGGTTGAAGAAGGAATCGCACCAAAGGAGACAGTTTTTGACAATGCATGATACGTGACATCAGGGAACGAACAATCAGAAAGCACGGGAGGCGGACGTCACAATTTATTCTGATAAACGGTTGTCTCAAACTCGCGACCCAAACTAGTGATTTCTTTCACGCTCTCAACCTGTGATTGTTTTATGTCAAGTTTTTAATCGGGGGCCAGGTTTCGATCAAACTGATTAAATACTACCGATTCGGAGGCCTTGAAACACAAGCGGTTGAATAGCGTTAAAATTCCAGTGGTATAGTCGTCAATGTTCTCTCCTACTGCTTGAGTTCTTCTGAAAATTTCCTGTTTCAAGCAGTAGTCCATATAGGACAAACCAAATCTCAGTTTTATTTGCCAAACAAAATCTCCCCAGGACTGGATATTCGCTTTTGTTAATCTGAACCATTTGATCGCCGGCCCATCCAGCATTCCAGGGATGACCGTTACGTACAGAGCAGGAGATAAGGAGCTACATTCGGCAATATCTTCAACCCCTCCTAAGAACTTAATAATGCTAGAACTATTACCTTCCCCCGAGAAATTCAGCTTCCATTTACGGACAATGTCAAAACCGGGTTAATATTAGGAATACGGTCACTAAATGGACTAGTAATTTGTGAATCAGAGTTCACGCGTTTTTCAACGAGGGTATTTTCACCACCGGCAATCGTATCTCTCGCTTCAAGATATCTAGCACTCTCATTACCAGATACGGAAGACGTGTTAAATTCATCTAATTCATGACCCATTTATTTTCCTTTGTTGGAGATATCCCCACCAAAAATTTCATTCTCACCGCCCATATTCAAGCCATTATCTCCTTCCATAATTAGGACAACATTTCAGTAGCAATAGACACGCAAAGTATAACGGAACTGCGTAACTCAGTAGGCATACCCAAAATTAAAACTAGGAGGTGACAACATCACACGTGGAGATTGGGGTTAATCAGGAGTGATTTAACACACCCAGAATACATTTCCATCCACAGCTTACTTCTTCGGAATTTCATTCAAAGGGGATTGCCCAGTCTAACCGCGCAACTACTACCATTTTAGCCACACCCCCAAGCACAAAGTCCTGTTCACCGTGCATAATATAACATCATTAGCTAAAACTGAGGCCCGGATCGCGACTGGGAAAGGCCTCAATTTATAAGCCTTGAGCTTGAGATGAGCCTCTTGGGAGAGAAATATCAAGAGACTAACTTTCAACAAAATATACCAAGAAATTCAACATATAACAAGAAAACATTTATTGAATTAATAAGATGAAAAATGGAGAAAGTAAATGAATTTGAAAGTAGGGAAAGATAATTAGTATGAAAATTATACATAAGTAATTCCCCTTTTACAGAGATTTAGCAACAGTGTCACTGCGACGGTATACCATCATTCCGAATCGAATTATATTACAATCAGTTGAACCGCTTATAAGCGCGCGCTTACATTCAGATTATCCCCAAACAAACACGACACAATCCACACAGTTCACTGAAAGGTGGTCTAATTTTCCAACAGTTAGTAATTTCACCTACTCAACTCATTTCCACTCCCGTACATCAAACCCCTCTTCTTTTATATATCTTACTTTTACAACAATCCGTCACTCACCCCCAAAAAAGTATACTTCTAAGCATCAAAGATCAGAATAAAGGAAATAACAATTCGTAGAACCTCCAGAGTAGATTTAAAAGGAGCACGAACACGCCTAACAAGAAATAATGGTAAGGGCCGAAAGCATGCGCAGTGCATACATGAAAGAAAGATAAAACATTTCGGCCGGAAACGATACAAGAGACTAAGATATGTGCAAAGGCCGAAAGGAAAATGCGCCAACAGTGAGGTAGACAAATAAAATTAAAAACGAGAACAAAATAAAATTCAAACAAAGATATTCCTCCATTTACACTCACGTCCGTGCACACGTACAGTCAAGTAACCAAGCAATAAGATTGAAAGCGGTCCCGAGGGTCCATCAATAACACGACACCAAGGTCGGTAGAAGGCGGCTCACAATTATTAGGTCACGTGTATACATGAACATAAATTTGGCGATGGGATCAGCAGGAGTAGTATAATTGGACAGTTCGGCCGCCACCGCCACCGCCGGCTCCCAGATGCCTCCTCCACCACCACCACAGACAGATGCCTCCCAGAGGTCTCCTCCACCACCTGCGGGAAATTTGAATTTGTAAACAAAGCCACGTGCTTTTTGACAGCTGTCATCGACAACAACGCATCGCTAACCTCAGTACTGCCATCTTGACGGGCCTAAACCTCAGTAGTACCAACTTAACCTAACTAGCGCGAGGTAAACAAAGCCAGATGTTTTTTGACAGCCACGTGCTTTTTGACAGACAACAACGCATCGCTAACCTCAGTACTGCCATCTTGACGGGCCTAAACCTCAGTAGTACCAACTTAACCTAACTAGCGTGAGATAAACAAAGCCACGTGCTTTTTTGACAGCTGTCATCCGCCATCTTTAAACCACACAGCACTGTGCTGCCCTCTTTATCGCAGTAGCTGCAAATTCGTCACCTGTCATCCGCAGTGCTGCCATCTTAACGGGCCTAAACCTTAGTGCTACCAACTTAACCTCACTAGCGCGAGATTAGAATCGGTAAACAAATCCACGTGCTTTTTTGACAGCTGTCATCCGCCATCTTTAATCTATAGAGCACAGTGGTGCTCTCTTTAGCTACTTACCTTTGAAATGTGGTGGCGGATAATTTGAAAAATGCTTTTTGACAGCAGCCATCTTTGAGCACCGTGTTGCCCTCTTTAGCTAGATACCTTTGAAATGTGGTGGCAGGCAATTCCACATGACAGCAGCCATATTTAATCAAGAGAGCACCGTGCTGCCCTCTATGTGGTGGCGGCAATTTGAAAAATTCTACATGCTCTTGTTCGGAAACATACTCACGCGCTTTTTTGACAGCCGACATCCGCCATCTTTAATCAACAGAGCACAGTGCTGCCCTCTTTAGCTAGATACCTTTGAAATGTGTTGGCGGCAAATTCCACGTGCTCTTGTTTGGAAACAAAGCTATGTGCTTTTTTGACAGCTGACATCCGCCATCTTTAATCTATAGAGCACAGTGCTGCCCTCTTTAGCTACTTACCTTTGAAATGTGGTACGTCACAGCTGTCATCCGCAGTGCTGCCATCTTAACGGGCCTAAACCTTAGTGCTACCAACTTAACCTTACTAGCGCGAGATTTGAATCGGTAAACAAATCCACGTGCTTTTTTGACAGCTGTCATCCACCATCATTAATCTACAGAGCACAGTGGTGCCCTCTTTAGCTACTTACCTATAAAATGTGGTGGCGGATAATTTGAAAAATGCTTTTTGATAGCAGCCATCTTTAATCCAGAGAGCACCGTGCTGCCCTCTTTAGCTAGATACCTGTGGTGGCAGGCAATTCCACGTGACAGCAGCCATCTTTAATCAAGAGGGCACCGTGGTGCCCTCTTTGTGGCGGTGGCAAATTCCACGTGCTTTACAAACTCACGTGCTTTTTTCTGACAGCTGTCATCCGCCATCTTGCATCACAAACCTCAGTTACCTGTGAAATGTGGTGGCAGCAATTTGAAAAATTCTATGTGCTCTTGTTTAGTAAACAAAGCCACGTGCTTTTTTGACAGCTGTCATCCACCATCTTTAATCAATAGAGCACTGTGCTGCTATCATGCGGGCAATTTCGTTAGCTGCCATCCGCCATCTTTAATCCACAGAGCACCGTGCTGCTCTCTGTAGTAGCGGGTAATTTGAAAAGTTCTGTTAGCTGTCATCCGCCATCCTTAATCAAGAGAGCACCGTGCTGCCATCTTTAGCTAGATACCTTCGAAATGTGGTGGCGGCAAATTGAAAAATTCCACGTGCTCTTGTTTAGTAAACAAACTCACGCGCTTTTTGTCAGCTGTCATCCGCCGTCTTTAATCTATAGAGCTCAGTGCTACACTCTTTAGTTGAAATATGGTGGCGGATAATTTAAAAAGAAAAATTCTACATCAGCCATCTCTCGACGCTAATTGCACAAGATGGTGGCTATACATGACTCCTTAAAGGTGCTTACGCCAGATGGCCGCTATACATAGGTTCTTATGAGATGCCTTTGGGATGCTTGCGCAAGATGGCGGTTATACAAGGCTCCTTATGAGACGCCCTAGAGATGCTTGCGCAAGATGGCGGTTGCTCTTATGAGGCGGCTTAAGGGTCCTTGCACAAGATGGCTAGAGACGCCCTAAGGATGCTTGCGCAAGATGGCGGACGCAAGATGGCGGCTATACACGACTCCTTATGAGAAGCCTTAAGGGTGCTTGCGCAAGATGGCTGCTGCTCTTAGCTTAGAGGCTAACGTGTCGTGCTAGTTCGATTCATTAAATTTGGGGCTTAAATGCATAATGTTAAATATCTCGAAAACGGTGCATCGTAGAGCAAAACGGACAAAATTTTTCTACCCAATACCTCGGTTCGCAGTATGGGGAACAAGAAAAACATTTCTAATGATGAGATCAACGGTTCGGTTCTAACTTAGGCTCTTTGGTATTAGCTCTCTTGATTAAAGATGGCGGATGACAGCTAACAGAACTTTTCAAATTGCCCGCTACTACATAGAGGGCAGCACGGTGCTCTGTAGATTAAAGATGGCGGATGACAGCTGACGAAATTGCCCGCATGATAGCAGCACAGTGCTCTATTGATTAAAGATGGTGGATGACAGCTGTCAAAAAGCACGTGGCTTTGTTTCCCAACAAGAGCACATAGAATTTTTCAAATTGTCGCCACCACATTTCAAAGGTAACTAGCTAAAGAGCGCAGCACTGAGGTTTGTGATGCAAGATGGCGGATGACAGCTGTCAGAAAAAAGCACGTGAGTTTGTAAAACACGTGGAATTTGCCACCGCCACAAAGAGGGCAGCACGGTGCCCTCTTGATTAAAGATGGCTGCTGTCACGTGGAATTGCCTGCCACCACAGGTATCTAGCTAAAGAGGGCAGCACGGTGCTCTCTGGATTAAAGATGGCTGCTATCAAAAAGCATTTTTCAAATTATCCGCCACCACATTTTAAAGGTAAGTAGCTAAAGAGGGCACCACTGTGCTCTGTAGATTAATGATGGTGGATGACAGCTGTCAAAAAGCACGTGGATTTGTTTACCGATTCAAATCTCGCGCTAGTAAGGTTAAGTTGGTAGCACTAAGGTTTAGGCCCGTTAAGATGGCAGCACTGCGGATGACAGCTGTGACGTACCACATTTCAAAGGTAAGTAGCTAAAGAGGGCAGCACTGTGCTCTATAGATTAAAGATGGCGGATGTCAGCTGTCAAAAAAGCATATAGCTTTGTTTCCAAACAAGAGCACGTGGAATTTGCCGCCAACACATTTCAAAGGTATCTAGCTAAAGAGGGCAGCACTGTGCTCTGTTGATTAAAGATGACGGCTGTCAAAAAAGCGCGTGAGTTTGTTTCCAAACAAGAGCATGTAGAATTTTTCAAATTGCCGCCACCACATAGAGGGCAGCACGGTGCTCTCTTGATTAAATATGGCTGCTGTCATGTGGAATTGCCTGCCACCACATTTCAAAGGTATATAGCTAAAGAGGGCAGCACGGTGCTCAAAGATGGCTGCTGTCAAAAAGCATTTTTCAAATTATCCGCCACCACATTTCAAAGGTAAGTAGCTAAAGAGAGCACCACTGTGCTCTATAGATTAAAGATGGCGGATGACAGCTGTCAAAAAAGCACGTGGATTTGTTTACCGATTCTAATCTCGCGCTAGTGAGGTTAGGTTGGTAGCACTAAGGTTTAGGCCCGTTAAGATGGCTGCACTGCGGATGACAGGTGACGAATTTGCAGCTACTGCGATAAAGAGGGCAGCACAGTGCTATGTGGTTTAAACATGGCGGATGACAGCTTGCAAAAAAAGCACGTGGCTTTGTTTGTCTCACGCTAGTTAGGTTAAGTTGGTACTACTGAGGTTTAGGCCCGTCAAGATGGCAGTACTGAGGTTAGCGATGCGTTGTTGTCTGTCAAAAAGCACGTGGCTGTCAAAAAAACACGTGGCTTTGTTTACCTCGTGCTAGTTAGGTTAAGTTGGTACTACTGAGGTTTAGGCCCGTCAAGATGGCAGTACTGAGGTTAGCGATGCGTTGTTGTCGATGACAGCTGTCAAAAAGCACGTGGCTTTGTTTACAAATTCAAATTTCCCGCGGGTGGTGGCGAAGACCTCTGGGAGGCCTCTGGCTGTGGTGGTGGTTGAGGAGGCATCTGGGACGCCCCCAGTGCGGTGGCAGTGGAGGTGGCCTCTGGGAGGCCTCTGGCTGCGGTGGCGGTGGATGTGGCCTCTGGGAGCCCTAGGTGGCGGTGGCAGCCGAACTGTCCAATTATACTACCAGCAGGACCCGTATTCACATAAAATCCCATCCAGATTACGATTCGCACAGAGCGAGTGAAGCTTCGCGGTTACACAAGTAACCATACAGTGTAGATGGGAGTAGACGCAAAAGAATACACGCACGTAATATTTCTAGGGCCATAACGTAGAGAATAAACATAAACACATTAAGCACAGAGAATCATGTTTCGTGGATACTGTGGGGTAAACAAGAGATATCAATAACCATGATAACATAAAGAAAAAAGGTGGATAAACGATACTGTTACCTGAAGTAGTATAACGTGTAATGAAAGGAGGCGAATGGTAGTAGAACATCCATTTGAAACGATTAAAAACGCAGCATCTAGATGCATGGAGTCCATCTTATATCTCATTAAAACTCGCCACCTGTTCCTGAACTGAAAGAGATTGATAGTTAGACCATCCATGACTGATAAGATCAATTTGTAACTAGTTTGTAACTGCCAATTACAGGTACAGTTTAGTGATAACTTATTTAACATCAACCAACTACTTAGAAGTTTATGGTCTGCATTCATGTCAAAGATTAAATGCCCAACAGTATCTCTGATATAAGACATGAATCACTATATTTTTAATTCCGTACTTTCCTTTGATTATATCTGAAAATGGTCTCCTCTGATAGTATGTCCTGATGATGTTGTGTACCACACTTATACAGAATCCAGGAAGAAATGGACGTAACAGAACAAGGAAAACATGAGAGCCTATTATTATGAGGATCTTGAGTTTCTTTTTGTCTCATCTTCCAGTTCCTCCCTCTCGCCACACTGACCTACCACTTTATTTTTCCCAATATATGTTCCTACCCCAGCTCCTACCTTCCTCCACTTCAGTGATCAAAATATTGCTCAGAATTTTAAAAATGACAAGCACAATAGTGAATACGTTACATTAGATTGTACCTTTTATCTGAATCACTTCTCCAACACCAGGATATTAGAATCAAACCACCTACCATAATGAACAATTCATTGGAATAATAAGCAAGCTCCATACATTTTCACTCAACTCAATCCATCCGTCATTTTATAGCCTAAACTTAATGACTCAACATTATTATTACTTACTTTTCCACAATTTACTTTACAACACAACAGGTCTTTATAACGACGTTAGGATAGGAAAAGTCTAAGAGTGTGAAGGATAAGACCATGGCATTTATTAAGGAACAGCCCAGCATTTGTCTAGAGTGGAAACTGGATGACGACGATGATGATGATTATGATGACGTTTTTGCTTAAAGGGGACTAACATCTAGGTCATCGGCACACGTAAAAATTGGAAACCTTCCTTCAGAGCTGGTGACAATGGCGCTCAAATACACGTTATCCCGAACGGAAGCGGACAGCCAAGTGACCCAAACTGCATAGGCACTCACTTGGTTCATGTTTATAACGCACATCACATAAAGATTACAGACTCTACTAAACTCCGTAACTGCTTGGAACCAATACTACATTCAGTTATCAATTCTCATAGTGGTTTGATTGTCAATGTTAATACGAATGATTGCCTGCAGTACCATACACTCCATCCTGCAACATCCTGGCATGGTTGCTCATTTTTTCTAGGCACTCTGTCATTTGCCTTCTATAGAGGCGTAACTGTCTTTCCATATCATAAGAAAGTTTCTCCATACTCTTTGCTGTATACCTCAACCAAGCAGCATGGTTTTCTACCAAGTGGCTCTTGTCTAACAATCCTGGCCACTCTGCATAGCTTTGCATCACACGCCATTGCAGCTAAATCACAGCTGGATATCTGCTACGTAGACGTTTCGAAAGCTTTCGATTCTGTAGACCATACTCTGTTGCTCCATAAACTCTCCGAACGATTTAATATACATGGCAGTGTTCTGACCTTTCTTGCTAGCTTCCTACATAACCGTTGGCAGAGAGTGGTAATATCAGGCACTTCATCCTCATGGTTACCAGTCACCTCCGGTGTCCCACAAGGCAGTACTCTTGGCCCCTTGTTGTTTTCTTTGTTTATGGACGATCTGCCGTCCGAACTCAACGAAACAGCGAATACCCTACTCTTTGCTGACGACTGCAAGATATTTATGGAGATCAGGAATCCAGCAGATGCAGCTCTGCTACAGTCCTCACTTAATGCCCTCTCGAACTGGTGCCGTTCTTGGAAACTTATCCCCAATCCACAAAAATGCAGCCACATGACCATAACACTACGTAAATCTCCTCTACCAACGTCATATTACCTACTCGACAAGCCCATCACCGTGGTTACGCAACAGCGTGACCTAGGTGTAATATTCGATACAAAATTAAAATTTAAGACCCATATAGAAACATATACAACCAAGGCTATAAAATTACTAGGCATTCTCTATCGCTTCACAGAAATTTCAGACCCCATTGCTCTTCGTCACTTCTTCCTCACGATCGTTCAACCTCTCTTAAACTACTGCTCTCCTATTTGGACAACAGCCGCCCCCTCCAATACTAAGCAGTTAGACAGAGCAGTGTCCTTCTTTGTTGCAATTGTAAGGAACAGAAACCCCAAGCTCAGAAATCTGTCTACGCAGCAGGTATTAATGGCAATCAATGTGTCACCGCTGCACATCAGGTGACAGGTAGCTGACCTGAGTTTCCTCCACGAGATCTTAAATGGAAATTACCGCTCGGAACATCTTGTCTCACTCTTCTCTCTCCGCGTTCCTTCCCGCTCCACCAGAACCAAAGATCTTCTCCACATTCCCCACACTCAGCACTCAATACTTCAACGATCTTTCCTAATCCGCCTCCCAACACTCTTTAACAATATTAACAGGAGACAAGAGCTTGATATAGCATCAAATAAAAGTGTACTCGAGAGGTGTGTAAATAGTATGTTAAAGATAAGTTGATGTGAAGGGATTATACCGCCATCTTGACCCACGACGACTTGGCTATGAACATGGACATTCTCATGGTTTTCGATTTGGACAGTTATTAGCAGGATGTGTACCTGATCTTGTTATATTTTGTTATGTTTGTTATATTTTATAATGAAAGGTTACGTTTGTTAAATAGTCTGTTGACAGTGCAAGTGAAATTTGCTCAGTGTAGCTGTATCTTGTGCTTCGTGAATAAATAAATAAATAAATAAATAAATAAATAAATAAATAAATAAATAAATAAATAAATAAATAAATAAAGTGAAGATTATCATATTGCCAGGTATACAAGTGAATGAAATACAGTACTCGCAATCCTCCCTACTTCCTGGCAATATGCAATCATGCCACTCCTGTAATACTGTATGTTACGGAACTTTCGTGGAACAGGGAGGTGAAGGAGGGTGCGAGCGTGAAAGGGTCTATTTACTAAAACCAATAGATTTATAAAAAGCTTCAGAATTAAAGTTACATTTCTTTTATCTTCCTTTTTTAAAGTCAAAACATGAACAAGCAAGTCGCTATGTCACGGCACAAGATTTCAGGTACAATAGTTTAGGTACAAGGTAGGAGAAATCAGAAAGCCAACATAATTTGTTAAAAGAACCTCTGAGCTTGAAGCTCACGATTATTACAAAAGTTACTGGAGCACCATTGCTCCGTACACTCAAGTGTCAAGGAGAAAGATCTCCCACTTCCTTTTACAAAATTTAAATAACCCTACTACAACAATGGAAAGAGCTTCAAAGCTCTAGGCTGGTTTTGAAATTTACATTGGAAAATGAAGTTTACATTATTGAAGATTGGAAATTAAAGTTACATTCTGAAGGACAGGAAACTTTCCCCTCGGGTTAGCTTTCAGAAGCTGTCACCTAGTTAGTACATGGTTGCTATTACCTTATTGCGCTGGACTGCTCGATGAAGGGCGAAACGCCACCGCCTCCGCGATTAGCACACACTCAGTACCCTCGACGATGATCAAGAATTGCAAGCTTTTATACCCGAGAGAAAGGTTCGAGAGAGATCTGCACTAATGCCCGAAACACCCCCAGATCTTTAGGCCAATTATATATGTACGTGAAATCCCTGATTGGTTGAAAACTAAATACAAAATAATTTCTAATTTATTACTTTGAATGTTGGCGGAAAGAGATCGAGATGTTGACAACTGTGATACACCAAAACAAAAGAAATCCAGTCAGTTTAGGAAACCATAAAATAACACATCACTCTATAACTTTAGTAGTGACACCTATTGACCAACGTCCCAACTACTTGCACTAGTTGTTTCAAGTTTTAGGAGTAAGATGTCAGTTCAAAAGGCGCTTGATTTGAATGCATGGGGCGAGTGTACCCTCGCGGTACAGACCTCCCCCCCCCCCAAGGTCCCTGCTCATTCTATAAGTTGAAATTTACTTGTTAGAGGAAAAAACTAAGTTGTAACGGACATTTCTTGGAAAAGTTAATTGTTAAGAAATTACGTTGAAAACAAGTCTTGAGGCCTTCTTGTAGTCGTGGAAATCTGGGATATACAGTTCAGGTTTGACGGTAAGATCGTCCGTCACGTCCGATACCAGGGTGGCGTCCATCGGACCCCGCAAGTACCCTCAGATACACATCTCCCGAAACCACGAGAGGGGTAGCCATGATGAAGCTCGCAGCAGACCAGATGTAGAGGTACTGTTCCAAGATGGGTAGGCGGATGGATTACCGCACCTCAGCTCTCTCCGGAAAAGATGGTGCTCCAGCACGCCGTTATGAAGGAGGCTTGGCCAGAGAGGAGTGCGCCCTTACCCCACGCCGGCATAGCTCGCCTGATGTTACAACTTAGCTGCCGATGTCAGAGAAAGCACTGGAACAGTAATTTATTTGGCGACAGGAATTGTTATGTGGAGAGTAAGAGTTGTGCATTTCTACGTTTCGGATAAGGCGGGCTGCATAAAGGATGAGTGTGTGATTGCAGGCTTGGTGTTGGAGGTGGTGGATAAGGTAATGGCAGAAAGGAACATAAGCCCAATTCGAGGGGAATATTTGTTGATAGGTAGAATCCATAAGAGGTGAAACATTAAATTTACTAGTTGGGCAGAAGGCCTCCATATTTAACCTTATACTTTACCTAATGAGCTATTTACATTCAAGGCTGCTAAAAAACTATATATATATTCTTTTATAACTGCCATGATTTAGTAGCCAATGTAGCAAATTAAGAAATTAAAACGGGTTTAATTTGACAGATATGCACCCTCAATATTCTCCCTGTGGCTGCGTTGCTGACCAGAAGACTGACAGGAGATAAAAAGTCCAAAATAATATATGGCCTATTAAACCTGGGGCTAGCTTGCCTGCTGAAAGAAAGTTCTTAACTATAACTTGATCTCCTACCTCCGTCCACGTTAATATCTCTCTCTAACCTTTTCATGAGAAGATTTAAGATTACTTCTCGCCTTCTTCCTTAGGTCTCTGATATTACCAGGATCTCTTGCCTCAGGTAATATGTCATTGAGTGACCAAAGATCAGACAGCGGCGTGTTGGGAACAAATTTATACATGAGAGAGGCAGGAGTGAACTTGTGTGACTCATGAACACCCGAATTTAAAGAAAATATAACTTATGTAACGAAGGATCCCACCTGGAATGATCATCATGATGAAAAGCAATCAACGCCGATCGAAGATTATGATTGACCCGCTCAGCCAGAGATGGTTGAGGGTAATAAGCAGAAGTTGTAACATGTGAAATGGACAGCATTTTCGGAACAAGTTAGATGTGAAAGCCTTAGCATTATCAGAAACAATATATTGACAGGGAACAAAAGAAGCGAAAATAGTATGAAGACAAGAAATTGTAGACTGAGCGGTGGCCACCTTAGTCGGAAAAACATGAAAATCTAGTGCAGCTATCTACGCATACAGAATAAATTTATTTGCGCTCCTTTTTAAATGGGGGATGGATCCAACGTAGTATATGTATAAACGTTCCATGGGGTGAGATGCCTGGTTGGATGACAATAGTCCTAGCTTAGTAGACAAGGTGGGCTTACTAAGCAAGCAATATTTACAAGCTTTAACTATTTCTCGGATTTCACCGTCCATACTCTTCCAAATGAACATCTCTCTGATATCTTTCCCTTGTTTTGTACATACGTAGATGCCCCTCTAATGGGGCCTCATGATATTATTTGAAGATCATGGGTACAAGAACAGCTGGAACTACAACTTTCATCTTCTGATCGTGCCTAGATGAGCAACACAAACCCCGTTCCTCAATGCATAAGGGACAACATGTTCCCGAGAAGAAAGGGTTTCCATTATTGCGGCCAGCATTGGACCTTCCACGCTGATATTTCTCAATATCCCAAAATAACGTAGGGGCATCAGTCAGAATAGCATTAATACTCGAGAGTATGGGCGTGGGAAGAAAAGAACTAACTTCCTGTTCACTGGTCTCAACCTCAATGAAAAACATGCGGCTTAGTCCGTCTGCGAATACATTTTCTGTTCCTCTAATGTGTCGCACGTTGAATTGGAAAGAAGAGATGCTGATAGCCCAGCGGGCGATGCATCCCGTACGACGAGGCCTAGCTAAAACCCAACTTAAGGCTTGGTTATCTATCAGTAATTCAAAATGGACATGTTCCAGATAAAGGCGGAACTTATCCAGAGCAAACAAGACCGCCAAACCCTCTAATTCGTAGATAGAATACTTGGCTCCTTGAGCCAATAAAGTCCTAGACGCGTAAGCGATGGCCAACTTCCGAGTTCCGTTTCCTGAAAAAGGACATCAGTAAGAGCAGATGAAGAGGCGTCAGTTTGGACAAAGAATTTCTTGGAGAAATCAGACATATCCAATACAGGGGCATTAAAAAGAGCTAATTTAAGGTCTTCAAAAGCGGCTTGCTGCGACGACCCCCATTTAAATTTGACACCTTGCCTGCCCAGTAGGTTCAGGGGTGCTGCCCTGTTAGCGAATTTTGGAATAAATTTCCTGAAGAAATTCACCATGCCTATGAATCTAGCGATTACTTTGATATCCTTAGGGGGTTTGAATTCACGGGTAGCCTGTGTTCTGAAATGGTCTATGGAAAAACCATTGGGCTATAAAATATGTCTTTAGAAAGACATAGAAGGCTTAGCAAAAGCTACCTTAGACAATTTAACAACAGTTAACCCAGCCTTACGAAGTCGATTGAGAACTTCCTTCGGATAATCTATGTGCTCTTCGAAGGTCTCTGAAAACACGACGACATCATCGAGGTAGTGATACAGGTATTCACATTTGATGTCAGAGAAGACCCTATCTATCAGTCTAGTATAAATAGCTGCACCCGTGGGGAACACAAAGGGCACGCGGTTGTATTCATACAGATTATAATCCGTTGCTAAAGCCGTTAGATGCTTGAATTCTTCCACTAGAGGAATTGGATTACATGCCTCGTTAAGGTCTATGATGGTAAAGAATTTCGCTTTGCGAAACCATGAAAAACAAGAATGAAGATCCGGAAGGGGCAGGGATTGTAACAGCACCTTGCGGTTCAAAGCCCTGTAATCCATGACAGGCCTGAATCCACCTTGGTGTTTCGGCAACTGGAAAATGGGCGATGAATACGCCAACTTTGAAGGTCGAATTATACAATCTCTTAACATCTGATCGATGATTTCCTTAGGAGCCTTCATTTTAGGTGGCGATAGTCTATACGGAGGAAACCTGACTGGAATAGAATCAGTCAACTCAACCCTATATTCTATAAGGTCAGTAACGCCAAGGGTATCTGAAAATACATACATCAGGAAAGGACCGACACAACCTTCTAATACTTTCAGCCTGCTTTTCTGGTGGATGCCGAAGATCTAATGACATCTCACTCTGGGTAGGCAAAGCAGATGAACATGACACAGAATAACATTCTCAAAAGGGGAATATTACAGTTAGTAGCAAACTTGAAGGTGCACGAATTGCTCTGAATGTCGAGAAGAAGACCAGTATTAGACATGAAATCGGTCTCCAATATTACGGGGCAAGACAACTGTTTAACTACAAACAACATAACCTTCTTTGTAAACAATGAAATGAGAAATTTAGAAAAAATGAAACCTAAAATTTCTAATGGAGATGAGTTACCCGAAACACATTTAAAAGAAGAGGAATAATATTCAGGAAATTTACAACAGCTTTTTAATTTAGAATACCACTCCTCAGAAATAATGGAACTCACACTTCCTGAGTCAATAGAGCCGTGACTGTTCGTTATTTAATTCAATTTCCAGAAATGGCACAAATCCTGGGGCCTCTACCGCAATTATTAGGCATTCTCTAGGGTCTTCAAATGATAAATTGGAAGAATTTAATCTTTAAATGGTTCGTTCCCTGATCTAACGTGAGCTGAGCCTAGGGAAGGTGAACATCGTGACTCAGCCAAGGACGCTAGTCACTTCCTATCACTTGGAATCGTGGAGGCAGCACCAGAAATTGAACAGAATGGTTTGCTGTCACCTTTAGTGCAATTCTTGGCAAGATGAGGAAAAGATCCCCATTGAAAACAACCTTGAGACGCACGAAATCCGTTCCCATTTCCGCTCGATTTGACCAAGGGGCATTTATTTCTAAGGTGTTCGGTTAATCCACATATACTGTATAACACTTGCGAGTTGGAAATGTTCGGCGAGGTGGTGGCCGACAACTGTTAGATGACGGGCGGGGCTCCTTGGCGACTCGTAAGTTAACGGCGTACCTTATTCCTTCGGCTGAAACTGCCATGGCCTCCAGTTCCGAGAAGGTTTGAGGCCGAGACGAAAAATATAGGTATGAACTATAGGGCGGAGAGATGTCTTCAACAATCGTCTGCACTATTTGGTCTTCAGGGAAATGAAGAGCGAATACCCTGGTGTAAAACTTAATATCCTGAATGAAGCCTGCCAGGTTCTCATCCAACCTCTGCACTCTAAAGTAGTACTTTTGGATTAAAGATGACATACCTGTAGCTACAATGAAGTTACCCAAAAGGTGGGCATGGAAGTCTTCTATTGAAGATCTGTCACCTATAGCTTTTACTATTTTGTCCGAGAGGACAACTACAGAATATGGGTAAATAATTTGAAGTATCTGGGAACGAGAGAGAGCAAACACTAAAGCATGATCTTAGAACATACATACATACATACATTATCATTATAGACTGTTATGCCTTTCAGCGTTCAGTCTGCAAGCCTCTGAGAATTTACTAAACGTCGCCACAATCCTCGATTTGCAACTAGTGTTATGGCCTCATTTAGTTCTATACCTCTTATCTGTAAATCATTAGAAACCGAGTCTAACCATCGTCGTCTTGGTCTCCCTCTACTTCTCTTACCCTCCATAACAGAGACCATTATTCTCCTAGGTAACGTATCCTCCTCCATTCGCCTCACATGACCCCACCACCGAAGCCGGTTTATGCGTACAGCTTCATCCATCGAGTTCATTCCTAAATGAGCCTTTATATCCTCATTCCGAGTTCCCTCCTGCCATTGTTCCCACCTGTTTGTACCAGCAATCATTCTTGCTACTTTCATGTCTGTTACTTCTAACTTATGAATAAGATATCCTGAGTCCACCCAGCTTTCGCTCCCGTAAAGCAAAGTCTGTCTGAAAACAGACCGATGTAAAGACAGTTTCGTCTGGGAGCTGACTTCCTTCTTACAGAATACTGCTGATCGCAATTGAGAGCTCACTGCATTAGCTTTACTACACCTTGATTCAATCTCACTTACTATATTACCATCCTGGGAAAACACACAACCTAAATACTTGAAATTATCGACCTGTTCTAGCTTTGTATCACCAATCTGTCATTAAATTCTGTTGGATTTCTTACCTACTGACATCAATTTAGTCTTCGAGAGGCTAATTTTCATACCATACTCATTGCACCTATTTTCAAGTTCCAAAATGTTAGACTGCAGGCTTTCGGCACAGTCTGAAATCAAGACCAAGTCGTCAGCATAGGCCAGGCTGCTTACTACATTTCCATCTAACTGAATCCCTCCCTGCCATTTTATATCTTTCAGCATATGATCCATGTAAACTACAAACAGCAAAGGTGAAAGATTACAGCCTTGTCTAACTCCTGTAAGTACCCTGAACCAAGAACTCATTCTACCATCAATTCTCACTGAGCCCAATTGTCAACATAAATGCCTTTGATTGATTTTAATAATCTACCTTTAATTCCATAGTCCCCCAGTATAGCGAACATCTTTTCCCTCGGTATCCTGGCATATGCTTTCTCTAGATCTACGAAACATAAACACAACTGCCTATTCCTCTCGTAGCATTTTTCAATTACCTGGCGCATACTGAAAATCTGATCCTGACAGCCTCTCTGTGGTCTGAAACCACACAGGTTTTCATCCAACTTCCTCTCAACGACTGATCGCACCCTCCCTTCCAAGATGCCTGTGAATACTTTGCCTGGTATACTAATCAATGAGATACCTCGATAGTTGTTGCAATCCTTCCTGTTCGCTTGCTTATAGAGAGGTGCAATTACTGCTTTTGTCCAATCTGAAGGTACCTTACCAATACTCCACGCTAATTTGACTACTCTATGAAGCCATTTCATCCCTGCCTTCCCACTATACTTCACCATTTCAGGTCTAATTTCATCTATTCCTGCTGCCTTATGACAATGGAGTTTATTTACTATCCTTTCCACTTCCTCAAGCATAATTTCACCAACATCATTTTCCTCCTCCCCATGAGCTTGACTGTTTGCAACACCACCATGATTATTTCCTTTTACATTGAGAAGATGTTCAAAATATTCCCTCCACCTCTCCAGTGATTCCCTGGGATCTGTTATGAGTTCACCTGAATTACTCAAAACACTGTTCATTTCCTTTTTCCCTCCCTTCCTAAGATTCTTTATTACTGTCCAGACAGGTTTCCCTGCTGCTTGACCTAGCCTTTCCAGGTTATTACCAAAATCTTCCCATGACTTCTTTTTGGATTTAACAACTATTTGTTTCGCTCTGTTTCTTTCATCTACATACAAATCCCTGTCTGCCTCGGCCCTTGTTTGGAGCCATTTCTGATAAGCCTTCTTTTTACGTTTACAGGCTGCTCTCACTTCATCATTCCACTAAGATGTTCGCCTTTTCCCATTTTTACACACAGTTGTTCCTAGGCATTCCCTTGCTGTTTCTACTACAGCATCCCTGTATGCCACCCATTCACTTTCTATATCCTGAACCTGCTTACTGTCTACTGTTCGAAACTTTCCACTAATCATATCCATGTACTTCTGTCTAATTTCCTCGTCCTGGAGATTTTCTACCCTTATTTGTTTGCAGACAGATTTCACTTTCTCTACCCTAGGCCTAGAGATACTTAGTTCACTACAGATCAGATAATGGTCTGTATCATCGAAAAATCCCCGAAAAACTCGTACATTCCTAAAAGATTTCCTGAATTCAAAGTCTGTTAATATATAGTCTATTATGGATCTGGTACCCCTAGCCTCCCATGTGTAGCGGTGACTAGCCTTATGCTTGAAGAATATATTCGTAACAGCTAAACCCATACTAGCACAGAAGTCCAGCAAACGCTTCCCTTTCCCATTAGCTTCCATATCTTCCCCACATTTACCAATCACCCTTTCGTATCCTTCAGTTCTATTCCCAACTTTCGCATTGAAATCGCCCATTAGCACTATTCTATCCTTGCTGTTGGCCCTGACCACGATGTCACTCAATGCTTCATAAAACTTGTCAACTTCATCCTCATCTGCACCCTCACATGGTGAATACACGGACACAATTCTTGTCCTAATTCCTCCCACTGACAAATCTACCCACATCATTCGCTCACTTACGTGCCTAACAGAAACTATGTTGCGTGCAATGATATTCCTGATAAAGAGCCCTACCCCAGACTCTGCCCTTCCCTTTCTAACACCCGTCAAGTACACTTTATAATCTCCTATCTCTTCCTCCTTATCTCCCCTTACCCGAATATCACTTACTCCTAGCACATCCAGATGCATCCTCTTTGCTGACTCAGCAAGTTCTACCTTCTTTCTTCCATAAGCCCCATTAATATTGATAGCTCCCCATCGAATTCCATTTCGTTCGCCAAGTTGTTTCCAAGGAGTCCCTTGCCTGTCAAATGTGAGCGGGACTCCATTACTCCCATAGGTCCGAGGCTTGCTTAAAGTGTTCCGAGCTCGGTAAATTCATGAAGCAGGATGCTGCCCTACTTGCACATAGTCCAAGTGAGGATCTCTCCTCTAACGGATTATGGACCACCGGTGAATTGCGTAGTCCTAGCCGCCTGAGCACAAGGAGGGCCACGACTCAGAATATGTCCGAGATGCCCACTCCCATTCCATAGCAACTGGTATCCCGACTCTCAGGACCACTTACTAGGCCACTCAGCCGTTGCCCATGGTTCACGAACTAGGACGTGACTACAGTAACCCACAAACATGAACCATTGATCTTGGAATTCCACTAAAAATCTTAAGAAGAAAATGACATCATTGCGTGAATTTACTGAAAACTTGGAAATGCCTTTAAGCAACATAGCCAATGGGTGAGGCAAACTACTGGTACCGGGCGACATAATAGGTGACGGCATAGGAGGTTGGGGAGATTCAAACACTGCATTACTCATAAAGAAGCGTGGAAGTTGTCTCAGATGGCCAGACACTTGTTCTGATGGGGCAGGTATTTGTTGAGTTGCCACAGATTTCCTACTTTCATTCCCTCTAGTAGATTCTTCCTCAATAGACAAGTTTACCATAGGAACTTGGTCGCTTTTATGAGTAGCGACGCCAGACAGCAATTGACTAACCCTCTTCGACATATACGAGGGGTGTTCTAATAGATTGCTTGCTTCCTTAGCATCATCCTCCTTCAATTTTGGAGACAACAGATCCCTAGCTCTATTACAAAAATGAAACCGTCTAGCTTGAACTCTCTTAAGTTGGTTGGCTGAAGAGTCACTTACTTCGAAAAACTAACTACACATGCTAGCTCGGCGGTATTATCAGTGATAGTGGATAGAGCCTCATCAATGTCTTTTACCCCAAATACCGGGATACAAATAGGAAGTTCTAACGACTCCTTAAGTTTGGCAATAACTGCCACAACCGTGCCTCCAGACTGGACCTTCCTAATTAGGAACTCATAGATTAATTCCTCCTTGCGCAAGTAACCGGGTGCGAGGACTTCACGAGGACCAGACATGTTGACCGAAAATTGTAACAATTTTAAAAATTTCCAGCAGCAGATAAAATTTTTAGAGTTCGAAGCGAATTCTACGTTCAACCGTCAAAGGGAGCTTTATTCAGACCAATTCAGCCACGCTCTGCTACCACTTGTTACGGAGTTTTCGTGGAACAGAGAGGTGAAAGAAGGTGCGGGCATGAATGGGTCTATGTACTACAACCAAAAGATTAATTAAAAGTTTCAAATTTAGAATTATTATTATTATTATTATTATTATTATTATTATTATTATTATTATTATTATTTATCGATACGGCCACCTGAGGGCCACGTTTACACAATCTTCCTTCTGTCACGCAGACCGATACCTTTCTCTTTATACTCTGGTCAAAGATTCATGAGTCTCTGATTTCTTGCTCGCTCTTCCACCGGGATGTTCCGTGGCTTCACATGTTGCTTTTCAGACGCATCCTTCATTCCCGCAACCTTCTTCCTAAATGATGTACTTTCTTTTATATCCTCCTCCTTGATACCTATTTCTACCAAGTCATTGTGCACCTGTGTAACCCATCCCGTTTTTTTCCACTTTTCCTGGAGACGAAATAATCTGTTGGCCAATCTCTCAGGGTTCATTCTCTTGATATGCCCATAAAACGTCAGTCTCCTTTCCCTCAACACAGTCGTGATTATTTCTAATGTCTTGTAGAGCTCCAAGTTCGATCTTAACCGAAATGTGTTTGGGTCACTCGTTGACTTTCTTTGGCTTGAGATTTTTCGTAAGAATCTTCCTTCTCTTTTCTTAAGGACTGGGTCAGGCATCCTCGCGAAGTTTTCTGCTCCATAAAGGCACTCCGTTCTAACCATAGTCCTTTTTTAAAGCAAAACACGAGCAACCAAGTCGCTGAGCGACGGCACAAGATTTCAGGTACAGTAATTTAAGTACAAGATAGGAGAAATCAGAAAACCAACAAAATTTGTTAATAGAACTTCTGAGCTTGAAGCTCACGATTTTTACAAACGTTACTGGAGCACCATTGCTCCGCACACTCAAAGAGTCAAGGAGACAGGTCTCCCACTTCCTTTTACAGAATTTAAATAACACTACTACAACAATGGAAAGAGCTTCTATGCTCTATGATTGCCTAGGAGGCTACGCTCCAAGCTAACACCTTTACTGCCAGAGCATATTTGCTCACTAAAATTTGCACTTTCAGGCCTCTCGAGGCACAACCTACACTTTAATAGTTCAAACAGACATGACTACTTTCAATACTCAACAGTACAACCACTTAACAGAAAAGTTTTTGTAGGAGTATAGAGTACTCAGTCAGCCGGGCATTGTTGGGAAAGAAAAACACTGGTTAAAGTTACTGGCCCAGAAATCAAAATGCTGCAGAGACAGACATTTGCACCCCTTGAAATTTGCACACAAGACAAAGGTGACTATAGGAAGAAAATTTAAGTTCCGAGGCTACATACAGGAAACAATTACAAAAACATAGTCACCTCAAACACAAGTTGATAGGTAACACAGGAGGGTGTCACATCTCTATTCCCGAATTTCAGCTAAGTGTTTTTAGGCTGGTTTTGTAATTTACATTAGAAAATGAAGCTTACATTACTGAAGATGGGAAATTAAAGTTACGTTATTAAGGAGAGGAAACCTTCCCCTCGGGTCAGTTTTCAGAGGCTGTCACCTAGTTGATACACGGCTGCCATTACCTTATTGCACTGGAGTGCTCGATGAAGGGCAAAACGCCCCCGCTTCCGCGATTAGCACACATTCAGTACCCTCGACGGCGATCAAGAAGACAAGGTAGCTCGAAAAATTGCCCGCTTTTGTACTCGAGAGGAAGGTTCGAGAGAGATCTGGACTAATACCCTACACGCCCCCAGTTTTAATTGGCCAATTAAAGAAAACCCTGATTAGTTGAATACTAAATTCCCAAAATTTCTAATTGATTACTTTTCAAGTTGGCGGAAAGAGATCGAAGTGTTGACAACTGTGATACACCAAAAAAAATCCAGTCAGTTTAGGAAACCATAAAAAACCACATCACTCTGCAAGTAGAGACATCTGTTGACCAACATCCCAACTTCTTGCACTAGTTCTTGCAAGTTTTAGGAGTAAGATGTCAGTTCACAACGAGCTTGATTTGAATGCACGGGGCAGGTGTACCCTCGTTTCTACAGTCTCAATATAGCCTATATGGCATATTTAGATATAATTACAGAACTCAAGCTGCTTTACGAGACTGTACGTCACTTATCATCCTCTTCAATTCTTCAGGTTTAATTTCACTGTCATCAATGTTCTCCTCCAAACAGGCAGCAAGAAGAAAAATGACTTTAGTTATCAAAGTACACATCTAGGAAACTTTAACCCTCTGAACAACAACCGAAATCCACTTAACGGCTAAATTAATACTTACAGTATAAAATTCTTATTACTGGGATTACTGAAGTTTTGCTAGTAACTGCACTCCTATCATAGTTTAACAAAACAAACATACTTATTGACCAGTAAGTAAGAAGTAATGATGAACTTTTAATTCATGTTTGAAAATAAGAAGTTTCAACAGCAAAGTGAATTATTCTCATGTGTAGTAGATACACAACATTGTGTGTATGTCTACCTCTTAAGTTATGTTTCCTGGTACGGAGTTGGGGATGAGGCGAGGTGATATTGCATGGCATGTTTTTATGGCCGGTAGCCCCTCCAGACACCAATCCCATTTGAGGAATCAATGAATATGAAAATGAATAGTTATGAATGATTGATTGGGTATGGAGGTAGAAGAATCAACTGTGGCCAATGAATTAAAACTCTCCACAACCTGCCTGGAAGGGAAAATTGAAAACTAACAGGAAACTCCATTCTCAGGAGAGCCGCAGGTTGGATGCACACTAGGGTGGGCCGAAAAATCTGGAATTCTTTTTTCCAAGTCGTAATAGCCGGAGAAAAGTTCCTAATTGGGGGAGAATAGAATGGGGTAAAAAGGAAACAAAGTAGGTTCATTTCTTCCGGTCGCGCACGTGCTGTAAAATTTGCATAAATTGGAATCAATAATGATTTAGAAAAAAGAATGGTTCAAATCGGTTAAGGTCTTCCACTCGCGCAACAGCCGTAAAAAATCTAATAAATTCTCGCGCTCGTCGTAACTCGCTCGGGTCAAAGACCCTGACGCTCAGCCCACCTACCACTTTCGCCACCACGCCGTGCCATTGTTGTGTCAGTCTGCACATATCCCTCGTGTTTGATGTGTGTTTCATTCGCTCTTCCAGTTACTATTGTGGCTTTTGCATTTACTGTATTTCGATGTTTGTTCTGTGTAACATTGTGACAACGGTGGTATATTATGGCTTTACCTCAGAAACTCATCACAAGACAGGTATTTGATTGCCCTATATTTGCTGCACCTAAAGACTTTTCTCGGTTCGAGTAAGAGTCGACTAGAGTTATTACATTCAAATATTGACAAGTTAAGCAAGGTAGAATATTATCGTAAAAATATACATTTTCCGAATTTATGCAAATTTTACAGCACGTGCGCGATCGGAAGAAATGAACCTACTTTGTTTCTTTTTTTTTCCTTTCTATTCTCCCCAATTAGCAACTTTTCCGCGGTATAACGACTTGCAAAAAAGAATTCGAGTTTTTCCGGCCCACCCTCGGATTCATGCCCGCCCATTCCACTCAGTACAGGTACATAACATTACATTTAACAAATATTGTTATTCAGTTGCCCCAATTACCAGCTGCTTCATAAAAGTGACAGTAGCAAATATCACTGTTCCTTATTCACATACATAATTCCTCCGCGTTTTATTCATCTTCCAATATATCGCAATCTGGACAGCACTAGAAACACTACATTAAACTAAAATATGCAGAGGTACAAACAGTAACGTATGCTGGCCCCGTTTGTTAAAGGTAGCGTGCCTACCTCTTACCCGGAGCACCTATGTTTGATTCTTCTCCAGGTCAGGGATTTTTAACTGGATCGGAGGGCTGGTTCTAGGTTCAATCAACCCACGTGATTAAAATTGAGGAACTATTGATGGTGAGATAGCGGCTTCCATCCAGAAAGCCAAGAATAACGCACAAGAAGATTCGTCGTGCTGACCACACAATACCTCATAATCTGCAGGCCTTTGGGCTAAGCAGCTGTAGCTTGGTAGGCCATGGACTTTTGGGGCTATTATGCCGATAGATGGGGAAGCAAACTGTAACTTATAAAGAACAGTTTCTGGAGTAAGGCATGAAATAACATTTTAACATTCGCAGTGACAGTTAAGTTCATAGTCGAGAACTTCCAATTCTTCTGCTTCAATGAAGATGAGAAGTAGAAAGAAACTGATCAGGGACATGAGATAGCTTGAATTGATGAAGCGAGAGCCTGTCTAACTGAAGAGGGTTTCTTATTAAAAAAATGTAGTTAAATAAATAACGTATCTCCTTCTTGAGAGAAATGTACTTTATTAAAATCCACTTAAAAAATTAGAGGGTTCTTCTGTATCTGCAGTCCATGCTGGCTCGCATTTAACAAACGCAGGTTCCTAGATAACTTTCAACCTGCAAAAAACAAGCTATATATATTAAAACAAGCCCAGCATACAAATTATGAATCACTTTAGACTATTGAATTAAATATTAATAATTCGAAAAACATGCCCATGGATATGCCCTTAAACAAATTCACAATTGGTCATAATTGAGTTAAGGGGAAATGACAACTTATTGTGATTCTACTCAGAAGAACAACAGGAGGAGTTCCTACCCTTCAGTGAATAAAGCCACTCATAAAAAAATGGAATGACAACAAAATATGATGACGGATCTATGCCTACATATCTTTTATCACTTTTGTACAGTGCATGCACAACACACACCAGCTGCTCAGAGTTATGAGAGCTAGATAAAACTAGGCCCTATTAATTTTGAGATGTGTAACTACACCGTCTTCATTTATTTATTTCTCATTAACCTAAGACATAGGTGAAGTTGACAGACTTGCTTTGTAATGTTTGCACTTGCCACTACATACTCACTGGTCGTCCACATGTATGTCTCAACTAGTTTTCCTTCTGATATCAACCTGAAGTATTCACATGCACACACATCGCCAAATTTGAAATATTTCCTGTCTTCTTTCAGACTGAATTTTCTGCCTGGTGAGGAAAATTAAATGTCTATGTCGAGTGGGAAATCTTCTTGAAGCCTTGAGTAATGTTCCACATTGTGTTTGTGCCTCTAAATATAGTTGTAGTAGATGTACACTCACTGAGAAAATGTCATGGGATAACGGAGCACTGATGCGCAGGTGTGTTGTCTACGCACCACACGCCCCCTGTGACAGCGGCAGTTGTATAAGATACCTTATGAGCAGTGGCTGTGCAAATGACAGGTGCAACATGGAACGTCGTCGTGAGGTGACACCGTTTGAACGGGGTATTGTGGTAGGTGCCCGACGGATGGGAAGTCGATTTCTGAAGTGGTGCCGGAATTTGGCTTCATACGATCAACCGTGTCCAGGGTGTATCGTGAATGGTTGAATGCGGGTGTCACCGTCCACAACAGACGAACCACCGGCCGTCCAGCCACCCTCGACGACCGTGACCGGCGACATCTGAGACGGAACGTCACTAGTGACAGACGGGCAACCGTGCAACAAATGACGGCTCAATTCAACACAGGCCGTGCTAGACACGTCTCCCGGTGGACAATCCGTAGCAACATGGATTCTATAGGGTATGGGAGCCGGCGCCGCACGCGGGTGCCACTGTTAACCCAACGTCATCGGGCACAACGACGCTTATTTGTCGCCAGTCACCAGGGATGGACACTGGAACAATGACGTAACGTGACATGGTCGGACGAATCACGATTTCAACTGCACCATGCCGATGGGAGGCACCGTGTATAGCGCAAACCACATGAAGCGATGGATCTCGCCTGCCTCGAAGGTGAGGTCCAGGGCGCTGGTGTCTCTGTTATGGTCTGGGGTGCATTTTCCTGGTATGGAATGGGACCCCTAGTTGTTCTGGAAGAGACGTTGAATGGTACACGGTATGTTGTGCTGCTCGGAGACCATCTCCACCCATTTTTGGCCTTCGAGCGCCCAGACGGTTCTTCGGTGTTGCAAGATGAAAACGCGCCGCCACATCGCTCCCACGTCGCCCAGGAATGGTTCCAGGAACATGCAGTGGAGGTCCAACGACTGCCATGGCCACCCAGTAGCCCCGATATGAACCCTATCGAGCTTATCTGGGATGTCCTGGAATGCAGGCTCCGTGCCATGGATGATGCACCCACGAACAGACCAGCATTGGCGGCTTGGTGACGATTTGGTGACAACTGCGCCCAGAGGACTACCGGGGACTTGTCGACTCACTTCCACGGCGTCTCACTGCTGTTCGCAGGGCCAGAGGAGGCCCCACACGCTATTAGGTGACTATCCCATGACATTTGCTTAGTCAGCGTATACACAATCTTAAATTCGTAAATACTTTTATTAGGACTGATAATTTTTGAGATTGCTTTGGATGTCCTACTACTTGATAGAGAGAAAAACATGTAGACTTAAGACAAGTTTTCTGCTGGTTGCTTGTAAAGATAAAAAACATGAAAAACTTGTTATTGCCTCACAACTGGAAGTAAAGGGTAAGACCCACGCAGGTGACTCAAGAGTGAAGTGAACAAGTTGTGGCAAAAACCTGTTGTGTAAATTGCTGTATACTTTTTCAAATCAGCACAGTAATATAACCTATATGCGAAGGGTAATCAAAAAGCATTGTTATGAAGCTTGAAGTGAATCATCTATACCTTCTTCCATATAGTAGTGATAGCACACATATAAGGTTACTATTCAGCGTGGGCCGCATTCATACAATGACTTCGCGGTAAACGACCTTGCTTTCTTGTTCTCGAGCCACAATGGCCTCACATTCAATATCGGCTATGTCCGGCCGTAATTAACATATTCACAACACGAGATCCACTTCGTGTACATTACTAAATAGTTCCAAGGGAACTTCACATTTTTATCTCACAGTATATGTCACGGCTATGGCCTACTCATTCGTTTCGTTTCTCCTCTCGATACCTCGAATACCGTGCTATTTATTGATGAACTCCTGCCACACGGGTCCAAATTAACTTGCGCATTCGCGAACTAATTAATTAACGATGTAATATACCCACTGTCTCGGTGCCTTGTTCCAGGTGCCTTAGTTACTAATTAGGAGGGATCTCTACCAGATGAAGCGCACCAAAAAAATGAATTACTCGAAAATCTTGATGACTCGTATATGCTATGGAAAGACGATAACTGGAGTCATTTTTACAGAATATTTAAGCCTTCTCTACTTGACAGCGCTTCACACTTAATTAAGCCAAGGTCCTTATAATTACGTCATGCATTATCGAACCCTTATACAAGGATGGAAGTAAAATATGGTCGTCCCAAAACCATGATGAAAGTATTCTATAAAAGACTCAAATAAAATGAAATTATAATTATTATCCCTCTGAAATGGCGTGCTTGCAATCTACGTTACATCTAACTGAAAAATCTACATATTTACAATGGGACACGACCTTCAAAGATATAAATACTTGGAAATGTAGTCAGCCTTCTGGATACCACGTTCACAGCTTTACAGGAGGGCACGCCATGGGCTTAAGCTGCTTGCATCACGTCATCGGCGATGTGAAGACCCATGGTGACTTCCCGGCAAATCACGAACATGACGGCTTGATCTGGTATGACGTTCTCGACGTTCTCTGCTACACCAGGCGAAGACAGCTAGGCGTCTGGTTCTCTCTAATATACAGGCAAAATTCTGGCATTCAGCTGGACGTCGGCGTTCACCCCGGCGTTCTCGTAGACATGTAAATGAGGGGAAATTATCTCAAGTGAATGCGTTAGTTTAATACACATCACAATTTGAATATGTCGTTGGATCTGCTCAATAGCACGAGCATTCCAACCCAATGCCGGTATTGTCTCTGTAGCCCGACACTGCTCCCTTCTCATGTACCTATTCTTTTATAAACAGCATACAGCTATTCTAGGTCCTGAATAAAGAATGTCACTGGTTATGCCACTACTGGGTTAAAATTTCTCGTCTCACGCGACCACACTTCAAGCATATTCTATTTCACCTAGTCATGCGTAAGTCAGGCTCTCAACTGCATCATGGATTTATAGACGTGACACTACCCTTAATTATGCCGACACTGAGCCGTTCACGCACTTTCTTTGTATCTCTCATTTATGTCGAGAACACACACGCAACTCCACGCACTGAGATACCTGGCCATTGAGGTTAGTTTAGGCACATATGAGGCTCGACGCACGACCTCTTCGACACACGGACAGCGGTCATTATGGTTTCGTACCATTCCTATTTTATTAATTTGCGGCACACTGTACACGCTAACATCTCACTCAGATTGTGATTATTTCCACATACTCACAGACTTTAATGAATCACTGCATTACACTGCTCAGATTACAAGATTATTTCTTCACAAACGACTCACACACAAACCACGACGAAATACTATCGTACTGGCGTTACACTGAAAATGCACTGGGTAGTGTCTCCTTCTCAGCTCTTGAATATATAGGCGCGCTACGCTAGAGACCCGAATGCTGAGGGTGGGGGAAAAATGCAATCCTTTCTCACACGTTGGTCCATTAATACGCAACATATAGTGACGAACAGGGTATCAAATTGTAGCTGTTGCATTCTCATTTCCACTGAGTGAATGTTTTTGAAATAGCTTCGTAGATTCTCAAGCAATCTTAAAAGCGTCCTTTTGTCTCTGGCGGTGAATGATGACGAGCACAGGGGATTCCTTGTGTTCGCTGTCACGGTTAGGGTCCAACATCTGTTAGTCATTAAGACGCGCCCTTGTTTACAGCGTAGTTACCGCTCTGTTAGTTAAGTAGAGCACTTCTCGGTCTCATAATTATGCGTAAAATTCCCCGATTCAAATGAATGTTTGCGCTTAATTATCCATTGGGTATTTTTCGATTTATAAAAATTAACAGAAATAAAACAGTTGAATGCGTTAAGTTGGCAGTGGTGAATAAGCGAGGAAAACAGGGTATAATGTTAGTTTTCACGTTGGATATACTCTCTGGGCTCAGCTAGTGACCTAGATTCTTTGTCACGTGATAACGCGTATCTTTTCATCTCGCTCGTGGTTGGAGTGAGAAAACTTCGAGTACAAGCGCTCTTGCACCGCCTTGCTGCTAATTACCAGCAACTAGAGCTCGGTCGCGCGACTCTGGATACTGCAAATCGAGTCCTGGTGCGGGTGGAAAAATTCTTACTTGGGCAGTTTTTATCGTAGAATGACGCGGAAAACGGCATATTTCATCTCCTGGATATCATGACATACCATAGGTGACGTTGTGAACGGTCACAGTACTATGTTCTGTGGTTGGGGCATTTCATGGCGCTCAATAGCAGAAACTATACTGTATTTAAAGTTAGCAACTCTCATGTCTCTCCCCTGGTCCTTGTCAGTTTGCTCCTTGAGGAGAACTGGGACATCCAGCATACTGAGAGTGACTAATGTTAGCTCGTCATTACCAGTACTGGTGAGTTCCCTGGCACAAGTACTGTTTGTGGTTTATTTTGACGAAACGCTCGTGACGCTATTTGCAACGCTAACATCTCCGTACTTATTAGTGATATCTCCATTACAATAATATCGTTACAAAGTAGAACTTTAAAATATGACACCAAAAGAATTATTTGGCGTCACTCTTCAAAAGAAGAAATAACACCCTATTTCGTCTGCACCGCGCTCTAGGATAATCCGTGTAACTTCGAAACCATCGATCAGATTTCTAAACACGAAGTGCCGTGGGCAGTCCTATGTAATACTTAAAATCATTTCACTTGGTGGAGCCTTTAACGACGGACGTCTCATTGAAAATATATTTTGTTAAATTGTTATCAAAGGTCCAACTTTAATCCGCAATAAAGCAAGCGAAACGCCCGATTACTGCAGCAGTGATAAGAAGACTAAATTATGAACAGAATGAGACCAAAGCAGCCCTGCACGCACAAAATTATTGAGAGTGCATCGATCAAAAGAAACACACAAATAATCTCATACTTCTCATATGATTACCCTGTATTTAATAAATGATTGTTGAAATAATGTAAGTTAAGATGAAGAAATAATAAATCAATATATATAGTAATTGATAAATTATAAAGTGTGATGAAATAAATAACAAAAGAAATGAAGAAATTAAAAATATTGGATTTTAAAGGTTTCGCTGACTTTAAGGTCAGTATCATCCTGGAGTTTCTCGATGTCCATTTTTCTGTTGGGTTTTCATAATTTTATATAAGCTGCCTTAAGTTTCATCTGGAACTCTGCAAGCATAAGGTGGTGATCAATGTAGACATCCGCTCCTCCCCTTTTCGTTGCTGAAGTGTTTTGTGCGAGACTTAGCCTATTTCGAGGTCTGCCAATGAATTGCCCCGGGAGCACTGACAGTCGCTGTTTGAGGTAATGATCAGTTCGAAGGCGTATATAGTACCGCTGCACTCACCAGATCACAGGGAAGGGAGGAGAGAAACTCAAGAACTGCGCTTCATGCACTACCAGAAATGCCTGGTTGCTATGGAGAGGAACAAAATAAATTTCAAGGACGCTACCAGCCCTGTGTGATATCCCTGCAAGCATGCGCTCAAGTAAACTGCATTGTCATACAGAAAATGCAGGAAAGCTGCTGGTGCTGATTGTCTGGTGCTCTACAACCAAGGACAAGATAGACAGGCCTTGGTGCGGGATTATCACGTGATCAAGTCAGTCTCCAATATGGCGAAGGTTCATGTTGTCTTGTGTATGTCCGTTGCTACAAGATCATATATATTTTAATATGCAAGTATCGTTTAAATTACATTCGATGACTAATTTTGTAGAAAAGAAAGATACTTTTGCATATGTAATATTATTTGTTTATAAATATGTGTACGTGTGAACTTATGGTGTAAGTAAATTTCGTTATCGTTCGAGCGGGATAATGATTTCAGAAGCGCGTGCAAGGTTTGGAGCTTGAAAGGTATAGTAAATGGGATACATGTTTGTTCTTTTTGATGAGATATCTCTTAGCACTCGTGTACACCTCTCCGTGCAATATGCTATATATTCCGGTGAATTAGGTACTGTTTGAGACAATGCTGAGATTGTGTGACCTAACTTACAATGAAGCATGCCTCATCACTGTAGCGTAAATGGGCGCAAGTCCAATTACACCCCTGCAGGAGCGGCTGTTTCTACGTTTTCTCTTCCCAAGGATGAAAATCGGAAGGCTAAATGGCTAAGGAATGTATGAACCGAGTTCAGAGGTCTAAAATCCCCGTTTGTCTCTCTCAGACATTTTTCAGAAAGTGATATTATTAGAGTTGACAAGTGGGTTTTTAAAGGTGAGTTTAAGGAATTTCCTCGAAAAGTTACAAAACTGAAAGAAGGCGCAATTATTATTATTATTATTTTTTATTTATTTATTTATTTATTTATTTATTTATTTATTTATTTTCCAATTTAGGGGTGGTAGATGGAGAAAGGGCAAACCCCACATTCACGGAAGTGCCTCCATCTCCACATGTGTACATAAACTCTACTGAATATTTACATACAAACTTATGTAGACAATTTTAAATGTACATATTTACACTACAAACACTGTACCCTTAGAATAATGGTTTTCTAATAGTGCCAAAGTACTATATATATCTCTTTTTTTGCTAGTTGTTTTACGTCGCACCGACACAGATAGGTCTTACGACGACGATGGGATAGGAAAGGGCTAGAAGTGGGAAGGAAGCGGCCGTGGCCTTAATTAAGGAACAGCCCGAGCATTTGCCTGGTGTGAAAATGGGAAACCACGGAAAACCATTTTCAGGGCTGCCGACAGTGGGGTTCGATCCTACTATCTCCCGAATACTAGATACTGGCAGCACTTAAGCGACTGCAGCTATCGAGCTCGGTACTATATATATCAGTAAAACAAAAAGTGTACCGAAAAACATTAGCAGATATGGAAAACGAAGGTCTCAGTGTGGCAAGCCTCAAGTCAAACCTCGAATTTATTCAAGGAAAGCTTATTTATAGTGTTGATGATGTCTGTCTGGGAGAGGATGGACACTGCAAGTTCATGATGGAACAATTTATTGCTTTTAACAGATCTAACTGCAGTGCCTGGTCCCACTATTTCAGCTTCTATGGTTATTGGCAGCAACCTTGTATGTAATGTAGTTATTATGAACGAGAAGTTGGGCTTAGATAAGATTCCCAATCACTTACATAAATTATGTTCAGTGGATATACTTCGATATACTTGTAGAGTTTGTAAAAAATAATAGAGCAATAGGTGTTAACAATGGTACTGCAATAGATAATTTGGTTGAAACATTATCTGAAATTGATAGCAACTGTGAAACTTCAGATCTCCTGAGAGACCATTTGGTTTTATAGAAAACTCCTGCAAACAATAGGAAATATATAGGTCACACTACGTTACTTGCTTGTTCTCTCTTCCTTCATTCAACAGCTGCTTATATCGCTCTGTACAGTAGAAAATTGTTACTTTTACACCACCGGAGGAACATTAAGAAGCTGAAAGGTGCTTTTTCTCTGGCTGACTGGAGTATTGAACTACTTAAAGAGTAAGGTGAGACTGTTGGAAGAAAATGAGTTAATTGTGAATGTACATATTAATGAGATACATGTAAATCCTCAACATAATTTTAATCCAGGCACAAGTTTCGCATCCAGTAAAGACAATCCAACCTGTGTGGCTAAAGGAGCACAAGTATGCCATGTTATCTGGTGTAATTTCAAATTATAAACAGGTAGTAACAATTGTACCTGTTAGCCACATGACATTCATACGGTTTATTGGTGAAGGTTGTACAAGAAATTGAGAACATAGGATTCAGAGTAATAGATTTAGTTTGTGACAATAACTGATTAAATAGGAAGACTTTTGGACACTTTTCTGTCAAAATGAATTTTATCACATGGAATAACTTTTCTGTCAGTCACAAATTAGAATCTGTAGTTCCCCATCCCTTCAATAGCGACAGGGAACTCATATTTGTATTTGATGCTGTGCACATAATTAAATTTATTAGGAAAAACGGATGAGTAAAGGATATGTGAGTAATTGCCTCACATTTCCAGATTTCGAAAATTTTGATGAAAGTTCTGAAAGCAAATTCAAACTTTTGGAAACTCTCTATCAAAATGAAAAGAATGCATATTTTAAGTTTGGATATACTTTATCCTACAAGGCAGTCTATCTAAACTCATTCGAAAAACAAAACCAAAACCCAGCTCTGGCAATGAAAAATTATTGCAGCACTTGCGTGTGTGTCTAAGGAAATTATTTTCCTTTCTTGATTTGAGGACACTTCCCTGTTTATTCACATTATCTCTTCATGGTGGAAAACAGCTAATGTAAAAAGTTCATTTGAAGGGGAAAATTTTAATGACAATTTTAGAGAACCAATTAGAGAAGGTGGGGATTTTCAATTGCACTTTTTACAAAAATTGTCATCTTAGTTAATATGTCTACTAATGAATCATCCTCTGCAGAAACATTTCAGGCATTCATTATATCTGTAGATTCATTCATTCAACTCATACAGTATTTGATTTCTGCATACAAGGTAGATTACTTACTAATTACTAAGTTACAGAAGGATGTGTTAGAGGGAATGCTACAGGAGTTAAGTGGAGCTAACTACCACATATCATTCTTGCAGTTAATTGAGAGCAAGAGAAAACTCAGGTTTAAGTCTTTAGTGATGTTAGCAGGCAAGAATGGAAATATTTCATGGACAACACTATTACCATGTTGTGATGAACCACATACCTCTGTGCACATTACACCATTCAGTTCAGTTTTGAATTCTGAATTTTCGATACAGTGTATATCTGGAAGGAGTACTTCCAATTTTAAGTCAGATTGCAGGATATGTAGGCAGGAATGTAATATATCAATTGTGAATTGTGAGCTTCATGGCCGCAATGTAAGAAAACTGTGAATGTTGAAATACGACCTGAGTTCAAATTAATTGACGCATTAGAGAGATGTACGCTCATATTACCCTCGGAACTGACTTTCATTGCAATTTGTGTTTTATGGTTAGTAATGCAGATCATAGTTGACAATTTTAAGGGCAAATTTTAGCTGGCATGAATCAGCTGGGACCTCTGCAGAGAATGGTAATAGATTTGAAGAATATTCTTTGTATTCCTGCAAAGTGGCCATAAAGTCAGTAAATATTAGTGACTACGGTTGTAAAATAATATTGAATAATTAAGTAAATTATGAAAACATGATGTAATGCTGACCGGAAACTTAAGAAATTTAAAAACGCTTAACACGGGATGTCGGAGGTGGCAATTCTAAATAAATATATCTTTAATTTAAAATTTTAGCCTATATGATCCTGGCCGAATTTTATACGGAATGGTCACTTATGAACTTAGATTGTAAATTAATGTACGTACAGGAAATACCATCGTTTTACTTCGGCATGAAAGCTGACTCAATTAGTTACCAGAGTTGGGAAGTAAATTATTGCCATACTATATTCAGTTCATATTGTCATGAAATTAAAATATGAGTTATATATGTAAAATTGTAAAATATTACAAACTTTCTGAGTTTGATTTTGGTTCTCAACTCTGCTTTGTTTCCATTATTTTGGTGTACCCTCTCCTGTGTTATTAATGCCTTTCAGAAATTATTTTTGGCAGCAGTTATTTTACCATTTTCAAAAGCAGTCAATTGTTACCTTCTGCAAATATCCCACCTCACTCTCGGGAACATCAGCTGTAGTGCATTCAACATAAACGACTTCACTCATGGAAGTATATATGAACTAATACAGCCGTAGGACCAAAGAGAAAAGTAGGACAATGGAAAACTGGGGTGAATTGGTAATTTATTTTTTGTAATCTCATGTAGTAACAAATGTGAAGGAAGTGTATTGTATGAAATAAATTTAATTAATAGATCTAATAAGCATATTTCTAATTATTTAAAAAGTAAAATTTTCAATCATGAAGAATTTCAGTGATTATTTGATTAAAATAAAAATGTCTATAGATACCTTTCAATCCTCAAATCATATGTTTATTTCCCCTGCATTTTTCACGACGATTCCTTCTTTTTCAGTCGCTCGCGATTCATAATATAGCTGGCCGTATAAGATGCAGAGATTACTGTTACAGAGTACGAATTCTTGTAAAATAAAGAAGGCTAGGTTATTCATGTGGGGAAATCCAAGAATAATTCATACTAGCGCAGTTGTTCGGCAAAGACTGTATGGGCCACGTGACTTCGCTCGTTCGTGAGCGCGCCCGCGCCTGTCTTTATTGTTGTCCTTGGGCCGCCCCCACAAAAAAAATATGTTTCTTGTAACTTCTAGTGATGGAACATTCGATTCATTTTACTGAATCGATTCATTTGATTCCGTTCACGGTACTGAATCGATACAGTGATCCGATTCACGGCACATTAGTCACCGCTCCTACTGCATCTGTGTAGTATGTGCTGGTAAGACAGCAGCAACAGCATTCAGTGCTCGCAGCTGCCATCTCGTCTTCATACTATGAACTCCTTTCTTAGAAAAAAATGCTAGTCACTCTGATACATCAAAGGTTTCCGGGGACGCAGGGTGGGAAATGTTAGGATTAGGAAGGTAGCAGCCATGGCCTGAATTAAGATACAGTCCCAGCATTTCCTGGTGTGAAAATGGGGAAACTACGGAAAACCATCATAACGGCTGCCAACGGTGGGGTTCGAACCAACCATCCCCCGAATTCAAGCGCATAGCTACGCGATACTAACCGCAAGGCAACTCGCTCAGTCATTTTTGAAAATATGAATTTTTCTATCAGCTGGTTTTTTTAAATCGTCATATTTTGTATAGACTACCCGAGATGTACAGTAGCCCGCTGGTTTTCTGATTCAACATACTGTTGGTTATGTTAATGCGTCTGTCCACATGTGATAGAAGTCTTGTGCAACGATGTGACATATGAACTGAGAGAATACTGAGCCGTTCTTCCCAATATAAAGCAGATACTTTCGAGTGGTCATGAGCATGACTCATAATCATAGGGCAGGCTAGAGTCGAGTTTAATTGTCAAATGTCACCTAAGTTATAATACTGAGATTCATTAAACTAATAAATAGTATAACCTAATAGCCTACCTACTTACTAGCTACTTCAGAATTATGTTTAGACTACCTTTTAAACACTGCAAATAAATCCATCTATTATTTAAACCTCCCTGTGAGGAGAGGACAGTGAATGCATATGGGTATTATTTTCAAATGAGCTGAGCTCGAGAGTCCATTATAGCATACGATTCTTTCAGTGTACTGTACGATGGCTCACTGTATGTCTCACTGCAGCGGAAGCTCGGCTCTCCGCCAGTGTCCAGTGAGCCGATCAGGAGCCGTGTGTATCTCCTGTCTCACTGAGCCGTGCTCGTTCACGATTCTTTCTGTGTGCCATGGCTCACTGTATGTCTTGCTGCAGCGGAAGCTCGGCTCGCCGCCAATGTCCAGTGAGCCGATCAGGAGCCGTGTGTATCTTGGGTCTCACTGAGCCGCGCTCGTTCACGATTCTTTCGATGTGCCATGATTCACTGTCTCGCTGCAGCGGAAGCTCGGCTCCCCGTCAACGTCCAGTGTGTGCGCCACTCAGTACTGTCCGCTGGGAGTAAGCTGAATCGTGTGCCGTGAGCTCGCCGTTCCTGTGAATCGATTCACTCGGACACTTGAATGAATCGATACACTGCTTCGAATCATTCATTCAGTAGCCAACACTAGTAACTACAGCGAGGGTCAGCCGTTGGTTTACGTATGGAATGAACAAATTAAGAACTTACGCCGAAATGCCAAAAGTTACGTAGCAACAAAAAATCTGCTAGCAATGCTCAGTAGGGATATACGTGTACGAGATGCCATACGAGTAACACGCGTGAGTTTAAGCTCGTGGAATTTAAGTGTTTTGGCAGGTGTAAACAATTGCGACAGTGCTGTAATTTGCCACAGTGCATCTATTTGTATCGTGGAATCAAGTACTATCAACAATTAGTTCGTTCTTTGTTCGAGTGCCGTGCAATTAGTGTAATAGTGAAATGGCGCCAGGAACGAAGAAGAATCAACAGCAGGCCGAGTGCAGGAGTGCCAACCCAACAGAAGACACCGTGAAGAAAATAATAGAAGAGACACTTCAGTCTAAGGTATTCGTGGAATTAATTGTGAGTACCATAGTGGACAAAATTACGGAGTGTGTGTTAAAGAGACTAGAGGAATCTGTTCAGTTCAATATAAATGCATGTGAGGACCTAAAGAATCAGATTGCCAAGAGAGACAAGGAACTCGCAGAACTTAAAGCGGAAGTGAAGTCAAATTATGATAATTTGGAACAATATCAGCGTAGAAATAACCTCCGCATATTTGGCATTCCCGAAGAGTCGAATGAGGACACGGACAATTTAGTATTAAATGTTGCACGTGACATTGGTGCCGACATAAAATTGACTGATATTGACAGGAGCCACAGAGTCGGGCTTAAAATTGGTAATAAACCCCGGCCTATTATCGTGAAGATGACAAGTTATCGCAGCAGGAAGGAGATATTTGCAAAGAAAAGGCATTTAAAAGGATCTCGTGTCACGATCCGGGAGGACCTTACGTCTGCCAGACTGACGGTTCTGAAGGCGGCTATCTCCAAGTTCGGCGTCAGAAATGTCTGGACCAGTGATGGAGTTATCCTGTTTAAGACCGCTGATGGCAGCATGCACCGCGCTACGCAGATGAGTGACATTCCATGAGCTTACTCATATCTAACCTGTGTTTAGTTTACTAACCCATAAGTTGGTAACCCTTTGTATTAAGTTTTGTTTCCTCTTCTAGGACACATCTCCCTCTCGCTATCTCTCTCTCTCTCTCTCTCTCTCTCTCTCTCTCTCTCTCTCTCTCACTCTCCCCTTCACTGCTCTTGCATTCCACCCTGCTTGGCTGAACGGCTGTAGTCTACCTGCTTGACCTTCACTAGCTCGTTAATTACGGTACCCCACTGGACACTGACCTTGTCCCAACCCTCTGTACAAACTCCGTACTTACAGTAACTTCCTTCTTAGTAATAACTAACAGCTGACTTTAACCTTTTCCTGTAAATAGTCAGAATAGGTCTAGAAGATGATTATGTAACATACCAACCTCTTTCAGAGACGAGAAGGGGCATCAAAGATTGCACGAGTAGATTGCAGAAGCATGCGGAAGGGAAAAGTACATTACAAATTTTTCATACTAATATTAGAAGCATAAGGAAAAATAAGAACATTTTAGACGTTTTTTTGAAAGCATATGATCATAGGTTTGATGTCGTAATTTTAACAGAAAGTTGGTCACTGAGTAATGTAAATATAAGTAACCATGCCTTGTATAAATCTTATTACAATGAGGGTTGAGTTAACAAATGTGATGGTGTTGTATTAATGGTAAAAAATGGTTTGGAGCACGAAATGGAAATTATTGAGTATGATAACTTTAAATTTCTCAGAGTAGTAATTAACTATGACAACAAGAAAGTAGCTATTACAGGAGTATATCGGTCACATGAATATCACAAACAGCGGTTTCTCAGTGCGTCAGATCATCATATCCAAGATAGATGCCATGTTGAAACCGAGCTGATAATAGGGGACACAAATATAGACCTTTTAAATGAACACGACTGTGACGAATATCTCAACATGGTACAAGAAAGAAATTTTCAGTCCTTAATAAACAATCGTACTAGAGTATCTGGTACAAGTAAATCCTGTATTGATCATGCTTTGATTAAAAGTAGGTTGAGAAATGACGACATTCTGTCTATCATCTCTCAAAGTAAAATTTCAGATCATTATCCTATAATAGTAAGTCTCAACATTCAAAATGCCTCGGTCCCTAATAATATACCAAATTTTCGACGTAACTGTTTTAAAATAGATCATTTTGCGCTTAAAAATCATTTAAGTAAAATAAATTGGGGAGACATCTTAAACAGCAGTGATTTAGATATCAAACTTGAAAAATTCGTGAATACAATTAAAAGCTGCATGACCCTGTCCACTGTTAAATTGAAATCAAAGGAAGTGAAAAGAACAGAATGGATTTCTTACGGTTTGGTAAAATCTATTCACACAAGAGACCGACTTTATCAACAATATTTAAAAAATAAGGATAACTTGGAAATTAAAGAACAGTACAGGAAATATAGGAACAAACTAAGTGATCTAATTACGAAAACGAAAACTGAGTACTATAGGAATCTGATCAATCGCAATTCAAATAACCGGGGTAAGGTCTGGGGCATAGTCAATGAAATAACACAAAGGTCAGTTAGAAAAGAAGAGATCAAGGAAATCAGATATAAAGGTGAAATCTGGAAAGATGACATAAATATCTCTAATAAATTTAACAATTATTTCATTAACGAAACCACTGAGAAAGCAAAGCATCACAGACAGATTTCCGACTCCACATTAAATATCGCTCGCAACCCTCATACTTGCTTCCGTGCACCGGTAACAGAATACGATCTGAAGAGATGTTTGAGTGAAGTACATGAAAACAAAGCTGTAGGAATAGACAATATTTCGGCTCGAATTATTAAAGAAAATATAGAGTCATTAAAGGAACCGTTGCTGAATATTATCAATCATTCCTTCACCTTAGGTTACTTTCCAAAAGAGCTTAAAACAACAATAGTAAAACCTCTTCACAAGTCTGGAAATATTTATGACATTAGAAATTACAGACCCATTTCGATAACAACAACAATATCAAAAATATTCGAGAAATGCTTAAAGAACAATATTTACCAATTTTTAGAAAAACACCAAATACTTTCGCCCAGACAGTTTGGATTCATTAAAAATCTCGGAACGACTGATGCTATATCCGCCTTAACAAAGAGAATATACGAAAATCTTAATTCTTCTCTGCTCTCCACAGGGATATTTCTCGACCTTGAAAAGGCATTCGATAGTGTGTCACACCGCTTGCTCCTCCAGAAATTGGAAAAATACGGCTTTAGGGGTAATGTGCTGGATTTGCTTGAGAGTTACTTGACAGATCGAGTACAGTATGTCAAAATTAATCAACATCTAAGCACACCAATGAGGATAATAAAGGGTGTCCCACAAGGCACAGTATTAGGTCCTTTATTGTTTATTCTATTTATTAATGATCTAGAGAAAACAATAGCAAATGCCGAACATACGCACGTCGTAACATATGCAGATGATACAGTCATTTATGTTGAGGGTGATAGCTGGAATCTCGTCAGACAGAGAGCAACTCGAGCACTGCTTAAAGTTAAAGCATGGTTAGATAATAATGAATTATTTCTAAACATTAAAAAGACAAAATTTATGAATTTTTCTGTAACAGATACACGAAACGATTTTAATGAATTAATTGTACACAACATCAACTGTAAATTTAATTGTAACTGCTACAAAATTTATAAAGTAAATAATGTTAAGTATTTGGGATTATTAATTGATTCGAACATGAAATGGAAAAGTCACATTACCGATTTAAGAAAGAAAATCAGAAGAACTGTTTATATATTTCATAATTTAAAATACATATCCAGTATAAAATCGTTAAGAGAGATTTATTACGCTTTAGTTCAGTCTATTCTTAGCTACGGAATTTTGGCATGGGGAGGAGCCTACAAAAATGTAATCAATAAAATACAGGTTGTTCAAAACCTTATATTACGAATAATGTACCAGAAAGGAAGATTATACCCAAGTAGTCAATTATATGCTGAAGCAAATATATTTAATGTAAAACAGCTCTATGCCCTTGAAATATACAAATATATTAACAAAAACAAAAATATAATTGAGAACATTAAACATGAATATTCAACACGCAGTAAGATGAACCACCGTTGTATGTTATACAAACCCAAACTTAGCATAACAAAGCGCAATTTCTTGTACTTCATTCCAAAATTCTTTAATGTACTTCCCGGTTCTTTACAAACTACTTTATTAGGTCAGAAAATGAGTCTGAAGTGTCTTAAATCCTTTGTCAGGGATAATAAAACTGTTATGGAAGAAATAACTAAATGAGAATATCACGTCACCATATCCAATTTCTATTCAATGCTCCACCATGTGCTGTTGATCATATCCGCCATTCACTCATACCCATACTCGTATTTCAGGCATCATTTAAAATATATTTCTCACTATGTAATTAATATTCTAAATTACCACACACAAGGTTTCACCTTACGTGGTATTTTACTGATATCTACTCGACTCTGTTGAGGTTGGTGTGATTTTGTATAATAATAATAATAATAATAATAATAATAATAATAATAATAATAATAATAATAATAATAATAATAATAATAATAATAATAATAATCTATATATATAAAAGCAAGTCGGGCTGGAGCGATGTATATATAAATATTTAAAAATGAAAAAAGACGTGAATTAATGAGGCACTTCCAGAAATCTCAGAAATTTGAAACTTTGTACGGAGGAAACTGATGACCCCAGGATCCCTAGAAAAATCGGAAATTCTCAAAATTCCCTGAAGGGGGCACGCTGGGGGGGCTCAAATTTTGGGCTCAGCATAAGAACACAGTCGTATAGTATATCCAAAACGATAACCTATAGGTTTCGTGGGCTTAAAAATTTTCGAGAATTTCCTCATTTTTATCCCCTATCCATCCAAATCAAAATGGCGGCACAACCTGCCAGACGAAGTAGACAATTGAAATTTGATGAAATTATAGCTTTTGGTCCCTCACCGACGGGAAAATTCCAAGATGTTCAAATTTTTCACTTTTTACCCCCCAAAGATATCGAAATATGGAGGCAATTTTAATGACTGTGCAGACATTCCTTTTGACCTATTTTTTGGCTAAACGGTAAGTCGTATCACAAAACGGATCGCACAATGTCCCTTCCATTCGGAGTGATCTACAACTTTGGTCCTGTGACATTTTGTCGTATCTCTCTCCCTTATACGTTAAATTTGGCCGTATTTCTGGATTGTTCGTAAATTTGGTGATTTTTACAAGTATATTTCATTGTTTGACACACTTATAAGAATGATAGGATCATCACGTTGTGTGCGCACATTGGCACGATTAAGGGACATATGTGGACCAAATTTCATGATTCTAGCTTATACATAAGTAGGCAAAAAGTAATGTAAAATGTTAAAAATGTACCCAAATTTCACATTATTCAAAATTTGAACTCAATTTATCCCCTTAATATGGGAGATACGAGGAAATGGTTCAGAAAAAACATGTAGGGCGATAAACGAGGCGTCTGATGGCTTAAACCGTTTCTTAATATCATAAACCGTTTAGGAGATATGAATCTCGAAGTGGAAGTCTGCACTTTTCAACGTGCTCATGCTTATCCGTCATCTATATATCTATAAAAGGAAGTCGGGCTGGAGCGATGTATAAATAAAAATGAAAAAAAGACGTGAATAAATGAGGCACTTCCAGAAATCTCAGAAATTTGAAACTTGGTACGGGAGAAGCTGATAACCCCAGGATCACTAGAAAAATCGGAAATTCTGAAAATTCCCTGAAGGGGGCACGCTGGGGGGGCTCAAATTTTGGGTTCAGCATAAGAACACAGTCGTATAGTATATCCAAAACGATAACCTATAGGTTTCGTGGGCTTAAAAATTTTCGAGAATTTCCTCATTTTTATCCCCTATCCCCACAAATCAAAATATAAATAATAATAATAATAATAATAATAATAATAATTTATTTAATGTGTGCAAGAGATAGTTAGTAGTTCAATTTATTTTAAGTATTAATATGTTGATAATATGTCCTACTACTTCTGTAATATATGTGGTTTAGTTATAAGATTAATATTTCTCAAGTAATAATGTTATTAGAAGAGTTATGTATATATAAAACAGAGTCCTGTAAATATGTAAACGACATGATGAATGAATAAATACTACTACTACTAAATACTACTACGTTGTACTCCGTATCTTTATTGCTTGAAGAAGCTTGAATGAAAAAAAGTAGGATTGTGATGCGCAGGAATATTTCCTTGTAGGCCTCAGTATTCGGAATTATAACCGTATGTTCTCACACGTCAAGAGATGAGGCGAAGGGCAATTAGGAAGCGATTAAGCTGTAGGGGCCGGCACGTGACCACGGGGCGACGGTAGGAAACAGCTGCAAGCTTATAACATGGCGTAAGGTTTTGTACATCGGTCCCACGAAACAAAAACTCCCAGTGACCCTGGCACTGCGCGGTCGCGATTGCCGGTTTGTACCGTGGTTGAGAAAATAATGTGCTGTATTTAAGATGCAGTGTTGGGAAGACTGTGACAGGATTGTGAGCTGCAAGTTAGATCCACATTTTGTGTCATATTGGTGACATTTGTAATATGGACCCTCTTGTCATAAAGAATACAAAACTATGTACATCCTCGGTAAGTTATGTAGACGTATTTTTATTCTAACAGCAGCACTAGCATGTAGTAGTAACAAATGATCGCGGACGCTTGCCCAAGTTCTACAGGTAGGCCTGTTCGTTTTCTCCAATGCCCGGGGACTAATTGGAACCAGAAATTTTACCATCAAACGTGCGCGTAACTATTTTGCAATTCGCGGGCGTGATAACTCAGTTCCAATGATTCTATCGTCTCATCAGCATGGCCAAGGCTTGATTCCCAGTCGAATTTTAAAATAGGAATACACGTTCTATTGATTGGGATTCTACTAAAAACCGTAGATCCCGTCACTTCCCTTTCTTTACCACTTTTGAACCATAACCACATCATTTATGGCGGTGTATTTTGAGTATCCAACCTTTCTTCGGGCTTACCTTGTGCCTTAAGTGGTGAGTTGATGCAGTGGCGTACCCAGAAAATAATTTCAGTGATCCAGGCCAATAGGGTGGATACGACTTTTCCTTGGGAGGGAGTATAACAAGAAAGCAGGTCCTACCGAGTGCGGTGACGGTTCTTCATTGGATATTGATGGTCTTTCTTGTTACCATGTATGACGGCCATTGAAAGGGGAATGATCCGGAGCCTATAAAATTAAAACCGGCGTAAGGATCGCAATCCAATTAGCTGCGGAAAAATGTGCGGACGCCATAAGAGTGCTGAGGTCCTAAACTGGCTGCTGGAGGGACGAGGGCGAGCACGCGCACTACACACAGTCGTTCGGGAAACATTGAAATGGAGGCTTCAAAAGAAGAGCAAAGGGGTGTAGAGCGTTTACTGACAGCAGAAGGAGTGAGGGAACGAATATTCGTTGAATAGTTGCACAAACGTACGGAGAACACAATGTCCGTTGAAAGGGTCAAGGCATGGCACAAGCGATTCAGGGAAGGACGGATGTCGTTGGCCGATGATGTACGATCTGGAAAGCCACACCGCATTACCGATGCCATTGTTCAGCAGGTGGATACCCTCATTATGCAAGAAGTGCAAGTTAACCGTAGCAGCCATTGCCGCAGAGGTCGCAGTGAGCGCCACAGTTGTTCACACCATCATTAAGGACAGATTGAAATTTCGCTAAAAGTGCGCTCAGTGCGTGCCTCACCATATTCCACAAGCGCAGGAAGCGTGTCGAATGGATCTCTCTCTGGAACATCTGCTGCGCTATGAGTTCCTGTCACGAGTGGTCGCTGGGGGCGAGACTCACAACGACACAGCCTCCAGTGGAAGCATGCCAGGTCGCCGCCAACGAAAAAAACGAAGGTGAGCTGAAGAGCAAACTATTTACCTCGGACGACGACGTCAGTGAGTACGTACGGAACTGTTTCACAACGCAGCCTCAATGATTTTAGGAGACGGCCATTCACCGCCTTGTGCCTCAACAGTGCTGGGAAATACTTTTGAAATAACGGTACAGGGGCTGTTCTATGATCCAACTTTGCAACTTTTCATTTTCCACTTTGCGCTTTTCAATTCATCCTTTGTTCCACCATCAATTTTCAGATTTGTATTGCAAAGTGAAAAGTGAAAAGTTAGGAATCTTTTCACTTTTCAAGCTTCTTATGTTCCTCCATCGGTACAGAAATGCAAAGTGCAATGAAATGAAGTGAAAATTTTTCGGAAATCTTGCAAAGAAACGATTTCCTTTTCAGCTGTTAATTAACAAGTAACTACGCTAATTTCTTGGAGTAGAAGGGGATTTAGTGATAAAAAGATGTTACGACGATAGATTGTATTACCATCAAGTGAGGATAGTGATGAAGAATCCAAAAAGAAAATGTGCAAAAAAGGATTAATTTTCATAACATCACTTCGACGGAATTTCGCGACCGTTTCCGTGTTACCCCAATACAAGCTGATTATATTTTTAAATGATTGGTAATTTATTCAAACCTACAGCAAAAGGAAGTCAATCCCTTTCGGAAATAAGAAAAATATTCTTGTATGCTTACATTGGTGAGGTAATGGTGCCCGGCTCTACGGTGTAGCAGCAATGCAAGTGACATCAAAATCAACTATTTGCAGGACTGTAACTAAAATCGTAGATGCTATATTAAATGTAATATTTCCTGACATAGTCCGTTGGCCTGATAATCAACATAATATAGCGAAAGGATTTGTAATGAAGGGTGGCGGTGTGTTGACGGTATTCTCGTCCATTTTTGTGCTCCTATGTTATAGACATGGGCATAATTCTATCCATTTTATTTTTAAAGTTGCCGAAAAGGATGTGCCGTTTCTCGTTAACAACTTCTAGCACAACCAGCTTCTGTTAATTATCCTTCTTTGTCATTATCAAAAATCAAAACTTTAAAATTATCGGTACCACGATTATATCGTCTTCACCGAAAAAATTAAACAAATCATGGAGTATAATAACGTTTGTACATGGAATAAACTTGATCGAGTCTATCTTATGCAAAGACTTTCATCTTTGTCAAGAAATTGATAAGTAATACCTAGATCATGGTGGAACAGAAAGACTTTGCACTTTGCAATTATTGAATAGTGCAAAGTGCTAAGTGGAAAAGTTGCAGAATTCTTTCGTGGAACAGGCCCCAGACTTTATAATTCTCCACGATGTTGAAGTTTTAATTTTACGGTGAGAACGATATAATTGTCGTACCGGTAGTTTTAAAGTATTGATTTTTGATAATGGGAAAACCGATAATTACAAGAAGCTGGCTGTTCTAGAAGTCGCAACGGAGAAACGGGAAATTATTTTCGGCAGCCTTAAAAATAACAGTGACAGTGTAAGAAGTAAGAATCGTCACTCCTGATTTTTAGATATTAGTGAAAATTCACAGTTCGTGAAGTATCACCCATCACTCCTTGTGAATACTGCAGAGGTTTGGATTTAAATCCAGGCTTAAGGCACGCAGTCTAGTCATTTGAAATTGTATACCACCACCTCGCCTACCCTGCTGGCCAACATTCAGTGGTCTATAACGTACATAGCCTTACTACTCAACTAGGGATCAATGGCCTCGCTTTAGAAACGAGATATAGCCTTACTGCTCCACTAGGAGTAAATGACCTTGTGCAAAAATGCTGACTCAGCACGCATTGTTGAATATACAGAGCTCATAGTATTAGTCGAAGAATTTCTGAGTGTGGCTTTCCTTCCGCGTGTGGGTATGTTGAAGGTATTCTCGTTAATTTATTTGCTCCTACTGAGCACGAAGAGGTTTTTTGTTGATAGACATGGGCATTATTTCCTCAATGTTATGAGATAAAAGTCTTTGCATAAGATATACTCGATACCGCAATCAATACGCAGAATGATATTGTAATTGACTTCTCATTCTTGATTTTTTTCAAATTTTCGTCCCTGATTTGTTCTTGGTGGAACTTTGGAACTAATACTGATTTTCTGTGATTCCTGTTGGATCATTTTAAAAGCAATCATTAAGAAACATTTCTCTGCTCCGCTCTCATATTGCAGAGTAGAGTTAAGGCCTTGAAGTTAGGAATTTTCAATTAGCGCTACGTTTGTTCATTTTCAAAAAATCAATAAATGATTTTAAGTATTTTATAGTGAAAGCAGTTTCTTCCATTTCCAAAACTAGAACATTTTTATGGTCCCATTCCACTTCATTTAATTCAAGGTTTTCTTTGGTCTAATCGTGGGACTTACTATTTTATTTTCAATTGTTCGGTTTCTTAGTTGTTCATTAAAGTTCTTTGAGTCTTAAACCTGTTCTATTTTTTGTCAGTAGTAATTTATTTATTGTATAATCCAGCTGCCTTTGGTGGGCTCAAGTAATTTCCACACGTTGTCACGACTTTCCCTTTGGATCATCTTGGTAAGTGTATTACATTTATTTAATATGCTTGTTGTTACTGTCCTTAGTCGTGCAAATACTATTGTGCTATACCTCTTCGAAAGTACGCGATAGTGTTTTTGGTATCAGTTCGCGTGGTTTTGCTATTATTATTATTATTATTATTATTATTATTGTCATTGTTTTACATCTGTGTTGCTACTACTGACTAAATAATAACAGGGTGGGTTTTAAGAGTACTCAGTTGTAAAGAGAAGGGCAAGGTTTAGCTTGAGTTAATCCAAATATGTTTCATGCTTAATCCTCATCTTTTGGGAATGTGTCACGGATTTTCAGCTGGTGAAGAGTATCTGGCTGTATGTGTTGGTGATTCTTTCATTTTAAGCTTGTGTATGCTAACTTGCTGCTGGAAATATGCTTTGAGCTACGCGATACACTATAACGGTTTAATGTACGGGACGCTCCTCACGGTATCGGACTACTTGCTACTTGTTTAACGTCGCGCTAACACATGGAAGGTTTTCGGCTACTGATGGATGGAAAAGGGCTAGGATTGGGAAGGGGGTGGCCGTGGACTTAATTAAGGTATAGCCTTGTGTGAAAATGGGATACCATGGAAACCATCTTTAGGACTGCCGACGGTTCAATTCGAACAAACTATTTCCCGAATGCAAGCCCATAGCACCACTGGTCCGTTGCGATGGTAGAATAACAAGCAAGTCAAACACACATACCCACACATACAGGGGATACACACTTTCTCTGCTACCGAGGACATTCTCGCACACACACACACACACACACACACAACGCTCACGTACACACACTCTCAAGTACATACACCGACAGGTCCGTGGATACTTATCTACTTACCTCGTGGACGGTCTGGATCAGACTGAAACAGCCTGGAGCTGAACTCGAGCCAAATAGAACAAACGGGGGGAAAACAGGAACGGAAAGAGAACCCAGAACCCCATCCCAGCAAAACAAAGAACGGGATCAAACATATGGGGTTTATTGATAAACATAAGGCAAAACAAGATGGATGAAAAGAAAATGAATAGGTACAAATGTTACTCACTGAGGTTTACGTCAGGTGTCTATCTCATACATCCAATTGATACCAAGAGGCTCATCAAACACAAATCGAACATGGCCACATTCGCCTCTTTCAATGCCGAACATCTCCCAACGTACGGTTGGATTGCCCCCACCTTATTTCGTATGCGTGACATATGACGCGTCGCTCCCGACAGTGAAATAATAATACGCACATACTTTAAAGGAAGGTCACACACATCAAAACATTAGATACATCGAGATCACAACTCAAATATGCTCCGCGTATAAGAACGAGTATCACCAGAGACGGGATTCATCACAACAATCCCCCATCACGAATACACAGCATCTCAAAGAACAAAGGAAAGATAAAAGACGGTTGCCATAGTTACGAGGCGAGTAAACAAACTGCAAGGTCTTGTGCTGAACAGATACAAAATCTGAAGACCATCCTTCAATATAGCAAGAAAAGGTGCCGACAGTGGGTAGCCATCTTTGTCGACTTCCAGAAGGCATACGACTCCGTGGATAGGATCACACTCTTCAACACCTTAAGAGAACTGGGACTAAACGAAAAAATTAATAGGCTGGTGCAAGCCACCCTGCACAACACCACTTCCAAAGTTAAGTTTAGAGGTCAATTATCAGAGAGCTTCACAATCAAAACAGGGGTGAGGCAAGGAGATGGTATCTCATGCATATTATTTAACTGTGTCCTGGAAAAGATCATAAGAGAATGGACCAGGTCATTACCTGAGAACACCGGATTAAGAATGGGGTTTAAATCAGACAACCTGAGGATTCCATGCCTGGCCTTTGCTGATGACCTTACTTTATTAGCAAACGACATGCATGAGGCCACTATGCAGCTTCAAACACTGCACTCTATTGCAGCTAAAGCGGGCCTCATGATCAACATTGGAAAGGCCGAGTTTATGACCAACATCAAAGATGCCCCTACAACAATGGGAGTCAGTGATACAAAACACATCAAGAGAGCTAAAAATGTGAAGTACCTCGGAGAGTGGGTATCGGAGGACCTAAGTGAAACGATGGCTCTTGAACAAAGGAGAATCAAATTAGACAAGCCTACCATGCCTGCAGAAAACTGTATGCCTCAAAGCATTTATCAAAGAATGTAAAACTGAGACACTATAATGCAGTAGTCAGACCATCAGTCCTCTTTGCAGCAGAATGCCTATCCCTAACTTAAAAAACCCCACTGAGAGCCCTGGAAGTGCAAGAACGGAAATTCCTGAGAAGAATAATAGGGCCAAGGATCCTACCAGATGGAAGGCGATGGTACAAACCCAACAATGAGCTCTACCAGCATCAAGAAAACCTCATAGATGCCATCAGGAGAAAATGTCTGACTTTCTATGGACACCTATACAGAATGGATCCTAATAGATTATCCCACAAGATCTTCAAGGTTGCTAACAAAGGCAAAGCTACTGGATTCCCCTGGACCAAACAAGTGGACAAAGATCTTGCAGAGCTTAATATTAATCAAGCCGCCATTACTGACAGAAATACATACCGTTTAATGGTCAAAACTAAACCTTTCCTAACATCCCTTACATCAGCTAGCCACAAAGGAGCCGGGAATTGGTCGGAGGAGCGCAGGAAAGAATTCAGCGAGAAAATGAAGGAATACTGGGCCAACAGGAAGGATCAAGAGGCCACTAAGAACACAATCCAGTATGCTAAAAGGGGCAGACGAAGACAAAAACACAGCTAGAACACAAGCACCGTGGTCCACAGATGGCCTAAACGCAAAGAGAGAGAGAGAAAGAAGACACATTCACAGGAACACAACAAACGTTACTAAATAATTAGGCCAGCAAATAACCCAAAGAATGAAAATAAAGAAACTGTAAATAAAAATAACACTGTGAGAAACCGAGAATACTCTTAATCAGGCAGACAGACAGCACAGCCACACATACATACGCACCATAGAGACCCAAGAGAAGTGTGCCTAAATCAGAATAATCAGTATGTCCAGACACATAACGAATATACAGTAATCCGCACACCAAGACATGTGCTTTCATGGACTCATGAGCTCAATACAAGATGCGTAAGAATGATAAAGGATTGCCGCATCGAGGCAAAGCATATCCCAACTTAAATCACCGCAACATCATCATAACCAGCACGCCCATAACGTATCCATATCGCCTCGCCATGGACGAACATGGATACCAGTCATAGCGTCAAAACACAGCATCACACATCGATAGCTCGGCCATGAAAGAAATCGACGGATGATAAAAAGTAGTAGGTCTCAAGCATCATATCACATGCACGCAAAACAATCACATAACAGACCCATATCATCCTCCATCCTCACAGGTCTATATGACACAAAAAATAGACCACACAAAAAAATAAATGGAAACTTACAGTAAAATGAAACGTGAAATTAGCAGAAAAATATATAACTAATATGCCCACGCAAACATAGCAAGCCGAAAATTAGCTGAATAATCGGGCCGAGTGCAGTGCCTTTAGGTAGTCACAAAATAGCGACTCAAAGGAAGAGTCGGGCAATTGAGTAGATAAATCCACGGCAGGAAAAGTAAACGACACAAGTAAAATATTTCACATCTCAAGATGCTCATTGTTTTTATAGACCGCCATGTTGGCTTCACCGTCCAACGAGCTTATTCCAAAGAAGGTGAGCACAACACTGCTCGGAGACACTTCGGCTGATGGCCGGAAGCGCTCCCTGTCAAGGAGAAGACAAGTCATACATCACGTCCAGGGAATAGCTCGACAAAGATGTCAATAGCAGTCAAAGAGTATGGTATTTTCTAAGAATTGTGCCACCAAGGAAAGCTTGGTGCGGCACACACGGCATCCCGTGTCATTCTTAATAACCGACTAAAATGTGCCACTCGTGATCTTCACTTGGGAGCGTGGGTTGGCCACTTCAGGGCCCTTAGCTGACTCCAGGTATTGCTTCCACTTACTTGTACGAGGCTCCTCACTTTCATCTGTCCTATCCGGCCTCCCTTGGTCAACTCTTGTTCTTTTCCGTCCACGACTAAGGGAGTCTTTCATTTTCATGCCTTTCGCCGCATTTGCCTCTTAAGGGAGATGTAGGCAAAACATGACTCGAAAACACACTTTTCAAAGGCATTATTTTATCATAGCATCGAGTCTCATAAATATATTCCCAATGTTCCGTGGCGGAAAAAAGTACTTAAGTCCCATAAAACATTAAAAATACATGTACGTGCGTTTCTTCCACGCCAACCTGTAAGATTTATTCCCATTTCTTGCAGGTACTTTCAAGAAGTGTTACTTTTTTTTTTCACTATTCTTGTAGACAAGACCGGGGCAATGATCTAAAAGGCTGTGTGTTTGTCCTTACGTGATTTGTTATTGTTGATATTGCTGATACTGTTTCCATGTAAGCAAGTAAAATACGTCTTTTGCTACCTGTGTATTTGTTAATCAGTTATGGGTTTATCATCTCGGATTTTTAATAAAGTTAAGGAGACTCAAATAGGGAATATAAGGTCAAGTAACAAGACGCGTTTCCCAAATGAGGTTAGAAATTCTACTTCACCAATAACGGGTGACTTTGCAGGAGACAAAGTTGGAAATATCGTTCCCCCAGCGAAAACCACACCTCACGTCAGAAACTGAAACTTGGACTGTTTGAAGAGCGTGTGAAATATGACATAGGATTAAATAGTGGTTTTGGGTTATTTGACACTGAACTTCTCTATGCTGCTATAAATATTGCATGTTGTTTTACACAGTTTGGCAGTCGTAGTATACATCTTATTGATGATGGGAAGCGAATAGGTCTTGCTTGTAATCTCCAAATAGTGTGCGATAACTGCAAAGGCAGTAAGTCTGTGAAAATTGCAAGGTCTGCTAACTGGCAATATGAAGTAAACGTTCGATTTGTGTACGGAATGAGTTGTATGTTTTGTAGTGAGAGATTGTGCAAACATATTTTTTGGCATTATGAATATTGCACCACCTCCTGCAAGATTCACTGCTCTAAATACTGTCATTAGGTAGGGTCTCAGTGTTGTTTGTGAGAAGAGTATGACTGCTGCAGCTAAACAGGCTGTGAGTAACAATGAGAATACTGTACGCACTGATTTGTGTGCATCTTGTGATGGGACATGAAAGAACGAGGCCACCAGTCCCTTCATGCTGTATCGACGGTAGTTTCTGTGGACACAGGAAAAGTGTTGGACATAGAAGTAGTTAGTAAACGTAATCTTATGTGTGCTGTTAGGAAAGAACATCATGACAAGCAAGAGGAAATCGAGTGGGGGAAAAAATATGAAGAGACCTGTGGTAAAAACTACAGTGGTTCAAGGGGCGGTATGGAGGATGCTGGAATGAAAGCAATATTTAGTATTTCTGTCCAAAAGTACGGTGTTCGGTGTGTAAAGTACCTCCGAGATGGAGACTCCAGTGCTGACAAGACAGTGTGTGAAAGCCAACAATATGGAGCTGACTGTACATTGCTTTTGATTCGAACTCTAACAATTTTCTCCGTCGCGGGAATTTTTCGATTTTTCTAAATTTGTTAAGTGTCTGTCATCATGCCCGGCCCTCGCGATGTCTTCCATCCCGGCTATTTGCGAAAGGAAGATTTGATTTATGAATTAACAATTAGAAATTTTCAATCTGGAGGCACGGTTGCGGCCGATATCACTAAGCTTAAAGATTATCTTGATTTGCCGATAACCACCCCAACTTTGGGAGAGAAAGAGATTGATGATTCTCTCTCCACGATCACTGACAATACTACTGAGCTAGCATCCGTAGTTAGTCTTTTTGAAGGAGGGGATCCATCCCCAAATCAACTCAAAAGAGTACAGGCCAGATTGTACCATTTTTCTAATAGAGTTAACGATCTGCTCTCTCTAAAGCTGAATGGCATTCAAGGGAAGGAGGCTAGTGCTCTTCTCGAAAACCTTTCTAAACTGTCCAGTAAGGTTACCCTATTGTTAATTGGAGCTGTACCCCCCAAAACCGACCAACCCACTCTGGTAAACGTAGTTAGCGAGGAAGACTCTTCTAAAGGAGAAGAAATAGGAAATCTGTAGGAGCTCAACAAACCTCTGCCCCATTGAACAATGAATCCGAACCTCGTTGAATAATGCACCTTCTGAAACAGCTTCTCCGCCACTTAGGCCTCTACCTACTATGTCACCTGGCTTCAGCAGTTTGCCCCATCCTTTAGCAATGTTGCTCAGAGGTATTTCGAAGTCCTCCGTCAATTCCACCAGTGATGTTATTGCTTTTCTAAGATTTTTCGTTGAGTTTCAGGATCATGCTCTTGTTTTTTCTCTTTCTCCGTGTCAAATTTTGCAAATCATTTATCCCTATTCAATTGGTGTTTTATCTGATAAAATAGTAAGAGCAATTGCTAATCAATCATCTATAGAAGAATTTCACGCCCATCTGTTAGCTAATTATATTCCGGCTCGAGCTAGGTCATCACTAATTCAGAAGTACTATTACCGAGTACAGCGGTTGGATGGAAATCTTGCCGACTTCATCCAAGAAATCAAATTCTACACCAGAGTATTTGCCCTCCATTTTCCTGAAGATCAAATTGTACTGGCCATTGTGGAAGGTATTTCTCCATCATACAGGTCATATTTGTGCTCCGCCTCGCGTCCTCAAACCTTTGCCGAGTTGGAGGCTATGGCTGTCTCAGCCGAGGGAGTTCGATACGCTGACACATTACGGGTCGCTCCGTTCGCGAGCAATTTCCGGCCACCTCCTCGCCGAACTTTCACTGCTCACAAATGTTATGCTTGTGGCTCGGCCGATCATCTCCGAAACAAGTGCCCTTTAGTTAAATCTAGCGGGACAAAGAATGGCGCAGGATCATCTCAAGGCTGTTTTAAATGCGGCGCTTTCTCCCATATTGCCAAAAATTGCCCGAATTCGAATTGCACTCCCTCCTGCTCAACTTCTGGTGCAACTTCCACCAACAATCAAAAGTGACTAATGGCCTCGGCTGAGTCGACTAACTCTTCTTTCCGAGGCTCAGCTCCAAGTAAACCTGCCGAAAGCTCAGGGAAATTTCAGTCCTCTAATTCGTCTTTTGAAGGTCCCAAAGAATGTCTTAGGATTGCGGCGGATACCCCCGCACCGGTACCATTTCTCAAAATTGAATTGAATAATGAGCCCGTAACTGCTCTTTTAGACTCAGGCAGTGTTTGTTCCATTATTTCGGTTGAATGGTATTCCAAATTAAAATCTGTGTGTAAACTTCCGGATTATTGTTCGCCTTTGGTTCAATGCGTTTCGGCAAAGTCCTCTCCATTAGAAATTTTAGGTTTCCTGTATGCCAAAATTCGTATTTCTATATTTACTTGGAAAGTTAAACTGTTTCTGGCTAAGCACTTGTCATGCCCCATTATATTGGGAGCCGATTTCATGTCTCACACCGGTCTAGTGCTCGATATTCGGAGCAAGTCGTGCACTTTCAAGTTTGCTAGTAGTTTCAAAATCCCCTTGTTATCATGTAGTTCTGTATCATGTTCATCTGTTTCGCCTACCCAGGAGGAGATGTTGTTAGACCTTAGACATCTACCTGAGGAGCAGGCTGATAGTATTCGCAAGTTGTGTCAGTCGTTTCCAGAAGTTTTTCTGATACTCTTGGTGTTACTGACCTCAGTGAATACAAGATTGAGGCTACGGATTCGATTCCAGTCCGTTTTCCACCTTATAGGCTATCTCCACCTAAAATGAAGGCTTTGAAGGAAATCATAGATCAGATGTTGAAGGATGGTATTATTCGACCCTCTAAGTCGGCGTATTCTTCGCCTATTTTTCTAGTCCCGAAACCCCAAGGTGGTTTCAGGCCTGTGATTGATTATAGGACTCTCAATCGGAAGGTGGTGTTACAATCTGTGCCCCTTCCCGACCTTCACTCTTGTTTTTCATGGTTTTGAAAAGCCAAGTTCTTTACCATCTTAGATCTTAATCAGGCTTATAATCAGATACCTTTGGCGGAAGAATCTAAACATCTTACAGCGTTTGCCACTGATTGGAACCTGTACGAATAGAACCGCGTGCCTTTCAGGCTCCCCACGGGAGCAGCCGTGCTTACGAGACTGCTAGACAGGGTCTTCTCCAACATCAAATTTCATTATCTTGATGATGTCGTCGTATTTTATGAGACCTTTGAAGAACATCTAGATCATCTGAAAGAGGTCCTGAGTCGCCTTCGTAAAGCAGGGTTAACGGTGAAGTTGTCCAAGGTTGCCTTCGCTAAACCTTCCATGTCATTTCTAGGGCACATTGTGTCGCCCGATGGTGTCGCTGTAGATCATTCTAGAACACAGGCCATCCGTAATTTTAAGCCTCCTAAGGACTTCAAGTGTATTGCCAGGTTCATATACATGGTGAATTTCCTCATGAAATTTATTCCTAACTTCGCTAATAGAGCGGCACCCTTGAACTTACTTCGTAGGAAAGGTGCCAAATTTGAAAGGGGGCCTTCTCAACAAGCCGCATTCGAAGACCTGAAATTAGCTCTTTGTAACGCTCCTGTTCTTGCTATGCCTAATTTCTCGAAGAAATTCATCGTCCAAACCGACGCGTCGTCGTCGGCTGTGGCTGCAGTCCTGAACTAGAGACTGAACTAGGGAGGCGACCCATCACCTATGCATCTAGGACTCTATCGGCTCAAGAAGCCAAGTATTCCATCTATGAGCTTGAAGGTTTGGCTGTTTTATTTGCGTTAGAGAAGTTCCGCCTCTATCTGGAACACGTCAAGTTAGACTTGGAAACGGATAACCAAGCCTTAAACTGGGCCTTAGCTAGGCCGCGTCGTACTGGTCGCATAGCCCGCTGGGTCATCAGAATTTCTGCCTTCCAATTTGATGTCAGACATATAAGAGGAACGGAAAATGTTGTGGCAGATCGACTAAGCCGTATGTTTGTCAGTGATGTAGAGACCCCTGAACAGGCTGATAGTTCTTCACCTCCCGAGTCCATACTACCTGAGGTTACTGCCATTCTAACTGATGCTCCCATGTTATTTAGGGATATCGAAAAATATCAACGTGAAGATCTAGTGCTGGCTCCTATTATGGAAACCCTTTCTTCTGGGGAACATGTCGTCCCTTATGATAAGAAGATGAATGTTGTGGTTTCAGCTGTTCTTGTACCTATGATCTTCAAGTACTACCATGAGAGCCCATTAGGGGGGCAGTTAGGCATCTTTAAAACTCGAGAAAAGATCCGAGAAATGTTCATCTGGAAAGGTATGGACGGCGAAATTCGTGAATTAGTAAAAGATTGTAAATCTTGTTGGCTTAGTAAACCCACCATGTCTTCTCACCAAGCGTCGCGCCTCATGGAACGTCTTTACATCGACTACGTAGGACCCTTCCCCCAGTCAAAGGGGAATGCCAACACGTTCATCCTTGTGTGTGTAGATGGCTTCACTAGATTATCATGGTTATTACCGACTAAGCCGGCTACCGCTCAGTCCACCATTTCTTGTTAAAATTCTATCTTTGCTTCTTTTGGTCCGTGTCAATATATTGTGTCTGATAATGCTAAAGCCTTTACCTCTAATCTCTTTCGTAAATTCTGTTTTGATCTATCTATCTCACATGTAACAACTTCTACATATTATCCTCAACCATCTCTGGCTGAACGGGTCAATCGTAATCTGAGGTCGGCTCTTATTGCCTATCATCATGATGATCATTCCAGGTGGGACACGCCATTGCATTGGTTAGCTTTCGCATTAAATTCGGCGGTTCATGAATCTCATAAGTTTACTCCAGCTTCCTTGATGTTTAAGTTTGTTCCCAACATGCCGCTCTCTAACCTTTGGTCTCTTAGTGATATTCTACCTGAGACAATAGATCCAGATAATATTAGAGATCTTTGGAAGAAGGCTAAGGCCAGTCTTAAAATTTCTCATGAAAAGGTTAGGGAAAGATATGATCGTGGACGGAGGTCCACCAATTTAAAAGTAGCAGACCAAGTTATGGTCAAGAACTTTGTTCTCGCGGGCAAGCTTGCCCCCAGATTTCATGGGCCGTGCATTATTTTAGATTTTCTTACGCCGGTCACATTGTTAGTGAGCAATCCAGCCACCGAGAGAATCTTTAGGGTTCACCTGTCTCAGGTGAAACCTGTGTAAATTACTTGCTCATTGGATCTTTAACATCTTGTAAGAACCCCAAAGGTTATATTTTTGGGGGGTTTTATTTTTAAGGCCTTCTGCTCTGTGTTTGTTCATTTACCTTGTACAACCTTCTCCATAGTTACTCTTCTGTTCTGTCAATTCGGCCATTACCACGCTCCCGTCTCCTCCTAAACAACACCAGTGGCAAATAAAATAAAGTTTCCACGCCGCTGGCCCCTCAGCCTCACCACAAAGACAGTACCCTAAAACATTAATGTCCAACACAAATTCTGCCGCCGAGATCTTACTGTTTCAGTGCCCCCGCAGCCGTGCGGCGCCGTACCGCCACTGAGGTGGGGTACGGGCCCACTCCACTCCAGTGAGGTCAACCAGTGTACGGCGAGCCGGAGCCCTCCTTCCGGCCAAGGCTGATGTGCAGCGCACCACCCGCAAGCTACTCGAGGACTGTAAACAAACTTCGTATCTGCGGCGTGCTTCACAACGACTACCCCTCTCATAGTAGCGGAAGAGGTGTATCTCAGGGTACTTGAGGGGTCCGGGCGACCTCGACAGAACTTTGGCAGCGATGACTGGTCTTGCCGTAAAAATTAATCGACAGCTAATGTACTTCTTCAGCTACATGGACACTCTATTTCTGCAATTAATATTTTTTTTGCCTCAAATCAACCTTTGGTGGACTTAGAAAAATATTACTTCCATGAATTAATGTTCTTGTTTCGCAATTCTACTACTACAAAGAAATTCTAAAACTGGACTTAAACTAGTCCCACCCATCTATATCAAACAAATTAAGTGACCTCCGACTACTGAAAAGTTGTATTTTCTCTTCTAAATTCTTCTTCAACCAATCAGCAACAAACTTGGACTTTGTTTTGAAAAAAATTCTTCTGCGTCATCCCTTGGAAGGACTTTGGGGGGGGGGGAGGTCTGTACCGGGCGGTACAGCTCTACGACGCAAGTTCAAATCTTGCGCCAATGGAAACTTCTCTACTGGAGAAACCCGGAACTTTAACAACTGAACTAACTCTACTGGTTATCAGAAGATGTCACTGTGTGTTTTTGATTTGCTTTTGTTTTTCATTGATCAAGAAGTGTGGACATTCTCTAACAGATGTCTCTACCACAAACTATGATAACGAACTCTGGTGTAAAGGAATGAATCTTCTTGGAGAAATGTTGTATTCATAAGTTTTGTCTTTACTGAATTTTGTTCTGTGCTTTGTGGGTTGGCAATATTAATCCTTTCCTTCCGCCTGTTTTGAATTTAGCCAATCAGTAATTTCTGTAATTAATTTTCCACCAATCATAGCTTTCTTCTTCGAATTTCCATGTGTAACTCTTATTCAACCAATAAAAATTGAGTGGGTGTGTCTACTCATTCCTGAAAGGTCTCGAAATTTCCACGAGGGTATAAAACTGCTGATTTTCTTGTCTCTGGGCCATTCTTATAACATCTTGCTCAATGTGTGAATATGTAGCAGGGGGCGGGAAGCGCATCGTTCTTCAGGCAGCCGTTCTTCAACAAGGTAATGGCCTTTTAACATCTGTATTTCTTGCTAGCTCAGCAGTTTAACTCTCGGGGAAGGTTCGAAATCTTTAATATGTAACCTATATCTTTAAATATGTAAGCCTTTTCCACCCTTGTAAAAACTTCACATAACTTGAACTGTAATTCGGGGTAGAGAGTGCATTACCCTCTCGAGCTCCCCTTCATTTTGAAGTTGAGGTGACTACGTCTTCATAACCGTTTCTTCTCTTCCTTAATGTATTAAAGTTTTCTCATACGAGTCATCTCCCTAGCTTGGGCTTAACCCCTGTGTAATTGGCCGAGAGCCACTTAGGTTTCAAAGTGTGTATTTAGGAATGCAAGTTCACGCCCCCAGTCCTCTCTGTACTTTGGGCCAGTAACTTACCCTGTTGTTTTTTCTTCATTGCGAAGGCCCTGTAGGTTGGGTACTAGTTACCCCTGTTTATTTATAAGTGTGCCTTAAGGGCAGTTAAGTGTACAGTCTGTTTATGGCCTTCTGATAGGCTTGAATTATTGAGAGCGGGTCTGCTCATTCCTAAATTTGATCTCTATGTGCCTCTAGGAGGCTTAACATTGTAATTAGGAGCAAGTGCTCCTTGGTATGATGGGGGTTTCCTGCCCCTTAGTTAAAATGGTACCTTGGCAAAGTTGGGCTTGAAGCTCAAAGATGTAAAGTAGGGCTTGAAGCCCAGGACTTGTAACGAACATTGGACTTGTTCTTTCATTTGGAAAAAAAGCATACTTGTGCCTGGATTTTGCCTTATGGTAATTTCACCTAGTGAAAATATGTTTAATTGCCTCTAAATTTTAACTTTCCTGGTCTTGGACCTTATTGTTGGTTATTGGTTAACTTGCTTTTATTTGTTGAAGTCTAAAGCTTTGTTAAATCTTGTTAAGTTTTGGCACTTTTGAAAATATAACCTTTCTTGAAATTTTAATTCGCTTTTCGGACTTGTAGTTAGACCCATTCCAGCTCGCACCTTCTTTCACCTCTGCCTTCCACGGATAACTCCGTAACAATTATTATTATTATTATTATTACTGATAGTAGATAAAATTACTCTCAACATTATCCGAAAGCTATCAATTCTCACATAGTTCTGGACAAAGTCATAATCATACTTTTCTTTGTTATCGAACCACTTACTATGACGAGGCAGGGGACGTTCGTTCGTTTGTGGATTTCAACATTATCATCGGTGCTACAGGGCAGACTAATATTAATCATCAAAAAGACCACATCGGTTGATCTGAGTATGTAGCAAAGAAGCAAGTTTGATAAGACTGGACGTGACAAATTTAATGGAGGTGTAAAATAGCCGAGCAGCAGTGCCAAAGTGAGTCAGTTGGTTTCTGCCGTCGTGTGCTTGTTTTTAAACTCCACATTATTTCAAGTATGTCATTTCTCAAAGCCAACAAAATACACTATAATAGAAATTTATACAACGAGTAGAAGGTGGTGCCTACAGGCATAGACACAGAATCAAGGGAGACGCGGTCTGCACGTCTTGATAAACAAGCTGATTAACCGATTACTTTTACAGAATGAACTCTCTAGCTGTTTGCGGACTGTGTTCCCGTTTGAAACACACACACACTATAACCTGCATCACACAACTTACTGTATTATCGTATTTAGACAATCGTGCTGTGTGTACTGTCTGTACTGTACAGTCTGCAAAGAAGTAAATCTCTCTTCATGAAGAACTTTATCGTTCAATGAAAATGTATTACTCACTGTACAGGTGCGTGCTGAAACAGGACCGAAATTACAATTTGCAAATAAAAAATGTCTGAACGCTAGGGCAATAATTTTAAAAATAGATATATTCTCTAAATACATCACGACTGGAGGAAAGCTCTCGTGGACAGCGATACTATCCTTCCCGAGCAACCATTTACCCAAATACATAAATAAATGAAATTGCATCAATGACTGTTGGAAAGGGAATAATTTAATAACTAATACCAACAAATTCAAAACAAGACTTAAAATTCTAGGACACAAGGGAAAGATCACGTTGGGAATTGCTATCCAGACAGCACTACTTGCATACTTATTTCTCAGTGTAAAAGCTGGTCACACCATAACTGCAAAGTAGCCGTATGGAACATGCAGTGGCAGATTTTTATCCTAAAATCCAAGATGAAAAGAACGAGTGTTCATTTTATCCATTTTCGCGAAACCGCTCATGTTCATTCCTCCGACATCTGATTACATTTACTGTCGTTGTCAGCTTGAATGTTAAACACGGCACTGAAGCTTAAACAAAATTCTATATGAGAGAAATTATGAATCCTTCCTTCTGCCGGGTTACCAAATTTCCCAGCACAAGATTGCACGAATAAAGTTTATATGTATAAGTAGAGTCGTCAGCTGTTAGGATATGATCTATTGGGTTTGCAGGTTTGGTATCTCAACTGTGGGCTCCGGGGTCAACTACAATTTGTCCGTGTAAAATAATTTAATAATAATAGTATAGGCTTTACGTCACACTAAATACTTTTACGGTTTTCGGAGACACCGATTTGCCGGAATTCACTCCTGCAGTCCTTTCTCGCGCCATCTACCGACACGAGGCTGACGTATTTGAGCTCCTTCAAATTACAAAAGGGATGACTCAGGATTGAATCTACCAAGAAGGGTTCAGAAGGCTCTTAACACTCTGAGGCATTAAGCCTGAAAAATATTTAATAGTGCTGAAAGGAAAATACATACGTTTATTTATCTTCTCGTTGCATTATTGGCTGTCATAGTGGGATGGAATGATCTGTTTTGTTGCTACCTGAAATGTTTGAATTAAAACACTTATTAACATGCAGTGATGGATTGATAATCAACAACAACAGAAATCTACCCCAAACTAAATATAAACCTTAATGCATACAATATAGATACCATGTCCCTTATGCGTACAAATCAGACAAAATTCCTAATGAAATAAAAACAGCCTATAAATAATATCATATCCTACGTTGAGTTGTAGATTAGGTGCACCAGAATGAAGCACGTAGGCCAATCAGCATCGGTGAGGATCGAGTCGAAAGAGTATGTTCTCTCATTTGAAGATTCCTCGTGTGGCAACACATACGTTGACTGAAAATTCATAACTTCACTGCAAAATATCGAAGGTTCAATTACTCGTCCTCTGTTAATCATCACTTGACGGCATGCCTGAACATTCCAGGTTAACTGAGACTTGGGTGTTCTATGATGAGTGTAGTGAACTTGGAGTGCCCTCCAGAATATTGGCAAGTAGGAGAAATATCTCGATAATGTACACTTCTATTACATTCTTACGGACCTCGTACACACGGCTCTCGAATTCATAGCTGTGTCGCTGTAATCGTCTCCATCATGGTGAGGATTTACGATTTATAACTACGTACATAGGTACATTATCAGAGGAAATCTGCTGTGTTAACAGCAAGAAAAATTAAATTTATGAAAGTGAAGGGTCCATTACCGTAACTTAGGAGTATTTTCTTCATTGACCACATTGAAAAACACTTCAAAAATGTGTCATCTCCGATGCCGTGTTATTTTTCACTACTTTCGCAATATGTTAACTATAGCACCAGATGTTCCAGTCGCGTTATAGGTTATGGCAAATTTCCTAAATCGATCTTTGTCATACCAAATGTCTGAACTCATGGGTTGTACCTTTGTACAGATCTTAATGAATAAATGGTTTGCGTGATTTTACTGTAATGTTCTACGCAATACAAGTCATCATTAACTCAAGTGCCTTATGTAGTAAATACAGACTGAGCAGGATGAGGAATACGTTGTGCAATTTTCCTACATTAAAATATTTTCGTTTCATCTTTCATGTCATCATTAAATTTGGCCATCATATCTCCACAACAAACATGTATATGTTTCAATGTATTATTGGTACGCCTGGAATTGAACTCAGGTATTGTACAATTGTAATGGCAGCTGAATCTCCAGCATTCATTGAACAACTTGTGAGATTTAACTGATATGTTCTGCCTATTACAACGTAGCTTTAAACCAAGTGCCTCATCTTGTAACTATACGATGAGGTGGTTTCTTGCATCGTTGTATCAAAGCCTCACGCCACGCGGACAATTCAATACGGGTGCCCTTACTAATAAGCAACATCAAAATTGGATGGAAGCAAAGAGCAAATTTCGATATTCACCAAGAGAAAGTAACGTCAGATTTATAGAAGTTTAATGAATTTATTGAACCCTACCAGACAACGATCCCAGGACCTAATACGGAGTGCTTTTATCGCGCGGATTACGTTTAGTAGTCCACAACGAGGGAAGGCTCCGTTTCTCAAGCGAGGGAGAGAAAGAGCAGGGCGCGTCAAGCCCCACTGTGTGAGAGAGAGACGCGCAAGCGAGACAGTCACAGGAATTTAATAACCCAAGCTTGTTCAAGTTTTTCGGGGAAATAAATTTGCCAATTGTGAGGGTGAAAATATGAGATGCTTCAACGTTCGAAAACCCAACGAACTGATTTCTATCCAGCACGGGCACCCGATATGGGCGAAGTAAAAGGGCAAAATAGCCAAGATATAATTACGGTGGCTGAGAAAGAAAGAGTAACAACTGAAAAAGTGAATTTTTGGGATTTTTTCTCAATGTTTACCATGTGCGACCTCTACAATCTCCGAAATTGTAACAACACAACACCTAATGCATTCAAACAGTTTTCATTGTTCTGAAATTCGTCACTTTTCTTAATTCAAAATGCTAGACTTATCAGTTGTAACTCTTTTCCACATTGTAAACACCACGTAATATTTGCGTACACACGAATTTCCTTAAAATTGTGAATCACGTCTATTTTTGAGAGGCAATGTTGTAAACTGCTAAAACTCTAAACTCTTCTCTTGAATAGCATAGATTTTGAATTGTAACTCTTTCGTCCTGGGCCATCGAATTATGCAGCCATGCCCAATCGTGTTTTAATTCATCATTCTGGCAGAAGATATGAAATTACAACGAACCTATAACAGGAAGTCGGCAGCCCTCAGAAAGAAATGTTTGTTAGTGTCTGTTGAGGGGGCCGTGACTTCAAAACATGAGGGTGCGATGCTTCCCCTTTCTTGTGTCAGGAGCTGTTACTAGAAGAGCGTGTCACCCGTCGAGAAGTCGGATCTCTTTGCGAGTTGTACATTTTACACTTCTTTCAGAGCACTTACAGAATAGAATCCAGTAATTAATTTGGAAAACCTAGAGGTGGGAACAGTGGATTTGTAAGTAGGTTCAATAATAATTGAAACCGGTAATGTGGGGGCTGAAGTAGACAAGCTTATAAATTTGTACCTACGATTGGACGAACTGAGACCATAATGATGATGATGATGCTTGTTATTTAAAGGGGCTTAACATCTAAGGACATCAGCCCTAACTAAGTCCATTCGGTGTTAACTAATATCTGCTTATGAGTCGACGGACTAATTCCAGTGAGGCAAGTAAGCACACCAAACACTATCTGGTATTTTTTCAAAGCTGGAGCCCTTGAGTTCGAATGCCGCGCGCGGTAAACGTGTATCATAACAGTAGTATAATTGGACAGTTCTGCGGCCACCACCCCCACCGGCTCCCAGAGGCCTCCTCCACCACCACCACAGCCAGAGGCCTCCCAGAGGTCTCCTCCACCACCCGCAGGAAATTTGAATTTGTAAACAAAGCCACGTGCTTTTTGACAGCTGTCATCGACAACAACGCATCGCTAACCTCAGTACTGCCATCTTGACGGGCCTAAACCTCAGTGGTACCAACTTAACCTAACTAGCGCGAGGTAAACAAAGCCACGTGTTTTTTGACAGCCACGTGCTTTTTGACAGACAACAACGCATCGCTTACCTCACTGCTGCCATCTTGACGGGCCTAAACCTCAGTAGTACCAACTTAACCTAACTAGGGCGAGATAAACAAATCCACGTGTTTTTGGACAGCCACGTGCTTTTTTGACAGCTGTCATCCGCCATCATAAAACCACAGAGCACTGTGCTGCCCTCTTTATCGCAGTAGCTGCAAATTCGTCACCTGTCATCCGCAGTGCTGCCATCTTGGCGGGCCTAAACCTTAGTGCTACCAACTTAACCTCACTAGCGTGAGATAAACAAATCCACGTGCTTTTTTGACAGCCGCCATCCACCATCTTTTAATCTATAGAGCACAGTGCTGAACTCTTTAGCTACTTATCTTTGAAATGTGGTACGTCACAGCCGTCATCCGCCATCTTGTATCGCAAACCTCAGTGCTGCACTCTTTAGCTAGATACCTTTGAAATGTAGTGGCGGCAATTTGAGAAATTCTTTATGCTCTTGTTTGGAAACAAAGCCACGTGCTTTTTTGACAGCTGTCATCCGCCATCTTTAATCTAGAGAGCACCGTGCTGCCCTCTTTAGCTACTTACCTTTGAAATGTGGTACGTCACAGCTGTCATCCGCCATCTTGCATCGCAAACCTCAGTAGTGCACTCTTTAGTAGCGGGCAATTTGAAAAATTACTTATGCTCTTGTTTGGAAACAAACCTATGCGCTTTTTTGTCAGCTATCATCCGCCATCTTTAATCCAGAGAGCACCGTGCTGCCCTCTATGTGGTGGTAAATTCTACACGCTCTTGTTTGGAAACAAACCCATGTGCTTTTCTGACAGCTGTCAACCGCCAGAGAGCACCGTGCTGCCCTCTTTGTGCCGGTGGCAAATTCCACGTGCCTTACAAACTCACGTGCTTTTTGACAGCTGTCATCCGCCATCTTGCATCACAAAACTCAGTGCTGTACTCTTTAGCTAGATACCTACGAAATGTGGTGGCGGCAAATTCTACGTGCTCTTGTTTGGAAACAAAGTCACGTGCTTTCTTTTGACAGCTGTCATCCGCCATCTTTAATCAATAGAGCACTGTGCTGCTATCATGCGGGTAATTTCGTCAGCTGTCATCCGCCATCTTTAATCCACAGAGCGCCGTGCTGCTCTCTGTAGTAGCGAGCAATTTGAAAAGTTCTGTTAGCTGTCATCCGCCATCTTTAATCAAGAGAGCACCGTGCTGCCATCTTTAGCTAGATACCTTTGAAATGTGGTGGCGGCAAATTCCACGTGCTCTTGTTTAGTAAACAAAGCCACGTGCTTTTTTGACAGCTATCATCCACCATCTTTAATCAATAGAGCACTGTGCTGCTATCATGCGGGTAATTTCGTCAGCTGTCATCCGCCATCTTTAATCTACAGAGCGCCGTGCTGCTCTCTGTAGTAGCGGGCAATTTGAAAAGTTCTGTTACTTGTCATCCATCATCTTTAATCAACAAAGCATCGTACTGCTACCTTTAGCTACATACATTTAACATGTGGTGGCGGATAATTTGAAAAAAAACTTCCGTTAGCTATCATCCACCATCTTTATTCAACAGAGCATCGTGCTGCTATCTCTAGCTACATACATTTAACATGTGGTGGCGGCAATATGAAATTCTATCTAGATCCCATCTTTAACCAACAGAGCACCGTGCTGCTACCCCTTTGAATTGTGGTGACGGATAATTTGAAATTCCGTTAGCTATCATCATTAAACATTAGTTCATTCGCTAACCTAACCTTTCATCTACTATCTCGAAGGAGACTATACGACACCTCCTCTACCTCCTGCTCTTCCTCCTCCTCCTCCTCCTCCCCTACCACCTCCTCCTCCTCCTCCTCTGTCAAAGCATAGCTTTATCGAACACGCGTCGCGAAGGCAAGAGCGTGCAGCGATATGCATGTTTAGACTTGCGGATTACGAAAGAAACATAACAAGACTTGAATCGAACACTGCACTCGATGTCGTTAACTTCAACATGTGATTACAACATTGTCTGGTGTGATCAGAACACTACATAAGTAGAATCGAACGCTGTACATAATACAACATGTTAGGGGATAACTTTGTTCTAAGAAGATCAGATTGAAATATAACAAGACTAGAATTGAACACTGCACTCGATGTCGTTAACCTTAACATGTGATCAGAACATTGATTGACGTGTTCAGATCACTAAACAAGTAGAACCGAACACTGTACAACATGTTAGGGGATACCTTTGTTCTAAGAAAATTAGATTGAAACATAACAGGACTAGAATCGAACACTGCACTCGATGTCGTTAACATTAACATGTGATCAGAACATTGATTGATGTGTTCAGATCACTAAACAAGTAGAACCGAACACTGTACAACATGTCAGGGGATACCTTTGTTCTAAGAAAATTAGATTGAAACATAACAAGACTAGAACCGAACACCGAACTCGATACATGTTAGGGGATACCTTTGTTCTAAGAAAATTAGACTGAAACATAACAAGACTAGAATCGAACACTGCACTCGATGTCGTTAACCTTAACATGTGATCAGAACATTGATTGATGTGTTCAGATCACTAAACAAGTAGAACCGAACACTGTACAACATGTCAGGGGATACCTTTGTTCTAAGAAAATTAGATTGAAACATAACAAGACTAGAATCGAACACTGTACTCGATACAACATGTTAGGGGATACCTTTGTTCTAAGAAAATTAGATTGAAGCATAACAAGACTAGATTCGAACACTGCACTCGATGTCGTTAACCTTAGCATGTGATCAGAACATTGATTGATGTGTTCAGATCACTAAACAAGTAGAACCGAACACTGTACAACATGTCAGGGGATACCTTTGTTCTAAGAAAATTAGATTGAAAGATAACAAGACTAGAATCGAACATTGAACTCGATGTCGTTAACCTTAACATGTGATCAGAACATTGATTGATGTGTTCAGATCACCAAACAAGTAGAACCGAACACTGTACAACATGTTAGGGGATACCTTTGTTCTAAGAAAATTAGATTGAAACATAACAAGACTAGAATCGAACACTACACTCGATGTCGTTAACCTTAACATGTGATCCTATACAACATGTTAGGGGATATCTTTGTTCTGAGAACATTAGGTTGAAACATAGCAAGACTAGAATCGAACACTGTAAGAACATTGTTTGATGTGTTCAGAGCAAAATACATCTTCAATGATTTACCTAGTGTAAAAATCAAAAACACACACTGTGCACATATCGCATAGCTATCTCGCCTATCACTTGCCTATTACGAAAATCAAAAACACACTGTGCACATATCGCATAGCTAACTCGGCAACACTTCAAATGATTTGCTTAGTGCGAAAATAAAAAAATCTATACCGCGTAGCTAACTCGTTCACCGCACTGCTAAGACGCTTAGTAATTGCAAATACACTGATATATGTCATACGAAATCAAGAAAGCACACTGCGTAGCCAACTCGCTCGGTCACTCGCTTAGTAATTGCAACACGACTAGAACACTGATACACGTTACTCTTTTTTTCTCGAAACACACACACACGGATAAGAATGTTGCGAGATACTACATACTTACATGTTTTTCTTAAAAAAAATAGGGGGATGAAAGATCATAAATTATATGTACACATGTTGTCTCCTCCAATTTGTAAGACGAAATAGACGCAGTACTGCGAGTTTCCGCTATAGCTGGCGAACGGAAGTAGCATGATATCTCAGCAAAAAATACGCGTGAGCTTGCATACACGCAAGTCAGACAATGATGGATACCGCGATTCAAATCCTGGCAACTTATCCGTCAGGAAGGGCATCCGTCTAGATCATGTTATGACGATCGCGCAGGTCCCTCGCCTAGCATTTGCTATTTTTTACGGCTTCCGACAGTAGGAGTTCGAACCCGCTATCACCCGAAGTAGCGAGAATGATTGCGGGTACAAGAGTGTTGAGGGTGATTCATTTGTCGGATGGAGGTGTTAAGCCTTGTGCAGGCTTCTTCGGTAGGAGTAGGCTATGTGCCGGTACCGGGACACCTAATTATAAAACCCGCTACAACAAATTTATCGCGTATACTGCGATTTAAAATCCTAGTCCTTTAACGTTAGGAAGGGTAACCGGTCGTAAAACTATGGTGTATGATGTAAGAGGCGGGGTGTGCAAAAAGCCAGCATTAAGTAAGGGCTGTTGATGGGGGCGTTAAACCTTGTGCAGGCTCCTTCGAAAATGATTGTGAGTACAAGATGTTGAGGGTGATTCATCTGTCGGATGGTGGCGTTAAGCTGTGTGCAGGCTTCTTCGGTAGGAGTAGGCTATGTGCCGGCACTGGGTTTTACCCTCTCCATACTGTTGTATATTACATTCTTAGGTAGTTTCGAGGGCGTGCAAAAAGCCAGCATTAAGTAAGGGCTGTTGATGGGGGCGTTAAACCTTGTGTAGACTCCTTCAACAGGAGTAGCCTAAATGCCAGCACCGTGCATTCTCTTTCGATAGGGGTAGGCTATATGCTGGCACTGTGTTTTAACCACTCCGTACAACCATAATATTTTATGTTAGGAGCTTACACCAGGTGAATGCTACACGGTTAAGAAAACGTTCTGTGAGTTACAAGTGGCTTATCAGCACGCAGTGTCTTCGTTCAAGGTTACTACAGCCGGAAGATGCGTGTACAATTTCAGTCAACACAAGCATTCCGTACCTCGCTCTGAATGACTGCGCCGATACAACTTCAAAGACTATGGAACAAAAAAAATGTAACCCATAGCCTACGGTTTGGTTTAGTGTGCTTGCCTCTCACCCGGCAGTCTCGGGTTCGATTCCCTTGGGATTAAAAATATGTTTTACAGCCGAGTGCCCCCTCCTGACGCAAGAGTTTAAATCATAAGAATCTGTTTTACAGCCGATTGCCCTTCTTGACGCGAGATTTTAAATCACAAGAATCTGTTTTACAACAGGATGCCCTTCTAGGATTTTAAAAAGCAGTATCTAGCCTCTTACATCATACACTATTGTTTTACGGTACGGCCGGTTGCCCTTCCTGACGTGAGATTTTAAATCACAAGAATCTGTTTTACGACTGGTTGCCCTTCCTGACGCAAAACTGGCAGTATCTAGCCTTTTACATCATACACTATTGTTTTCGACCGGTTGCCCTTCCTGACGTCAAGGAACTGGGATTAAGAATCTGTTTTACAACTAGATGCTCTTTTTAACACGAGAATCGGGGTTTTACAGCTAGATGCTCTTCTTAGAATTTTAAAAAGCAGTATCTAGACTCTTACATCATACACTATTGTTTTACAGTACGGCCGGTTGCCCTTCCTGACGTGAGATTTTAAATCACAAGAATCTGTTTTACGACTGGTTACCCTTCCTGACGCAAAACTGGCAGTATCTAGCCTCTTACATCATACACTATTGTCTTCGACCGGTTGCCCTTTCTGGCGTCAAAGAACTGGGATTAAGAATCTGTTTTACAACTAGATGCTCTTTTTAACACGAGAATCGGGGTTTTACAGCTAGATGCACTTCTTAGATTTTAAATCGCAGTATCTAGTGTTACACTTCACAAGAATCTGTTTTACGACTGGTTACCCTTCCTGACACAAAACTAGCAGTATCTAGCCTCTTGCATCATACACCATTGTTTTCGACCGGTTGCCCTTCCTGATGTCAAAGAACTGGGATTAAGAATCTGTTTTACAACTAGATACTCTTTTTAACACGAGAATCGGGGTTTTACAGTTAGATGCACTTCCTAGATTTTAAATCGCAGTATCTAGTGTTACACTTCACAAGAATCTGTTTTACGACTGGTTGCCCTTCCTGACACAAAGCTAGCCGTTTCTAGCCTCTTACATCATACACTATTGTTTTCGACCGGTTGCCCTTCCTGACGTCAAAGAACTGGGATTAAGAATCTGTTTTTAACTAGATGCTCTTTTTAACACGAGAATCGGGGTTTTACAGCTAGATGCACTTCTTAGATTTTAAATCGCAGTATCTAGTGTTACACTTCACAAGAATCTGTTTTACGACTGGTTGCCCTTCCTGACACAAGGCTAGCAGTTTCTAGCCTCTTACATCATACACTATTGTTTTCGACCGGTTGCCTTTCCTGACGTCAAAGAACTGGGAATAAGAATCTGTTTTACAACTAGATGCTCTTTGTAACACGAGAATCGGGGTTTTACAGCTAGATGCACTTCTTGGATTTTAAATCGCAGTATCTAGTGTTACACTTCACAAGAATTTGTTTTACGACTGGTTACCCTTCCTGACACAAAACTGTTAGTATCTAGCCTCTTACATCATACACTATTGTTTTCGACCGGTTGCTCTTCCTGACGTCAAAGAACTGGGATTAAGAACCTGTTTTACAACTAGATGCTCTTTTTAACAAGAGAATCGGGGTTTTACAGCCAGATGCACTTCCTAGATTTTAAATCGCAGTATCTAGTGTTACACTTCACAAGAATCTGTTTTACGACTGGCTGCCCCTCCCGACACAAAATAGCAGTATCTAGCCTCTTACATCATACACTATTGTTTTACGGTCGGTTGCCCTTCCTGACGTCAAAGAACTGGGATTAAGAATCTGTTTTACAACTAGTTACCCTTTCTAACACGAGAATCGGGGTTTTACAGCTAGATGCACTTCTTGGCGCAGGAACTAAGATTTTAAATCGCTGTATTACGAACTATTGTTTTACGACCGGATGCTCTTCCTGACGTGAGATTATAAATCGCAAGAATTTGTTTTAAGACTAGTTACCCTTCGTGATGCGAGAAATAAGATTTTAAATTACAGTATCTAGTCTCTTACATCATACACCATAGTTTTACGGCTATTTACCCTCCTTGACGCGAGGACTAAGATTTTAACTCTCGATAATCTGTTTTACTGCTAGGCAGGTTCGAACTCCTACTGTCGGAAGCCGTAAAAAATAGCAAATGCTAGGCGAGGTACCTGCACGATCGTCATAACATGATCTAGACGGATGCCCTTCCCGACGGCATAAGTTGCCAGGATTTGAATCGCGGTATCCGTCATTGTGTCTGACTTGCGTGTATGCAAGCTCACGCGTATTTTTGCTGAGATATCATGCTACTTCCGTTCGCCAGCTATAGCGGAAACTCGCAGTACTGTGTCTATTTCGTCTTACAACTTGGAGGAGACAACATGTGTACATATAATTTATGATCTTTCATCCCCCTATTTTTTTTAAGAAAAACATGTAAGTATGTAGTATCTCGCAACATTCTTATCCGTGTGTGTGTGTTTCGAGAAAAAAAGAGTAACGTGTATCAGTGTTCTAGTCGTGTTGCAATTACTAAGCGAGTGACCGAGCGAGTTGGCTACGCAGTGTGCTTTCTTGATTTCGTATGACATATATCAGTGTATTTGCAATTACTAAGCGTCTTAGCAGTGCGGTGAACGAGTTAGCTACGCGGTATAGATTTTTTATTTTCGCACTAAGCAAATCATTTGAAGTGTTGCCGAGTTAGCTATGCGATATGTGCACAGTGTGTTTTTGATTTTCGTAATAGGCAAGTGATAGGCGAGATAGCTATGCGATATGTGCACAGGGTGTGTTTTTGATTTTTACACTAGGTAAATCATTGAAGGTGTACTTTTGCTCTGAACACATCAAACAATGTTCTTACAGTGTTCGATTCTAGTCTTGCTATGTTTCAATCTAATGTTCTCAGAACAAAGATATCCCCTAACATGTTGTATAGGACCACATGTTAAGGTTAACGACATCGAGTGTAGTGTTCGATTCTAGTCTTGTTATGTTTCAATCTAATTTTCTTAGAACAAAGGTATCCCCTGACATGTTGTACAGTGTTCGGTTCTACTTGTTTAGTGATCTGAACACATCAATCAATGTTCTGATCACATGTTAAGGTTAACGACATCGAGTGAAGTGTTCGATTCTAGTCTTGTTATGTTTCAATCTAATTTTCTTAGAACAAAGGTATCCCCTAACATGTTGTATCGAGTACAGTGTTCAGTTCTAGTCTTGTTATGTTTCAATCTAATTTTCATAGAACAAAGGTATCCCCTGACATGTTGTACAGTGTTCGGTTCTACTTGTTTAGTGATCTGAACACATCAATCAATGTTCTGATCACATGTTAAGGTTAACGACATCGAGTGCAGTGTTCGATTCTAGTCTTGTTACGTATGAATCTAATTTTCTTAGAACAAAGGTATCCCCTGACATGTTGTACAATGTTCGGTTCTACTTGTTTAGTGATCTGAACACATCAATCAATGTTCTGATCACATGTTAAGGTTAACGACATCGAGTGCAGTGTTCGATTCTAGTCTTGTTATTTTTCGATCTAATTTTCTTAGAACAAAGTTATCCCCTAACATGTTGTATCGAGTACAGTGTTCGGTTCTAGTCTTGTTATGTTTCAATCTAATTTTCTGAGAACAAAGGTATCCCCTGACATGTTGTACAGTGTTCGGTTCTACTTGTTTAGTGATCTGAACACATCAATCAATGTTCTGATCACATGTTAAGGTTAACGACATCGAGTGCAGTGTTCGATTCTAGTCTTGTTATGTTTCAATCTAATTTTCTTAGAACAAAGGTATCCCCTAACATGTTGTACAGTGTTCGGTTCTACTTGTTTAGTGATCTGAACACGTCAATCAATGTTCTGGTCACATGTTAAGGTTAACGACATCGAGTGCAGTGTTCAATTCTAGTCTTGTTATGTTTCAATCTGATCTTCTTAGAACAAAGGTATCCCCTAACATGTTGTATTAAGTACAGCGTTCGATTCTACTTATGTAGTGTTCTGAACACACCAGACAATGTTTTAATCACATGTTGAAGTTAACGACATCGAGTGCAGTGTTCGATTCAAGGCTTGTTATGTTTCTTTCGTAATCCGCAAGTCTAAACATGCATATCGCTGCACACTCTTGCCTTCGCGATGCGTGTTCGATAAAGCTATGCCTTGACAGAGGAGGAGGAGGAGGAGGTGGTAGGGGAGGAGGAGGAGGAGGAGGAGGAAGAGCAGGAGGTAGAGGAGGAGTCGTATAGTCTCCTTCAAGATAGTAGATGAGAGGTTAGGTTAGCGAATGCACTAATGTTTAATGGTGATAGCTAACGGAATTTCAAATTATCCGTCACCACAATTCAAAGGGGTAGCAGCACGGTGCTCTGTTGATTAAAGATGGGATCTAGATAGAATTTCAAATTGCCGCCACCACATGTTAAATGTATGTAGCTAAAGATAGCAGTACGATGCTTTGTTTTTTAAAGATGATGGATGACAAGTAACAGAACTTTTCAAATTGCCCGCTACTACAGAGAGCAGCACGGCGCTCTGTAGATTAAAGATGGCGGATGACAGCTGACGAAATTACCCGCATGATAGCAGCACATTGCTCTATTGATTAAATATGGCGGATGATAGCTGTCAAAAAAGCACGCGGCTTTGTTTACTAAACAAGAGCACGTGGAATTTGCCGCCACCACATTTCAAAGGTATCTAGCTAAAGATGGCAGCACGGTGCTCTCTTGATTAAAGATGGCGGATGACAGCTAACAGAACTTTTCAAATTGCTCGCTACTACAGAGAGCAGCACGACGCTCTGTGGGTTAAAGATGGCGGATGACAGCTGACGAAATTACCCGCATGATAGCAGCACAGTGCTCTATTGATTAAAGATGGCGGATGACAGCTGTCAAAAAAAGCACGTGACTTTTTTTCCAAACAAGAGCACGTAGAATTTGGCGCCACCACATTTCAAAGGTATCTAGCTAAAGAGTACAGCACTGAGGTTTGTGATGCAAGATGGCGGATGACAGCTGTCAAAAAGCACGTGAGTTTGTAAGGCACGTGGAATTTGCCACCGGCACAAAGAGGGCAGCACGGTGCTCTCTGGCGGTTGACAGCTGTCAGAAAAGCACATGGGTTTGTTTCCAAACAAGAGCGTGTAGAATTTACCACCACCACATAGAGGGCAGCACAGTGCTCTCTGGATTAAAGATGGCGGATGATAGCTGACAAAAAAAGCGCACAGGTTTGTTTCCAAACAAGAGCATAAAGAATTTTTCAAATTGCCCGCTACTAAAGAGTGCACCACTGAGGTTTGCGATGCAAGATGGCGGATTACAGCTGTGACGTACCACATTTCAAAGGTAAGTAGCTAAAGAGGGCAGCACGGTGCTCTCTAGATTAAGGATGGCGGATGACAGCTGTCAAAAAAGTACGTGGCTTTGTTTCCAAACAAGAGCATAAAGAATTTCTCAAATTGCCGCCACTACATTTCAAAGGTATCTAGCTAAAGAGTGCAGCACTGAGGTTTGCGACACAAGATGGCGGATGACAGCTGTGACGTACCACATTTCAAAGATAAGTAGCTAAAGAGTTCAGCACTGTGCTCTATAGATTAAAAGATGGTGGATGGCGGCTGTCAAAAAAGCACGTGGATTTGTTTATCTCACGCTAGTGAGGTTAAGTTGGTAGCACTAAGGTTTAGGCCCGCCAAGATGGCAGCACTGCGGATGACAGGTGACGAATTTGCAGCTACTGCGATAAAGAGGACAGCACAGTGCTCTGTGGTTTAAAGATAGCGGATGACAGCTGTCAAAAAAGCACGTGGCTGTCAAAAAGCACATGGATTTGTTTATCTCGCCCTAGTTAGGTTAAGTTGGTACTACTGAGGTTTAGGCCCGTCAAGATGGCAGCAGTGAGGTTAGCGATGCGTTGTTGTCTGTCAAAAAGCACGTGGCTGTCAAAAAACACGTGGTTTTGTTTACCTCGCGCTAGTTACGTTAAGTTGGTACCATTGAGGTTTAGGCCCGTCAAGATGGCAGTACTGTGGTTAGCGATGCGTTGTTGTCGATGACAGCTGTAAAAAAGCACGTGGCTTTGTTTACACATTCAAATTTCCCGCGGGTGGTGGAGGAGACCTCTGGGAGGCCTCTGGCTGTGGTGGTGGTGGAGGAGGCCTCTGGGAATCGGTGGGGGTGTTGGCCGCAGAACTGTCCAATTATACTACTCATAACGTTCGTGTGGCCCACTAGTAGGAAGAAGTGTAAGTGAACCATTACTAAATAGTCCAATGTTTTATATAGCAGTGATGCATCTATCCACCTATCAAGAATAAAACCTCACAGTTATGGTGGTCGATATCACAAACGGACCCATGAACTTCCCTGAAGTCAATATTATCGCCATGAAACACTAATCGACAGTGAAAGACACTGCGAGGCCCATGTTCATCACAAGATAAATCTGTAAATATAAATCACTTATTATTCATTGTGCCGATTTTAAGTTTCCTAATTACCTACTATGTAATTGGTTTAATGCATGTCCTCTTATGGTTGATGGATTGCCTAAGTGAATATAAGTTAATGCGGTGTAAATATTAGTATTCGCGAGTGTACAGATGAATTTGCCTAAGGTTCATTCGATATGAAAGTACTTTAGTTTAGAAAATATTATAACTAATGTTGAAATATTTATTTATATGTTGTCATAGACTACTCATTGCCTGATCAAAAACGTTTCAGGCTTCAAATATCATGGCAAATCCATCAACAAGGTAACATTAACCGAATCAAACATTCCATGGTGATCAGGCAGAAAAATATGTTTTCAGTGCAAGGACACTCAGAAACACACTAATATTTTAAGAGTGAAATATTTAAACTTAATTTAAGTTCTTCCCCAAAGGAAAGCTACCCAGAAAAACTAAGGTATGACAAAAATCCATAGCACTACAGTAAGGAAGCATACTGTGCCGTGGGAAGTCTCCCCCGGCCCTTGGTATTTTGTTCAGCCTGGCCAGGCTCTAATCTTACGTGTAATCTAATATTTGTAACTGTTTTCTTTTATCTATGTATTTTATGTATTCATTTCTTAGCCTGCCTTCTCCCCTTAATAAAGTGTCATTACTTAATTATTATGTATGGCCTCAGAGGAAGTGGATATTTCCCACCCTGCAAGCGTTTCCCCTCTTCTCATGCCTCCATGTCTTTGGGATACTTCCCCTGCCCCTTTCGGGGATCCAACCGTTGTTGACTCGCTCGACACGTCACCTCGCCCCTTGGGCAAGGTAAAGGTTGACCGAACTGAGAGAGAAGATTCTGCTTCTCGTGCGTGAAGGCGACGCACATACAATCTGGTGCCGTGCGGAGGTCAATCTAGGTTCCACTGACATGGAGGGAGGAGCTGAAATTTCTATACTTCCCCGATGTCTTACCAAGTAAGAAAGGGTATGAGGTGGTTGGACCCCTTTTAGTATTGTAATGATATGAAATGTAGGAGTTAGGTTGCGCAAAACTTATTTGTAACTTTCTTGTAAAATTCTTGTTGGCGCGTTTACGTAGAGCTAATGCTCGTTATTTCCTGTAATATTTTCCGCTTCTGCCGTGGCAGTTTGTTCATGAGGCATGTCGTACCCCTTGCATGGGGATCTTTTAATTGTAAAGTCTTTCATTATGAGTTGTAAAACCAAGGGCAAGGTTTTACGCACCTTCCTGTAATGCCAAGTAATGTGTAAGTCGCATCTGTTAGAAACCGTATCCAGGCGGGAAGGAAAGTGCGACTCCACTTCTTCCCCCTTGTGGAGAAATATGCCTGAGGCATGCAGTGCTAAGTGTATAGAGTTCTCTGCTTCGACGAACTCTATAATGAAGTTTACTGCCTCTTCATAGGTGGCAGCCCGCCAGTAGCCAGCAGATGGAGTAGCATGACACTCCCGTCTGCGACCATGCAAGTCGCTGCATGTGTGGCTATAGTTCAATGCACCAGAATAAGATTTCTCTGCATGACCCGGCTTGTCCCAGGAGGAAGTCATATAAAGGGTCGCACTGTTCGCGACCGTCGGCAGCCGGGACGACGTCAGCCGGGACGACGTCAGCGGAGCCCCCAGTAGCGAGCCCGGCCCCCGTCGCCAACGGCGCCGATTTAATATATATATGGACCACTTTCTGGTTCATACTGTCTGATTTCGAGAGCGGTTGTTTATTTTGTTATGTGCTGTGCCTTGACGTTCTTATACGTACCTCTATTCGGCGATCTAACCCCTTGGTCTCTGTGTGAGCGTGGGTGGTTCTGACGCTTGGGTCCGTGATACCTTGTGTGTCTAGTTTATTTATTGTTCGTTTCGCAATGCCGTCATGGGTTTTCTTTACCTATTTTCTAGTTTAATATGTTTTATTCTTTGCGGGATGCCTTTCCATGTTATTTTGTTGTTTTGCGTGAAACCATAGTAACTTCCCCTTTTCTCTTTGATTTAATTTAATGATCCCGGTGCACCCTTCCCTCTTCTCCCGTTTTAAGCTCTTTTACTTAATGATATTGTATTCTCGGGGGATGTGGATTTTTATTGTTGAGAGCTTTAAGTCGTACCTTATGAATTAAAGGGGAGAATGTTATGACAAAGCGCTGTTGCTCCCTAAACTTACGGTTGTTTTGACTTGATGCGCTACAAAGAAATACTTTGTACCCACCTGAATTCACATTCTTCTATTAATTATGACAGATGCCAAGCCCTTGTTCCTAAATTATCATCACGTCTTTTATCAAGGTAAGCGTGTGTGAAGTTGCTATAATCAATGAATCTTGTGTATTTTAATTATGGGCCACATATTATTAATATTACCTATTTGATTTTTGGCCCCCTTGTTTTACCTATGCAACCTTTTTTTATTTTCTCTCCATATTAAATTTAAGTTCTTGCCCTTATTACTGTTATATTTTTATTTCTTTGCGTCTCTTATATTTTTGTTATCTGTAAGAGGCCCGGGTCCAGTTCATGGCAATTTTTTGCTAGTTTTGACTAAATCCACCGCACTGGGTCTTCGTCGTGTTCTTAGTGTCAGTTCAGTTCTTACTAAACAAACTTAAGGTGCGACTACAGAGGCAAGTCACCAACTTCCAGGGACTCATCATTCCCTCAGAAAGACTAATCATTACAATGAGGTAAGGCTATTTTTGAATTAAATGTACAGGTTCTTGGGTTCTATAAGAAATGGTGCAATTGTATATATAAATTAAATTGATTAGTTCTATGTCTCCGTAAATTTTTGTGGAAGAAATTTAGTCGCATTCATTCAAAATGCATCCGAGAGCTGTCCTACCAGTTAGCTTCTACTTGAAATTTACTTTTCAATATTAGAAAAATATTAGAATACCAGAAAAAAAAATATTAGAAAAGAACGAAAGTTCCAAGGGTTTCAGTCTGTTTCAATTGCTTCGTATCTTTTTATTGCATTTAAAACTTCAAGCAAGAGTGTACTTTGCAATGTTAATTTTTCCACCGCGCTTAAATTCTTCATATGCGGCAGAAGAGTCATTAAGAAACAGTAATCGAGATCACTGAAATCCTGTCTCTGCCTTTGTTCTTCTAATAATATGTCCATCTGTTTTTCCTCGAGCTGCAGCATCTTCTCATCGAATGGATCGATTTTACGCTTCTGGGCTCTTGGTTTTGGCGTTGTGGTATCCGAGGACACATTTGTCAGTTGCGATACCTCGTCACCATCACTTCCAATAGTATGTTCACTTTCCCCCACACAAGAGGCGCTTGATGGCGATGGCATCTCTTGTAGGTAGAGGTTTCCCTCAGTTCTACCGGGAAGAACGACGCCCTTTAAAAACATCATGGCCTCGAAAAACGCCCAAGATGGTTTTACGGTTTTTGCTTTTGAACCGCTGTATGTCTTTGGAAGCTTCTGGAGTTCCTTCCGAAATTTGTCTTTCAAATTCTTCCTCTTGTTTTTCGCCACGTTTCCTGAAGTAGAACACAGTAATAAATATTCAATAACTACTGTATGTTGTAATTAATATCATCTTATATTAGTCCTAATGGCTTAAAATTAAAAAATACTTAAAGTAAATTTTTTACACTGTTCTTATTTTCTAGGTTTCTAGCGACAGGGGTATCGTTTCGGTCACTGGCATTTTCCTTCAGGGTAGGAAAATCTACGGTTTCTGTAATAGTGAAAGAAACCTGAGAGGTCATCTGGAGTGAACTGGTTGAAGAATTCGTGCCACAACTAACTTAAGAAAAACTAAATAAAGTGGCCACTGACTGCTATGAACGCTGGGGGTTCCCTAATTGCTTCGGTACAAAGCACTGTCGGATAAAGTGCCCTCCTAATTCCGGCTCCAGTTATTTCAATTATCTCAAGTATTTCTCCATAGTACTACAAGGTGTTGCTGACGCAGACAAAAGATTTTTAACTATTGAAGTGGGGTCGAGAGTAAAACAGAGTGATTGAGGCATTTTCACAACTTCCACTCTTTTTAGTTTATTAGAAACCAATAATTTTAATGTGTCAAGTGATAAAGGACTACCGAACTCAGATGTAAAAGCGCCACTGGTACTTCTTGGAGATGAAGCCTGTCCTCTAAAACCTTACCTCATGAGGCCATATCCGGAGGAAGGACTAACGCCTAGAAGGGACAGGTTTAATAAACACTTATCTAGCGCTCGAAAATGTGTCGAATGTGCATTCGGAATATTACGCGCTATGTGGCGATTTCTGGATACAAATATTGACACAAACGAGGAAAAGGCAATCACTTTTATCAAATGTGCTTGTGTCCTCCATAACCTAATAAGGGAAAAGGATGGTGACAGTGATCTGCACTATCGTGAAGTGACTCTACAATTTCCAGAAAATGAAAGTGTCCAAACTTGTGGGAACTTAGATCGCACGAACAACAGTTGCAGTGAATATGCGAGGCAAATAAGAGAGTATTTCACTGAATATTTCAATGACTTCTAAACTGTCTGTTGGTATCACCACATCATCACAAACAGAATTAAAACTGCAGACTTGGAAATAATCAAAATTAATTAATTACTGTAATTAAATAGATGGACATATTGTAACTAACAGTAAAGGGAAACGGATATAAATAAGTACTGCTTAAACAATACACCAAAGGTTTCTTCCGAGTTGTAGGCTGAGAAAATCTGTCGATAACCTCACAGAACATTGTTCTCAGTGTTATTAGTACATAAACACTAGAACATTCTTTTTTTTGTCCCCAAGGACTCCTTTTAGTATTTTTAGTATTAGTAGGCCCATTAAAATGCAAATTTCATATCTCATTTAAGTACTTTTATAAAAGTGAGATGCAATGCCGAAAATAAGTTTTCAACAGAGTAATAATAATATTAATTAAACAATGATAATAGGACGTACAATAACAATAATAGTAATGCGTAAGTTATTAAAGGCAATATTGATTATGTTCATAACCGTGTTTGATTTTTAATTGAATTTACCTGGTATATTTAACATCGTTTCAATCTCTTCCTTGTCATTGACAGATTTTTGAAGTTCTTCTCTCTGTTATTCCATAGGAAAGTTCGGGTTTGAACTTCAGAAATTAACACTTCCTTATCTGCTAGAACAGTCATTGCGAGCGGCGCAGCTGAAATCTCAAACAGGAGTGAGCGGCTGGCGGCAGCCAGCGTTGTCCTTGAGCCAAATGACGCGCCGCTGGCACTATGGCCACATGCATTTGCTAACACAGGTTTGAGTTTCATCCACGCCGCCACACAGAGCAACACTCCGCTCGCAGCCTGCACTGTGGCCGAAGCCTTACTATCAACTTGAAACTGTTTTATTCATTGTAGTCATTAAACCCGAAGTTTTCATGTTTTTTAAAATTCCTACGTTCATTCGAAACGAAGGTCCTTTGGAAATTGTGATAGTAAAACAGAAAATTTTTCACTTCAATAATGAAGGTTTTGAGACGATAACATCCAGCTCCATGGTAAAGAGAAAATTGTAGTTCACTTACTTTTGATCCATGTGAAGAAAATTAACGCATGGCATCAGTTTGGAAAGCATGTTACTTACATTTCATTAGCACACTATTTAAGCAGGAAAAAATCAAGAAAATAAAACACTTCCGGGCCTTAGCTCATATTTATAGCACATCATACGGGCATATCTAAATAGAAAGATGCCCAATCAGAGAGCCCACGCACAAGTCTTCTAGCCATCTTGGAACTCGACAATGCACTGAGGCTACGCTACAAGGCGAGCCTGTTGTAGAAGCCAGTAGAACAGCGAGCGGACCTAAGATCAGCCTCGCTCTCAGGCTGCCTGAGGCGGGCCAAAAGACAACAAGAAAATCGTGACTTACATTTGAAGTACTACGCGGACGGGTGGAATGCAGATACAATAAGCGACATCAGTCGCACAGTACAGAGTTGGAATAGGTTCCCACAAAGATACAAATTTCAAGGGCGAGTCACCTGGGACATATTTAACAATACCTCTTCATTAAAAGTCATGAATAATTGGATAATCGAAACTGAGAAAGACCAAGAAATCAGCATACAAGATGAAAATATGTGGGACACGCCTGGCTTTAGAACGTTGGTGAACTCACATCATTTTGCTAAAAACCCAAGATGAGAACACCATGCATGGACGGATGAACAGCACAGCGAGGGAAGAAGAGAACCTGGGAAGAGAAGAAAGCACACTCATCTGCAAAATAAGTACAATTTTGCTACTTGGTTGGGCACATTTTGAAATAATGATAATAATAAGTAAAGGAATTAATAATATTTACTATCCGTATGGTATGGATTGTTTTTTAAAAGGTGAGTGTGCGATGAATTTGACAGGAGGTGACAGCAGGGGGTTCGGTCTAATGAGGCTTGAGGTCGATTTTTAAGTCTGTCATATGTGTCTGGAGTATTGTATTTCCAAGTGAAGTGAGAGACTTCGTAACTGTCTATAACTCTCGGTGGTAGATATGATCTACTTGTCCATGTAGTTATGACATGTGACTCAGTGAGACATGTTCCTGGTAGATATTCCAGAGTTAATAGTGTAGATAATTACGAGGTTTCTTTGTAAAAAGGCCTGAGGGAATATCGTGAGGACAAAATGTTTTGAAATATGGTAAGTTCCATGGTTTGAACATTGAACAGGATCTCATATCAAGAGGGATGCTTTGTTCAATCATTAACTCCATTAATACCAGTGAAACACACATCATATTCCACACATCCCAACAGATTTGAGTTCATTCGTAATGGCAGTTGTGTTGATCGATAAATTGTCTGATAATACACGGATTTTGACGTAGATTTGTGCTGTAGTAAATGGATGGCCGTGGTGAGATTTGTTTGCTCTATTACGATCACCGAATCTACTCTACATATTCCTACCTTGTTTACTGCTGCTTGCTTCTACTTCCTTCTCGCCGCACCATGCACCTCACTCACTTGTCGTCTACTTGACTGATTACGTCATCTTCGCTGCACTTCGCTGTACCTGTGCGCTGTGTAACCACGTGACATTATGTTTCTAGAACTCACTAGCTTGTAGCCTGCGTTCTTTTTCTGGAATCTTCCTTTCTACTATATATTGCTCTCTCCGCCTTTCCACCGTTGAGTCGGGCTTCGTGGCGGAGTGATGGACCACACACTAAAACAGTGCTTATTGTAATCATGTCAATTTCATCTGGACTCTATCTACAGCGACTCGGTGAGCAATAATATTTATCTGCATTTGGACTCAAAACTTTCATTCGGGCTATTGCCTGCTGTAATACTTTCTTCTGTCGAGTGGTTATGCTTCCCTTTAAAAACTCATAACTTAGACTGCTTCTATTCACGCACTGCGCTACGGACTATTGTAAATTATTTTCAGATGTCATCCTAGATCTATGCTATTACTAAACTTCAGCAATACCCGGTGAAGAAAATCCTTCCCCCGTCCTAATACTCATCCTACTTCCCTTCCCCCTCCCTTTCATGCTTTTTCTCTTTCAGGGTTCAGTTTCGATGTATATTGTACACTTCCAATTTATTCAACAGGCTTTCCTTTTATGTACCAGTGGATAATGATTTGTAAATGTGGCACACCTTTTGGATTTCTCTTCTAATTGCAATTATTTACCTTGTTGTTAAATATATATTCTATTTCGCATTGTTATTTTGGTGATCTTCTATTGGCCTAGCTTCTTCCTTACTGCGCGATTTTCCTTGATTTATACTACTCATCATTTATTATTATTATTATTATTATTATTCTAGTACGCTGAGCTCTCTACTGTATCACCATATATCTTTGCATATTCCTCTGCGTACTTCTGATTATTTATCGTTACTTGTACTTTTGTCAAAACACGCTACCACCCCGACTGTTATGGTAGCGCTATATTATAGTATGATAGCAGAGGTCCTCCCTCACTACAACCCACTTGTAAGCCAGTGGAGAGCGGCAGCTATAAACCTGTTTGACGAGATAACAGGTGCTCACATTTATATGGGGCGGACCGTGTTTGGAAATAGAAGGGCGTGTTAAAACAACATTGATGTTAAAATAAGTAGGGAGTTATTTGAATTTCAATTCTATTGCATAGGCAAATGACAGAGTGGATTTTCAGTAACAGTTCCAAATATTTGAAGTTGTATTGCAGTTTTGATGTTTCCATAACACAGTCATAGCTCGTATTCCCACTGGGCATTTTAATAATTATTTAAGTGTAAGAAGAATGTCCTTAGATATTTAGGATTTCTATTTCTTGATATGTTTGTAGTGCAGCTAGGTGTTAAGGATTTTCGATGGCATATCCTCCACTGGAAATGTAGGATGGTGGTTGAAGTTCATGGAAGGGATTCATGGGATTGCTCGGCCATACTAAGATCATGAAATGATGTAGCAAGCCAACTGCTCCTAGATGAAGTGTGAGAATCCCAGTTTGACACAAAGAGTCAGTAACAGATGGTTATTTCATAAGATGTAATAGCACACAGCCATTAGTCCATGGGATACCCATGATTCATGGCCATGTTGTTCTTAAAAGTGTTGTAATAAATTGCACGTTTATATTTTAGCAGTGGATCTAGTTGAACTCTATGACCTATAATATTTATTGGTTACTCATGAGTCGAGCTTATTTTGGGGATTCGCTGAACGTTATAGCAAAATGACAGCATGGATAAAATTGTGGTAGTATAGGATTTCCTTTAACAGGTTTTCATGGATTTATTCCAATCACCGACTGCAATTTGTTGTTTTGGTTTGTGAAATAACTTCATATATTTAATATACACAATACATTTTTATCTTGCATAATATCACACCTGTCACTCGCAATGAGGTCCTCTTGTTTCGGCGAGTCACTTTGGTCATCAGGCATGTTTAATTAACTCCAATGAGGTGTCACTTCGGTCATCAGGTACGTTTCCTTAACCTTAAACATTAATTTTATTGGATGACCATGATAGCTCAGTACTGTGAATTGGAGGTTACACAGATTCATTTAGGGGTCCAGGTAACTTGTCCTATGCCGACGGTCTGTTAGTGGAAAGCCTTAAAAGAGGTCTGGAGATCACTTCCTGATATTCAGACGATCGAGAATCATAATGCACTCTTGCTTATGGAGTTGAGCAGATTGAATGTCATATTGTTCTTTTCTAGTTAACCACAAAGTGGTTTCCTATAAATATCCATTGAGGCTTACTTTTGTGGTGGATATTAATGTCATCCTGAAATCGTCCAGACGCAGCTAAGGCCACAGACCACAATGTATGGCCATATTTGTGAAGAAACCCACCAGTATATTACATTGTTTTTGACTGTATACACATAGTCCGATTATGTAAGCTTTTAATTGAAGTAAGTAAGTAAGCCTTCCTTCATATCCGATAGTCATGTATAGAAGTGACGAAGAGCCTTTAACACCCCCTCAAACAAAACAGTTAACAATTCCTGCTAAAGACCTGGAACATGCAAACATTAATTTGATATGACAAAAAGGGTTCAATACTCAGTGTGTCTCTTCAACACTTACAACGTTGAGATATAAAAGATTTACTGAGACTTACTTGTGGTTTCATTAGAGAAAAGCAAGTGGCCAATTCTCAGACACTAAGTAAAGAAAAATTGAGGAACTTTTGCACGAGTATACAGCAGCTCGCGACATACGAGTCCTTACTTACAGACGCCTCCTCGAGAAGTACGTGACCTTCATGAATAGGTACGGGCACTGAAGTTTAAATTTCAATTTGCATTCAGAACAGGTTGACAGACAGAATATTATCGTACAAGTGCCGAGGGAGCAGGTACAGTTTTGAGCTACTGGTCTACTCATTATTAAAGGAACACACTTGTGACATGTAGGAAGGGGAGCACATTTGTGCTCAGTCTTCAGCAATTTTTTCAACTGCTTACCTTATTATGACTTGATTCGGCACTTATTTATCCTCTAGAATTGTTTATACGAACGTTTGAATATTTTTTCATCAGTTTCTAGTCTCTTACCACTTCTCCTTGTCGTATAATTCTTCTGTGTTCATCCGGATTACTTTATATCGCCACATCAGCGTGGCTCCTCAATTAGTGTTAGTGACCACACTTCTACTGATGTCCGAAAGCAGAAAAAGTGTCGTCAACGGCTGAAAACAAGCGGGTGTCATATATCTGTGATTGATGAGGAGAAAAGTCAGAAAATTTTCTCTGCTCCTTTTTTTTCCTGGTTGCTTTACGTCGCACCGACACAGACCGTTGCTTTTGTCGCCCTCGGACCTCGCATTATGTTACTTGAAAATTGTATCTCAGAGGAAATGGCACAAAGGGATGGACCGCTCTCCAGTGTACATTATGTGGTGTGCCGAGAAGGTGCCGTTCTGAATTAGAAGCTTATTACTTCTCTGCTGTGTGCGATTGCAAGTGCCTGGGTACATCTCCAGGATTGGAGAACGCCTTGCGGAACTCCTCAACTCTCGTGCACTAGTTAGTGGGACGTAAAGCAAAATAACGTTATTTAATCTCGTGCGGCTTTATCCCGGCGTGACGTGACCCTCGTGCGCCTTCTCAGCCGTTTGCACCGAGAGCGTTGTGCTCCGTGCGAGGGATTTGCCACAAAACACGGAGCAGTGCGGCATCTCTCTCGCCTTTGGTTCACATGTGCTCGGTTAAGTTTACATGATTCTGAGGACATTTTCCCTCGTTACTGAGAAAAACGCGTACCCTACCAGCTGTATGCTTCCGGATGGGAACTGTTACATAGATTTTCTGACTGAAGATTATGCGACAGACATTTCACCAGTATGGGTCTCATGTGCAAGTTCCTGCATGTATTTCGAGAAAGCAATTCTCTCGGCGATGTGCATAATACAAATACTGTCGCAGTGTGGCTACTCGCCCGTGTGAATCCTCATGTGACGTGTAAGGTGTCCTTTTCGGCTGAAGGATTTGCCACAGATATTGCAATAGTATAGCTTTTCACCGGTGTGAGTCCGCATGTGATTCGAGTGTGTCCTTTTGTTTGTGAACACCTTACCACAAATATTGCAATTAATCTCACGTGAATGCATGCGCTCGTGACGTGTTAAATTGCCTTTCTGGCTGAAGGATTTGCCACAGACCTTGCAGGCGCATGGCTTCTCGACTATGTGAGTCTGCATGTGTTTCGGGAGTGAACCTTTAGCGGGGAAGAGCTTACCACAATTATCGCAACGGTATGGCTTGTCGCCTGTGTGAGTCCGCATGTGGACTGTTAGATAGCGTTTCAGGACGAAATTTTTACCACAGATATTGCATTCGTTCCCTATCCCACTTGTATGCAACCGCATATGCGCTTTCAGCCCCTTCCGCTTAGTAAAGCATTTATGACAAAATTCGCACGGTAGGACCCGGTGGATCTTCAAGTGTTCCGACAAGCTGCTTCTGCTGCCGAAGAGCTCTCCACAGTAATCGCAGTTCAAGGGACGAACACCTTTGTGTCTCTTCAGGTGTCGCAAGAGGCTCAACTTCTTAGCCAGAAATTTTCCGCACATATTGCACCTAAAACTCGGTGTTCCGCCATCCGGGGGTTGATGATATGCGTAGCTCACCTCGGGCCTCGATCTACAGTGACAATTTAAACCATGTGATCAAACAGCTAAGTCCACTACAACTCTCACACAAAGAAATTGCTACTGAACATTCCACTCGCTGATATCCCATTCAGAGAGCTTGTTTCTAATGAACATCACATTCGTGAGGGTAAACATTATCTGAGGTCAAATTCAGTGGCCTCAAATTTCAAAACCTATCACTTGTCACGAGGATGTGGCGCGTCCTTTCTCCCGAATCATAATATGAAGCGCAAGAAACTACTGACGGTTTAGGAATGTACGGGCGCATAGACAACCTTCTAAATAAAGGTCCATTGCTGGATATTACTGAAGGCTGTTACATCTACTGAGATATATATATATTTCAATTCAAGCTTCAATTTGAATGAATTTTCAGAAAAATCTTAAACACTCTTTGATTTCATAATCGCATTCTTAAGAAACAATAAAATTCTCAATAGCAGATTACTCCTTCAAAATATGCATAATAACTTTTTCAAACCACTCACGTTCTCTGCATTACCTTCGCTAAATTCCCCGTCTTTCCATCCCTCTACACCTCTCCCGCTGCCCCTTCGTACTCCCCTGCCCTTCCTCTACGACAGCACAGAGTGCATCTGCGACCCGGTGCATGATAACATTCAGTTTCTTCTCTACCATACACCACAGCACACGGCGCTAGAAGTGAGTCGCACAATGTTCCGTTACCTCACGTAAAATACGCTCTATTTTAGCCTAAATAGTAAATTCCCTCTTTTTATTTTCTTCAGGTCTCATATTGAACTACGAATTCCTTATAGGACACTGACACACAATATGGCATCCACCTTACATACAAATCATTAACAAATTTCAAATTACCAACTACAGCACAATCCCAAGTTTGGAAAATGAACACAACGTCTTATTCTTATACTGCAATTTTCAGCCAGAAATATTCAACTGATTTTTCATGTAACGAAGACACACATCGTACTCCTAAAATATGTGACAGAAGTGTTTTTCTTATCTTAAATTACAGGCAACACAAAGTTGTACCCGCAAATTCAAGATCCTATTAGACTTGCTGAAAACTAGTTCTGTCGTAAGCACGAGTGTCATGTTTCCAACCCAACATTGAAGAATCTCATACTTGTACGTGAAAAAACCAATTGAGCATTTTGTGATGGAAATTCGAAATTGGACGCTCATATTCTTAATGATTTCAATAAGGAAGCTATGTTAAAACGTTACTTGTTGTTATAGAAAAAATGTTAACATTTTAACTCAGTGCTGTCAAATTTCTCCTTAACTCTTAGTCTATCTCAATCATTTTAAACATAGCGTTACATTGTTCTAGTGCATTGTCCTTTATGGTTATTTATATGGGTGTCTACGTCTGTTTTTCAATTTTTGGATTAAGATGATGCAGAAATTGGCATTGAAACTAGTCCGACTACTAATTAAACAGTTGTACTTTAGTCATTATAACTGTGTTCTGTATTGAATAGGTGGACCCATAAGTAGTTTCCATTATACTACTATGTATTACAGCCGTCTATGTCTCAACTGCAGTCTTCAACAGAGGCCGTATCCAACATAGAAACCCATAATCTTGATTAAATCCTGGAAAAGCTGTAATATAACAAGCAGATGTCGGATCTTTCCCTAACAATGACGCTTTCTTTTCTCTTCCAGATATTGCTGTGATGGACATTATAAAGTCGACAAAGAATATGGCTTTGGTAGTATTGTTTTATTAAAATGTTCTGATATCCAGAATTTGAACCAAAATGCAAGCTATCATTTCCTTGAATATTCTTCAAATGTTCCTTTAACACTACAGCTAGAAGGAGAATGAAAATCACGGCTTGAGCCAAAATTTGAGATTACAGAACATTGAATTTCATCACAGTGGATATTGCTGCTACATAAAAGAAAGAATGAGATTCCTTCTACTTCAAAAGATCACGGATATAGTGAATATTTTTAGTGGAATGATAACATCATTTGATAGCATCCAAGTCTATGCCTGTCTCCCCACTGCAGAGTGGTTCTACATTTTCTAGGAAGGAAAAGCGAGAAATACAAATTTCTTGGTTAAAGGTGAGATCAGGCCAAAATACAATCATAACATGAAGTAACACTGTATGCAGTGAATTCACATGGACCAGTCGAATGCATGACTTCCTAGCAAGCAAAGTAGTGGGAGGCTCGACCACGTGTTGTTACTGCATTCTTAGGAGTAATTAAGCAGACAAATAATGAAAGGGGGACACTGATTCCAGATACGACAGGCTAAACCTCTTGATCATCACACAAGGTATTGATGTTGACACCACTAGACATGAGGGGGCAGAAAATATGACACTGGATTGTATGTCATACATTTTGTGGCAAAAGGTGTAAAATTCTGTAGCCAGTCTTCTTTATGTGATTATGTGATTTTTGACACAAGTGATTTATGAGGTTCACAATTACTTTTTCAGTAAAATTAAATTATATTTTGCTCTTATAAATATTCTCCACGAACCTGCTTTATTGCTGTAACACGTGCCACGTCCCAGGCGATGGATACGGCCTCCCCACTGCCATGTGGGCAGACTTGAGTGAAATATAATAGCTCTCGCGAACCAAACACGCACAAAGTCTTAATGACAATTTTGGTGGAAATTGAGACATTCCTTTCTGGAAGTTAATGCAGAAAGGAGTGTAGTGTTTCTTCTCTAGAGGATCGGCTGAAAAAGACGTCTGTTCCCCATGTGCGGAGCACCATGACTACCTGGTGACACAAGCTCACAAATGCTTTAGTACAAGCCGGCCGTAAAATAATACAGTCACATGATTACAGAAATATGTCTCATGTAATCGTACCAAGGTTAGGGCCTCCTGTAGAAGGGAAGCACGTTGGAAGCGCCCAGCCAGCATGAAAGGTAAGCAAGGGTTACTGTAGAACGGGCTGTGGCAGCTAAGCAAGCGAGTACCCTCATTCTGTATCGCATCACTGAACTATGTCTGGATGAAGTAGCAAATTAGCGACAGCACTTGTGAGAAGGCATCTGTGAGTCGCAGGAAAATGAAGGAGTGGAGAAACATCATGCGAAATGGGGTGAGGTTACTATTTGATGTATAATGGAAGCCGAAGAACAACTAAAGGTGTTGGCATTATTATAGAATCAATATTTGACGGTTCTGTCTCTGACGTGCAGAAGTGTGAAAATCGCATGAGGTAACTCGTCTATATTGGGGAGAGAAGAAAATTATAAGTTTTCAGTGGAATGCTCCAAAACTGGCCTGGGCACGGAAACCAAAAATGCCTCCTGGGCACTGCCTGACAATAAGACCGCTATCATATCGTTGCTGGTGATATAAATGGACATGTCGGATGGAGGGAAGAAGAACCCACAGTCTATGGCGGACAAAGATATGGACAGAAGAACGATGGCCAACAAATTCCCAATTAAGCAGAAACTATCATTGCGAAGACACAGTTCAAAAAGTGTGATATTTATCTAGTCACGTACTACAGTGGCTCCCATCCAACTCACACAGACTACATCCTCGTGAGATGAAGGAAACTCAAAGACGTCCTAGAGACAACACTTGTGCCTTACGAAACCGCTGAGATGAACATCGACCTGTCATCTGTAAGCTGCAGATAAAGTCACCAAGAGCCCCATACTTCGCAGGAAATGGATTAAATGGGATCAAATGGTGGCGCCTGAAGAAGGAGGCCAACGTTGTTGCAAAAGTTACAGTGCCACAAATCACCATAGTTCAAGCGAGCCCGAATAAAGTGAAAGATGCCGCACGCTCTATTCTTGGAACAACTAAGTCAGGGTGATGACAACGAAGGATTAACTATGAAAATTGGCTTCGGAATAACGACGTTAATTATGCAGTAGGTTAAAGAAACAGCTGTACCACGAGTTTGTTGATCTTTGGAATGCCTACAAAGCAGCCACTAGTAAAGTGACGGAGGTCATTACTGTAACAAAAGCAAACCGGTAAGTATGTCTATATGTGAAACTTGACACATGCGAAAACTAGCGAAACATTTAACAGCCAGTCAAATTGAGGCATCGCAAAACGGACAAAGTCCAACGTTTCTATGGCATCAACGATGAAACAGACAATTTCCATATCTACCAATCCCAATCACCTCTGCTGCTGAAGGTCGAATGTAGGAAACTGACATCACCGAAGTCCACACAATGTTGAAGGAACTGAAACCAGGGAAAGCCATCTGTTCTAATTATCTTTCGGCAGAGTTTTGTTTCTTTCAATGGGGGGATGCAAGAGCAATCTTTTCAACCATTTCACCAAAGAAGGTCAAAAACCAACAGATTGGCGATGGAGTTTCCATTCAAAAATAAGGACAGCCCTGCCGATTCTCCTCACTACCGCCCGATCATACTTCTGAGCCACGCAATGGCGGATTTCGAATAAATCTTCAACAAAAGATTAGCAATTTAGCCAAACATACTACAAGCAAAGCTGGATTTGTGTAAAATTATGGCACAACAGGACCAATCCATGCTGCAGGACTGTAACTTGAGAGACATTGTGAAAAGAATAAGAGAATTCGTCAGGACATTCTCGACCCTGAGAAAGCCTTCCATTGGGTACCTCATAACCCAATCAGTCAGCAGTACATGAACATGACATTCCAAAGCACCTTGTTGAGAGGGTATAACTGCTATACGAAGAACCAAGAAGTTATATTCAAGCTGCTGCAGGAGTGTCTACTGAATTCCAGAGAACTGTAGGAGTCCACTCTATTACATCAGACCGGCACAGTCCAATATCATGGATACTTCTCTTGAAAATGATGCCATTCTGGCTGAAAAGAATAAGCTCGATCTCCAGCATCAAACAGAAGACTGGAACAATCGACTAGCGCAATATATACTGCGCCTCAACAAAAAGGAAAGAGAATACACGACACTACATTGTCGAAAAGTTGGAACCATGCATATTGATGGTGAAGATATAGCACAAGGAGAGAAATTTAAGTATCATGGCTCCACAATCCCTGATGATGGCTGACTTACTATAATAATCATGTTATTTGTTTTACGTCCCACTAACTTCTTTGACGGTTTTCGGAGACGCCGAGGTGCCGGAATTTAGTCCCGCAGGAGTTCTTTAACATGCCAGTAAATCTACCGACACGAGGCTGACGTATTTGAGCACCTTGAAATACCACCGGACTGAGCCAGGATCGAACCTGCCAAGTTGGGGTCAGAAGGCCAGCGCCTCAACCATCTGAGCCACTCAGCCTGGCTGGCTGACTTAATGATGAAGGACAATATGTTGGGAAAGTCAGCGTATACAAAGAAAGTCGGTGAAAAGAGGCGCAAGCGACAAACAAGACAGCATAGGACAGATAAAGTGTACAATGACCTGAAATCTGTGAGGCTACATACAGACATGGCCCAAGACCAAACTAACTGGAGACAATGAATCACAACACCGGGGTCTACCACCAGGCAGGACTAACACTAATGAAGCAGAATTACAAGAAGCAGATTGATTATTATTATTATTATTATCGTATGGCATTTACAAGCATAATCTGTAAAACTATACAATTAACATACAAATTAAAATATAGAGGTAATTAAACTAGAATGTCCAGCTTCGACAACCAGTCCACTGCACTTGGTGTCAATTCATGCAGAGTCCGTAAACCGTCCTTAAATGCTGACAGTGGACAGCTCTCAACAACATGAAGCAATGTCTGCTTCTCAGCACCACACTCACACGCAGCACTTTCACAATATCCCCATTTTTTCATCATATATCGGCACCTGCCGTGGCCTGTTCTGATTGATGAATATTCTGTTATAAAAATGGGATACAGTGGATATTTTACACATCCTATAATTCAACGCTGTATGTTCAAATTCTCTCCCCTCCAATATCTAATAAGACCTAATTTCACAAAATACAGTAGTGTTTTTCATGTGTAAGTGACTTCTATAAATGCATAATTAAAAAAAAAATATAACTCAACAAAATAAAAATTTCAGGATTATCTGTGTTAATGGGGACTGAGGGTTTGAATATTGGTGAATTTCTATGAATACCAGCAAGAGGGGAGTCAGTCAGTGTTTTCTAGCCTGAATGGAATTTTGCAGTTCATATTCCTGCTTACATCTGTCACAGATAGCAGATGATCAGAATAATCAATTTGTTATTTTCATCACAATCAAGTCTATAAGTATGAAGACCATGGAGGACTAGCACAAAGTGGTCAGCTCAGGGCAATGAGACATTCGACACTCTACAAGTGCAAGGAAACCGCATCACTAAGTGGTCAGTTCAGGATCATGTGTCTCTACACAAACAGAAGTTAGCCTCATGACTAATTATTTAGCTCAGGCTGATGAATCTCTCCACTAATGGAAGGTAATCTCATCACTAATTGGTAAGCTCAGAAATATGTCTTTCTACTGCCAGCAATTAGGATATTTTATGAAACTTAAAACCTGTTCTTATATAATTCACTACCAAACTGACATGGCAAATCTTTTAGACATTTTAAAAGAAGTCATTTAAGTTCCTGAATGATATTTGTAGATTGCTGAAATGAGAGTCAGGATAACAGCACCTGAGGTGGGATATAAAACAAAGTGGGAAGCAGCAGATAAGATCCGGTTGACTGAATCCTTCAGAAGCATCTAAAATCTAGGATATAAAATGGACTAAGTTACATAGACAATGGTCTGTCATCTGCCTTATATACCAAGGAAAAAGAAAACACACAAAAGGCTTGTTGCTTTGCTGGTTCGAGTGTGCCTCTGCACAAAATATGTTTAGGAAGAAGAAAACTAATTTAAACTCCACCCAAAAATAGAAATATGCATTTGTGTGTGAAAAGGATTCATGAACAACATTTTTATTGGTGGTCATAACACAAGATTCTTCTCTAACATAGCCTATGTGTCCTGTTACACAAGAATTACAAACAAGCAGCAGAATTTGAACCTCAAAGTGTTGATGCATTTGGGTGATCTTCAGTTGGGTGCATATTCCTACTCTCACTAATGAGAGAGTGTAAGCTGGTACTGGGCAGTTCTGAGGACTGAAATGAATATTTCTTGGCAGTAGTTGTACATTCATGTAACCAACAAAGATGTGAGAACAAAAAATGAATTAGTGTGTATTCCAATGGCACACCTAGAGTTCAAAAATCACTACTGCATTAAATGTTTGAAAACAGCTTATACACTTGTGCTACTTTGTAACATCAGTGACAAAAATTAGAAATAATATTATACCATTACATTATTATTTACCTACTTTTACGAGATAATAAATTTACGTAATTGAAGAATTCTGAACTTCGTTCGGCAACCTCCACAAATTTAAAGCCTCAGTTATAGCTCTCCATTTTATTAGTTTATACTAATTGTGTAAATGTGTTTGCAATCAACAGACTACAAGCACGTGACTGACAATGAGCACTAAAATAAATAGTAGGAATTGGCAACAATCAGCAAGTGTGATGAAAATACTGAAACTAATATAAATTCAATACCACGATACATTTTTTACACTTACAACAATGTGGAAATTTTATTTGATAACTCGAATTCTAAGATGTAGCACTACTTATCTGAATGTTTCATTTCTACAACATATTATCCGCTTTGGTGTCCACAAATGGAGGAATATGACTTAACACACAACGGAGCAGAAAAATCGTAAATATACAGAATCTAACCAAATTAATAACTCAAAAATAATTGTTTGAGTTATTGCACTATTCAACTCAGCCATCATTATCTTGTTAATGAACCTAATTATGTTAGTTTGAAATATTATGTTGTTTACAATGTATATAAAACCTAACAATTTTGAATTTGTAGATTTAGTTTATAATGTACAAACATGGCTTTTTCTGCATGTCACTGTTGGTACGAACGTACAAAATTACTGAGAATATCTGGAGGTAATAACTCTAAATGACATTTCAGATGATAAGAATGTGATGAACAAATGATGCAGTGACAGTGAAAGAACGAACACATTTTTCATGGTTGCTTAAAGGTATTGTAAAAAAATACACATAAAAAATATCTAGCTTTACCAGAGATTCAATAAAACTACATGATGGAACATAAATATGATCTTAGAGTTGCTGATAATTGTAGATAATTGCAACCAATAGAAATTTTAGATATAAGTGTTTAAATGTAACCTTGTAAAGAAAGGATTAAACTTATGAAAATGGCCAATTTTGGAGATAAACCAACTACTACTGAACACAACCGTGAATAGGTACAACCTATTCCGTACTGTATAGGATTTGTAGTGTACGTACTTTGTTTCTTCTTTGATGTATGGCAACAGCTGACCATCAGCATGTTCTTCTATGAATATTTCCTCCTTAATATCTTTGCACGGCTATAAGTAAAAAAGAACAAAAGTAGAATAAAGAAGTAAGGGAATAAAAATATATATGCCTAAGCAAGAAACAGCTGAGGAAGTAAATTTCATAGTGGCACAAGAAGAGTACAAATAACTTATCTCCAATTTTAAAAATATAAGAATGGAAAGGAACAATCAAATCAAAATCATTTTAAATACAAAAGAGGTGCCTACCTTGGTGGCAAATGGTACACAAAAAAACATTATTATCAAGCGCTAAATCTTAAATGAACAGAGAAGCAGATAGTTTCCTAAAACACAGTATTATACAATTTACACTAATATTTTTCTACAAAACACACAGCTCATCCTTAAAAAATTACATTATTTGAAAATTCTGCTCATAGTATCTTTTGTGTTTACAAACATAATCAACTCGTATACATTTGGAATTAACTCAATACTATAGAACTGCTATTAGATAAAATTTACATTTCATTTATTTATTGTATTCTTTACCCTTTTTGGAACCTAACTTAAATAATTACCTGCTGCGTCTTAACCCGAGATTCTTCTGCCTCTGCTTTTCAGAAAACTGATAAGAGAGATAAGAACATGGAAAGAACACACTGTATGATAGCAGTAGGCAAGGTAGCAATAGAAAAGGAGGAACGTTTGTAAATATGGAAATTTAAAATTGCCTACATATTTGTGAATATTCAGCAGAGCATATGTACGTATGGAGGCACTTCCATGTATGTGTACATGTACGATTTAAGGGAAATAAATAATAATACTAATCATAATAAATACTATCTCCAAATCATTACCCAATACCTTTCCTTCCTTTTCTTTCTCTTTCTGTTGATCCCTATTTCCACAATGACTAGCTATTTTCCTTATCCTCTTATATTAATATTTCCCTGTTCCCATCTTTCTAAACATGACTTGACTTGTCATCTCTTTCTTCATTCCCGTCTTTCTTTCTATACATGACTTGACTTGTCACCTCTTTCTTCATTCCCGTCTTTCTATACATGACTTGTCACCTCTTTCCTCATTTCCATGTTCCAATATACTTTCTCTCCCAAAACACTTCACTGTGATATCAAATAATTGCACATTATTCCTACCACTTTCCCAACAAGTAGACAATGCTTAAATCATAACCACAGAAATATCCATCAGCACTTTCTGTACATCGCATTAAGATAAAAAAACAAAAATCAATCAATCAATCAATCAAACAATCAATCAAACAACAACATTTAGGACTGTCCATTGTTTATGTAGAAAAAATTGTGGACATGTATGAAACAACTCCCTTCGTAAATTATCTCAATCACTAAATCATCATTTTGTACGTAAACATTTGCCAAAATTTTTCCCTTTGAATTCCAACTTATCTTCATGTTGTGACATTTTCCACAATTAAAGAACATGACCGAAACTTATTCATCAACCAATGATATTCAAAGCCATCTTTCCAAAAACATCTCAGAATATGCTGCTTAATAAAACAGCTTGTCTCTTTTATCTAAGTCTTCCCAGCCGAAACTTTGCAACATCTCTATAACACAACTCTTTTGCCAGAAATTACCCGCAAGAATCGGAGCTGTTTCTGTACATTACTTCATGTTCTCTAATCAAATAATATTGGTGATGGTCTCATACACTCATTGTGGCCTTGCTGTAGATTTATATGCCCTGTCTTTTACAACCTCTAAATAACCTCATAATCATATTAAGATATCTCTAAATTTTACTTTCAATCCTGGTTATGTCATTACCACAATGGACATCTATCCTTATTATGAATACCTAGGTGCTTACAGAGACCGCCATGAGGAACCTTCATACCATCAACACAATAATTAAGCCAGAGAGGACTCCTTCTATTTGTCATACACACAACTTTGATTTTCAGCACATTTACCATCATAACATTGCCCGATGTCTGTCTTTCAATATTGTCAAGGTCTTTTTGCAGTCACTCACAATCCTTAAACTTATTTACTACAAAGAGCTTGATTGAACTTCATTATTCACATTGTTTATATATATATATATATATATCAGGAAATATCAGGAAATAAACTTCTCATAATACTGCACTGTCGGACCCAATCCCATGACTGTTACAGGATCAAATAAAGCTTTACCTACTCTAATGCTCTAAGTTCTACTTTCTAGAAATACACCAGATGTAGCCTAATTATTAGGGTAAAAGATATACTTCTACATTTATGTAAATTATCAACCTTTATAGACTAATCCTTGAACATTTTTGGTGGCAAAGTTACCCCTTGGGATATCCCTGTCCTCAATAATGTATTTCTAATGTAGTTGCTACTGTGAGAATCACAATGTAATTTCATTATTCAGATGGTTCTGTGTCATTTTGTTAGTGCACATGTTCTGTTTTTTATCGTCTATATCTGCATATTGTTGCTGTATGGAAGTAAATAATGTGACCTATTGTTAAGACTGTGCATTGATACTATTCACCAGTTGAGTTGATATTTTTTAAGAGTGGTTCTGTCAAATTTTGAGGTAATTGGGAGACGAAAGGACCTATTGCCAAGAAAAATACGCAATGTCAGGCAATTACTTTTAGAGAAATATTATTCACAGCAAGAGACAGCTTTTAGATAACAAATATCACAGGAATCTGTTAGTAGAATTTAAAAATGTGAACACAAGAGGAAGACAAAGTATCAGCAATGTGTTGCATACTGTGGGCAAAAGAAGAAACTAACCACAAGGAGTAAGCAAAAACTGATTAATTTGTCAGTAAACAATCGCAAGGCTACTTTTTCACTTTTACTTCAGAAATTAGAAGAGTATGGGTCATCTGTATCAGCCAGCACTGTGGGATGAGAGCTGTTTAATGCTGGAGTGAAAGCAAGAAGACCTTGAAGAAGAGCAAAGATTACTCCTGCTAAGGCTCCAAAGAGGTTCCAGTGGGGCAAGAATTTCCAGAATTGGTCAGCTGATGACTGGAAGAGGCAAGTCCATGACAATAACTGTAATTCCCAAATAATCATTCATTATTCCATTTTAAACTAACCTACCTGATGTAACCATACAGTACAGTAAATGTATGAAATTTCTCTTTGAAACTGTGTAGATTACTGCATTTAATGCTAGGTTTATTTGTTTTATTTATTTCAGGTTTGCTTTAGTGAATAATCAATATTTACTGTCAAGAAAAAGGCAAGTCAATATATCAGAAGAAATGTCAGTATGTCAGATTGTGTGAAGCAGAGAGTGAAGCATCCACCTTCAGTTATAGTCTGGAGTGTGTTTTCTTGGTATGGCCGTGGACGATTATATATTTTCAAAGGAATTATGAGATGTGAACAGTATAGTATTAAGAACCCGTCTGCTACCTCAGGTGCAACAGTGGTTTGGACTGAGTGAAAGAAAAGTAATGGAATTTTTAAAGGAAAACAATGTAAAATTGCTTGATTGGCCCAGAAACAGTCCAGATATGAGCGCCACAGAAAATCTTACGGCAACAGAAATGAAAAATAAATATAACAACAAAATTGTCTTGATTGAGAAGCTCTTCCGAATCTGGTTTCATGATGACGATTTCAAGTGTCAGTGTAAAATTCTCCTGTCAAATCAACTGACTCATTAATGCACAAGGGATGCATACCAAGTACTAAAGTCATAAACTTAAATATTGGTAACATCTTATGTGTTCAGTTCTCGATTTCTTAATGTTTACCTTAATAATTTAGCCAAGTCCTTATAGCCACCCATTTAGTCACTATTTTATCTAGCCCGACTACATTAATTTTTGTCAATAGTCTTCGTGATACATTTGACCTCCTGAATCTAATATACCTGCTATATCTTGCTGGAATATACAGGGTGAGCTTCAGTGGAGTGATGTTTCCTAAATCGGAAGTACTTTCTATCGAACCAGTTGTTAATTTGTTTGTAGCCAAATGACTGGGAACAGAGCCAGAGTCAACTCTAGCACTGAACAGTCTTGTCAGCCAGTTGATAATGTGTTCTTTAAATTGCTATAACTTCCAGAAGTTTGCTGGAAGGTCATCTAGTCCTGGCAATTTTTGGTTTTCCACACTCCTAAGGGCACTGTTGATTTCCTTTGATGGGATGCATAAGATGGGACTCAACATCTGGAATAGGATGATGGAATTTTTTGCTTGTGGCTTTACGTCGCACTGATACAGATAGGTCTTATGGCGACTATGGGATAGGAAAGGCCTAGGATCTGGAACGAAGTGGCCATGGCCTTAATTGCCTGGTGTGAAAATGAGAAACCACAGAAAACCATCTTCAGTGCTGCCGACAGTGGGGTTCGAACCCTCTATCTTCCGGATGCGAGCTCACAGCTGCGCGCTCCAAAATGCACGGCCAACTCGCCCGGTATGATAGAATACAATGCAGGAAATCTCTACAAATGTTGTAGCCAATGTTTGAGGATTTCTTGTCTCTCCTGTAATCCCTGGTCATCTTTGCCTCTAATGCACAGAGTGCTCAATACTTGTGTCAATTTTGGTCAGCTGGAAAACTGTTCCTTTTAATTCCTTCGAGTTCAGTGGTGTGCAGTGTTTATCAGAACTATACCGACAAAAAGTCAAGGATGCTCTTTGTGTATGTTAAGAACAATGGTTCAATCAGGCTGACAGGGAAAATTATTCTTTTTGAGAAAATTAGGTTAAATTGTTTCTTCCGGGTGCGCAATTCAAACTAACGAGCTGCTGCCGCGTTTCAGGGAAGACAAGGGTAGACAGGGTTTGTGGAGTGTATGATGCAGACAGACATAATGCTTCGCACATAAGAAAAATTCCCAAGTAACCCCAGAAAAGAACCCTACTCAGAAAAACTGCCTAAGACATGATTCTTCAATAAGAGTAAAACACTCGAAAACAATTCACTTCAACTAACATTTGTTGACAATGTGAACATTCAGTACCACACAATACAACAAACTAATTCTCTCACTGAGGGACAGAAAAAAGAGACAACAATCAAGAAATAGGTTTATCACAATAGTTCTATGAACTCCGACTGTTCTATATCAATCTTCATAAAAGGAAAGAAAAATTCCACCTAATCAATACATTTATTTTCTTGCAAAGTATTACAATCTAGGACTGGTTTCGACCCTTCATAGGTCATCTTCAGCTATATCAGAATCACATTTGCATTTTTATCTTGTACCTCTGAAAGACCTTCATGATATATTGTTTCTTAATTTTTTATTGAAAACTTATCTTAAAAACTTACAAATTTCTAAGCGTTGTGTTAAAAATTAAAAAATTAAAATTACAAAACTTTGTCTATTATATACATGCCCTTGGGCTGACAGAATGCATCCTTGGGTTGATTAAGCATTTATCTTAGGTATTGTTGCTTATTCTGTTGAATCGAATCCCTTTTATACTTATGTACAATCGTGAATAGATTATCAGTAAAATTTGATAAATAAAACTTGCGTGATAATTATAATAAAATATCATGTTACATCTTTATACCTTATTGCTGGAGTGATATTATTTTAGGCAAAATATAAATGCGGGTTGATCTCTATAAAATATTTTACATAAACACACTAATATATTTTAAAGTCTAATCATTGTACTTTAAAGTCTAAAACACTTATTGCTTTGGATCTTGCGTTGTTATGTGGTAAAATATTATAACAATTTGTCTTATATAACATCAGATATTGATAATATTTAAATATGCCATGTATGGTTGACTTTTAAATCTGATGATTAAATGGCATTTCCTTCTTGCATAAAATTACAAGTTTCATATTATGTTGATTATGTATTGTATAAAACATAAATGTCTAATAAATTGAATGCTTATCATTTACTACAGAAATTTTAAAAACAAGAAGCCTGCAAGACAAGGAAAAAGGGGAATCATCATGTTACTTGCAAGATAAATCTCTACTTTCATCATGGTTTACCTTGCAACGGATATTCCTTCCGGAATGTGCTTCTAAAATGGAAGATTCCAACACACGCTAAAGGGTGCTAAAGGGACAAACAGTGAGACACTGTCAGCCAGGACTGAATCAAATTCCATCATAAAAATTTAAGTGCCATTCTTAAATATTAATTTCACTGCAGGAAGACTTCCTTCTTGATATAATATTTTCTATTACTTTGTGTTCTTACAGAACCTTATCGCTTCTGATCTAGGGCCGATGACCTTCGATGTTAAGCCCCTTAAAACAACAAGCAAGCATTTTCTTATCTATTTATTGGTGTTGTTAAATTTTGTGAATGATTGAAATACACTCATGTCCATAAAATTTAGGACACCTTGAAAGACTAGAGATAGGAAGTTCACATTCACAGGAAATGTGCATTTGTATGTTCTGAAGAAATAGTTAGCATTTGAACCAAGTGGACTCTCGGGTTGAAGGTATCTCTGCGCACCACCACCGACAGTTAAATTGTTCCTGCGGCTATTGTATTGCTATAGATCGAAGGTAATGGATCAGTGTGACTTGAGAAGACGTGCAGGATGCCTCGCAGACGTATGCAAGAAAAGTACTGTCAAATGAGTGAGTTTCAAAGAGGGCGCATTATTGGCATGAATGTGATGGATCTATCTGAGAAATTGCTACTTGTGTGCGAAGAAGTGTGTCGGCAGTGCAACGGGTGTGTAAAGAACGTTCACGGAAGGCTGTAGAGCACGACGAGATGGGTCTGGTCACACCACCCAGACCACCCCACGCCGCAACCACATCCCGAGTAGATCGCCACCTCATTAGAATGGCATTGCAGCATATATCTACATCCTCCTCGGCTCTGGCGCAACAGTGGAACAGTGCAACATATCGTATAATATCAGGAGCGACAGTCCATCACTGTTTATTACGATCTGGTTGCTGCCACGTTGTCTACTTCTCTGCGTACCTTTGACTAATGTGCATGGAACGACGTCACTGGGGACAGGAATGGCAGCAGATAGTGTTTTCGGACGAATCCAGGTTCTGTTTGTTTGAAAATAATGGCCACATTTTGGTTTGCTGCAGGCAGGAGGGCTGCATCACACCGACTACATTCGCACAAGACATACAGCGCCAATTCAAGGCTTTATGGTTTGGGGTGTTATTGGGTACAACCACAAATCACAGTTGGTGCGTGTCCAGATCACTGTTACCAGTTTGACGTAAGTGAATGACATCCTGCGACCCGTAGCCATACCCTTTCTACACAAGACCCCAGACGCCATATTTCAACATGACAACGTGCGACTACATGTCACTGTACATACACGTGCCTTCTTGTTGTCACAAGATGTCAGACTGTTGCCCTGGCCTACCTCATCACCGGACTTACGGCTAATCGAAAATGTGTGGGATATGGTGAAAGGATGGGTGCGGTGCTGTGACCCAATGCCGACCACCAAAGGTGAAATGTGCAACCAGGTGGATGCAGAATGGATGGTATACCCCAGTACGCCATTCATGCTTATACGTGTCGATGCCACCACACACTGAATAAGTTATTAGTGGCCCTGGAGGACCCAGTGCCCACTAGGCAACAGGGCACATGCCGAACCTGGGCGACTGAAATGCTAATCGTTTCTGCAGAACATACTAATGAACAAGTCCTCTGAATATGAACTTCCTATCCCTAGTGTTCCAAGGTGTTCTGTTTTTTATGTACATTGGTGCACTTCTATGTTGAAATGTGTTGATATTGTAAGTCATCAATTATTTGAATTTCATTAACAGGGTAGTACACTAACAATCAAGTGTTAACAGTCATAGACCAATTTGTTTAACTTAGAACCTAAAAGACTAACTGGGATGGATACGATGCATTCTTTTGTGAATTTTGCATAGAATATGACACCTCATCTTGCTTAACTCTATCAGTTAAGTATAAATTGTCACCTAAATATTATTTAGGTACATTAGGTACAACACTTATGATATAAAAATAAGTTATGTTAAAGAAATGAACGTGGATGTAAATGATTTAGTGTTAATAATAGGTCTGAATGAACTTGGATGCTCTATTTAAGAAGACGGATAGTGCTCAATGGAAAAAGCCTAGCCTTGTTAAGTCACAGAATGGAGTGATAGCTCATATTTATGATCACTGAGGAAGTACCAACCAATATTGCATTTTGCAGAGTATGTTACTGAGCACATGAGGCGCTCAGCTCATTAAGATAATAATCACTTGCTGTGCTCACTCAACAAACCCAGGCTTGTCTAATTAAAGAAACCAAGAATTTTAAACCATTATTAATTTGTCTGCTATAATGTATGAAGACAGATTGGCAAATCTTCTTAATGTCCTAAAGTGATCATTCTTCTAGTTATTCAATCATGATTCTTATAGTGAGAGTGAAATAAATTCTCCAATATTCATGAAGTTAAGGTTTTCAATAAATGATGAACATAGAGATAGCATTAATCATACCTAAATAAAATGATTAACCTCACATGACTTACATTGGGGGGATTTGAAAAGCAGTGCTTGGCCAAGAGTGCAAGTTTAACCTAAGAGGCACGAATTCGACTCAAGGTCTAACATCACAAGCCCTGGATTCAACCCTAGGCTTAACCTTAAAAGGTTATTGACTCAAGTTTGATGTCCAAGAGTGCTGGCTTAAGCTAACAGGCATGGATTTGTTGCCCGGCTTAACATTACAAGGGCGTTACAGACTCGAGTTTGAGACTCCACGCTTAACCTAACTAGACGCGATGGGACATGCTCCGTGGGCTTTAGGAGCTGAGCTTGGAACTGGATGGCAGCCATACATATTCCTCTAATAGGACTTGAGAGATGGTGTAAAGCTTAATACATGTGCTTTATTCATAGGGGCATAACGCTGAAAATTGGGATCACATCATGGAGCTGAGTGACTGCAAAAGGCCTAAAGCGCAAAAAGGATAAATATCAACATGACAAAAGGACAAATGTACAAAAAATATTAAATGGATAAAGGACAAAAGGACTAAAACTAAAGTTTTAATACATGTGCATTATTCAGAGGGAAATACCATTATAAAGCTACTTCAGCTGAGCGACTGCAGAGTCAAAGATGCTAGTGTATGAGCACATGGTCATGAGGGTGTTTAGGGGTTGTAGTAGGGATGTAAAGGAGAGGGCTTATAAGTCTTTGATAAGACACCAACTAGAGTATGGTTCCAGTGTATGGGACCCTCACCAGGATTTCTTGATTCAAGAACTGAAAAAAATCCAAAGAAAAGCAGCTCAATTTGTTCTGGGTGATATCTGACAAAAGAGTAACGTTACAAAAATGTTGCAAATTTTGGGCTGGGAAGAAATGGGAGAAGAGAGACGAGCTTCTCGACTGAGTGGTATGTTCCGAGCTGTCAGCGGAGAAATGGCGTAGAATGACACTAGTAGACGAATAACTTTGAGAGGCGTCTTTAAAAGTAGGAAAGATCACAATATGAAGATAAAGTTGGCATACAAGAGGACAAATTTGGGCAAATATTCATTTATAGGAAGGGGAGTTAGGGATTGGAATAAATTACCAAGGAAATGTTCAATAAATTTCCAATGTTATTGAAATCACTTAAGAAAAGGCTAGAAAAACAACAGATAGGGAATCTGCCACCTGGGTGACTGCCCTATAAGCAGATCAATATTGATTGATTGATGGACTGATGCGTAATGTGCTGTTGGTTCTTAGTTTTTGGAACTCTATTTTTTATTGTAACAATGCGAGCTCAGAGCTTTGATTTCTTATAACACTGTTGATATCACGTTAGAGATTAAAAATTAAGTGTGCAGAAATGAAAAAATTCTCGCACAACACATGACAGGGAAGGGAACCAAGGGCTAACCCCTTTGGACTTCCGAATATCGTGATAAGTAAATGACTGCACGTTGAAAGTGTGCATTTAATTCAAAACACCTAACATTTCAGTTGCGAGAAATTAAAAAATCCGCACAACTGGGAAACGAACTCGGCACTCTTTCCCTTGGACTGCCGACTACCATAGTAACTAAATGATTCTGCGTTAAATTCAAAAACCTCCAACCCATGAGCTATAAGAAACCAAAAATTCGCCGACCCAACTAGGATTCGAACTCGGGACTCATTTACTTGGGAAGCAAACAAGCATGCTAAACTAAATGACTGTACATTCTTTAGCGTTACAAGATTCAAAGGAAAAAATCACCGACAGAATTTGAACCGGGAGCTCGCTTGGATCCAAAGCTGAAGTGCTATTAAAATATCTAGCTTGGAAAATTCAAATTTCTAATTCTGAGCAAAGAAAAAATCGTAGATTTGGGGTCTCACTTGGACTCAGACCTAAAGCCTGAGCTCATAAGAAGAAAAAAGAGTTAAAAATCCTCAATCCAACCCGCAATCGATGACGAGCTTTCCTTTCACTGAAGACAAAGTTTGAACGATTAGCACAAACCATGTTAACTGAATCTCGAGAGAGAATGAACAAATTCAGTACAAAATGTGGTCGTGACATATGTGCATCTCAGCAAAAAAATTGACTGTAGGAACATGCTGATTAGACTTGGAAGTATTTGCTGTGACATGAAATACAAAGTTCATTGTTTTTGCAATTAGACTAGTATGCACATCTCAGCAAAAGAACATTGGCGGTACGAGCAAGTTAACTAGACTTGAAATTAACTTCTATGCTGAGACAGGGAATACAAAGTGTATTGTTTCCGCATTGAGCTCTGGTCTGCATATTTGAACCCTGGAAACGTGCAATTGGCTGTTGTAATGTTTACATCACTTGGCACCAAACATCAGGCCTGCGAGCAATCAAAAAATCCCCAGGCCGCCTGGGAATCAAATCGGCACACTTTCCTTTGGACTGCTGACAATCATCATAAGTAAAGGATTGTGCGTTAAATTCCAAACACACAACCTTCGACCTCTTCGACCTAAAATAAATTTAAAAATCACCGGTCAGACAAGGAATCGAACCAGTGGCTTCTTTACATGGGCAAGAAACAAGCATGCTAACTAAATGACTGGTAATTAAAAGCTTGTGTGTTTTATTGAAACACATCAAGTTCGACTTCCTTTCGAGGTGGGGACAATAATAACATTCGCTTTACGTCTTAGTAACTACATTACATGTAACTAATCTCATTATTAGACCCGTATTGAACTATGCTATGATATACTAACAATTTGTTGGTTATTTTGATCCACCTTTTCAATACAAATTACAGTTTGTGTTGCTAAGTTGTAATACCTTAATACATTAGTGTTGTAACATTACAACTTAGCAACACAAACTGTAATTTGTATTGAAAAGGTGGATCAAAATAACCAACAAATTGTTAGTATATCTTAGTAACTACAGTCGAACGTTTGAAAAACTTGCAATAATAATAATTTTGAACATCCAAGCTGCTTTCATACTGAATACACAACATTCATGCACAATAAGAAAGATAAGGCCAGCACTTTAACCTGCTGAGCTACTCAGCGCGGCAATTAATTTGCTAAGTTGCCAAGTGCAGAAATTTCAATCCCCGCTTCAAACAGTTTTTAAAGATGCTGATATACCAGCATTTCGTCCTCAATTTTTTCTATTATGTGCCAGTAAATCTAGCGACACAAGGCTGAAGTATTTGAACACATTCAAATACCATTGGGCTGAGCCAGAATCGAACCTGCCAAGTTGGTGTTAGAAGGCTAGCGCCTTAACCACCTGAGCTACTCAGCTCGACAATTCAAGTGTTAAGTGCTGAAAACACAAACACACTAATAATAACCCGAAGGATCCAACCCACCTTCGTACTGAATGCTCAACATGCATACACATAAAGAAAGAAATAGCTAATGCTAACTCAAGAGGGACTAAATTCTGGCACCAGATAACTTTTCCTTACTGGCTATGCATGTACAGTATTCAGTACGAAGGTGGGTTGGATCCTGCAAATTATTATCACTATTATTATCATTATTAGTATGTTAGCCTCCGCAGCGTAACGGCTAGTGCTAATAGCTGCCGTTCTTGTATGCCCAGTTTCGATTCCTGGTACTGCCAGAAATGTCAGAATGGCAGGAGGGCTGCTATGTGGTTAAAATTGTGCATGCAGCTTACCTCCATTAAGGGTGTGCCTGAAAACAGCTGGACCAACTCAGGATAAGGACACTAGTTTACTTATTATTAATGTGTGTTTTCGGCACTTAATCGTTGAATTGTCGGGCTGAGTAGCTTACACAGTTAAGGCGCTAGCCTTCTAACATCAACTTGGCAGATTCAATTCTGGCTCAGCCCGATGGTATTGGAAGGTGTTCAAATACGTCGGCCTAGTGTCGGTAGATTTACTGGCACGTAAAAGGAAACTTGCAGCACTAAATTCTGGCCCGTCAGCGTTTTCGAAATCTGTTTGAAGTGGGGATTGAAAGTTCTGCACTCAGCAAATTAATTGCCACACTGAGTAGCTCAGACGGTTAAAGCGCTGCCCTTTTCTTTCTTATTGTGCATGTATGTTGAGTATTCAGCATGCAAGCAGCTTGGATTTTCAAGATTATTTCTGCGAATTTTTCAAATGTTGCAGTGTAGATAAGACGTAAAGTGAATACCATTATTGTCCCCACCTCGAAAGGAAGTCGAACTACAAGTGTTTCGATTAAGCACATAAGCCTTTAATGTACAGTCATTTAGTTAGCATGCATGTTTGCTTCCCAAGTAAAGGACCCACGGTTCAATTCCTAGTTGGGTCGGTGATTGATTTAATTTTTGTACCTCGAAGGGTGGGTCTCTTTGAATTCAATGCACAATCATTTATTTACTACGATAGTCAGTAAGCCAAAAGAATGAGTGTCAAATTGGATTCCCAGTTGGGGTGGGATTTTTTAATTTCTCGCAGCTCAAACATCAGGCATTTTGAATTAAATGGATGCATTCAATGTGCATTCATTTCCTTAGCACGAAATTCAGCAGTGAAAAAGGGAAGAGCCCTGGGTTCCATTCCAAGTCATGTGCAGCACCAACATCCTCTTTTCGGCTCTGAACACAAAGTTTTAATCCCTAAGTGATGTCAACAATATTGTAAGCTACCATAAGTTTCTTTGAGTTCAAATCTATAGGCATGAAATGTTAAAATTAAAAAATCAGAGTTCAAAACACTAAAAACCAACAGCATGTTACGCTTCAGCTCACATGCTAGCGAGTTTGACTCTGAAGCCGCTCGGCTTCAAGACCTTGAGGTAGCTTATATAGGAATGCCCGTATGAATAATGCACATATATTAAAGTCTTCACCATCTCCCCAGTCCCATACCACCATCTTGTTCCATGTTCAGCTCTGAGCCCTACACCACAGCTTATTCCATTTAGCTGTTCTGCCCTACAGCCATTTAGCCCTTTTCCTTTTAGTCCTTTAGCCATTTTGTCTTATAGCCATTTCACCCCTTGGCGCTTTTGCAGTTTCTCAGCTCCATGACCAAAGGGCGCCTTTCAACGTTATAGCCCTATGAATAAAGCATATGCATTAAGCCTTATACTACTTCCCTAGTCCTGTTAAGACAATGTGTGTAGCCGGCATCTTGTTCCAAGAAAGATCCAAAAGCCTCTGGACCATGCCTCATCTTGTCTAGTTATGTTAAGCCTGGGATCGAAACTCAAACTTGAGTCTGTAATGCCCTTGTAAGGTTAAGCTGGGTATCAAATTTGTGCCTGTTATCTTAAGCTAGCACTCCTTCCCTGATCACATTACAGTTGGGTTTAGCTGGCACTCTTGTGCATCAAACTATGGTTGAATCCTGGGCCTGTGAGGTTAGGCCGAAAGACGAATCTGTGCCTGTTAGGTTAAGCTAGCAATCTTCGCCAGGGCCTGTGAGGTTAGGCCTAAAGAATAATCTGTGCCTGTTAGGTTAAGCCTGTAATCTTCTCCAGGGTCTGTGAGGTTAGGTGTAAAGACGAATCTGTGCCTGTTAGGTTAAGCTCGCAATCTTCGCCAAGCACTACGTTGCAGATCTCCTGCCAAGTAAGGTCATGAGGTTAATCATGCACTCTTAAGACAGCACATTCTGTGCGACGGAGGTCCCTCCCAATCGTATGTGGTGGCAGCACCCTGCTAACATGTGAATAGTATCTACTAATATCTTCTTCTTTCAGTGTTACTTAACCACGTTCCATACTTTCCAAGGACAGTGAAGAATATCTTCAAAGTATTATATGCTTATTCTATAGAAATTTGTGAGTGTTCATTTTCTATTCAAAAAGACTTCAATATTGAACAACATCAAGAAGACTTAATTTTTGTAAATCTAGTTATTTTTGAGCAGTTATGTTTTAAAATAAAAGCAGCCTCCTGTTGCCCCGATTGGTGAACACAAGGGAATCCAGAGGTGGACCGTTTGTGTTGGCATATCTTTGATACGCCAGGTTACAGCTGAAAGTCACTACTTGTAAGTAAATACAGGATTACTCTCTTCAGTGATAATCCTAGCAGTTTCCATTGCATTTGGTCTGGTCCAACTCAAGGAGTTCCTTATCAGATGACCACATGGATAACAACGTCTTCGTATGTACCGATTAGTACAACTAATTTTATATTGTGAAGATAACTCCCTCAATTTGTAACAGAAAGAACAACTTGTACAAAATTCACACTACTGTCCGAACAACAAGCCACTGCTTGAAATGGGCAATTCCTGCAATATACCACAAGCAGCAATCATACCAACAGCCACACATTATATATATTGTAAAGAATCTTGGAACAGTATCAGCTGTTGTATGGCCAACAAACAAAGGCAGATGTCATACAACCCCTAGCAGTGCATTACAGTTCTCTGTGGAAGACATACAAACTACTTGAAGAAAATGAGAATATTCATACAAAACTACAATGTTTCTAAGGAAATTCAGACTTAATGCTTTTAAATAACAAGTGTGGTGGAAGAGAGGCAGAACAACTGCACAACCATCCTCTAAAAGAAGGCGTGTCTCACGGATATTGACTACATTAAAAATGCTTTGAAGACCTTTAAGACTTACCGGAGGCAAAAATGGTAACCTTCATAAATCCAGTACCTAATAATAATGGAACTGAAGCAAATAATTTTTTTAATCAACACAATTGGTCACTATGACAAAGGTCAGGCTTTCAAAAATAAAATTACCAAGTTCCGACGGAGGCATAATGTGTGACTATATATCAAGGGCACTTTTGAAAATATGATCACTAAAACTGAACGCCAAATTGAAAAAAAAAAAATCACCTTGTCCCTAAAGGTTTATACAAAGAAAATCATAAAAACACATTGCCATGATCGAACCCAATGTCACCATACTATACAACTTAATTCATAACCGTTACCACTGCCCTAAGCTGATTGCCATGGAGTATGTGAAGCACAAATGAGCTGTGCTCTACCTGTAGCATTACCATGAATTTGCAAAATATTATTTCCATCTGGACATGTTCATTAAGGCTCTTCTCTACCCCCGTTTACCCCTTCCACGCTGAATGGGTCAAATCGACACAGATTTAATTTTCAATTGCTTGCAACTGATAAAATATGGACTGCATATGCCCTAGAACTTGTGTATTTGTTCATCTTGTTTAGCAGATACTGACATGATTTAAAAATAGTTTTTCTTGCTGACTACTCGACCAGTTCAATAAATTACATATATGATGAATGTGTAGAATGGACCCATCCATTAATTTCAATGCTGCCCTACCTACCGGTCACTACATAAACAAGGTTCAACCTCCTCCTTGACTAGGGAGTGCTGGAGTAAGGAATGTAATAATCTGTTCATTGTTTCTGTGTTCAAGTATGGATGGTCATAAGCGGTTATGTGAGAAATCTATATCAAATATATTGTACGAAATTAGTGAGAGTGAACATATACAGGAAGCTGATGACACATTGACTAATCCTGATTTTGTGTTTCCAGAAAAAACTGATGATGAGGATCACGTTTCTTGTGAGGGAGAAGAAAATGAGAAGCTCCAAGTATCCGATAATGAACTACAAGATGAGGTTGACTTTGTACAACAAGAAGTGTACATATCTTGAAATGGGACGGAATGGAGAAAACTACCCTATTGAAAATCACATGTAAGGTACGTTCAACATATACAGCAGAACCCCTTTTTAACGTTTTTAGAGGGACCGATTATTTTACCTTTAATGAGGGTTAACTTGAAATCGAGGTTTCAGTGGGAAGCACACACTTTCCAGAGATACTTGTCTGTATTAATATGAACTGTACCATCATATATTAATTGTTCTTCATTTTGACAAAATTTTTCGGTGAATGCAAACCCCTTCAGTTTAAGGTTTTTCTTATAATGTTATACATGATTTTCAGTCTAACTTGAGCAACCGCGATTGGGAGGTGACAGTGGAAGCAGGGGAAGAATCACAAGAATGGTTTGGAGCAAAAAGAAGAGCTGGGAAAGATGGGTGAAGCAGTACTGGTAGCAGCAGTGATATCTGTGCTTCTAGTCATTGGGGGTGGTGGAAATAAACCCCGGCCCGAATACCAGTGGCAACTTCAGCTGGGAAGATTTGCCAGCAATCAAGGAGATAATGAGGAAGTCATACAAGAAACCTGCTCTTGGGACCAGATGAAATAAATGATATGATGAAAGTGCAATCAAAGGAGATAGGGAATCTATATATATAAAAGCAAGTCGGGCTGGAGCGATGTATATATAAATATTTAAAAATGAAAAAAGACGTGAATTAATGAGGCACTTCCAGAAATCTCAGAACTTTGAAACTTGGTACGAGGGAAACTGATGACCCCAGGATCCCTAGAAAAATCGCAAATTCTCAAAATTCCCTGAAGGGGGCACGCTGGGGGGGCTCAAATTTTGGGCTCAGCATAAGAACACAGTCGTATAGTATATCCAAAACGATAACCTATAGGTTTCGTGGGCTTAAAAATTTTCGGGAATTTCCTCATTTTTATCCCCCATCCCCCCAAATCAAGATGGCGGCACAACCTGCGAGACGAGGTAGACAATTGAAATTTGGTGAAATTATAGCTTTTGGTCCCTAACCGACGGGAAAATTCCAAGATGTTCAAATTTTTCACTTTTTACCCCCAAAGATATCGAAATATTGAGGCAATTTTAATGACTGTGCAGACATTCCTTTTGAGCTATTTTTTGGCTAAACGGTAAGTCGTATCACAAAACGGATGACACAATGTCCCTTCAATTCGGAGTGATCTACAACTTTGGTCCTGTGACATTTTGTCGTATCTCTCTCCCTTATACGTTAAATTTGGCCGTATTTCTGGATTGTTCGTAAATTTGGTGATTTTTACAAGTATATTTTATTGTTTGACACACTTATAAGAATGATAGGATCATCACGTTGTGTGCGCACATTGGCACGATCAAGAGACATATGTGTACCAAATTTCATGATTCTAGCTTATACATAAGTAGGCAAAATGTAATGTAAAATGTTAAAAATGCACCCAAATTTCACCCTATTCAAAATTTGAACTCAATTTACCCCCTTAATATGGGAGATATGGGGAAATGGTTTAGAAACAAACATGTAGAGCGATAAATGAGGCGTCTGATGGCGCAAACCGTTTCTTAATATCATAAACCGTTTAGGAGATATGAATCTCGAAGTGGAAGTCTGCACTTTTCAACGTGCTCATGCTTATCCGTCATCTATATATATAAAAGCAAGTCGGGCTGGAGCGATGTATATATAAATATTTAAAAATGAGAAAAGACGTGAATTAATGAGGCACTTCCAGAAATCTCAGAACTTTGAAACTTGGTACGAGGGAAACTGATGACCCCAGGATCCCTAGAAAAATCGCAAATTCTCAAAATTCCCTGAAGGGGGCACGCTGGGGGGGCTCAAATTTTGGGCTCAGCATAAGAACACAGTCGTATAGTATATCCAAAACGATAACCTATAAGTTTCGTGGGCTTAAAAATTTTCGGGAATTTCCTCATTTTTATCCCCCATCCCCCCAAATCAAGATGGCGGCACAACCTGCGAGACGAGGTAGACAATTGAAATTTGGTGAAATTATAGCTTTTGGTCCCTAACCGACGGGAAAATTCCAAGATGTTCAAATTTTTCACTTTTTACCCCCAAAGATATCGAAATATTGAGGCAATTTTAATGACTGTGCAGACATTCCTTTTGAGCTATTTTTTGGCTAAACGGTAAGTCGTATCACAAAACGGATGACACAATGTCCCTTCAATTCGGAGTGATCTACAACTTTGGTCCTGTGACATTTTGTCGTATCTCTCTCCCTTATACGTTAAATTTGGCCGTATTTCTGGATTGTTCGTAAATTTGGTGATTTTTACAAGTATATTTTATTGTTTGACACACTTATAAGAATGATAGGATCATCACGTTGTGTGCGCACATTGGCACGATCAAGAGACATATGTGTACAAAATTTCATGATTCTAGCTTATACATAAGTAGGCAAAATGTAATGTAAAATGTTAAAAATGCACCCAAATTTCACCCTATTCAAACTTTGAACTCAATTTACCCCCTTAATATGGGAGATATGGGGAAATGGTTTAGAAACAAACATGTAGAGCGATAAATGAGGCGTCTGATGGCGCAAACCGTTTCTTAATATCATAAACCGTTTAGGAGATATGAATCTCGAAGTGGAAGTCTGCACTTTTCAACGTGCTCATGCTTATCCGTCATCTATATATATAAAAGCAAGTCGGGCTGGAGCGATGTATATATAAATATTTAAAAATGAGAAAAGACGTGAATTAATGAGGCACTTCCAGAAATCTCAGAACTTTGAAACTTGGTACGAGGGAAACTGATGACCCCAGGATCCCTAGAAAAATCGCAAATTCTCAAAATTCCCTGAAGGGGGCACGCTGGGGGGGCTCAAATTTTGGGCTCAGCATAAGAACACAGTCGTATAGTATATCCAAAACGATAACCTATAGGTTTCGTGGGCTTAAAAATGTTCGGGAATTTCCTCATTTTTATCCCCCATCCCCCCAAATCAAGATGGCGGCACAACCTGCGAGACGAGGTAGACAATTGAAATTTGGTGAAATTATAGCTTTTGGTCCCTAACCGACGGGAAAATTCCAAGATGTTCAAATTTTTCACTTTTTACCCCCAAAGATATCGAATTATTGAGGCAATTTTAATGACTGTGCAGACATTCCTTTTGAGCTATTTTTTGGCTAAACGGTAAGTCGTATCACAAAACGGATGACACAATGTCCCTTCAATTCGGAGTGATCTACAACTGTGGTCCTGTGACATTTTGTCGTATCTCTCTCCCTTATACGTTAAATTTGGCCGTATTTCTGGATTGTTCGTAAATTTGGTGATTTTTACAAGTATATTTTATTGTTTGACACACTTATAAGAATGATAGGATCATCACGTTGTGTGCGCACATTGGCACGATCAAGAGACATATGTGTACCAAATTTCATGATTCTAGCTTATACATAAGTAGGCAAAATGTAATGTAAAATGTTAAAAATGCACCCAAATTTCACCCTATTCAAAATTTGAACTCAATTTACCCCCTTAATATGGGAGATATGGGGAAATGGTTTAGAAACAAACATGTAGAGCGATAAATGAGGCGTCTGATGGCGCAAACCGTTTCTTAATATCATAAACCGTTTAGGAGATATGAATCTCGAAGTGGAAGTCTGCACTTTTCAACGTGCTCATGCTTATCCGTCATCTATCTATCTATATATATAAAAGCAAGTCGGGCTGGAGCGATGTATATATAAATATTTAAAAATGAAAAAAGACGTGAATTAATGAGGCACTTCCAGAAATCTCAGAACTTTGAAACTTGGTACGAGGGAAACTGATGACCCCAGGATCCCTAGAAAAATCGCAAATTCTCAAAATTCCCTGAAGGGGGCACGCTGTGGGGGCTCAAATTTTGGGCTCAGCATAAGAACACAGTCGTATAGTATATCCAAAACGATAACCTATAGGTTTCGTGGGCTTAAAAATTTTCGAGAATTTCCTCATTTTTATCCCCTATCCCCCCAAATCAAAATGGCGGCACAACCTGCCAGACGAAGTAGACAATTGAAATTTGGTGAAATTATAGCTTTTGGTCCCTCACCGACGGGAAAATTCCAAGATGTTCCAATTTTTCACTTTTTACCCCCCAAAGATATCGAAATATGGAGGCAATTTTAATGACTGTGCAGACATTCCTTTTGAGCTATTTTTTGGCTAAACGGTAAGTCGTATCACAAAACGGATGGCACAATGTCGCTTCAATTCGGAGTGATCTACAACTTTGGTCCTGTGACATTTTGTCGTATCTCTCTCCCTTATACGTTAAATTTGGCCGTATTTCTGGATTGTTCGTACATTTGGTGATTTTTACAAGTATATTTCATTGTTTGACACACTTATGAGAATGATAGGATCATCACGTTGTGTGCGCACATTGGCACGATTAAGGGACATGTGTGTACCAAATTTCATGATTCTAGCTTATACATAAGTAGGCAAAAAGTAATGTAAATTGATAAAAATGCACCCAAATTTCACCCTATTCAAAATTCGATCTCAATTTACCCCCTTAATATGGGAGATACGGGGAAATGGTTTAGAAACAAATATGTAGAGCGATAAATGAGGCGTCTGATGGCGCAAACCGTTTCTTAATATCATAAACCGTTTAGGAGATATGAATCTCGAAGTGGAAGTCTGCACTTTTCAACGTGCTCATGCTTATCCGTCATCTATATATATAAAAGCAAGTCGGGCTGGAGCGATGTATATATAAATATTTAAAAATGAGAAAAGACGTGAATTAATGAGGCACTTCCAGAAATCTCAGAAATTTGAAACTTTGTACGGAGGAAACTGATGACCCCAGGATCCCTAGAAAAATCGGAAATTCTCAAAATTCCCTGAAGGGGGCACGCTGGGGGGGCTCAAATTTTGGGCTCAGCATAAGAACACAGTCGTATAGTATATCCAAAACGATAACCTATAGGTTTCGTGGGCTTAAAAATTTTCGAGAATTTCCTCTTTTTTATCCCCTATCCCCCCAAATCAAAATGGCGGCACAACCTGCCAGACGAAGTAGACAATTGAAATTTGGTGAAATTATAGCTTTTGGTCCCTCACCGACGGGAAAATTCCAAGATGTTCCAATTTTTCACTTTTTACCCCCCAAAGATATCGAAATATGGAGGCAATTTTAATGACTGCAGACATTCCTTTTGAGCTATTTTTTGGCTAAACGGTAAGTCGTATCACAAAACGGATGACACAATGTCCCTTCAATTCGGAGTGATCTACAACTTTGGTCCTGTGACATTTTGTCGTATCTCTCTCCCTTATACGTTAAATTTGGCCGTATTTCTGGATTGTTCGTAAATTTGGTGATTTTTACAAGTATATTTTATTGTTTGACACACTTATAAGAATGATAGGATCATCACGTTATGTGCGCACATTGGCACGATCAAGAGACATATGTGTACCAAATTTCATGATTCTAGCTTATACATAAGTAGGCAAAATGTAATGTAAAATGTTAAAAATGCACCCAAATTTCACCCTATTCAAACTTTGAACTCAATTTACCCCCTTAATATGGGAGATATGGGGAAATGGTTTAGAAACAAACATGTAGAGCGATAAATGAGGCGTCTGATGGCGCAAACCGTTTCTTAATATCATAAACCGTTTAGGAGATATGAATCTCGTAGTGGAAGTCTGCACTTTTCAACGTGCTCATGCTTATCTGTCATCTATCTATATATATAAAAGCAAGTCGGGCTGGAGCGATGTATATATAAATATTTAAAAATGAAAAAAGACGTGAATTAATGAGGCACTTCCAGAAATCTCAGAAATTTGAAACTTGGTACGGAGGAAACTGATGCCCCCAGGATCCCTAGAAAAATCGGAAATTCTCAAAATTCCCTGAAGGGGGCACGCTGGGGGGGCTCAAATTTTGGTTTCAGCATAAGAACACAGTCGTATAGTATATCCAAAACGATAACCTATAGGTTTCGTGAGCTTAAAAATTTTCGAGAATTTCCTCATTTTTATCCCCTATCCCCCCAAATCAAAATGGCGGCACAACCTGCCAAACGAAGTAGACAATTGAAATTTGGTGAAGTTATAGCTTTTGGTCCCTAACCGACGGGAAAATTCCAAGATGTTCAAATTTTTCACTTTTTACCCCCCAAAGATATCGAAATATGGAGGCAATTTTAATGACTGTGCAGACATTCCTTTTGAGCTGTTTTTTGGCTAAACGGTAAGTCGTATCACAAAACGGATGGCACAATGTCGCTTCAATTCGGAGTGATCTACAACTTTGGTCCTGTGACATTTTGTCATATCTCTCTCCCTTATACGTTAAATTTGGCCGTATTTCTGGATTGTTCGTAAATTTGGTGATTTTTACAAGTATATTTCATTGTTTGACACACTTATAAGAATGATAGGATCATCATGTTGTGTGCGCACATTGGCACGATTGAGGGACATATGTGTACCAAATTTCATGATTCTAGCTTATACATAAGTAGGCAAAAAGTAATGTAAAATGTGAAAAATGCACCCAAATTTCACCCTATTCAAAATTTGATCTCAATTTACCCCCTTAATATGGGAGATACGAGGAAATGGTTTAGAAACAATCATGTAGAGCGATAAATGAGGCGTCTGATGGTGCAAACCGTTTCTTAATATCATAAACCGTTTAGGAGATATGAATCTCGAAGTGGAAGTCTGCACGTTTCAACGTGCTCGTGCTTATCCGTCATCTATATATATAAAAGCAAGTCGGGCTGGAGCGATGTATATATAAATATTTAAAAATGAAAAAAGACGTGAATTAATGAGGCACTTCGATTTGCCTTGCAGAAAGCAAGTGATCATGCAGTTTTGTTCGAAAGTCCCCTACTCTATTGAGTTTGGCTTTAGGCCAGTGTGCCTGCCATTATAAACAAATGTTCCAATCTAAAATTTGACTAGCATTAGGCATAGTGGCCTGCTATTTTCATGGAAACTCACTAATTCTGTGTGACTGGCAGTATGCTGGCTAGCAGCAGTAAAAAGTGACTGTCATTATAATGATAACTGCACAACTCAATTTTGACTGGTGGTAGGGAAGTTGCCTGGTGTTATAATAAAAACTCCTCAACTGTAACCTGTCTGATAGTAGGAAATGGGTCTGCCATTGTAACTAAAACTCCCCAAATCGATTGTGACCGCGCAGTAGGCATTGGGGCCTGCAATTATAATGTAAACTTGCCAACTCGATTGTGAATGGCAGTAGGCAAGTGAGCCTGGCGTTATCATCACAACTCCGCAACCCTCACTTTACATTGGAAACAACGTATGTGGACCTCCCCATGCTATTTCTCGGATAAGGCTAAGAGACATGCAATTTTAAAACAATCTCATTTGCTGCACGCACAGTATTTACGTCGATATCCGTATACAATGTAGAATACCGTAGCGAAGCACGGGTACATTTGCTAGTATACAATAATGGATAAAAGCAAGGTCAGAAGAAACGATGAACAGAATGTGTAGTAATGAGAAAGAAGAACAGCAGTTAAGGGGGATAGTAGAATATCTAGAAGAGGAGTTGCTGAAGATGAAGAAGGAAGCAGAAGTGTGCAACCAGGAGAGGATGAAGGAATCCATATTTGTATATGGTGCTCAGGAAGATGAGAAGGCAAAGTGGACATAATGTGTAAGGTCATACAGAACAAGAAGAAAATAAATTTCAGTGAAGTGGATATAGATGATGTGGAAAGAGTGGATGAAGCTAAAGGTCGCAGACCAATTAGAGTAAAGTTATTGTCTACTTTAATGGCAGAAATAGTGCTAGGAAATGCCAAGAACTTACAAGGACAGAAATTCTGGTTAAACAGATATATGGGTAAAGAAGGAAGTGAAAATATGAAAACTTTGAAGAGGCATCTTTGGAGGGCAACACGACAAGGGCTGAAGGCACAGGTAAGGGGGCAGCGGCTTGTGGTGTCGAATGCAAAATGGTTTAGTGAGTGGTCAGTGGAAAATGGAAAGCGCTGGACGATCAGGACAGAACGGAGGTGGAAGTGATAGCAATACAAGATGGAAGGAAGGTCGGTCATTCAAGCTCCAGAACTTTGGACTGTTAGATCTGCATTATAGTACTGTTCGTCAAAAGTGAGGTGATGTGTGGTTTCTCATTTGATCGAGTGCTTCATATGAAAGCATTGCTTTTAATTGTGCCATTACTACTGACATCATTGTAATGGCCTATGTTCATTTCAGTTGGGGGAACCATGAAGATAATTTTTCTGAGGATGTAAAAAGGCAGATAGAATTAGTAGGAATGATACCAGCTCCCAAAAGATATAGAGTAGAGGTCTTTGGAGCAATCCTAACTGCTGCACAACTCATAACGCAAGATTGTGGAATAAATCAAAGGAAAAGTGAAAATTAGGTAAGTAAACAGTCAATCCCATAAAAAAAGTATATTTACCATAGGACTATCAATCGTGTGCACTGAAATGAAGAGTCAAACACTGATATCTGTGGAGCCATTTACTAACTAATTTCATTACCAGATGATGGCTTATCAAATTATGTACATTACCTCAAGAGAGTTTTCCTGCATTGACCCTGGATCTGTTAATTCTGATTTAACTTCTTCTTTCAGAGCTATCACTTCTGATATATGTTCAATATTTTCCTGTGGAAAATAATATATATTAGGTATGCTCATAAAACACATCTACAAATATAGCCACCAACAAATGAGCATGTTAATTAATTGCCAGTATTACAGTTACCTTCCAAATTTCACTAATGTTTAAGAAAGATTTCTACCAGCAGAGGATTCTTATAACCAAAGACTGTACTGAGAATGGTGTTCCTATTCTTGCTCACTCCTTATATCAGAGAAAGGATGAGACTGAGAACAAAATATAAAATGAAGAACATTTTCTAGCCATTCCAGAAGATATCCTACCAGCAATGGAGTTGGTGCCTTCTTGCAAAGAATTTGGAAGGAAGCAGTCATAAACACTAAATTGTATGAATTGTTTTCATATGTACAATCATATCAATCACATCTTAAAGGTTGTTTGAACCAATTACAAGTGTTACAACTGTTCTCAATGATTTTTTGTTCTCAGCATAGAGTTTTATTACAGACAGTTTAAAATACCTTTAAATATTGGAATCACATTTTCTACTCTGGTTTTGCCAAGCTCACAGGGGCTACATAAAGCATTAAGGCAGTTCTGTTTCAAACAGCACATTCAATGCTTCCAAGTGTAAGATACAATAATAAACATGAAACAAGCAGGCTTATCACAGTCATATTCCAGCAAAAGATGCGATGTAGCCCAAACGCAAAGCAACTACAAATGAAATATTTTACTACTAAAATGATGTTATGTAGTGTTCTATGAAGTACTGTGCAGATAAGAACACTGTCAGTGGAGTCAGCAGCATTGTAGTGTACATTTGAAGTTTCAGAAACTCTTTCATGACATACTACGAGACGCTTCAATTTCTCACTTGGATTCATAAAACCTTCTCGGCACTAAAGGTGTGCAGGGAGGGACTGTGAACAAAACTTATGTTTTAATATAAGTTAACTTAGTAATAAAATTGAATTAAAGTATAAGTTCTAAAATATACCAACTTACCCCATTCAATACCGAAGGAAGATAACAGGAGCCGAACTAAGGAATGGATGAAAAGGATGCACAAAATGGAGAGGGAAATAATGACAAAGAGGAAAGAAAACTTTTTAAATGTACCTTAGGTTCTTAAAGTGTCAGTGCCCATTAAGAAGAGGCATATTAACTCTTTCACTGCACATTTTAAAACAGAACAGTTACAGAAAAAAGTAAATTTTTTTGTATTTTCCAAATGAACTGAAAGTTAATTTTTTTAATTACTAGTGACATTCAACACCATTGCACCATTTAAAACTCAACTTTGGCAAACAAGCAATGACATATGACCTTGAAAGACACATTACTGTGATACATCTCAAAATATGGAACTGGACACATTAGCAGGCTGTCCTGGGAAATTCTTGCAAAAAAACAAAAATGTGTGTTTCCTCTTGGACAGTCCCTTTCCTTTCATTGAACAGTTTGCTGGTAATATGGAACAAACAACACAATTAGGTTCGTGACTCTTGTCCTGCTGCTACCCAAGAGAATGCCTCTCCGTCAGGCGCGCTTGAGGCAAATTATCAGAAGGTCTTCCTCGTTTCGCCGGCGTACCGCACTGATACTTTCGCAGAAGTGCCATCGTGACAGATTTTCTGAAGTTGGGAGCCCTAATTGCCCTTCTTTGAAGCTTATTGTACAATATTCTGCCATTTATTAGTGCAGTTTCAATGACAAAATACCACCGGAGTTTCTTGTGTATAAATGCATAGTTTTCTGAAGATAAAATTTATCAACACCGCTCATTTCATGGTTGTAATTTAAACTAACTTGGGTTTTTCAACAGTTACATAGCCACTTTCACCTTTGTTTGACCTCTTCTGAATCCTCACAATCTCAGATTTCTGAACGTTCGATAACATGTTTACCCGGACAGTACCTTGCCATGCACACGCTAGCATTTCTTTGGATGGAAGATGCCAGAACTTAGGTTTTTTCCCTTTCTTCATTTGCAGGGTTCTCATCTTTTGTGGTAGTCCTTTGCGGTTACATCTCACTGTCCCACAGGCACCAACGTTCTTCTCAGTAAGCTGGGTGAAAAGCATTGGGCTTGAAAAAAAATATTTGTCCACATACATAACTCTGCGAATATACTCAAAACCCTCTGTCAGGCTTCTTACCACTTTCTTTCCCAAAGTTTTCCCAGGAACTGACTCTTCACTGTCCTTTCCTACATAAGTCTGAAACTTGCAAAAGTAACAACTTTTACTGTCGCATAGCAACTACAATTTTACACCACACTTTGCTGATGGCTTTGAAGGAAGGTATTGCTTACAACACATCCTTCCTATAAACTTCAGCATAGACTCATCAACTGATAAGAATTTTCCAGGTGAAGCATGCTCCAGATACGAATTTTCTACAATAGAAATGACAGGTCTTATCTGAATAATGGATCATAAACTGGTGACCCCTTAGCAATGTGGTTTTCATTGTTATTGAAATGTATGAAGCTTCAAAGAAGGCAGAACTTTTCTTGCGACAACTGAGCCACAACCACCCTCTATCTAACATAAATATATAGAAAACGACGAGGATAGAAAAGGAAACTACAGGTGAACCTCGACCAGGAAGGGCGAAAAACTCTGCCCTGAACTGGAAAAGTTAGTCACCTAAATCAGTTCAAGCTTAAACTAACACTACTTTGAGTCAAAATCCAAATAAGTGATAAATGATAGTTTATTAAAACTCAACGTTAATTAGAGAATTAATTGGAAAAGGAAAATATAAGAGAATTGGGTAATAGATATGTATATGGGTTAGCCCGAATGACAATCAATCATGATATCCTGAACTCATCTATACACATGCACAGTTGCATAATTATGCAGGGGATCTTAGCATTTTTACTCTTGACGACTTTGCATACAACAATTGCGAAGAGAATAATGTTAGGCTAGGCCTTAAATCAATTGCTCCCATTTATTGAGGGTCAATACTTAATTACAAGTCGGGAGTACCTTATCCATTTCCCCCTTACATTTTCTTTTTTTTTTAATAATAAGATTATTTTTCTCTTTCTTTGTTTTTAAACAATACCACGATCTCCTTTCATTAAGTTCCCACACACCAAGGAGCACACAAAAAGAAAGGGTTGACCCAGGAAAAAGATAACCCAAGCGGCAAAGAGAAAAAGATACATTGGGGAAAAGAACGGAAAATAAATCAATCAGATTAACACAGGCCAGCGTGCGTCCAAGAAGGAAATAAATCAAAATGGCAGTGTCCAGATCGAAAAAGATCGAGATGCGCACTAAATAAGAAGAGACAGCATCCGAGAAAAAAGGGGCGATAATGAACAGATAAAAATAAATTCAACAGACCGTTACTTCATCTTAATACTCGGCTCATTCATTTATTCATTCATTCAACCATACGAAAAAAAACGCCTTAAAGGCAAATGACAGTGGCCTCTGGTGCAAATAGGTAAATCCAGCCAACTCGTAGAGTGAAATATAACCAAAAGTTAATAAGGACAAACGTTAATAGTGGCCAAATAGTTCCTTTCACCGCAAACGTCAGCGGCACATGTCATGGCTTAACGGCCACGGGTAGATCACCCTCAAACATCGCTGTGTACGGCTAGAATAAATCTTATGATCGACACACAAACCATAATTCCAACTGAGGGCAAAGACGTTTCATTGAGAAGCCCATTATAATAGACAGAGGCTCAGATTTAGTTGCACCATAATTATATCAACAACGAACACAAACACATACTATCCAATCCCCAAGTATCAGGACGGGTTTTCGGTCAGCAAATTAAAAAAGAAAAGAAAAGGAAGAATGATCATACACAAGAGATACAAATTCAAAATGGTACATTACCCTAAATATCAATCTTCAGAACACGTTAATCGTGCAGTGATTTAGCACGGTTTTAAATATAAAATACATCATTTGAAAGGTACTAACATTGCTCCTGTGTGTGAGGGCTGCATATTATTATTCTTCCCCATCATCAGAACAAAATAAATATCAAGGAGAAGATAGTTAAAAGACCTAGTCAAGACAAGATCATCAATGCTCTTGACAGAGGGGGCTGCCCTCTATCGATAAAAGCCAGAAACACATATAGTAACAGTTTGATACCTATTCAGTGAAACATTGGTTAGACATTTTGGAAACCATGCTGGAGCAGCATGTTTCACAACACTTGGCCAAAATTAGGCATAGCAGTAAGCCAATATTGTTCGGAAAAGCAAGTCTGTAATGTTGATTTACGGTACAATCCTATCTCAATATCAACTGCCACCATTGCCTGAATATCTTCTATTGTGCATTCAGTCCATCGACTACACCTCGACCGAGGCGGAAAATCAAATGTTTTATCTAAACACTGCTCAGCATATCTATTTGTTTCCATTGCTATATGCTCAAAAACTGCATGTGACATAAACTGAAGAACTGCCTTGCATGGGTCATCAAAATTCGAAACTTCGCTTTTCACTGTTATATCAAAATTAGTCCTGTCACATAATTTCATTTCTGTCATTCTTATGTCATCACTAATATCCCACCAGACCGATACAAAAAAAAAGATCTTCCTCACTGGCACTTTCTTCCAAACAATCACTTTGCACATCATAACTTGTTTCATTGTCCAAATTTATTGAAGAGTCTAAATAATAATCGGCCACTAAAAGATTGAAGACTTCTTCACTGTCATTGCTAATGTTGTTCTGCATGCTCACAGCTGCTGAGTGAAGCCTGCTATCAGCCAGACAGCTGACAGGAAGGTTGACGGACGGGCAGCTGAAAGATAACAACTAAACATAGGTCCAGTATTGGTGGCAATGTTTTCTAACAATGCTTAGTACATACTCAATACATGACTATAGATGTTTGTTTTCTAAAATGTATCTTTGTTAAAGAAGCACGCAGAAACTATAGCAGGAAAGTACAAAGTTGACAAAAGTCGATTACCGCAGCAAATTCTATTGTGAACCAAGTCGACAAATGTCGACTTCCGCAGCAAAAGATTTAAAGGGAATTTTCTCAGAATCATTCATTTTAGAGCCCTTACATATGTTTCTCTACATAACATAGAGTCTGACCTGTATTTGAGGAATAAAATGAGATAATCACTATTCCGCCTTTCTAAATGAATTCAATGTCTGAGCAAAGTATTTATTTTGAGAGAACGTACATTCAGATTTTGAGCTATTTTATCTCTCGTATCCCATAGGCAAATCTGCTTTTTCCTTAACACACATATCTTCAAGCACATTGTGGATCTAAGTGTAAAACAGAGTAATCACACCTGTGTTGATATTTTGTTTAGCAGACTGGTGTATCCAGTCTCAAAAACAGTGACGACAGAGTTGCGATTTAATTTATTCTACACTAATTATGATCGGAGTAATAATTTTTAACATGGGTTGCTAATAGTGGTGCAGTAGTGTTGGAAGATATTAAATTTTAAAAAGTACAACGGGCCAACAATCCTCTATTATAATCAGAGGGGAAAAATAGAAGATGTGTAACGCCTAAACCAAAGTAATTTCGATACTGACAATAAAAAGTACAGACTAATACAACTCCAATCTTAACACACTCGCTAACAGTTTCTGATATTGGCATACATTTCTTTAACTTAATTTTCATATACGTACAAGTTTGACGCAGTAGTGTCATAAAATATTAAACCTAGAGTTCTTGATCAGGAGAGCGCTCATATGCCAGGTTCAAGTCTGACACAGAACATAACAAGAAATATCAAAGGTAGCGATCTTGAACAGCAGTGCACTCACATCCTGGATATGTTCAGACACCATTCTCTTCTGTAGTGCCTGTAACTCAGAACGTAGGAAGTACACATTTAATCTGAGATTAGCGCTCATTAATTGCAGAATTTTAGCTTGAAGCAACTATTGGGCAATATCCCATCTGTAAATTAGCAGTTCACAGTGTTTGCAATAGATTATTACTGTCAAGTCACAGTTATTCATTGAACATCTCTCTTCGAACATTCAAGGTTTTCAAAGACACTGAGGTGCCAGAATGATGTGCAGGAATTCACTTTCATGAAAGTAAAACTATAGACATATGCTGGGATAATTCAGCATCTTCAAATACCTCTAGTCCAAACCCAAATTACCCTCTGAGCTATCAAATGAAGAGCCACTGAACTGAAAGCCACAAACAAAGAGGATTGCAATGGACTGTGATTAGAGTAGCAACAGACAGAGTAAGGAAAGAAGATGAAAATATCTTACATCTTCTCAAAAACTTTCTACTGCATCTCCGCCTTCATCAGGGTGTGTTTCTTTAGACGAGCTATACTCACAGTAAGGTTCCAAGGCAGAATTTTACTATGTGCTCACCCAACATTAGTGTCATTGCAAAGAAGTTCAAATGTTCTCCATGAGAGCCATGGACCTACTGGCCATAACCTAATTCAATCTAGCACCCAATATTTGCCATCACTTCAGCAACAACTGACACTGCAATTGGCTGAAGTGATCGTAAATTATGTCAATCCCACAAAGAACCCATTACCAAACCATGCAGAATAAATACATAACCACACACCCTCCAGAAATCCATTTCAACAGACAACAGAGGTAATCAATTAACAACAGACAGTCAGTCAATGGGTACTTAACACATGAAATGCACTGAAGCCTCAATCTTGAGACACTGCTAATCACAACTTCGTCACTAGTTGGACCTAACCAAGGCCCCTTGTCCGGCCCTGCATCGTAGGGGACAATGGGTCCGCCTGTCAACTGGAAGCCCCGGGTTCGATTCCCGGCTGGGTCAGGGGTATTTAATTGTAGATGATCAATATATCTGGCCTGGGGACTGGGTGTTTGTGTCATCCTTAATGTTCCTTTCCTCACATTCAACACTTTACACTTCCACCATTTCCAAATACACGCAGGTTCACAACATATGGTGCAAAGTAGGGGCAAATTATCTTCTTAGGTCGACGCCCTGAATAAATAGCTTTTTAAAAGAAAAACATCAAAGTTCCTTCAATATCAAGCCCTCAAGATTGATTCAACTTTATGCCACTATCAACCATAGAATGAATTGCCATCTCCCTAGTAAATGCTACAGGGGAACTGTCCATGCAGCAGCTCTTATCTGGTGGCTTATGCCACCAGAACCCCTTTCTTTGTCCCACGAACAATGTTTTCGTCACCAGTTTGACCCATAGATGTACATCAATACTGTGGATTGTAGTTCTTAAGAGTTGGCAGACTTCTGTAGCGCGTTGTGGTGTATTCCCAGACAAAGAAACAGAACAGAGTTGTATTGCACCTAGATGCCCATGCAGGAAATGGTGACTGCTGGTGTTAACATTGGATAAGCACATAGTAAATTTCCCCCCTGCCAAACTTATTCAGCTACTATGGGTTAAGTTCAGATCTTTATAGAGTTATCTGGAATGAGACTTACAAGTGATGCATTTGTTGTTTCTTCAAGCCAGGCTGGTTCCTTTTTGATCTTAACTTTCAGGTCCATTTCACACTGAAACTGAAGTAGTTAGAAGGTACTGGGGTTGTTGATTATTTCCAATGACCTCACACTGAAACACAGGCCAGAGAAATATATTACCTTATTGCTGTCATGGCTACTTAGGTTATTTGTCAACGAACTAAGCAACAAGCTTGTAATTTTACATGACTGCCAATATTATGATCATACCAAAACGACCTGAAATTTTACATGACTGTTGTTATCATGATCGTACCTATAGGACCTCAAATTTTCTATGACTGATACTACAATCATTTCTAAGGACCTCCAGTTTTATATGACTGCTAATACAGTGATTACTTCCATAGGGTATCTAATTTAATATATCTGTCCATATTGAGATCATAGTCAAAGGAATCTTAGTTTTATACGACACCTTATATCATACCCATAGATATATAACATACACTTTTATATGGACCTGAAACCACAGTAAGACGACTTTTCTTTTTAAAAATCCAACGTACATTAATTGTAATCGAAATGCACAAAATTTCTTGAAAATTCAGAGACTATTCCAATTGCATATCACTCTAACCACCAGTTCCATATCTTGGAATCTTTCTACCATCTTTATCCTCTACACTCACTTCAAAACTAACTGAACAATGTACATTAATTGTGATCAAAATGCACAAAATTTCTTGAAAATTCAGGGACTATTCCATTTGCATATCACTCTAATCACCGGGTCCATATCTTGGAATCTTCCTACCATCTTTATCCTCTGCACTCGCTTCAAAACAAACCGAACAAGTTCACAGTACCTTGAGATTTGTTCTATCAAATTCTACCTTCCTAGGATCAAATTCTCAGAAACTGCTCTCTTCTCATCAAGCTGATTCACTATCTCTTTATTTGAGGAATGTACTACATATCTGATCTTCAACAACTTCCGATAACATGGCATTTCAAAGACTTCAACTCTGTTTTTCTCGGCACCATTTATTATCCATGTTTCACTTCCATACCGCGCTGTACTCCACACTAAGTACAAACATAATTTTTTAAGTTTTTCAATCCGTTGAATCTAAAGAACACAATGCAGAAGAAAAATGAGTTTTGGCAGGATTTAGTGATGACATTTAGAGATATTAAGGTAAGGAGGTATATGACTGTGTAGCTCTGCAAGTGGTCTTGGATGCAGTGATAAAAAGATGGCAGGGAGAGGAGAAGATGCAATTATAAAAACCAAAAATGAAAAGTGAGTAAGTAGTGTGAAGACTACGATAGGACAAACACACTGGTTCACAGTAGAAGCAGGACTTCAACAAGGATGTGTATTATCCCCTCTACGCTTCATTACAGTCATGGATGAAATCCACAAGATTATACAACAAAAAAAATGTGAACCAAGCAGGCAAACACCTTACTCTTTGCAGATGACATTGTAATATGGGGATAAGATGAAATGGAAGTACAAGAACGTATTATTGTATGGAATCACATGATAGAGGAATATCAAATGTATAAGTGTTCAGAAGTGTACCATAGTACTGGTGACAAGAAATAATAGAGAAGGAAGTGGGAATGTTGAAGTAAATGGAAGACCATTAGAAGTTGTGGAAAGCTTCAAGTATTCGGGGGGAGTATTCCAGAAGACGGGAAAATAAATTAAGAAATTGGAAAGAAAACTGAACAAGCCAATTGGTTTATACCACTGTGTGTGATGTATCGTCAAGAACTGGGACATCCCACAGGAATGCAAGAATATTCTGCACCGGATTAGTTACACAAAAATTTTGACCTAACCTTCAACATATATGCAACAGGCACATGGACAACCTAAACCAAACAACTCTCCAGATTTCAAAACCTCCTACCATGTTTCACAGCCTACAGTGTACAGAAATACTCAACATCCACAGCGTCACATTTAAATCGCACACAGAATTAAACAACACATCAACACAATAATTAAAATTATACAATACATCTTGTCATTTTATTCTGAAACTACCATCTTCATTTCTTCATCTGAGTAGCTCTTCAGAAAAAATTCCTCATTCCACTAAATTTAAATAGGCCCTAGGCCTATATGATAAATATTGCTACAACACATGAGGGTAAGACTTGCCGGCAATTGTAACGCAAAGGCTACGAGTTTTCAACGAGATATACAGGTATGCATTTTAATGCTTAAGTAAAAATGAATTTAAGAAATTAAAAAACATTTTCTTTTAAATTGTAGGCTAGAATACTGAGAAAGATTAGCATTACATTTTTCAGTTGAAATCTATAAGCTTTTCAAAAGTAAATTAAAGAAACTTGAACATTACCGACAATATGTTAGTGGTTGTGAACACAATGCAAAATGACAGAAATCACAATTCCTCAATGAAGAAAATCTGTAACACAACTAACGGAATAAGCTGTACAACCACATACCTCCCACTTCGACACAAAACCGGATATTTTAACATAGTTTAATCACTTAAGAAAAACGCTTGAAGAACAAATTTGATTTCAAAACCGGATATTTTACAAACGCTTGGAGAACTAATTATTCTTGTCTTGATTTGCGGATATTTATTTGGGATTCAATATTCTTTCCCAGTCACGAGACCATTAATATATTACACTTATATCACAAAAGCACACGATTACATCACTAATGCCTAATTTTAGCATGATCACACGTAGATAGATGCACTTAAAGAAACAATATTATATCGGGTATAAGTATGTTCATGGAAGTATTACATTCGGTACTGAGCAGAGACACAAATAACTTAGTAAGCTGTAATATGAGTAATGTGTTACACTGAACAAGATCGGAAAGTAATAAAAACCTTGATACAGTATCCACTCACCAGGAACATACAGAAGTGCCACCTCGCAAACATGTCGGAACAAAACAACTGAAAAACGAGATCATAATTACAATTTGATGTTCTGTTCTGTTCGTGAAGTTTATGTGGGCTCGTTTACAATTTGATGTGAGTGTTATCAAGGTATTCGTTTAAAATAGTAATGATCGTAGGCGAAGGTTGGTGCAACAAAACTGAAAGTCGTGTAGGGAAAGGTACGTGAACTTTAAGTAATTTCTGCATTAAAATGGCCTGGTGATGTGCATATTGGGGGCAATGAAAAAACAAGTGGTCATTATCGCCCGGAGATTCTCCGCAGGAACAAGTTGGGTCGTTCGTAATGTGAAATCGAGTTAGATATACTGGGGTTAAGGCATGATTAAGGGTCATCATGACCCTTTCATTTAAGTTACAAACAACTGGACTTTAGAAATATATCGCAATATTCCACAGAAAAATAATTTGGGCATATATGGGTTAAAAATAACTTCATAAACAATGGCTGTTTTGTTTAACTTGAATGTTGCAATGGGCCTTAAAATTTTGGAAGTATGCTACGTCTTCGCAGTAAGCTGCTAAATAGTACAGCAACCTTGTCGGCACCATAACCAAGTCTGTTGTATAACCTGTAGTAGTGTGTTTAATTTTGTAAGTAATTACGCAATAAATATTTCACTAAATTCAAAATGTTCTACTCATCGCATTCCCTCTTCCTCCTCACACCCATCGGAAATATTCACACTGATACCATCTGTAAAGCCTTGAATTTACTAGAGAGTGACCTTGATAACGAACAAGTCTAAACATGCATAACCATGTCGACGTCATCGCTGCATGTTAAAACGGAATGACCTTAGTATAGCACATGCTCAGTCCCGTCGGAGACAACGCTGGCACAGGTAGACAACTAAGTAGAAATCAGTTTTAGGAGAAGGAAGGGGAGGGTCGTGTATGAGGTAAGGCCAGCGTCATTCAGCCTAGCAGGGTAAGGTAGGTGGTGATATTCAATTTCTAATGACTAGATTGTGTGCCCAAAAGAAGCCTTCCGATCTTCTCCGCAGTAAGGGCATGTAACGCTGTTGTTGGTTATTTGTCCGTCGGATGGAGACGTAAAAGCCTTGAGCTGACCTCTCGATGCTGTTCTACAGGAGGAGGCTATGTGCGACCACTGGGCTTTACCCTCTCTCCACTTATCATAACTTTCATTTTATCATCTCTGACGTCAAGAAGGGCATCCGGTAATCGACATTAACAGATTATTCTCATTCACAAAAACCGACACCGTAGAGAAACGAGACAAGGAACAGACACATGTCGTGCACCCTTAGCCCTCAGTCCGCATTTCAAATCACTCACGTTGTGACGTTACAGCTCTGTGAGGAGAAGGCCTGCGCGTTCGGTTTTGTGTATCGCCCGGGCTCATTACGTCACAGATCTGTCACTTCTCCGAGGGTGGACTAGGTCAGATGAGAAGGAGGTGGAAGTACATCTGACCGAAAAAACTGGGCCCAAGATAGCGACTGTGTAGTTAGGCCCCTCCAAAATGGCGTCTGTAAGGAGGGAGGGGCATCTGACTGTAAAACTAGGTCAATGGTGGCGATTGTGTAGTTCGGCCTCTCCAAATTTCCGTCTGAGAGGAGAGAAGGGCATCTGACCGTAAAATTGAGCCCAAGATGGCGAATGTGTAATTATGCCTCTCCAAAATGGCTACAGGAAAAGCCATCTGTCCCTAAAACTGTGCCCTGTGTAGTTATGCCCTCCAAAATGGCGACGAGAAGGGCTTCTGAACGTGAAACTGAACCAAGATGTTGACGGTGTAGTTAGGCCCTCGAAAATTGTGACGGAAAGGGCATCTCACCGGAAAACTGGGCCATGTGTGGTTAGGCCCTCCAAGATGGCGCTGGAAGGGCATCTGACCGAAAAACTAGGTCCCTATGTAGTTAGGCCCCTCCAAGAGGTTAGGCATGTTCTATTATGCGAATCCCCATTGCCCTACTACTCAAGATGGCGTCGGCAATTCCGCGAATCCCCATTGCCCGACTACACAAGATGGCGTCGGGAAGGGCATCTGTCCGTAAAAGTGATGTTAGACCCGCCATGAGGGTTGGACTTGCTCTCTTACGCGAATCCACATTGCCCTATTACTCAAGATGGCGTCGCGAGTATCCCCATTGCCCTGCAACTCAAGATAATGTCGGGGAAGGCTCTAGCCTTCAAAGTGAGATTAAGCCCCACCAAGATGGCGACTGTTGCCATCGGGAAGGGTATCTTCCCTTAGAACTAGGCCCAGTGATGTTAGGCCAGTCCAAGATGGCGACTGTGAGGTTAGGCTTGCTCTCTTATCCAAAATTCGCGTCGAGAAGGGCATTTGGCCGTAAAAGTAAGGTTAGGACCTTCCACGATGGTGACTGTGAAGTTAGGCATGCTCTCTTAATCAAAATACGTGAATCGACACTGCATTATAACTATACTAGGGATGAATGACCTCTGGTCAGAACCCGCATAGTTACACTACCAGGGGTCAATGAACTCGTGGGAAAATGCTGATTCAGCATCCATTGTTTCTGAATCCGTGTTGCACCACTACTCTGGAATTACGCCTCGCCACTAGCCACTAACAGCTGGAACTGCGGTTGTTCGATAAACACATCATTCAAATGCCAAAGAATATATTGACGACCTTGAGCGAGGGATTCCTCCCATGGGCGTTTCTCAATGTTGCGGAAAAGAAGTTTTCTCCCAAATCTCGCTCTCGTGCTTGGGAAAAATTTCCGATTCAACAGTTCAATAAAATAATAATAATAGCAATGTAAGACGTAGCGCAGGCCTAAGAATTTACATAATCCAGTACGCCTCTTGATATACGGAATAATAACTAATTTTAAAATGTGGAAATAAATAAGTCCGCCTCTGTGATGTTAGTGGTTTGTGTGATTAGCTGCTACACCTGAAGGTCCGTGTTTGATTCCCGGCTTTACACGAAATTTCAAAAGTTGTTGGAGGAGAGGAAAAAGGTTTACCGTATTTTCACACCGCACAAGGCCCGTGTTGAGCATAGCAGGTGAGGGACCCTGGGCGAAGTACTGGTCCTCCTCACCAGTTTTATCCCCAAGCAAATGTCTCACGGTCCAGGACATTGCCCTTGAGGTGGTAGAGGTGTGGTCAGTGGAAAACTAAACGTGGAGGTGCGTAAACGGATAAGAAAGAAAGCAAGAAAGAAAGAAACGAAGAGGAATATTAAATCACATCATTGTTCAAATTGCCATAAAGTACTAAAAACTAGCGTGGCATAGTTGTTGCGTTGTGTGACACTGACAAACCGTAACTCCTTCCTCTTCTTGTTCCTATTTTCCTCACACGTGTGGCGTCGCGGCTGCGATCTGTGTCGTACATGAGGAATCAACCCTGTTTTACGGCCGGATGCCCTTCTAACGCCAACCCTATGTGGAGCGATGTCATCACTATTGCGTGTTTCACTGGTGGTTGGTAGTGTGGTGTGTTGTTTGAATATGAAGAGGAGGGCGTTGGGGCAAATACAAACGCTCAGTCACCGTAGCCCTAACTTCGCCACAAATAATTAAATAAATAAACTATCCTCAACCCTCTCTGTCTGAGCGGGTCAATCGTAATCTTAAATCTGCTTTAATTGCATTTCATCATGAATATCATTCCAGGTGGGATACTTCTCTTCATTGGTTAGCTTTGCTCTAAATTCGGCAGTTCATCAATCACACAAGTTCACTCCAGCTTCCATCATGTTTAAGTTTATTCCTTACTCGCCGCTCTCTAATCTTTGGTCATTTAACGACATATTACCAGAGACAATAGATCCCGATAATATTATAGATCTATGGAAGAAGGCTAAAACCAATCTTAAAGTTTCCCATGAAGAGGTTAGAGAAATATATGATCGTGGACGGAGGCCCACCAATTTAAAAGTTGGAGATCAAGTCATGGTTAAAAATGTTGTTCCTGCGGGCAAGCTTGCCCCAAGATTCCATGGTTCATGCATCATTTTAAATTTTCTAACACTGGTTACACTATAGGGCTGTAACCCAGCCACGGAGAGTATATTTAGGGTTCACCTCTCTCAGGATAAACCAGTGTAAATTCATGGTTGTTTTACACTCGCTCCATTGGCAGGAGTCGAAGGTTATGTTTCTTTTAGAAGCGTCGTACTGCTTAAAATTTATGTAATGTTAATTGGGAGGCCTTCTGCCCCGCCTCAACATGTAAATTTGTATTGTACAATCTTCCCATCTGATTATTCCTGGTTTCCATACCCTGGTGGCAATTACCTAGCCTCATCTCCTTCATCCATGCATTGCTGTCACACACTCACAATATACGTCGCCCGCCGCTCTGCCTTCTATAAATAAAGTGTACTCTCAAGGCTCCAGCAAAACATTCTCTGTCGCCCAGATATTATTGTTTCAGTACCCCCTCAGCCGTTGTCGGCTGTGTCCCAACATCTTGCGAGCGATACCGGAGTGGGTAAGGGCCCACTCCAGTCTAGTGAAGCCTCCTTCTGAACGGCGCGCCGGAGTCCATCTTTCCGGCAAGGGCTGAAGGGCGGTAACCACCGCCAACTCATCTGGGGACTGCACATCTAAATTTGATCTGTGGTGACCATTACCACGACTACCCCTCTCATGGTAGGGGGAGAGGTGTATCCGAGGGTACTGGGGGTGGGGACCGCTCCTGGGTATCGGCAGGGGCGGCCGGTCTTGCCATCAGACTGAATTGGTATATCAATTTCTACGATCACAAGAAGACTTCAAATCTTGTTTTCCAAACCAATCTTCTAAAAATGGGTTTTCAGCAAGGTATTTCTAAAAAATTTCAATGTGAAAATTTTCTTCTTCCAAATTTCTTCCAAGTCACCCCAAGGAAGGACCTTTAGGGGAGGTCAGTACTGGGAGGTACATCTCACTCCGCTCATTTAAAAGACGCGCCTTAAAGAACGCTATCTGTCTAACAAAACGTGAAACAGCTATGGCATGAATTTGGGACATTGACCAGAAGATGTCACCATTGAATTAATGAGTATTGTGTTATTGTGAAGTTGCCTAAACTGTCTGTATTTAATTGTTTGTTTTGGTTTACGTCAAGAAGTTTGAACTTTTCTCCATAGATGTCCTTACAGAAACTGAGGTTATCCACTATGGTGTAAGACGGAAGAATTAGTGATTTAAAGAATTTTTGTGTTCTTACGTTGTCTCAACTAAATTAATGTTCATTTATTTGTTTATTTCAAGGTTTGCAAACCTTCTTTCTCATTCCGCCAGCTTTAAATCTGGCCAATCACAAATATTCTGTAATTATTTTTCAGCCTATCACAGGCTTCCTGTAGGTTTTTGGTTGAACCAATAAAAATGAGAGGGTGTGTCCGGATTTAGTCCAGTACCCTCTCGAACCGTCTCCTCGGGTATATAAGCTGCGGACTTTCCAGCTACCTTGTCTTATTGATCGCCGTCTTACTGAGTGTGAGTGTGTTAAGACAGGAGGCGGGGAGACTCGTTCTTCGGCAGGCAGTACATCAGCCCAGGTATGGCCACCAGTATTATTTTTCCGTAGCTACCTCCGCAGACTTACACGAGGGGAAGTTTCTGCATTCTAACTATGTAACATCCTGTTTTCTAAAATGTTAAACTTCTTTCGGCTTATGTACAATTTCATAAAGACTTAAATTGTTAATCGGGGATAGAGAGTGCGTGACCTTCTCGAGTTCTATTTCAATTTATCTAGAGGTGACTACGATTTTGTAAATCTTTCTCTTTCCTGTAAAGCATTACTGTAAATTATCCTTAATTGTAGTCACCTCAGTAGCTTGGGATTAGCCTCTGCATCATCGGGCCGAGAGCCCAATTACGGTTATATACTTAATTTTCTAGGAGCGCAAGTGTACGCCTCCATTCACTTTGTGTTAGGACGAGTAATTTAACCTGTTCTTCTTTCCACGAAGGTCCAGTAGCTTGGGTAATAGATACCCCTTGTGTAAAAATTGTAAAATCTAGGATGGGCCTAAAGAGGCCGGAAATTGTATGATTTTTGCAATATTGCCTTGAGTAGGCTGTGAGAAATTGGGAGCCAGTCTCCTTTGTGGATTCGGAGAGTTTGTAAAATCTTTCCCGTTTTGTGGGATACTATTAGTGCCTCTGGAAGGAAACGGTTGGAGCAAAGTGCTCTGGAAATTGGTGTTTAATTAAACGGTACACCGGCGTCATTGTAACCTTGGTAATTTGGGGCTTAAAGCCTGAAATTGTTAAATTCCCTAGTCTTGGGTTTTCCAATACTTGTATCAAGATTGTTATTGTACTTCGCCTTCTCTTCTTCGCCTAGTGAAGAAGCTTGGTAAGTTCTGAAATTTGAAAATAAATATAACCTATTTTAAAGTTTTCAGTTAATCTTTGCTATAGTAGATAGACACATTCCCACCAGCAACCTCTTTCACCTCCCTGCGATCCACAAAACCGCGGCAACAATTATGAAATCGGGATAAGGAATGTCACTTAGTGAGGTCGGTTCCGGACAATCGAACCAGCTATTGAAAATATATACAGTGACTGACCGAGCAAATGCAACACCAAGAAGGAGTGGTTCGAAAGGGATGAAAGTTGGGGAAAAAACAGAGACGGCACGGACGAATAATTGATGTTTATTTCAAACCGATATGCAGGTTACACAATGCGCACGGCATCGACTCAGTAGGATGTAGGACCACCGCGAGCGGCGATGCACGCAGAAACACGTCGAGGTACAGAGTCAATAAGAGTGCGGATGGTGTCCTGAGGGATGGTTCTCCATTCTCTGTCAACCATTTGCCACAGTTGGTCGTTCGTACGAGGCTGGGGCAGAGTTTGCAAACGGCGTCCAATGAGATCCCACACGTGTTCGATTGGTGAGAGATCCGGAGAGTACGCTGGCCACGGAAGCATCTGTACACCTCGTAGAGCCTGTTGGGAGATGCGAGCAGTGTGTGGGCGGGCATTATCCTGCTGAAACAGAGCATTGGGCAGCCCCTGAAGGTACGGGAGTGCCACCGGCCGCAGCACATGCTGCACGTAGCGGTGGGCATTTAACGTGCCTTGAATACGCACTAGAGGTGACGTGGAATCATACGCAATAGCGCCCCAAACCATGATGCCGCGTTGTCTAGCGGTAGGGCGCTCCACAGTTACTGCCGGATTTGACCTTTCTCCACGCCGACGCCACACTCGTCTGCGGTGACTACCACTGACAGAACAGAAGCATGACTCATCGGAGAACACGACGTTCCGCCATTCCCTCATCCAAGTCGCTCTAGCCCGGCACCATGCCAGGCGTGCACGTCTATGCTGTGGAGTCAATGGTACGGTAGTCTTCTGAGCGGACGCCGGGAGTGCAGGCCTCCTTCAACCAATCGACGGGAAATTGTTCTGGTCGATATTGGAACAGCCAGGGTGTCTTGCACATGCTGAAGAATGACGGTTGACGTGGCGTGCGGGACTGCCACCGCTTGGCGGCGGATGCGCCGAATCTCGCGTGCTGACGTCACTCGGGCTGCGCCTGGACCCCTCGCACGTGCCACATGTCCCTGCGCCAACCATCTTTGCCACAGGCGCTGCACCGTGGACACATCCCTATGGGTATCGGCTGCGATTTGACGAAGCGACCAACCTGCCCTTCTCAGCCCGATCACCATACCCCTCGTAAAGTCGTCTGTCTGCTGGAAATGCCTCCGTTGACGGCGGCCTGGCATTCTTTGCTATACACGTGTCCTGTAGCACACGACAACACGTTCTACAATGACTGTCGGCTGAGAAATCACGGTACGAAGTGGGCCATTCGTCAACGCCGTGTCCCATTCATCGTTCGCTACGTGTGCAGCACAGCGGCGCATTTCACATCATGTGCATACCTCAGTGACGTCCGTCTACCCTGCAATTGACATAAAGTTCTGACCACTCTTTCTTGGTGTTGCATTTGCTCTGTCAGTCAGTGTACATACAAAGACTGTAAGTATTAAGTTCAAAGATAAGGGTTATATTTCTCTATATTGAAGTAAAGATAGATTATTAGAGTTCTCTCAGACGATTAGAGAATTAAAATGTATATCAAGGTGACTACTTAAAGCCAGATGAGTGTGAAATCTGAAGACTATCAGAAATAACAGGAGGAGAAACCACAAAAAAACAGACGAAGCGATAAGAAGTAACCAAGAAGCGATAGCGAAAGCCACAGGAGAAAAAAGAAGAATGTTGGAAATTTTGAAAGAAATGATGAGGAAACAAAAGGAAATGATGGAGGAAATGAGCAAGAAATATTAGCAAGATACAGGAAGAAAAATTAGAAATATTAAAAGAAATGACAGAGAAACAGGAAGAAATACAGCAAAACACATGTGTAACCGGTTTTCAGCGGCTAAACGATATTCAGTCAACGGGGAGGAAAATAAAATCAAATTACACGGTACTTGAAACCCTGGACACGCAATAAAGATCAGCTGAACAACGCCGAAGTATACAGAGACAAATATCAGGTTGAACAACCTGACGGCTATAAAAAAGGTACGTGGAACGGTGACTGGGTACCTACCAAAGGTCATGAAAATGCTAAGTTCGCGGGTTTCCAGAAAAATCAGTGGTGATGTCTCGTTTTCAAAATATTATTTTCAAAATGAACATTACAAGGTGAGTTCCGCACAAAATACATCTATCCAACAATACAGATGAACAATTTACGAATACAAGATTAGATGTTGTTTGACAAGAGCATTGCTATTAAGCCAAAATATTTCAGCATAACCTAAGTTCTACAATAGCAAGGCACATCAAATACAATTACAAATTAGAAAGAAGGTAAACGTACGTTCTAAAACATCCGAGCAACGTAATTGAGTGGCGACTGCGGCAAACTCCTATGTGATAACACCAACGATTACTGAATGACCAATCAGAACGCAGGAGTTTGGCTATCGCCACCCAGATTCACCAATCACAACGCTTTATCCGGTCGCGATGTTTACACAATCTTCCCAAACATATACAGACACAAATCGCGAACCTCCCATTTTCCAGAATTAGTAAGGACATATGAATGGATGAAAACCATAACGGTATAAGTAGCATTTTGTTCATTCAGAGAAAAAGGTATTTAAACATCTTAAAACTCATTTAAAGCATGCTATTTTTAGTTATACCACCCATCACTAGAGCGCAGAATATTACCGCCATGACTTGTATCTCTTTGCTGGTGAAAAGATACATCCTCCCGGAGTTACATCCTGCACTTAACTCTTTTTTTTAAATGTCACTTATACCCTTATGGTTTTCATCCATTCATATTTCTAGAATCCACAACTGACAAAGACCAACACAGCCTGTTCTAAAAGTCCGCGTCACAACCTTTCTGGACTTTTCGAGGTATTAGAGGTCAATCATTTACAATCTAGTAGTTACAAAGTGGATAAAGCGAATAAAATAAAACATACTAAAATATTTTACACCATACAGGTTAGGTAGCTAAATGGAATATGAATACGCTTTTCTACCTCAACACTCCACATCATACAGTAAGTATTATTTAAAAAGATTTACAAATAAAATAGTCTACAAATTTCCACATCATAGAGATTCTACACAGGTCTCATCCTTCCTCCCCCCGAAAATCGAGCTAAGCTCGACAATTAACATAAGATTACTCGGAGGGGGGTGATCACTTCTGGAAACCTGCACCACATAGCACAGATTAGTAAACATGACGTAATGGTGTTCACCACTATAGTTCTCGGAAAGTTCGACAGTAACAACCATGATTTTCTTCAAGTTGAACTTCCAACAATGAAAAAACGAACTGTCAGTACACCACATGTCCTTTCAGTAGCCCACAGTTTACGGTTTACTTATAAACACAATATACGTGCCAAAAATATGATACCGTCCAAAATGCTTTTGCCAAAAATGCTTTGACAATTTTAGCTCTGTCCACAGAAAGGGTGTGCACACTTTCCTTCTGGTAAATGTCAGTAATTCAGAGCCCTTTCACTTTCTTGTAAGAAAGTGTCCAATGCCTTCTTCTTATCAAGGTTACGGAATAAGTCGATCTTGCACCACTTTTCACAGCAATCATAGGATCGAAGTTGCACAACTAGGCCGCAGGTTCTTACTGATGATGTGGCTGCCGACACGGCCGTTTGCCAACAGTAAAATCAGGTTGCTAGCTAAGTTGCAGTGCATCCTAGCCGTATGTTGAACCAAATGAGCAGATGGGTGAGGCGCAGTCTAGCCAGACTGCCTCCATTGGGACACTTTGCCACAGGATTGTGGTGCCGAATGGTAGCGCCCAAGGTATACAGTGTGCCTCTCAACTTTGCACTCTAGATTGCCATCAGAAGAAGTTGATCACTGCATCCGCTGTAACATAAACCAACACGCCGCAGACAGGGGAATACTTGAGGCAAAACTACCCTGCCGGACTCTAAGATCTTGAAGAAAAACAGTTTTCAAGGAGGGTTAGAGATCTTTCTATAATTCACTGACTAGGATAGAGGCACCCAACGGGTAGCTCAATGAGATTCATGTAGGGACCACCCTCTCACACCAGGGACATTAGGGCACCTAGCCCCGGGGTAAGCACTATCTACAATCCATACATTTTAGACGAGTTTACGGTGGGGGTGAAAGGAAACTACAGGAGTTTACCCTAAGCCCGAAATGTTACGGGAATCAATTCCAATCACTGACCCTAAACGAAAACCTACCTAACTTATCATACTAAATCCATTACACTAAGGTAGATAAATGCTTGAGGATACCGAATGTGTTTACCCACACAATTATAGTCATGACTAACACAAATTACTTATGATTAGGGTATAGATATAATGCTTGCTGGCCAGCACCTAAAATCTTACAACTACCTTAGAACAAAACTTATCATTACCTTACAACTACAATCTTACAAATACCTTAAAACTAAATCTACATGGTCACCAACAATGGTATTTACCCCTCCCTATACGACTTAAGGTACTTTTATCTGAGAGAGGTGGGCTCTGCTGATCCTTTTCTTTCGTGATCGCTCACCAATAATGACACTGGGGTAAGGAACTTTAAGATTGTGCAGGGACCTCGAAATCTGGGGGCCAACTTACTGATAACATGATCCGCAGCACTACTGACGGGGTGCGATTTAATAAACACCTGGTCACCCACATACAGATTGTGCGGCTTTCGCCCGTGGTTGTAATTACACTGGACCTTAGCGTAATAAACCTTTAACTTTTATCGTGCACGGTGCCAATTAGCTCGGATCATTTCTGGGCTGGCATCGTCAGGCAGAAGATCATTAATTGACCACAGATTAGATGGTGGAGAATTTGTAGTAAAGGCCCACATTAACGAAGTAGGGTTTGCTTGCGGCTTTCATGGACGGCAGTGTTAAATGTAAACGACAACCAATTTAGTGATGAATCCCACTTAGAGTGGTCAGTGATAAGCGATAAGGGCAGATCGCAGGTTACGTTTCACTCTCTCAGCATAATTTAGCCTCGGGTAATACGGGGTAGTGGTTACATGAGCAATAGATAGATCAAACGAGAAATTCCTGAACTGGACAGAAGTAAAAGCTCTCGCATTATCAATCACCAGTAATTGACTGGGTCCAAATAAAGCAAATGTCTATTTCAAGCACGAGACGGTGGAGTTGGCGTTAGCCATACGAGTTAGGAACAGCCATGTAAAACACGAAAAGGCATCAACACACACAAGTATGAAACGAAGGCCGTTCCGTGATCTCTGGAAGGGACCGATGTAGTCTATGAACAATCTCTCCATTGGACGAGAAGCTTGCTCGGAAGACAAGAGACATAGACGAGTATTCGGGGCGTGTTTACTGATGTTACAAGTCTTTCAGGATTTGACAAGGGTACGGATCTTACCATCCTTGGATTTCCAAATGAAGTGCTTACGAATATTCTCTCTGGTTTTGAAAACTCCCAGATGAACCCCCACTGGGGATTCATGAAAATACTTGAAGAGAGCCGGAACCAAGTTATTTGGGACAACAATATTGGGACCTCTGCAGCCGCGAGCAGGACAACACAAGGCACCATACTTAGGGACGTAAGGCTTAACATGTTCACCGGATTTAATCGTGTCGATAATAGTTTATAACTCAGCGTCGTCCTCCTGATATCTTTGAAAAGAAACTAGGAGTCAGTGAGAACTACATTCACAAAGGCTGATACTTGTTCGGGAGAGGAATTTGCAGGCTCTGATTGAGGGTCAGAGCTGCCTGGATAGAACATCCTACGGAGGCCATCAGCCAAAACGTTTTCCGTTCCACGTATGTGGCGAGCTTCAAATTGGAAGTCTGTGATGCGCACTGCCCAACGCGCAAGACGACCTGTTCTTCGCTGTTTGGCCAGTACCCAACTTAACGCCTGATTATCAGTTTCAAGTTCGAAAGGGAGATGTTCCAGGTACATTCTGAAGCGTTCTAAAGAGAAGACAACAGCTAAGGTTTCCAAATCATAAATGGAATAGTTTCGTTCAGCAGGATTCAGGACCCGAGAAGCATAAGAAATAGGACAACGCCCTTCTTGAAATTCCTGAAGGAGAACACCGAATATACTTGAGGAAAAGGCGTCAGTCTGAAGGATGAAGCTTTTAGAAAAGTCCGGCATAGCCAGAACAGGAGCGTTACATAAGGCGGATTTCAAGTCGCAAAAGGCTTCAGGTTTGGCAGCACCCCACACGAATTTGGCATCCCTTCTTCTCAAGGCATTTAATGGAGCTGCCCGTTCAGTAAAATTGGGAATGATTTTACGAAAAAATTAACCATGCCAATAAATCTGGCTACAGCCTTGACATCCTTTGGCGTGGGAAAATTTTGGGTGGCGGCAGTAAGAGACTGATCTACTGAAACACCCTTCCCCGACACAATATGGCTAAAGAAGGACATCTGGGGTTGTGCGAAAGAAACCCTGCTAGCCTTAAGGGTTAGTCCTACTTTACGCAGTCTTTCAAGGACTTCGTCGAGATGGACAAGGTGCTCCTCGAAGGTTTTTACCAAATCGTCAAGGTAATTATAGACAAACTTGAACTTAAGGTAAGATAAAACATAATCCAGTAACCGAGTAAGGACAGCAGCTCCCGTCGCTAGCGCGAATGGAACGCGCTCAAATTCATAAAAGTTCCAATCGGTAGCAAAAACTGTGGGATGTTTAGATTCCTCGGCAAGAGGTATCCAGTAATATGCCTGTTTTAAATCGAAGGTAATAAAAATTTTAGCAGTAGCAAACCAAGAAAAACAAGAGTGCATATCAGGAAGGGGAACAGATCGGAGGACCATTTTACGGTTCAACATCCGATAGTCAACTACAGGATGATAACCACCTTGCGGTTTAGGGACCAGAAACATGGGAGAAGAATAGGCTGACCTAGAAGGTAGCCCATCCTGGGAGCGAGATTACGTCGACGTGCATCAAAACGACAGGACTGACGAGAGAACCAAAGACAGACGAAATGCTGCCTCGCTCCCTTAAAAAGGGAAGACTGGCCTGGGAGCGATTACCGAGTGACCAACCAGAACGCAGGAATTTGCCTACCGCTACCCAGATACGCCAATCACAACTCTTTATCCGGTCGCAATGTTTATACAATCTTCCCGAACATATACAGAAACAAGTCGCGAACCTTCCATTTTCCAGAATTAGTAAGGACATATTTCTAGAATCCACAACTGACAAAGGCCAGCACACCCGGTTCTTAAAGTCTGCGTCACAACCTTTCTGGACTGTTCCAGCTATTACGGATCAATAATTTACAATATAGTAGTTACAAACTAGATAAAGCGAATAAAATAAAATATATTACAAAAATATTTTACACCATACAGGTTAGATAGCTAAATGGAATATGAATAAAATATTCTACCTCAACAGTCCACATCATACAGTAAGTATTACTTAAAGAGATCTAAAAATAAAATATTCTACAACAACTTTCCACATAATAGAGATTCTACTCAGGTCTCAACATCGAAGAAATAGATAATAAACAGGAGAAGAAACAACAAGAAATTATTAAGGCGTTGAGAGAAGAGCAACAAAAACAGATGGAAGATATGGTATGAAACGTACAACAAGAGCAAATGGAAAAGATAAGAAAAATTGAAGAGAGACAGAGTGAAGTGATGAATACAGAAGTGGGAATAATTGGAAGAGAGATAGTTAAAATCTAGACTGATATAGTAAATTTCAGGGGAGAAATGAGCAAAATTATGGAAAATAAAAATAGAGAAATGCATGAAGAAGTTAGTAGGCTCAGAGAACGATTATTAGTAAAAAGGAGTTGTATTCAAAATATTAAAAAAGACGAGACAAAGAAGTGAGCTGAAAATAAAGAGACTTCGACCATTGATCAGAAGAAGATTGGGTACAATATCAAGGAAAAATAAATAAGATTAATGAGGGAACCCAAATGGCAAATAAAACCATGGAAGTTAGTTTTATAGTAGCCCGAGATGAGACCAGAGACAAGTTAGATATTATGAACGAGGATATCGAACGGAATAAGGTGAAGCTAATGAGAGGTTAAGTCGAACACAGGAAGGAATAAGGAATATCCAGAAAAGAGATTTAGGAAATACGAAACGAAACATAAATGACTTAATAGGTGATGTCTAATTATAATGAAAGACAAAGCGCACATAAACGAAAGAGGAATAACACGTACGGTGACAGCCCAAACTAACAAAAGTAATGGGGAAGTGATAATGGAAAATAGTAATGGAAGCCCAGCTATAATTAATATTATTAAAACATAAACATTATTAAAAAAAGACCGAGGCACTTTGATAATTCAGCAAGTATATCACCGAAGAGATTTCTAGGAGAAGTGGAAGATTATTTTAAGGATAATTAAATCCCCGAAGATAATACGCTGAAAGTAGTACAAAAACATTTGGATTCAAACCCTAATCTATTGTTCAAGCATTCAAATACAGTTTTCGTGAATATGATGATTTTCAAACAGCATCCTCAAGGAGATTTTGGAGCACCGAAGTGCAACAAAATTTGAGACTTGAATTGTATTCTAAAGGATATGCATCCAATGGACAAACTAGATTCAGTGACTATTTTGCTTATCAGCTCCAACGTTTCTAAGCTCTAGACGTAGATCCTAGTGAGTTAGAAGCGATTAAAACCACCCAGAAACAATTCCCACCAGATGTGCAAAGGTTACTGGCAGCTGCAAACGTAGAAACGGCAATCGAGATGGAAAACATCCCAAAACAGATATGACCACTGTAAATCATACAAATAGAGTAGTGAGAAACGTCAATAACGAAGAAGCAATACATATTTTAACACAGGAGAATTAAGATAAAAACATACAAAGTGAGCAGAAAGGAAATGAAAGGAGCTATGGAAGAAGAGAATGGATTGAACTAGAAGAATGAAGGAAAGGAGAAGATAGATGTAACTGCAGAAGAAATACTCGGGGATGTGAAAGGTACAATGGAAATAATAGATTTATACCTTATCACCGATCTAGAAATCAATTTAGAGGAAACAGGGATAGATTTAATTATAAAAGAAAGCCAAGATATGAAGAAAGAGAAGATGGAAATGATCAGGATAGAGAATATGGAAACAGACGATATATATAGGATATGAAAGAGGCGACCCGAAATAGAGACAAATGGGAACGCGCAATTAAGGTTCAGGACATGAATGGAGATATTGAAGCAGCGGAGAGTCTTGAATTGCAGAGATATAAAAGAAAGGAGCAGGAAGGACAAACATTAAACCCGACTGCTATATCTTTCGATTATAGATTAGAGGCAAATATGGATAATAAACAACGCCAATTTCTGGATGGAAGGGAATATAAAAATATTAGAGGTGAAGAAAATAGTAAAATTTTAAGTTGGAATATAGCACAGGTTGAATCTTGGGAAACAGGATATGATGAGTTGGTAGAGGATGTAACAACAACTCCAGGAAAGCATGAACATAATTTACCTATAATCATAGTAAAGCCGAAATTATTATGAGAATAATTGAGAAGAGATGGATTAATCAAGTGAGTGAATGATAGACAGAGAATTCCAAGCGTCGAATTAAAGTATATTTGAGAACCATTTGAAAGATATAATAGTAATATATGAAGAAAGTGATATTGGAATATAAAGTGAATACGAGGAAAGATAAATAAGCGTGATATGAATTATTTCCTCGATTTAGAAGAGAATGATTAGTTAGGAAGATGAATAGAAGAGCATTGACGCGAATCCAGGATAAGTAATGTAGTTGATACCATGGTGTGTAATCATTGACAGGTATTCCATATCCAGTATTAATGAAAACATATGGTGAGGTTTGTAACTAGTTGGGGCATTTGTGAATCATTGAAATAACTCAGTATAGGGAATGTTAAGTAATACATTGATTAAGAATTAACCTATAGATCTACCATACTGAGGTGTTGTCATGGAAAAAGTACACTACACTCACTGTATCCTATGCAAGAGTAGCATTATTTCTTCATAAACAATTCAAGGATGCAAAATAATTTATAGTCATCATGAATAATATGTTGTGCCTACTTTAGTAGATGCCACTAAGTAATATATTGGAATTCAGCTAATTATCTGACAACACATCTCATCTAATACATTTACATGGTTATGTTAATTTGTTAGATTAACAAGATGAAATATATATTTGAGTTGACAAGAGATGTTAGATGTCAATATAGTTTTTAATGCATTTGATGGTTGATTTGGTACTTTTCTTTTTACTGGTGCATCCTAGAATAGAAACACTAGAATTAAGAGCAACTAATGCACACCCTAGATAAATAAATAAATAAATCCTAAATATCCTGAATACATAAATCCTAAATACCCTGAATAAATAAATCAAAGATAATATACTGATTAGATAAATAAATCCTAAATAAGTAAAGAAATAAATGGTTATAAGAAGATTTATGAACGATGCTGAAATGGTTTTTCCCAAGATGCCTTGTACATAATTTGTGAATTTTCAATTACAGTGTTGGAGTATTTTCTTTTTTATATGATTGGTGATGATGAGAAGACAATATGTGAGTTCATTCCGACAAGTTGAATTTTACACGAATATTTAATTTTTCTCGTTGTGTATAATCATGATTATAATTCCATTAAGGATCCTAAATATTATGAGATGTGATTAACGAATTTTCTTGAATGAGATGATAATTTTTCTTTGATTTTATTTCAGTTTTGTTGATTCTCAGAATTTGAATAAATATTCGTAATTAAGATATATTGGAATTTATATGTATAATCTAGCATACGCATTATATATATATTTATTGGTAATTTAAGGTAAAATTAGGAAATCTTTCTCGAAACTCATGAAAAATTCGTAGGATGGAGACGTCCATCGGAATCTACGGCAGCCTTCGAAATCTCTTCGGAATCGACGTTAAAAAAGAAAACTTTGGTAGGAATTGGACCCTGAGCAAGCTAGTCTGGATTCCTTAGCGAACCGCCCTGGACGCAGGAAAGGCGCAGTGGAATCACGGTGTTCTTCACATTGCGGTACTACTCACAGGTAATGTACTACGCGCAAGTAACGCAGACCTATTGTGTTCCTCACATAAGGGCGCCATTCATAGGTAACGCAAAACCATGGTGTTCCTAACATAGCATGTACTAATCACATGGACCCATAGTATCTTGTGGTGTTCCTCACACAGTGGATACTAATCATAGGTATCAGACCCGTTGTGGTCCTCGGAACGCGAATCCATGGTGTTCGTCACGTAGTTATACAAATCTCAGGGACCCGTATTATCCCGTGGTGTTCCTCACATACCGGTGCTAATATCAGGGACTTGTGATATCCCAAGGTGTTTCTCGGAACGCAGACCCGTGAAGTCCACTAACAGATGCTGAAACACCCGAACAAGGTTAGTCTCTCCCTGGGATTTTCCAACCGAATGTGGGCAAAGGGTTTGACTCCTCCATCGTGTACTGTACTGTACTGTAAAGGCATAGTATCCTCCAACAGAGCCATTGTATTCCTCAGTTTGTGGTACTAATCATGAGAATGATGGAACTAAGCACAGGTAATTAGGTTCACAATTCTGCATCCCTTAGACTCGTCCCCCACCCACAGAGGTTTGTGTGTTTGGTTCGCGAGATATTTTATTTCGCTCGAGTCGGCCGGCAAACCGGGTAGGACCCCACTATGCGCCACCTGGGACGCGCCGAGTGGGAGTTATCGTGATAGCGCAGTAGGTTCGCGGTTAATATGCTGTATTTTTATTTCGTCTAAATCTCCTGACTTACCCCTCTTACAACTGTCAATAGCTGAGATGCAGAAAAGCCGCATAAGATGACTAGACTCTAATTCTTCTGACCGTGAAATTTTGAAGTCTGATGGTGAGGTTTACCATTTTTCACTAGCTTGCGGGCAATCTGTTTACCTGTTACATTTGCATGACCCTTTCTAGCTGTTGGGTCACAATTCATATGCTTAAAGAACCTCCAGGCTTCCTGGCTACTTTTCCTTAGATCAATCTCCTCCATCGCCCCTGTTATTAGATATCACTTTTCAACCATCTTCCCCACCTTGGGCGGTATCGGAGCTGAAAGGATCGTTGTCAAGGATATCACGATAGTTTCTCAATATTTCCCTAGTTTCTGTATATAGTATGCAGCCTCATGGAACTGAGATACGAGAACAATGCTTCACGATATTTACAAAATCAACATATGATTCAGGAAAAGGCTCATTATTCGGAATGTTTTCGTCCAGTGAAATGGTACATTTCTCCGATTCAACCTTTTTAATATATCTTCTTCGAAAAGGAACTCAGATTCTAACTATTTAAAGGTATGACGTATAGAACTAAGACGAGGCCACAGAACTAGTTGCAAATAAAATATTGTAGTGAAGCTTAGTAAATTCACAGAGGATCGCAGACTGAACGCTGAAATGCATTGCAGTCTGCAGTGAAGATGTGTGTGTGGAAAGGAATTGTCTGCGGTCAAATTGCAGCATATAACAGGACGAGGAGGGATTGCTTGCCCAACTGATTTCGCTGATAACTGAGATTTGTCTCAGATGCTGTAAGTTAACGTCTGGATTATACTCCATGCCTCCATCTCGCACTGTTGAATAATGCTTGAAGTTTGTGATCATGCAGTCGAATTAGAACACACGAATCTCCCCATTCTACCCAAGCCCCTCGACTTTTGTCGGTACCTGGGTAGCCACATGTTATATTATGACTGTTGAAATCATGAAACACGAACGTCACATATTGATGCTGGAAGGCTCCACAAATCTAAATACAGCTCTACTCTGACAGTGTCAATGTCATCACGGGAGAATCTGGATATTGGATAGCATTGAGGGTGTTCAACCACTAAACTTGACCTTTTGTGGGCGAAGATTCTAGGCTAGGTGAGTTTCCTGAATGTATATCACCAGCGTGTGGAGAAAATTGCAATGATATATGTATTGTTCTCTTTCACATTCTTAGAATGAAGTCTATAATAGAAATAAAACATTCAAAATGCAAAATATTATTATGCAAACTTGCGTAAAATAAACCAGTATATCTATACATACAGAGGACGACAATAAGCAGAAAATTTGACCTGAAAAGAGATAAATCATGTCTGTGTATTTCAGTAACTTCTACAAGGTAGTCCGGTGCAGTTTGCTAAGTGTAGGGCTGATTTGAACTTATATTATTGTATTGGAAGTTCATCACAGCTTCAACTATTAATTTTTGTGCTGAGCATACACGAGGCGAAATTTACTGTCTGCGTGTGCTAGAAGTTTCACTGTGATACAAGATAAATGATGTCAAATTTTTCTTCGGGATGGGACGTTAAATTTAATGCATTTCTCATAGAATTTGTTCAGACGTAATGAGGAACACGTTTGCAGAAGAGCAGTGAAATTAAGAGGAATTATAATTAGGTTAATTTGCGAGATATCATGTCCACAGACGTAGAATCAGTTATGCAAGCAAATTGGAAAATTTTGATCAACTTGTGATTTGTAAACGTCAATAATTATAATAATTATTTAATCACTTATTTATTTGGCAGTTGGCTACATCACTAAAACAATTAATATTTACAATAATCATCTCAAACTGATAATAATAATAATAATAATAACAATAATTATTATTATTATTGATTCCATCACACTAGTAATTTGAAGACGGGGATAGTTCGATTTTCATCAATAACTAAGGTATTTAGCATTAGAGGTCGCCACAAGGCATTTTTTGGCAAGCTAGTTAACGATAAAATTCATATCAAATGATTTGCCTTTGCATATGGTCTAGTTATTCGGTCGAAGAATGGGCAGGAATGAATTCATTTCCTGGATAAACTTCATGCAATTGCACCTAAAACGGATCCAAATCTCATATTAGAAAACCCGACACATGAAAGGATCTACTCGATATTTACACAAACAAATTCTGGTAATGCAATTTGGCAAAATTCCTCAGGTAAATAATTTCAAGTATTTGGGGAAATCATCCAACAATCTGCATTACATCATGAAGAAAAAAGAGATTTCTATATTAAAAGTAGGTCATAGAATTACACGGAAAAGGTACAACAAAAACAATATCCTGGAACGCTAAATGAAAATATCTTAACACCATAATTAAGCCTGAAGCAGTGCACACGTCAGAAACATTGATCATTCGAAAAAGTTCACAACCTAAAAATATCGAAAAAGGAGAAAGAGAAGTCCTCAGGGAAATCTTTGCCCCAGTATGCATAGGAGTATGGAATAATAGGATGTCTACAGAATTACACAAACATACTCAGAAAATATTAGATACAATTGCAAAAAGGCGATTGGAATCTGATGGCCATATAAAAAAGATGTTAATGAAAGACTCAGTAAAAAGGTATTTAATTATGCCTCCTTGCTGAAAGTAAAGAATAATTGCATAATCAAAACAGAAAAAGACCTTCAGGAAATCAACATACCAGCTGAAATTATATGGCACACACTTAGTTTTAGAACGTTGGTGAACTAACATACTTTTTGTAAAAATACACAACTGCATGGACGGAATAACAGATGAAAAGCACAGCGAGGGAAGAAGAGAATCCGAGAAGAGGAGAAAGCACACTCATCTGTAAAATAAGTACAATCACGCTCCTTAGTTGGGCACAACATTTTGAAATAATAATAAGTAATTGAATGAGTAATAGTTACTATCCGTGTGGTATGCTTTCTTTTGTGAAGGGTCAGTCTGCGAAAAAATTTTCAGGTGCTAGCATGGGGTTTGGTCTACTGCGGTTTGAGGTCGATGTTGAAGTCAGTGTCATATGCATCTGGAGTATTGTATTTCGAAGTGAGACACCTCGTAACTGTCCATAACTGCCGGTGGTAGATGTTCTATTCGTCCATGTAGTTATGAAACCATGCGACTCGGTGAGACATATTCCTAGATGATAGACAATTTTCCACTGCATCTCCACATTCATTAGGGTGTTTGCTTTAGACTCTACTCACAGTAAACTTCCAAGGCAGAATTTTACTACGTACCCACCCAACATTCATGTCACTGTAAAGAAGTTTAAATGATAAAGGTCTGACCTGGAATTTCTTTTGGAGGAAAAAATATGTTCTCCATGAGAGCAAGTGGCCTACTGACCATAACCTAATTCAATCTAGCACCCACAATTTTAAATTACATCAGCAACTACTAGCACTGCAATAGGCTGATATAATAGGAAATGATGTCATTTCCACAGAGATTCCTTTACAAACAATGCAGAATAAGGAAATGACATCACACCCTCCAGAAATCCATTTCAAACACCAACAGAGGTCATCAATTAAGAACAGTCAGTCATGTAGTATTTAACACTTGAAATGCCCTGAAGCCTCAATCTTGAGACACTGCTAATCACAAATTTGTCATTAGGTGGACCTAACCAAGGCTCCTTCAACTTCAAGCCTGAAACATTCATTCAACTTCATTCATCTATCAAACATAGAATGCACTGCCATCTCCCTAGTAAATGCTAGAGGCCAACTGTCCACTCGGCGGCCCTTATCTGTTGGCTTATACCACCAGAACACCTTTCCTTGCCCTATGTATGTGGTTTCTGTCACGTTTGACCCATATATGTACATCAATAGTTTGGTTTGTAGTTCCTAAGGGTTGGCAGCTTATTGTAGCATGCTGTGGTGTATTCCCAGACAAGCAAAAAAAACAGTCATACTACGTATAGATGCTCGCAGCAAATGGTGACTGCTGGTGTTATTATTGAGGAAGCACATAGTAAATTATGCCCCTGCCAAACTTATTCAGCTACTAAGGGCTAATTAATGACCTCTGTAAAGGTATCTGGAATGAGACTTACAAGTGATGCAGTTGTTGTTCCTTCAAGCCAGGTTGGTTCCTCTTTGATCTTTACCTCCATGTCCATTTCACACTGCAACTGAAGTAGTCAGAAGGTACTTGGATTGTTGATTACTTCCAATGACCTTACACTGAAACATAAGCCAGAAAAGTATATTACCTTCTTGCTGTCATTGCTATTTGTCAACCTACAAAACAACAAGCTTCTAATTTTATATGACCATCAATATTATGATCATACTGAAAACACTCGAAATTTTACATGACGGTTGATATTGTGATCATATCTATAGGACCTCAAGCTTTCTATGCCTGATACTACGATCATAGCTAAAGACCTCCAGTTTTACATGACACCTTATATCGTACTATTATATAACATACAGTTTTATACAGAACTGAAACCGCAACAAGAAGACCACTCTTGTTAAAATGTGCATCGCTTGTGATCGAAAAGCACAAGACTTCTTGAAAATTCAACGACTATTTTGTTTGCATATCACTCTGAACACCCTGGTCCATATCTTGGAATCTTCCTACCATTTTTATCCTTCCCAATTAGCTTCAAAACTAACTGCACAAGTTCACAGTGCTTTGAGATCTGTTCTATCGAAATCTTCCTTGTCAGGATCAAATTCGCTCAAAACATTCTCCTCTCATCAAGCTGATGCACTATCTCTTTATTTGAGAAATGTTCTATCCATCTGATCTTCAACAACTTCTGATAAAACAGCACTAGTTATTATCTATGTTTTACTTCCATATTATGTCGTACTCCATAGTTAGTGTAAATATAATTTTTCATTTTTTTAATCTGTTGAACCTAAAGGATATGATGGAGAACAGATGGGAGTTTAGGCAGGATTCAGTGATGAGATACATCAATTTTCAGAAGGCATATGTCAATTTACCACAGCAAGTAGTCTTGGATGCATTGATAAAAAACAAGTCAGGGAGAGGAGAAGAACCAGTTGTGTGTTTGAGTCATCAGTCCATAGACTGGTTTGATGCAGTGCTCCATGCCACCCTATCATGTGCTAACCTTTTCATTTCTACGTAACTATTGCGTCCTACATCTGCTCTAATCTGCCTGTCATATTCATACCTTGGTCTACTTCTACCGTTCATACCACCTACACTTCCTTCAAAAACCAACTGAACAAGTCCTGAGTGTCTTAAGATATGTCCTATCATTCTATCTCTTCTTCTCGTCAAATTTAGCCAAATCGATCTCCTCTCGCCAATTCGATTCGGTATCTCTTCATTCGTGATCCGATCTATCCATTTCATCTTCAGCATTCTTCTGTAACACCACATTTCAAAAGCTTTTATTCTCTTTCTTTCTGAGCTAGTTATCGTCCATGTTTCACTTCCATACAATGCCACGCTCCACACGAAAGTCTTCAATAACATCTTTCTAATTCCTATATCAATGTTTGAAGTGAGCAATTTACTTTTCTTAAGAAGGCTCTTTCTTGCTTGTGCTAATCTGCATTTTATTTCCTCATTACTTCTGCCATCGTTAGTTATTTTACTACCCAAGTAAGAATAGTCATTTACTTCCTTTTAGACTTCCCTTCCTAATTTATTATTACCTGCATCACCTGCCTTCGTTCGACTGCACTCCGTTACTTTTCTTTTGGACTTATTTATTTTCGTCTTGTACTCCTTACCCCAGACTTTGTCCATACCATTCAGCAGCTTCTCAAGATCTTCTGCAGTCTCAGATAAAATAACAATATCATCGGCAAATCTCAAGGTTTTGATTTCCTCTCCTTGGATTGAGATTCCCTTTTAAAATTCCTCTTTGATTTCCTTTACTGCCTCTTCTATGTGAACACTGAAAAAGAGGGGGACAAACTGCAGCCTTGCTTCACTCCTTTCTGGATTGCTGCTTCTTTTTCAAAGCCCTCGATTCTTATTACTGCAGACTGATTTTTATACAGATTGCAGATAATTCTTCGTTCCCGGTATCTGATCCCAATCACCTTCAGAATCTTAAATAGCTTGGTCCAATCAACATTATCGAAGGCCTATTCTAGATCTACGAATGCCATGTACGTGGGCTTGTCCTCCTTGATTTAATCCTCTGAGATCAGACGTAAAGTCAGGATTGCTTCACGTGTTCCTACATTTCTTCTGAAGCCAAATTGATCTCCTCCCAACTCAGCTTCAACTTGTTTTTCTATTCTTCAGTAAATAATACGAGTTAAAATTTTGCAGGCATGAGATACTAAACTGATGCTGCGGTAGTTTTCACACCTGTCAGCACCGGCTTTCTTGGGAATAGGTATAACAACATTCTGACGAAAATCGGATGGGACTTCTCCTGTCTCATACATCTTACACACTAAATGGAATAAACTTGTCATGCTGGTTTCTCCTAAGGCAGTCAGTAATTCAGAGGGAATGCCATCAATTCCAGGTGCCTTGTTCATATTTAGATCGCTAACAGCTCTGTCAAACTCTAACCTCAAAATTGGATCTCCCATTTCATCAGCATCAACAACCTCTTCTTGTTCCAGAACCAAATTATCTACTTGTTTACCTTGATATAACTCTTGGATATGTTCCTGCCATCTTTCTGCTTTGTTTTCTTTCCCTAGAAGTGGCTTTCCACCTGAGCTCTTAATATTCACACACCTAGATTTCCTTTCTCCAAAGGTTTCCTTGATTTTCCTGTATGCAGCATCTACCGTCCCTAGAACCATACAACCTTCGACATCCTTGCACTTTTCCTTCAGCCATTTTTCCTTAGCTACCTTGCACTTTCTATCCACTTCATTCTTTAATCGCCTGTATTCTTTCCTGCCCTCTTCATTTCCAGCATTCTTGTATTTTCTTCGTTCATCAATCAGGTCTAGTATCTCCTGAGTTATCTACTGATTCTTAGTTAATCTTTTCTTCCTTCCTAACATTTCTTCAGCAGCCCTACTGACTTCATTTTTCATGACTATCCAAGCTTCCTTTATTGTGTTTCCTTCAGACACTTCATTTAGTCCTTGTGCAACATGTTCCTTGAAACAATCCCTCACACTCTTTTTTTTCAACTTGTCTAAATCCCATCTTTTTGCATGCTTTCCTTTCTTCAATTTCTTCAACTTCAGATGGCATTTCATGACCAACAAGTTGTGGTCAGAGTTCACGTCTGCTCCTGGGAATGTTTTGCAATCCAACACCTGGTTTCTGAATCTCTGCCTAATCATAATGAAGTCTAGTTGATACCTTCCAGTGTCTCCAGGTCTCGTCCACGTATACAGCCGTCGTTTGTGGTGTTTGAACCAAGTATTGGCAAGGACTAAATTATGATAAGTGTAGAATTCAACCAGCCGACTTCCTCTTTCGTTCCTTTGTCCCAATCCGAATTTTTCTACTGTATTACCTTCTCTTCCTTGGCCTACCACTGCATTCCAGTCTCCCATCACAATTAGATTATCGTTACCTTTTACATATTGTATTAAATCTTCTACCTCTTCATATATTCTTTCGACTTCCCCATCATCCGCTGAGCTAGTAGGCATATAAACCTGCACTATTGTGGTGGGCATTGCTTTGGTGTCTATCTTGACGACAATAATTCTTTCACTATGCTGGTCGTAGTAGCTTACCCGCTGCCATATTTTCTTATTCATTTTTAAACCAGCTCCTGCATTTCCCCTGTTTGATTTTGTGTTGATAATTCGGTAGTCGCCTGACTAAAAGTCGTGCTCTTCCTGCCAACGTACTTCACTTATACCATCTAACTTTAGTCTATCCATCATCCTGTTCAGATTCTCTAATCTACCACAACGATTCAAACTTCTAACATTCCACGCTCCGACTCGCAGAATGTCAGTATCCACCTTCCTGATGATCGCCCCCTCTCGTGTAGTCCCCACCCGGAGATCCGAATGGGGGACTAGTTTACCTCCGGAATATTTTACCCGAGAGGAAGCCATCATCAGTACATCATTCATACAGAGAGAGCTGCATATCCTCAGGAGTTAGTTACGGCTGTAGTTTCCCGTTGCTTTCAGCCGTGTAGCAGTATCAACACAGCTAAGCCATGTTGAGTATTATTATACGGCCATATCAGTCAATCATTTAAACTGCCGCCCTTTCAACTTCCGAAAGGCTGCTACCCCCCTTTCGATGAACCATTCCTTAGTCTGGTCTCTCAACAGATACCCATCCGATATGGTGGCACCTGCGGCTCGTCTACCTGCATCATTGGGACACGCAAGCCTCCCCACCGCGGCAGGGTCACATGGTTCACAGGGGATGAAGAACCAGTTATAAAAGCCATAAATGGAAAGTAAGTAGTATGAAGACTATGATAGGACAAACAAACTGGTTCAAAGTAGAAACAGGAGTTAAACAAGTATGTGTATTAGTATCCCCTCTCCTCTTCATTACAACCATGGATGAAATCTACAAAAGTATACAACAAGAAAGGGGAAGCAAGGAGGCATAGGCCTTGCTTTTTGCAGATGACACAGTAATATGGGGAGAAGATGAAATGGAAGTACAAGAACAAGATACTGTATGGAATCACGAGATAGAGGAATATGGAATGAAAACAAGCGTGGAAAAGTGTACAATAGTAGTGGTGACAAGAGGTAATAGAGAAGGAAGGGGGAATATTGAAGGAAATTGAAGACCATTAGGAGTTGTGGAAAGCTTCAGTATTTAGCGAGAATAACTGCAGAAGATGGGAAAATAAATTTAGAAATTAGAAAGAGAATTGAACAAGCCAATGGGTTTTGCCAATGCGTGAGAAGTATAGTCTGTAACTGGGACGCCCCAAAAGAATGCAAGAAAATTGTGCATCCAATGTATTACACACCAATTTTGACATATCCTTCAGGGACATGGACAACAACAAAACATGATGAAAGCAGAGTGCAAGAGGCCAAGATGAAATCTCACAGAGAAGTAATAGGGAGGGCATGAAGGGCTAAAATCAGAAACATAGAAATCCGGGAGTGAATTGGATCCCCTGAGCTGGAAGGCAAGATAGAGACCAGTAAGGGGAAATGGTATGGACACATGATGAGAATGGAAGAGGACAGACTTCCAATGTATTTACAGAGAAAGTCATAAGAGAAAAATATCAGGGAATGCCCAGAAAGGGGTGAATGGATATAAGGAAAGAAAGTACAGAGAAGAGTGGAGTAAAAGTAGAAAAAATATTCGAGGAAGGGAGTGGTGGATAGAGAAATGCTGAAGAGCATTGTGGCCCCATGTTCGAAAAGGGAAAGCAGATAATTTCCCAGCGGCTCAATTTCTTCTCAGGTATCCATTTCTCAAGCAAAATCTGAAGATTTTGCACTAGGTCACGCTTAACGTGAGTTCGAAGAGAATGCCGGTCCACCGAGGATGTAATACCAAATAATTAATTCACCTGACTAAAGTACCAACGATGTAAATCCATGATAAATTCCAATCAGGCATCAACGCAGTCAATTACGTTCTTAGCTTACCAACTAGCTTATCAACTACGTAAAAGGGAAAGAATTCATCACACAAAAATTCTAGAAAACATAATAATAATATTTATTTGAATAAAAGATTGCCCTAGGAAAAAGTAATACGATTTAGGGTAGTATTTGCTTTGCTACTATGTACAAATAATAATTCAGAGTCACCGGTGGCTCGTAGAAAAGAAAAAATGCAATGTTAAGCTATTTACAACAATTCCGAAATGAAGTAAAAAATGGATATTATCATTTACAATTGATCACTGGACATCCACAGTCTTCATTGAAAACAAGTCATTAAGTTGACGCAAATATCGTTATGATGTTTAGATTGCTCATTATCATCAAAATCAGGCTAATTAGATTTGAATAAAATGTATGGTTTAGCAGAATGAAACGTAAAATAAACAAATAGATCTGAGTTTGAATATGAATATAAATATAAATCTGATCAAAAATTTGAACATAAATCTGAACTCATTTAATTTGCTTTCTTCTTAGATGTGCTTCGGTAACGACTTACGGGCTAAGGCATATTTCCCTAATGCCTGTTAAATCTAGCTCCTAGCCTACCATTTCCCTATCCAGTATTCTCATAAAGAATGTAAATTCAAATAAACTCTGTGTCAGAATAAATAAGTTATCTATCTAGCTTTCCACATAATTTTTGATTCACATACACATCTATTTCAGGCGCTATGTGCTCTCCCTTCTACATATTCCATAATATTTCTCATCTTCGCAAGTTACTCAATACATTTGTGCAGTTAGAATATAAATACTACGCGTTTATGCTCGGAAATATATTACCGCAATTATGAATATCATATTTGCATTTGGCCATGAACACCGTTATAAATATATCATAATATTCTTGTACTTGAAATACAGCATCTACTATTGTCATATAATCCCATCAAAATCTCAATTCTACTTCAATGTATAATACTCATACCTTAGTTTAGGTCATTCCCGCGGTGTGCTCAGTTTCACGTATATGTATCATTTCACTCAAATCCTTACCTCTTATAAATGTGACATGGCATTTCCTTAGATACAGGCAATCCTTGCCTTCTCCGTAACACATAATTAAACATCCGTATTTCATTATACATTGACTTATCTCGCCGAGTTACCAATACTGTAACATGATTTCAACATTCAACTAACAACTTCATTATCATAACCTCCACTACAAGAAGTCGCGATCACTCTTATATTACCATGCCAAATATGTCACAATTGCCTTTCTTGTAAACACATCTCAATAACGTTATATATCATAACCCCAAACTGAGTTCAATACTCTTATATCGCGGAGCAAAGAGTACGTAATTCTACACATTCATCTCAGACGCGCGGACCAAACATGACGTAAACATTTAGTATAACCAATACGAGATTTATCGAAATTCCACAATGTGTTAAATCATTGCTATCAGCTGTTGTAAAAGACACTTCCTTCAAATTCTCGTAACTCACTAGTTATTCTGACCAAAAATGCGGTGGCATATATGTAATGTACTAGAATCTTATTCTACACTGCTTGATCGTATTACTATAGACTTAAATATCTCACACTTCACTTCCATTATTCACTTGCACTCTTAATTAAATGATTTTTATCACCAACTTATCAGCACATGCCACAAGTAAATGTATACGCAAATCAAAAACTACGTAATTAAAAATGTAAAGACTTAGCTCGCTTGTCGTTACATCTGGTCCAGTTGTTCCTCCTCCACTCGGATGTCGTTAGCTCTGCGGTCAGGATGTGGGTTGGTCATCTGGTTGGCCGTTGCCTTCCTCATCATGGGTTGGTCATCTGGTTGGCCGTTGCCTTCCTCATCATGGGTTGGTCATCTGGTTGGCCGTTGCCTTCCTCATCATGGGTTGGTCATCTGGTTGGCCATTGCCTTCCTCATCATGGACTGGTCATCTGGTTAGCCGTTGCCTTCCTCATCTTGGGTTGGTCATCTGGTTAGCCGTTGCCTTCCTCATCATGGGTTGGTCATCTGGTTGGCCGTTGCCTTCCTCATTATGGGTTGGTCATCTGGTTGGGATGTACCGCTCCCCGTTTGGGCCATCATGCATGTTTAGCAGGCACACATCATATTACTTCTGCTGGCAACAAAAATATACATTTCGGAGTAGAAAATTGTCATAATATAATCCATCTGACAATAATAATTCCCCAGTTGTTATTCCTTTTTCTTGCTCTCTGAGATATAACTTTGATCTCGTCGGGATTAAGTTCTCCGTATGTACATATATATATATATATATATATATATATATATATCGGCTCTTTCTGGGAAAATCTCGAAAATTTATTCTTCATCTTTCTTGAATTAGACCAAGGTGGTCTTCTTGCCGTATGAAAGTATTTCTCTTGGGTTTCAATTGGTCCCACCTTACAGAATGCGACGCGATTGCTCTTGGGATCCTTCTAGGCGTATATCACCGTATCTTGGTTATTTTTTATTTATATTTCAATTAACTCTGGTTCGTCGGCCGGTGAATTATACTATTTGTTTTACAACTACGATCCCTTTTCTTCAAGAATCTCCTCTAAATTCTTCTATCTTCTTTCAGTATATAGCTCGTTTACCGGTTACGTCTTCACTCTTGCGATGCAGATTTTTAGGTGAAGTTTTTTTTAACAATCCCTTCGCTTCTATTTTTTTGTAAAACAATTCACTTGACTCTCTACTGTCCCGTAGTGCCTTCAATATTTGTCCGTTCCAGACATGCAAGGCCTTCTATAATATCGCACTACATATGTATTCCTTGTATCTCATAGATCGGATGGGCCATACCTTCCTTCGGCGCCATTTTGAAAGCTGTCTACGAGATGTAAACGGGCACAGCATACTTGCCAACTTTCAAAAAGAGAAATCCGGAAAATACTTGAGCGACAATTCCTTAACACGCGCATAAGTAACAATGCTGTGACATATTGAAAAAGGACGACAAGGAGGGGGAGAGATTATAAACAATACACAACACAATCGAACCTCGATTCATCGTTCTCGGAACTCTCGTTTTTCCGTATTCATCGTTGAATTTATTCGGTCCCAAAAATGTTCCATATAAACCAATGTTAAATTTCCCCGCATCTATCGTTTCTCGAACTATCGTTTTATCTCATTGATCGTCGAAAAAAATATTTGTCCTCGGTCAAAATTTTCCTGCATTGATCGATCGTACGTAAGAAAAATATACGCAAACGCTTTTTTGAATTCAGGGGGAATGCCATCTACTGGCATCTACACCGATGTCCCAGTCGCATCCATGGCTGTGACAATATGGAAGCTGCTGGGGTATGGGTGGTGTCGAGAAATGATATTCAGAGCACGACTAGTGCATCTGAGTGTTATGAAAGGTGCTGCTCATAGGGTCAGTCGTTCTGTAATAGCACTTTCTGACCCAGCGAGGAAAGCAATGGCAAACTACCTCACTCCTCGTCTTGCCTAGTACGCCTCATTTTGGTGTTGCCATTGGTTTTTGCGGTTTCCTTATAACTGCATAACATTTGGTGGTGCTATTTGAGTATCCAAGCAGCCTCTGGGCTGATGACCTGACAGACAGTTCAACACTCTTAGCATATAGTTACGCGATAATGTACGTGCGATTCGGAATTGGTAGTCTTGAACAAGGGTATTGTAGGCCGGAGTGCGGTGCGCAGGTCATTCACGAGCAACCTCACTACGAGACTCCTGGTACCAACGCTTCTCCTCTGCCCACGAATCGCCCCCTAGAAGTATACTTGTTTACAAGAATTAAAACGTAGACAACGTAAAACTCAAATTTGTCACGATTTTCTCTGTTGGTATAGGCTGGCTAGAGCTGCAAACGTCGTCTAAAAAAGAGAAACCCGCGCAGTGCGCCAGATACGTTTTAATTAGTCACAGGGTGATTAATCGCATCGTATCTTGTGGAGTATGTGGAATTCTAGAGGCCTGATGAGCGCTTTGTTGCCCTCTGCCCAACAGTCTTGAAAACCGGACCTAACCAAGCCAAACCAATAATCTTTTATCTTGTAAGTAGTTCCTAAGTAGGCAGCTTCGCACAAGCCGCTCTGACATCATTCGTGATGCGTCGCGTTGAATTTCTAACCTCTGTGCAATCGTCTGAGCTGAGCTGCGGGAGCCGCGCCGTGTTGGGTATCCAACCTATGGTTCGGAAAGGGTCTACGGAATCTTTTCCTAAATGTAGGTTATCCACGCATATCTTTAATTTGCAATAAGAGAACTGAACTTAAAGGTTTTCCATTATTACGAAATGTTTAAGGAAATGGGAAACGAAACGGCGCAAAAGTCACCCTTTTTATTTTCATCTCGTAGGCTTATATAATGGCTGCAATATTTTCATACCGGTATGAGCTAAATGGTTAGCACGTGTTGGTCTTTGGTTGAAGGGGTCTGGATTGGGTCGAGGATTTTAATTTTCCTCGGTTAATTCCAACGGTTCGGGGGTTGTCTCTTTGCCGAATGAAACATTAGAATTCATCTTAGGTAGGGCCACATTTTCATATGCGCGTAGATCGCCCATCACGCGACAACTCGAAAGACCTGTACCCGGCTCCGGAGGCCACGCGCCTTTATTGTTGTTGTTGTTAATAATAATAATAATAATAATAATAATAATAATAATAATAATAATATATTTACATAACGAAAAATATCCCAATACAGTACCCATATTTTATTAGTTTGCTTTCCCCCTATTTTTATGTTGTCCGTATTTATAGTTTTCCCGCATCCGTCGTCATTTTCCCCCTGCGCCCTGAAAAAAGACGAATCGAGGTTTTATTGTATGTTATAATCACCCCTGAAATTAAATACTAGCACATAATTACATCTTGGTGAGTGCTTATCTCTTTACACTGGGAACAATTTCCTTGATCGTATAAAAGAAGGAAATTAAGCAGAATATGCCTCCCGAAAAGTGTATTAATATCGTTTCTTAGTTGAACTCATTTCGAACATTAATATCTCGCTTAGAAATTCGTCACACAATTCCACGAGTTTCAGAACTATTGTCGATGTTACACACGCACACGAACAAAGCCCTTCAGCTGCTACGAAGCACGACGCAGTTACTAAAGTTTTTTTTTATAAATTCACAGCCTGCTACTTTTCACGGATTTCTTTTCTTCAAAATATTAGCCTGCTACTTGTTGGAGAACATCTCATTGAACGAAGCAGCAGTTGAGGTCGAACAGGTGACAAAAGCAAATACAGTAGAGGCAATACGCGACACTTCCGGATTTAGCCTTGTTAAAATGGGAGACAAGTTGCAAGTGGCGCTCCTAGTGGCATGACCTGAAATTTCGCGCTAAATTCAAATATCAATTGAAATGTATATACAGAAATGGACAAATAAATTACGTCTAGAAAGAAAGTGTTACTAAGATATTAACTTCAAAGTTGCTAAAGCAATTCTGGATAAATGAATGAAGAATTATTTAACAGGCTATTATTTAAAAACTGAAATTAGACATATAATCAAGATGTGAAATGGACTGCTGTCAAAAGGGCTTCATCCTTCACTTATGCATTACTTTTTTTTGCTTTAGCATTCCTGCCTGAACGTTTACAGCTAGATATGTCTTTTTTCTCATTTAAAAACATTGTATCATCACATTAAAACACTTGTCAAGAAAAACATCGGCAGATTCCTCACACATATGATTCAATGAATTTACATTTAAGAGCTGCACAATTTTCCTTTTAACCTGAAGCGTATTAACAGAAAGAAACTCTATAAATTTAGCTTCAAAAACATTCAAACTTTCCCTATAAGCAATACTTGCCATAATGCCATTACATTAGGGTAAGGCACATTTGCATCATCATCTTGTGTGAACAAAATATGTACATTTCTTAAATCACCCATATTTTCTTCAGTGCTTGACAACGCATTACTGTATACCAAATGGTGTAACTTGGAATACAACCAGCCACACACATATGCGTATGTATTTTCTTGAATCAAATCAAACCCACAGATCACACTTACAACACCACATGGATATTGAAGGTTAACTGCCGCACTATACAAAAAAATACGCTTATTATATTATAAGCCTGTTAAAATGTGGGTCGCGCAGGTCAAAAGTTTAGGAAGTACTATAAAAATATATTTGTAACTGGAAGAATATATATTCATACAGTCACATTTTTTACTTACATTTTCTTGTCATGAGGGAAACGGAAGAAAGACCGCGAATCATTCTGCACTACATAGTTATTGCAGCCAAACACAGCATGTATCTTCCCACTCATATTGAGAGGAGAAATAAAGGAATGACACACGCTATAATTTACTTATGCCAACTTAATGCAAACGCATAAATAACGTCAAAAACTTCACAAACAAATACACGTGCTCTTATGACAGAATCAGTAAACCTCAGGTCACTCCGCTAGATAGAGCCTTAATGGCTGTCCCTCGATATCTCGCGGAGTGTCGCGTATTGTCTCTGCTGTGTTTGAAAAAAGCACGGTGATAATCGATAATGTGATTTTCGATACATATACCGGTCGCATTTCAAACACTGCATCTTGTATTACCAGCTACTGTCGAAAATCAAACAAATCCGATTTGACCGCAGAAAACGAAACCAAGCGCGGATATTCAAAATCCGTACAATAACGTTGTTCATCCGTAAAACCGTAATACACACACAAAATCTGTACATTTGACGAAAAAACCGGAATACATGGCAGGTATGGAGGGGGTTCTTGATTCACTTCTCAACCCAGAAGACTGGAAATGGAAAACGAAGAAGAATCTGTTGAACTGAAGACAAAAATTTACACAATACTGCTATCAGCTTATTTCATCGAACAATGCCGCCAACCTTTACTTCAGTGCCTTTTCTTTATTTTTCTGTGCATGTCATGTGTAATGACACAACCGAGTGGTGTTCAACAGAGCGCCCCTTGAAAGGAGTTCTGTGTCAAACAATTGGTTTAAATGTTTAGCAGTTTTTATTGTTCCCCAGGTGGTACGAAAACTGCCTGTGTTGAATACCTCGAGTATTGTCTCACTGAATTCATTTCAGCCAATAGCAGTGTTCGTTAGTCACTTTGTGATATTTTACTGTAAATGTAAACATAGTGCACTAACAATGAATACTACAATTTCTCCTACAGGTAATACAAGCTTCGTTCCTGTGGCTAATTGAGTCGACTCTTATGTATTGCCAGGGAACAGATTTCTATATAAACACATATCTATTCAGGAAACTATGCTCAATTATATTCTGTATATTTCAACGTAGGGGACAATACTTAAGTGTGCCATGTTTACTTGTTCCGGCCATCACAGGTTATTCTATTAATATATTATTGGTTTTACTTTCAAGTAACTACCTTTTACAGTTTCCACAGCCAGAATTTATTCCTGAAGATTGTTCTTCCATTCCTGCTAACAGTTTAATTTTGCACTAGGCCTAACAAGTACAAGGGAAATGGAAGATTAGGTGTGCAGCGGCATTAATTAAGGTTAATTAATCATAAAATACGGAAACCACAGAAATGTTTTTCAGGGCTGCCGATCCTGGGATTCGACACCATGATAACTCACCGCCACTCGCCCCTGAAGATCTTTTACACACCAATAAATCAGAGAGTTACCTAAATCATCAAGAATAAATACCGGATATAGCTGCTGTGGGGTAATGATGTGATACAGAAGAATCTCCACAACAACACTGATATAACAAGATACAGATATCCCAAATGGAAAACTCTCAAGACTTCAAAACCTACTATCATATGTCAATCAATCAATCACTGCTGATCTGCATTTAGGGCAGTCGCCCAGGTGGCAGATTCCCTATCCGTTGTTTTCCTAGCGTTTTCTTAAATGATTACAAAGAAATTGGAAATTTGTTGGACATCTCCCTTGGTAAGTTATTCCAATCCCTAACTCCCCTTCCTATAAACAAATATTTGCCCCTATTTGTCCTCTTGAACTCCAACTTAATCTTCATATTTATTGTGATCTTTCCTACATTTAAAGACACCATCCAAACTTATTCGTCTACTGATGTCCTCCCACGCCATCTCTCCACTGACAGCTCGGAACATACCACTTAGTCGAGCAGCTCATCTCCTTTCTCCCAATTCTTCCCAGCCCAAACTTTGCAACATTTTTGTAACGCTACTCTGTTGTCGGAAATCACCCAGAACAAGTCGAGCTGCTTTCCTTTGGATTTTTTCTAGTTCCTGAATCAAGTAATCCTGGTAAGGGTCCCATACATTGGAACCATACTCTAGTTGGGGTCTCACCAGAGACAAATATGCTCTCTCCTTTACATCCTTACTGCAACCCGTAAATACTCTCATAACTATGTGCAGAGATCTGTACCCTTTATTTACAATCCCATTTATGTGATTACCCCAATGAAGATCTTTCCTTATATTAATACCTACGTATTTACAATGATCCCGAAAGGAAACTTTCACCCCATCAACGCAGTAATTAAAACTGAGAGGACTTTTCCTATCTGTGAAACTCACAACCCGACTTTTATCCCCGTTTATCATCATACCATTGCCTACTGTCCATCTCACAGCATTATAGAGGTCATTTTGCAGTTGCTCACTATCTTGTAACTTATTTATTACTCTGTACAGAACAACATCATCTGCGAAAAGCCTTATCTCTGATTCCACTTCTTTACGCATATCATTGATATATATAAGAAAACATAAAGGTCCAATAATACTGCCTTGAGGAATTCCCCTCTTAATTTTTGCAGCATACAGTGTAAAGAACAACTCAACATTCACAGCGTCAGTATCAATTGCACACTGAGGCAAATAACACAGCAAAACAATAATTAAAATTGTATGCTACATATTGTAATTTCTTTCTGAAATTATCATCCGCATTTTTTCATCTGCGTAGCTCTTCCGAAAAAAATCCTCATTCCACTAAATTTAGAAACGGTACTGGTATACGATATATTGTTATTATATACACACGACTTGCCGGCACTTGCAACGCAAAGGTTGGGAGTTTTCAAAAAGCAAGCTAGTTATATGCGTATATATTTTTTATGCTTCATTAAAAAATAAAATTTAAGAAAATTAAAAACATTAAATATTAACAATCTGTAGAAGCCTGAAACTGAGAAGGATTAGTATTAATTTCTTACCGTTCTCAACTGAGATCTATAAATTTCGCAAAAGTAGTTAATTGAACTGGAAAATTACCGGCAATATGGTACAGATTGTGGACACATTGTAAAATGATAGAAATAACAATTCCTCATAGAAGAAAATCCGTAACTCACTTAACGGAATAAGCTGTACAACTGGCTAACACGCTACTTGTATAACAACATACAGCCACTTCGACACAAAACCGTATTGTTTGAAAGTTGTTTAAACACTTAAACGAACACTTGAAGAACAAATTTGATTTGTAACAGTCAGTAGAACAGGCTGAATTTAGGAAAGGGTGTATTACTAGCGACAACTACAGAGTATACGACACTTGCTGAAAAGAGCACTGGCGGCACTGGGTGCAATGTCCCGCTATGTCTGGCTCAAAGGATGTATAGACCTCGTACGCATGGCGATATTTTACCTGCTGGCGCTCCTAGCGGCAACTCGCACAGAGCATTCATGTGACGAGTATGTGTAGTGGCTTGTGCGGGAGAATCAAGTGTGACAGTGAAGGAAGCTATTTAAAGCTGAGATTTGTGTGGGCTTTCAGAATATTCATTGGGATAAGTCATATTTCAGTAATCACATATTCCAGGTGAAAGAACAATTGGGAGAAGATATATCCAGCTTCTGTTTGAGAGAAACAAGCATTAATCAACCGCCTTATTATTTTTGCAGCATAAATCACATGTATAAATAGACTATTAATTTCAAACATAACTTTATGATACAGTACATATTTTCCGTGTCCATCGCCGTTATAAATTATTTTTTCATTAATTAATGTTAGTCTTGTTTTAATATTTAACAGATCGGCTGCAACAGGACTGAACAGGAACAGCCGAGTGTGAATAAAAAGCAGGCCTTTCCAAATTCTGTAAGCACATTGCTGCGCTTTGGATTTATATTAATACAGAAAGAGATTCTTCGAAGATTTCCTTTCTGCAATAATGGGAAAAACCTAAGAATGTTGCCGTGGAATATTCTAAAGATGAACAATTAGGAGAAATGTTCCAGGACAGATTAAGTAAGCGGCCAGTTTGTAGCGTATTGGAAAGGGAGGGATTTGAAACATTCAGCGAAACTGAACTATATGAGAAAAATAAAATTATAGACTGTGCTTTTACAAGAATTTTGAAGGCCGCGTGTGAACGTGAATCCTTAATTATCTCCAATTTCATTGTTGATGATGCTGTAGAACAGAGCGAAACAAGACTTTTACTTCAGTGTCTTCAGGAATTAGACCTTCAAAACGTCAATAACCTGTTTAGATGCTATGGAATAAATTACTTTACCGGGCGAGTTGGCCGTGCGCGTAGAGGCGCGCGGCTGTGAGTTTGCATCCGGGAGATAGTAGGTTCGAATCCCACTATCGGCAGCTCTGAAAATGGTTTTCCGTGGTTTCCCATTTTCACACCAGGCAAATGCTGGGGCTGTACCTTAATTAAGGCCACAGCCGCTTCCTTCCAACTCCTAAGCCTTTCCTATCCCATCGTCGCTATAAGACCTATCTGTGTCGGTGCGACGTAAAGCCCCTAGCAAAAAAAAATAATAGGTTACTTGCCAAGTGGCAAGATATCAATAGTGCCAAACAATTATTATGAGTGCACGTTGCCAAGTGACGTCCTGAGTTTTTATTATGACAACGTAAAAGTCACAAAATCGTAGACGTATGCTATTGCGATTGAGACTAGGGCTCAGTCTAAAAATCCTGCGTGGTTCGATCAAAGAAAATTACACATATCTGCCAGCCAGAGTGTACACAAGATCATGACTCTGCAGAGTGGAGGTTTAAAAAAACTGGCAACTCAGGTCCTTATTTCTAAGGACATAAACAGTCTTGCAGTGCAATATGGTAGAGATAATGAGCAGAGGGCACTTCAGGGGTTCTGTTTATCGTCCCAATGTTGCGTGTCACAGCTGGGTTTGTTAATAAAAGAAGAGCAACCCTAGTAGCCCGGATGGGATAGTGTTGGGTAAAGCCCGTGATTGATGAGAATATGTGTAATGTTCCATATTTGTGTATTGACATTGATGCTGATATCAAGTTAAAGGAAACTCACGTATACTACACCCAGGTACAAGCACCATTATATATTTTGAACCACAACTCCTGTGACTTTTTTGTATATTCTCCAAAGAAAAGTGTGAAAGTGGGTGTCTCCAGAAATGAAGAATTCCTTTCAAATATTATTCTCACGGCAGGGAGGTTTTATTTCAAACATTACCTTCCGCTAATTTTCAAGCGTTACCGGTATACAAAATGTTACATTGTTACCATACTCATACATAGAATTTACCACTATTCAGATATATCAAACTTGATATAATTTCTACTCGAGTTAGAAGTAAAAAAAATTAAAAACAGTGAACTAAATTGATGTAGCCTAATCATGTACAATTTAGTAATTATATAATCATGTTAAACTTGTTTTTTGCTATTTGCTTTACGTCGCACCGACACAGATATGTCTTACGGCGACGATGGGATAGGAAAGGCCTAGGAAGTGGAAGGAAGCGACCGTGGCCTTAATTAAGGTGCAGCCCCGGCATTTGCCTGGTGTGAAAATGGGAAACCACGGAAAACCATCTTCAGGGCTGCCGACAGTGGGGCTCGAACCCACGATCTCCCGATTATTGTATACTGGCCGCAATTAAGCGACTGCAGCTATCGAGCTCGGTATGTTTAAGTTTAGGCCATACCTAAAAGATACTAGTCATCTGCTTTAATGATCGGAGGACAGAAGTTCACTAAGACACCTATGAGATGAACAATTTTGTCTAAACGAGTTACCAAATGTGTTGCTTATTCTTTGGGAATACGAAGAACTTTCTAGTCTATAGGAATGGCTACATCCAACCACAGAACAATTTGTTCTACTCTTTGTAGAACTTTCTTCCATCTCGAACTTGATTTCGTATCTCAACAAACCCAGCCTGTTTCACTTCCCTGACGAGAGCTAGTCACATGAACTATTCGAGCAACTTGCCGCCAGAGCGCAGCAACATCCATGCGTACGAGGTCTATAAGAGAGAAGGATCATCTCCGGGCGAGGAAAAAAAAAGGGATACGAAAGCAGGTCCATAAGTCTTAACGTATGTGGACAGCCATGGAAGGAGGGATCAACTCACTGAACTTCACGATCCAATTCTTCGTATACTAACGGAGATAAAATCAATCAATCAATCAATCAATCAATCAATCAATCAATCTGTTGTTTTCCTAGCCTTTTCCTAAATGATTGCAAAGAAATTGGAAATTTATTGAACATCTCCCTTGGTAGGTAGGCAGGGGCGGCTCGTTTGGGAGGCACTAAGGCGCGCGCCCCCCACTGGGTTCCATTAAATTAGGGAATTTTAATCTGAAATGTTATCAAGGGAAATATTTTACGATTATTATCAAGGGCGCGAGTTGTACTGTACTGCGGCCCGATGCGCTGCTGGCCCGGCGCAGGAGGGCGCTCTCTCAGAGCGGACCAAATACTCCGAGTCTCGCTCGACTGGCCTTGAGGGAGCCAATCAGAGGCACAGTAGATATGTGCTGTTCTAACGGAGATTCCGGCGCATTTCTGCCGCGGCCCATGGTTGCAGCCAAGCTACCCGAAACATTGCTGATTTGATTTCTATTTAACAGGGGTCAGTTTGTGCCATTTCTCTCCTAAAACTAGGAACTATTTTACTGAGGCACTTACCTGAGTTAAATGTGCCGGTATATATTTAAAATAGTCTTGTAGTTTTTAGGATTATTAACTAACGAAACGAGTAACGACTGTAACTACTGTCTCCTCGCACTTGACTCATGTTGGCCATACTCACTGGAGAGCGCGATGTTTAGCTGTGTGTTGATAAATGATCTCGTGAGGTGACTGTGACAAGGTGAAATTAGGAGAAAGGTTGTGATTTATATGTAGGCGTAGTGTTATGTTTGCATTTCGTACAGTATGATTACCATCGAACATATTAAAGAACTAACGTTTTCCTCTCTTTCTATCGAGAAGAAAGTCGAACTGAAGGAGTGTGGTAGGCCGACAACAGACTTCTCGTTGAAAAGACCGGAGACCAAGGAAAATGAAAATAGAGCTTTCCAAAGACAAAGTAATTCTCCTGACGTATATAACAAGAACGCGCGGATATGTGGAAGTGATATCTCAGAAACCTTTTACTGCATTCCTTGCCTGATATTCTCCCGTTCTAGGAAAGGAGATAAATGGATCACGACAGGGATGATATCAATAGTACCATGGACTTTGAAATGCTTGGTAAAGTCAATGTCGTGTCTTGTTTGAGTGATCACTACAGCGAAACTATTCGTAAACATAATTCGATCGTGGGCAAGAACCGGCAAATGTTAATGATAATAATAACAATAATAATACAAACAATAGCGGACATGAAGAACGCACAAATTCAACCCGAAGACATTTTGAATCGAAACATATATAGAAAGAAAATTGACACGTGGGAAGTTACTCCAGAGAATGAAGTACCAAAAAGAGCAGGTACCAAGTGGACGTAAGAAAGGAAGAGCATCTTTAGTCAACAGATGAAAGCATATCATAAATAAAGCTTCGTGTGTTCCAAAAGGGACCATTCACGCATAATAATTGTTACCGTGTTTTGGTGGTAGTTATGCATGAAAGAAGGTGCTGGGTGGTGAATAGGTCTCAAGCTACTAAAGTGAAATTAATTTTAAAATTTAACAAGGTTATATTTTCTTTTCAAAATTAGGTAACAACAAATAGAACAGGTACTTAGTAGCCGAACCACAATTGAAAAATACATTTACATAGGTACCCCATTTGGGGCTTCAAAAGTCAGAAACATAATTCTTGGGCAATCAGCTCAGTTTTACCCCAAACACAATTTTAACAGAGGGGCAGAAAACCCCATTCATACCTAGGAGCCCTTGCTCCAAATTACACTGAAAAGCCTCCTCGAGGCATACAATATACCATTTTCAAAAGAGCCACTCGCTCTAAATTTTAAGCCTCTCCCAGGCCACACCAAACTCCACCTTTAAGCTGTCCCCAAAGGACATATACACAGGGGTAATATACCCAACCTACTGAGGTCTATTAAATGACAAGAAGGTTAATACATGACCTCTAAAATACAATTTGAGGGGAGGCGAACTTGCACTCCTAATACACTTTTTTTAAGACCTACTTGGCCTTAGGCCGTTAGTGCAAGGGCTAATCCCATACTACAGAGGTGACTTAAGAAAATAACAATTTACATTACATTACGGAACAATTGGTTGAGAAAATAAGTTCACCTCCAGACAATGTGAGTGGGAGCTCGAGAGGGTTAGCACTCTCTATCCCAGTATGTAGCTTTACAAGAGAATAGATGAAAAGAGAAGTTACATTTTAGGAAAAGGTTACATAGTGGAACGCTTAGAACCCGCCCCGAAAGTTAAACTGCTGAGCTAGCAAAGAAAGAATTTATTAATCGGCCATTACCTTGTTGCTGACCGCTGCCGAGGAAAGAGGCGCTTCCCGCCTCCTGCTATGTACTTAATACACTGAAAGATGGAACAGAAGTGGCCGAGAGACCCAAAAATCAGCAGTTTAAATACTCTCGCGGAAGTTTCTAGGCGTTAGGGGAATGAAAACACCCTCCCACAAACACTTTATTGGGTAGGACACAGCAACCTATTCAAGTTGGGGGAAGATACATCTGATTGGATAGAAATTAATTTAAGAAATTCGGGATTGGTTAGGTTCCACACAAGGGGAAAGAAGGGGTGAATATTGCCAACTTAAATAATGACTGAAAGAAATTTAACAAAGAACAAACTCTTGAAATTAAATTTTCTCCAACAAAATAGTTCTTTGACTCCGCACTAGGTTGCACTATTGTTGATCTTCAGTAGTGTCCTCTAGGAGAGAAAGTTTACACTTCTTACTTCAAGCGAAACAAAAACACATCAAAAATGACACAGTTCAAAAACTCAAAATTTTCCACGTGGTGACATCTTCTGAGAAGGTAAAGAATTAACAGTGTAGATAAAGTTCAGACTTCCTCCAGCAGAGGAGTTTCACCTGGCGCAATTTTTAAATTAGCGGCGTGGAGGTGTACCGCCCGGTACAATAATAATAATAATAATAATAATAATAATAATAATAATAATAATAATAATAATAATAATAATAATAATAATTGCATATGCATTGCACCGTATAGTGTTCGAAGTGTGTATCTTGATGACATGGTTAGAAGAACTTGACATATATTATGGAATTATGAAACTAAGGCGCGCCCCCCACTGCTCATATCCACGAGCCGCCACTGTAGGTAGGCCTAAGTTATTCCAATCCCTAACTCTCCTTCCTATAAATGAATATTTGCCCCAGTTTGTTCTCTTGAATTCCAACTTTATCTTCATATTGTGATCATTCCTACATTTATAAACGCCACTCAAACGTATTCGTCTGCTAATGTCATTCCACGACAACTCTCCACTGACAGCTCGGAACATACCACTTATTTTTTATTTTTTATTTTTTGCTATTTGCTTTACGTCGCACCGACACAGATAGGTCTTATGGCGACGAAGGGACAGGGAAGGGCTAGGAGTGGGAAGTAAGCGGCCGTGGCCTTAATTAAGGTACAGCCCCAGCATTTGCCTGGTGTGAAAACGGGAAACCACGGAAAACCATCTCCAAGGCTGCCGACAGTGGGATTCGAACCTACTATCTCCCGAAAATTGGATACTAGCCGCACTTAAGCGACTGCAGCTATCGAGCTCGGTCATACCACTTAGTCAAGCAGCTCTTCTTCTTTCTCTCAATTCTTCCCAGCCCAAACTTTGCTACATTTTTGTAACGCTACTCTTTTGTCGGAAATCACCCAGAACAAATCGAGCTGCTTTTCTTTGGATTTCATCCAGTTCTTGAATCAGGTAATCCTGGTAAGGGTCTCATACACTGGAACCATACTCTAGTTGGGGTCTTACCAGAGACTTATATGCCCTCTCCTTTACATCCTTGCTACAACCCCTAAACCCCCTCATAACCATGTGCAGAGATTTGTACTCATTATTTACAATCCCATTTATATGATTACCCCAATGAAGATCATTCCTTATATTAACACCTAGATACTTACAATGATCCCCAAAAGGAACTTTCACCCCATCAACTCTGTAATTAAAACTGAGAGGACTTTTCCTATTTGTGAAACTCACAACCTGACTGTTAATCCCGTTTATCAACATACCACTGCCTGTTGCCCATCTCGACACATTTTCGAGGTCACGTTGCGGTTGCTCACAATCTTGTAACTTATTTATTACTCTATAGAGAATAACATTATCCGCAAAATGCCTTACCTCTGATTCCACTCCTTTACACGTATCATTTATATATATAAGAAAACATAAAGCGATAATACTGCCTTGAGGAATTCCCCTCTTAATTATTACAGGGTGAGATAAAGCTTCACCTACTCTAATTCTCTGAGATCTGTTTTCTAGAAATATAGCAACCCATTCAGTCACTCTTTTGTCTAGTCCAATAGCACTCATTTTTGACAGTAGTCTCCCATGATCCACCCTATCAAATGCTTCAGACAGGTCAATCGCCATACAGTCCATTTGACCTCCTGAATCCAAGGTATCTGCTATATCTTGCTGGAATCCTACAAGTTGAGCTTCAGTGGAATAACCTTTCCTAAAACCGAACTGCTTTTCTATCGAACCAGTTATTAATTTCACAAACATGTCTAATATAATCAGAAAGAATGCCTTCCCAAAGCTTACATACAATGCATGTCAAACTTACTGGCCTGTAATTTTCAGCCTTATGCCTATCACCCTTTCCTTTATACACAGGGGCTACTATAGCAACTCTCCATTCATCTGGTATAGCTCCTCAGATATGGTACTATATCGCAACCCATTGTCTTTAGTATATCCCCAGAAATCAATTCCAGCTACTTTTCTAGTTTTCAACTTTTGTATCTTATTCTAAATTTTATTGTTATCATATGTAAATTTGAATACTTCTTAGCCTTAGTCTTCTCCTCTGTCTGGACATTATCCTTGTAACCAACAATCTTTACATACTGCTGACTGAATACTTCTGCCTTTTGAAAATCCTCACATACCCACTCCCCTTATTCATTCATTATTCCTGGAATATCCTTCTTGGAACCTGTTTCTGCCTTAAAATACCTAGACATACCCTTCCACTTTTCACTAAAATTTGTATGACTGCCAATTATGCTTGCCATCATGTTATCCTTAGCTGCCTTCCTTGTAAGATTCAATTTTCTAGAAATTTCCTTCAATTTCTCCTTACTTCCACAACCATTTCTAATTCTATTTCTTTCCAGTCTGCACCTCCTTTTTAGTCTCTTTATTTCTCTATTATATTAAGGTGGGTCTTTACCATTCCTTACCTCCCTTCAAAGTAAAAACCTGTTTTCGCATTCCTCAAAAATTTCGCTAAACCCATCCCAGAGTCTGTTTACATTTGTATTTACCGTCTTTCACCGGTCATAGTTACTTTTTAGAAACTGCCTCATGCCTGCTTTATCAGCTATATGGTACTGCCTAATAGTCCTACTTTCGAGACCTTCCTTTCTATCACATTTATTTTTAACGACGGCAAAACAGCTTCATGATCACTAATACCATCTATTACTTCAGTTTCTCTATAGAGCTCATCTGGTTTTATCAGCACCACATCCAAGATATTTTTTCTCTCTGGTTGGTTCCATCACTTTCTGAATCAGCTGTCCTTCCCATATGAACTTATTTGCCATTTGTTGGTCATGCTTCCTGTCGTTCGCATTTCCTTCCCAATTGGCATCTGGTAAATTCAGATCTCCCGCTACAATCACATTAAATGTCTTTCCGTGTCGTTTCCTACATAGCTGATTATCTTATCAAATAATTCTGAATCCGTGTCAGTGCTACCCTTTCCCGGTCTGTACACTCCAAATATATCAAGTTGCCTATTATCTTTAGAAATGAGCCTTACACCTAGAATTTCATGTTTCACTTTTTCGTAGCTTACAAATTCTTCTTTCACCAGAATGAATACTCCCCCTCCCACCATTCCTATCCTATCTCTACGATACACACTCCAGTTCCTTGAGAAAATTTCTGCGTCCATTATATCATTTCTCAGCCATGATTCAACTCCTATTACAATATCTGCTAAATATATATCTATTAAATTACTCAATTCTATTCCTTCCTTTACGATACTTCTACAGTTCAACACTAACAATTTTATGTCATCCCTACTTGATTTCCAGTTCCCTGTTCCCTTATCACGGCTCACTAGGCCACCCCGTTTCCCTGAATGTACCTCCCTACTACCCTTCCAAACAAATTTCCTAACTTACACGTACCACTGCGAGTTAAGTGAAGGCCATCTGAGCGCAGATCCCTATCTCCTACCCACCCATTAGGATCTAGAAATTTCACTCCCAGTTTCCTACATAGTTTCCATAGTCACATTTAAATCCCCAATCACCCTCCAGTCAGTATCCCTATTACACAGTATTCCACTGATAACAATCTCCTCTTTCTTAAACATCACCCGTGCTGCATTTAACAGATCCCACACATCTCCAACTATGTTGGTACATATATCAGTTTGCCCTACGTTGTTGGTACCAACATGAAACACTACCACCTTTTCCTTCTCCTCCTCCCTCTCTTCTACCTTCCTCAATATCTGCCTCAACCTAATTCCTGGATAACATTCTACCCTGGTTCCCTTTCCTCCACACACTTTCCCCACGTGTCTAACGATGGAATCCCCCATGACCAGAGCCTCAACCCTACCCACCTCATTTCATCCCCTCCCCTCCTGGTCAGCCCTGTCTTTCGTGACTTCCTCCTCCCTTTTCTCCTTCCTATGACCCTGTTCGTAGGTAAGTTACGGTTTTTTAATACATATATAGGCTACGGTACATGCATTATCATTCCTTGCAGCGTTCATTCTACAAGCCTCTCTACCGGCACGTGGCCACGATCCCCTCTATTTGCAACTAGTGCTGTGGCCTCATTTAGTTCTCTACCTCTTATCCTTAAATCGTTCTAACCATCATCGTCTACTTCTCTTATCCTCCATAACACAGGCCATTATTCTCTTAGGTAACCTCTTCTCCTCTATTCGTCTCATATGACCCCACCACCGAAGCAGGTTTATACGTACAGCTTCATCCAATGAGTTAATTCCTTAGTAATTTAGCCTTTATTTCCTCATTCCGAGTACCGTCCTGCCATTGTTCCCACATGTTTGTACCAGCAATCATTCTCTCTACTTTCATGCCTGTCACTTCTAACTTATGAATAAGGTATCCTGAGCGCACGCAGCTTTCGCTCCGGTACCTAAAACAAAGTTGGTCTGAAAACAGACTTATGTAAAGATGGTTTCGTCTCGGAGCTGACTTCCTTCTTACAGAACGCTGTTGATTGCAACTGCGAACTCACTGCATTAGCTTTATGACACCTTGATTCAATCACACTTACTATATTACCATCCTGGGAGAACACACAACCTAAATACTTAAAATTATCTACCTGATCCATCTTTGTATAACCAATCCGACATTCAATTCTGTTTAATTTCTTACCTCCTGACATCAATTTACTCTTCGAGAGGCTAAATTTTCATACCATACACATTGCACTATTTTCAAGTTCCAAGATATTACAGTAGACTGCAGGTTTTCGGCACAATCCGCCATTAAGACAAAGTCGTCAGCGTGGGCCGGACTGCGTAGTACATTTCAACCTAACTGAATCCCTCCCTGCCACTTTATACCATTCAGCACATGATCCATGTAAACTACGCACAGCAAAGGTGAAAGATTACAGCCTTATCTAACCGCTGTAAGTACCCCGAACCAAGAACTCATTCGACCATCAATTCTCACCGCAGCACAATTGTCAACATAAATGGCTTTCATTGATTTTTATAATCTACCCTTAATACCGTAGTTTCCCAGTATGGCGAACATCTTTTCCCTGGGTACCCTCTCATATGCTTTCTCTAGATCGACGAATCATGAAAACAACTGTCTTCATCTCGTAACATTTTTCATTTACTAGTGCATACTGAAAATCGGATCCTGACAGCCCCTCTGTGGTGTGTAACAACACTGGTTTTCATCCAACGTCCTCTCAACGCACCCTCCCTTCCAAGATGCCAGTGAATACTTTGCCTGGTATACTAATCAATGATATACCTCGATAGTTGTTGCAATCCTTCCGGTTCCCTTGCTTATAGGTGCGATTATTGATTTTCTCCGATCTGGAGGTACCTTACGAACACCCCATTCTAATCTTATTACTCTATGAAGCCATTTCATCCCTACCTTCCCACTATATTTCACCGTTTCAGGTCTAATTTCATCTGTTCTTGCTGCCTTATGACAAAGAAGTTTATTTACCGTCCTTTCCACTTCCTGGAGCGTAATTTCACCAAAATCACTTTCTTCCTGCCCATGAGCTTGATGTTCGCGACACCACCAGGGAGATTTCCTTTACATTGAGAATATTTTCAAAATATTCCCTTCACCTGCCCAGTGATACTCTGGGATCTATTATGAGTTCGCCTCAATTACACAAAAAACTGTTCATTTCCATTTTCTTTACTTCCTAAGGTTCTCTGTTACTGCCAGAAAGGTTTCGCTGCTGCTTGACCTAGCCTTTCCAGGTTATTACCAAAATCTTCCCACGACTTCTTTTTGGATTCAACAACTATTTGTTTCGCTCTGTTTCATTCATTTACGTACAATTCCCTGTCTGCATCAGCCCTTGTTTGGAGCCATTTCTGACAAGCCTTCTTTTTACGTTTACAAGCTGCTGTCACTTCATCATTCCACCATGATATTCGCTTTTCCTCACCTTCAGACACAGTCGTTCCTAGGCATTCCTTTACTATTTCTATTAAAGCACCCCTGTAGGCCACCTATTCTCTTTCTGTATCCTGAACCTGCTTACTGTCTACTGTTCGAAACTTCTCAGTAATCATATCCATGTACTTCTGTCTAATTTCCTCTTCCTGGAGATTTTCTATTCTTATTCGTTTGCAGAAAGATTTCAGTTTCTCTAGCCTAGTCCTAGAGATACTTAGTTCACTGCACATCAGATAGAGGTGTGTATCACCGAAAAGTCCCTGAAAAACTCATACATTCCTCAGACTTCCTGACTTCTAGACTTCCTGTTAAGATCCAATCTACTTTATGGATCTGATACCCCTAGCCCCAAATGTTAATAGCCTTATGATTGAAGAATGTATTCGTAACTGCTAAACACAAACTAGCACAGAAGTGCAGCAAACGCTTCCCATTCCCTTTAGCTTCCATGTCATCCCCTCATTAACAATCACCCTATCGAATACTTCAGTTCTATTTGCAACTCTCGTATTGATGTCGCTCATTAGCACTGTCCTATCCTTGCTGTTGACCCTCACTACGATATCACTCAATGTTTCATAAAATTTGTCAACTGCATCCTCATCTGCACCCTCACATGGTGAATACACTGAGACAATTCTGGTCCTAAATCCTTCAACAGCCAAATATACCCACATCGTTCACTCACTTACGTTCCTAACGGAAACTATGCTGTGTACAATAATATTCCTGATTGACAGTCTTACCTCATACTCTGCCCTTCGCTTTTTAACACCCGTCAAGTACCCTCTTTGCTGAATCATCCACTTCTACTTTCTTTCTTCCAAAGGCCCTATTAATATTGATAGCTCCCCATCGAATTCCATTTTTTTCGCAAGTTGTTTCCAGGAGTCCCTCACCTGTCAAATGAGAGTGGGACTCCATTATTCCCATAGGTCCGAGGCTTGCTTAAAACGTTCTGAACTCAGTAAATTCATGAAGCAGGATGCTGCCCTACTTACACATATTCCAAGTGAGGATCTCTCCTCTAACGTGTGAGGGACCAACGGTAGATTTTGTAGTCCTAGCCGTCTGAGCACAAGAAGGGCCATTAAACAGAATATGTCCGAAAACCCATTCCCGTTCCATAGCAACTGGTATCCCGAACATCAGGACTACTTACTAGGCCACTGAGCCGTTGCCCATGGTTCACGAACTAGAACGTGACTACAGTAACCCACACCATGAACCATCAATTATTATTATTATTATTATTATTATTATTATTATTATTATTATTATTATTATTATTATTATTATTATTATCCGGAAATATCGTGGACCACAGAGGTGTAAGAAGGTGCTGGGCTGAATGGATGGACAAGGATTTGACAAGAGCATAATTTAATGCATAAAATTTTTAAATAGTTTCCTTCATTCTTGTTTCTCTTCTTTATAATTTGGTAAACTGAATATCTCAATAAGTAATAATATAATAATGAACACGTTAGCTCCAACAACAACGACATAACGTCCAAAATTAGGGACAATTGTAGAGAGAATTATCAGAATGATATTATACGAGGGATAAGAATTTTCAGCTCTGAAACAGGTACACAAATAAAGAGCAAGTTTGCTCCATTAACTTCAATAGCCTAAGTGTATGGGCTCCAAACTCTAATACAGTCCAGTTTCTCAGAGGCATACATTACTTATAGCGCACAAGGTTATACAATGGCAATCTTCGAATGAGGTATTTACAGTCACTTCTGCTCAATTATTTTCATATTCTTTTCCGGAAACATAAAGAGGGGCAATGAGTGCCCATACTAAATGGTCATAATACAAGAAGGGAAAGGTTGAAACGATCGGCCAATAACAAAATACAGGGAGGCGAAAAACCTGCATTCCTTCTAGAAAACTAGTAAAAACCTTAAGTGGGCTCATAGCCCCAAGATACATAGGCTAAGGCTAATCTGCTCCAGGGCGGCTAAATTAGTAACATTAAATACCAAAACCTGTTAGTAATTTCGGCGGATAAGAAACTATAGTCACCCTATACCGATTTGAATGGTAGTCCGTTCATCTCGACCCCTCCAATGACCAACAACTTTGTCATTACTAATTCAGCCATCATAATTGAAATCAGACTGACCTGCTGTCTGACTCTGCCTCTACCGTGCCAACGACCTATCGTCGGCCTGTTCAATTCTATTGAAATCCCCATGTCAGCACTCACTCACGATTGATGTAACCTAAATACAACCCACAGTGGCAGAATGCCTCTTTATTCAAACTTGCTTATACAAAAGTTTATCTAGTAAGATACTAAGGAAAGAAATTTAATTAAGTCAGCTACACCATCACTTGGTGGCTTATAATGGAAAAGCAAAAGCCTTCACACAAGTTTTGCTTGACACAGGTGGACACCTAAAATCCTTTCTTTTCTCGAGTTACTCAATAAAAGGGTGACAGGAGTAACGAAATCAAGTATAATACAAGGTCCATGAAATCTTGGGCAAGATTGCCCGCGGGAACAAAATATTTTACCATAACCTGTTCTCCAATTTCTTTAAATTGGTGGGACTTTGTCCAATGTTATGCCCCATTTTTACTCTCTGATGAGAGGCCTTAAGGTTATTTCTAGCTTTTTCCACAAATACCGGATATTCTCTGATCTATTGTCTCTCGCAAAAGCTCATTGATCGACTGAAAATTTGACAAAAGCTTATTTGGGACAAACTTAAAAATAAGAGAAATTGGTGAAAACTTTTGGGACTCATGAACGGCCGAGTTAGAGGTAAGGAAGTGTCCCAACGAGAATGATCTCCTTGGGGGATATCAATAAGGGCAGTTCGAGAATTATGATTAACCCGCTCAGCTAGAGATGGTTGTGGGTGGTACGCAGACGTCGTGACATGTGAGACAGAGAGATCAAAACAGAACTTACGAAATAAATTATAGGGAAACGCTTTAGCGTTAATAGACACAATATATTGGCGGGGTCCAAGAGGTGAAGTAATAGTGTTAACACAATAAATTGTGGACTGAGCAGTGACAATCCTAGTCGGATACAGCCAGGGAACCGTGTAAAACCATTCACACACACAAGAATAAATTTATTTCCATTACGTTTAGATTGAGAGAAGGGTCCCACGTAATCGATGCACAAGGGCTAATCAAACAAGACTTACATGCTTTAACAAGTTCCTTAATATCACTGTCCTTACCCTTCCAGATAAACATTTCCCGTGTCTTCTCTCCAATTTTGAAGATGCTTGGATGTCCCCCTAATAGGGTCTCATGGTAACACTTGAAAATCATAGGCACTAGAACATCTGGAACCACAATTTCCATCTTCTGATCGTGGCCCGAAGGGCAACACAGAACCCCATTCATCAAAACATAAGGTACAACATGTTCCCCAGAAGAAAGGGTTTCCATAAGAGGAACCAACGCCGGATCTTCACGCTGATATTTCGCTATGTCATGAAATAACTAAGGGGCTTCCGTTAGAATAGCTCTTATAGTAGGAGGTGTGGAAAAAGACGGCAAAGGGCTTTCCTTCGAGTCAACATCATCAGAATCACCGGAAAACATTCGGCTTAATCCATCTGCGACCACATTTTCAGATCACCGGATTGCACGCGTAAAACTGAAACGCTCAAATCCGAATCGCCCGACGGGCGATTCGCCCGATACGACGGGGACTAGCCAAAACCCAGCTCATATCATGATTGTCGGTCTCTAATTGAAATTTAACACGCTCAAGGTAAAGATGGAATGTTTCTAAGTGGAATAAACGGCCAGTCCTTCCAACTCGTATGTAGAGTACTTGGCCTCTTGAGGTGACAAGGTTCTAGAAGCTTAGGCGATTGGCCGCCTTCCTAGTTCAGATTCCTGAAGAAGAACCGCAGCGACCGCGGATGAAGAGGCGTCTGTGTGTACAATTAATATCTTAGATAAATATGGCGTAGCCGAGACCGGGGCGTTACACAGAACCAATTTCAAATCCTCTAATGCTGTTCGCTGCGACGGCCCCAATCCAAACTTCACAGCTTTCCTGCGGAGAAGGGTTTGGGGTGCCACCCTATTCGCGAAGTTTGAGAAGAATTTCCTAAAGAAATCTAGCAACCCCTTTAACATCCTTAGAAGGCCTGAATTTAGTGATTGCATGAGTCCCGTAATGATCGAGCGAAACTCCATCTGGTGGCACAATATGCACAAAGCAGGACATAGATGGTTTACAAAAGATACCTTTTACAACTTGGCTGTCAATCCAGTTTTACGAAGGCATTTTGAGCAACCTCTGGATGAGCTAAGTGTTCTTCAAAGATCTCAGAGAAAACAACTATATCATCTAGATAATGGTACAACATAAGAAGAAAGGGTTTCCATAAGAGGAACCAACGCCGGATCTTCACGCTGGTGAATTTAATATCGCAGGAAACCCTATCTAGCAGCCTAGTAAGAACCGCCAGTGGGGAGCACAAAAGGCACGCGGTTGTATTCATACAGATTCCAGTCGGTAGCGAAGGCAGTCAGATATTTTGATTCTTCTACCAGACATAATCACAACAAACTAACCTGAATGTAAGCATCGATAATGAACGTTCTATTACCGCAGTAAAAGATAAAAGTTAGGATAAAATAAATCAAGATATTCATAATTAATCCGGTTCCCACGCTCAATGAGGAAGTAAGGAAATAAACAGACTTTCTCACTCTCACTCAAATTAATGTTACATATTTCTGCCCTTATTAACGATGCAATTTATGTAATAAATCTTTGAAGTGTGATTTACGAAAGTTCCGGAAATTACGTAGTGCCTTTCCTTTCTTTTGTGCGAACGTCAATCAATCAATCAATCAATCACTGCTGATCTGCATTTAGGGCAGCCGCCCAGGTGGCAAATTCCCTATCTGTTGTTTTGCTAGCTTTTTTAAAATGATTGCAAAGAAATTGGAAATATATTGAACATCTCCCTTGGTAATTTATTCTAATCCCTAACTCCCCATACTATAAACGAAAATTTGCCCTAATTTGTCCTCTTGAATTCCAACTTTATCTTCGAAATGTGACCTTTCCTACTTTTAAAGACACCACTGGAACTTATTCGTCTACTGATATCATTCCACTCCATCCCTCCACTGACAACTCCGAACATACCACTTAGTCGAGCAGCTCGTCTCCTTTCTCTCGAGTGTTACCAGCCCAAACTTTGCAACATTTTTGTAACGCTATTCTTTTGTCGGATATCACCCAGAACAAATCAAGCTGCTTCTCCTTCTACTTTTCTCTTTTTCTTTCTATCTTCAATAACCAGTAAAAGAGATTTTGGGCATGTTTTCTGTTTGCCGGCTGGTTATACCTTGAAGCTTATCCAGGAAACATATAGGAGAACTAATGTGCTATGTTATGTGAACGGAAATTAGGTCGGCTTTCAAGCTCACTGCTGAATTCAGATTAATAATGTTATTAGTTCTACTAACTACATCTATGGTATCCGCAAACGCTGAGATGCCAGAATTTCGTCCAGCAGGAGTCCTTTTACGTAGCGGTAGGTCCAGAGACATGAGACTGGCGTATTTGAGTACCTTCAAATACCGCCGGATTCGAGCCCACAAACCTGAGCATGTTATACATTCTCTCCTTCACCAGCTTAAATTAAATTAAATTTAAATATTTCTTGCCTTTATTTTGATGTACGCATTACTATAACCGTGTCCCTAAAGGGAGGAGGAAGGGAGAGAGAAAGAGAGGGATCTAGATTGTACACTGACTGACAGTGACAATGCAACACCATGGAGGAGTGGTTCGAAAGGGATGAAAGTTAGGGAAAAAACAGAGGCGGCACGGATGAATAATTGATGTTTATTTCAAACCGATATGCAGGTTACACAATGCGCACGGCATCGACACAGTAGGATGTAGGACCACCGCGAGCGGCGATGCACGCAGAAACACGTCGAGGTACAGAGTCAATAAGAGTGCGGATGGTGTCCTGAGGGATGGTTCTCCATTCTCTGTCAACCATTTGCCACAGTTGGTCGTCCGTACGAGGCTGGGGCAGAGTTCGCAAACGGCGTCCAATGAGATCCCACACGTGTTCGATTGGTGAGAGATCCGGAGAGTACGCTGGCCACGGAAGCATCTGTACACCTCGTGGAGCCTGTTGGGAGATGCGAGCAGTGTGTGGGCGGGCATTATCCTGCTGAAACAGAGCATTGGGCAGCCCCTGAAGGTACGGGAGTGCCACCGGCTGCAGCACATGCTGCACGTAGCGGTGGGCATTTAACGTGCCTTGAATAAGCACTAGAGGTGACGTGGAATCATACGCAATCGCGCCCCAAACCATGATGCCGCGTTGTCTAGCGATAGGGAACTCCACAGTTACTGCCGGATTTGACCTTTCTCCACGCCGACGCCACACTCGTCTGCGGTGACTATCACTGACAGAACAGAAGCGTGACTCATCGGAGAACACGACGTTCCGCCATTCCCTCATCCAAGTCGCTCTAGCCCGGCACCATGCCAGGCGTGCACGTCTATGCTGTGGAGTCAATGGTAGGCTTCTGAGCGGACGCCGGGAGTGCAGGCCTCCTTCAACCAATCGACGGGAAATTGTTCTGGTCGATACTGGAACAGCCAGGGTGTCTTGCACATGCTGAAGAATGGCGGTTGACGTGGCGTGCGGGGCTGCCACCGCTTGGCGGCGGATGCGCCGATCCTCGCGTGCTGACGTCACTCGGGCTGCGCCTGGACCCCTCGCATGTGCCACATGTCCCTGCGCCAACCATCTTCGCCACAAGCGCTGCACCGTGGACACATCCCTATGGGTATCGGCTGCGATTTGACGAAGCGACCAACCTGCCCTTCTCAGCCCGATCACCATACCCCTCGTAAAGTCGTCTGTCTGCTGGAAATGCCTCCGTTGACGGCTGCCTGGCATTCTTAGCTATACACGTGTCCTGTGGCACACGGCAACAAGTTCTACAATGACTGTCGGCTGAGAAATCACGGTACGAAGTGGGCCATTCGCCAACGCCGTGTCCCATTTATCATTCGCTACGTGCGCAGCATAGCGGCGCATTTCACATCATGAGCATACCTCAGTGACGTCAGTCTACCCTGCAATTGGCATAAAGTTCTGACCACTCCTTCTTGGTGTTCCATTTGCTCTGTCAGTCAGTGTACATTTGACTGCAATTTCCAAAAGTTCGAGGACTTACTACGTCCTTCTCTTTGCTTGGATATTGTTTTATTCTTTTTCTTTCTTCAATAAGCAAAAGAGAATGGGGCCATTTTAAACATATTTTTCTTTCAACTTGGTGTCTCTCAAGCTTACCACATTGGGGAAACCCAGGAAATCTACAGGGGCACTAATGAGTCAAAGAACATGACCAGATGTTTATACACAGGGTGAACAAAAATGGCGCACTTTGAGGTCGGCATGCGATTCCTCGTCCCATTGCAATACAAAAGTTGCTCTAGCCAAATCGGATCTGGTGCTGTTGGAAAACAAGACGAAAACGGGAAACTGGCAACACTGTCACATCTTGCAGCACATCGGATTGTAATAGAGAAACGTGCATCATCCCGCTCTACCGTATCCGCCGTCGCAGCTCAGTGAGTAGTCTGCTGGGTTATCAAACCCACATGCACCATGGAGCTACGGCTCGAATCTACGTCAGGTTCTTTTTTGTGTGTGACGTCAGGTCCCTAGTTCCCGTCGTGTAACTGCATTTGTAAGCAGACATCCTGTTGTCATATGACAATATCGAACACATGACAGTGTGAACCATTCAAATGAATGCATGAGTCGACTAACCACGCAGTGCACAACCAAAACTGGTCTGTCAAGTGCATGTAGGACGACTTACTGATGGAGTACACAAACGACGAATATGTCGATATGATTTTAGTGTTGGGTGCATCCGATAACCAAGCTTCTGCTGCTGCTCGTGAGTATGCAGCACGGTACCCTCAAAGCCGCCATCTCGATAAGAATGTTTTTCGTCGCCTTGATCAACGCCTGCCGGAAACCGGTAATCTTCGTCCACAAGTAGTGGTCGTCCAAGGACTAGACGTACTCCACAAACAGAGGACGAAATTCTTGAAGCCGTTCACCAATAACCTCGGCAAAGTACCCATGATATTGCAAGGCAGTTCAAGGTATCTTAAACACTGGTTGTTGACGTGTTGCACGACGAAAAACTGCATCCATATCATTACAAGTTAACTCAACACCAGCGGCCAGAAGACTGCATTCAACGAGTACAGTTCTGTGAATGGCTTTTGACAAGTTGAAGATAACGAACATTTTATAAAGAATGTGATATGGAGTGTCGAATGTAGCTTCACTCGGGGAGGTATTTTCAACCATCACAATAGCCATTATTGGTCTGCTCATAACCCACGTGTCACCCGTGAATGTGGCTTTCAGGCACGCTTTGGCATAAACCTGCGGAATGGAATCGTGGGAGTAGTGCTTTTAGGCCCTTGCCTATTGCCGGACAAGTTGAATGCGGCCCGCTATCGTACGTTTCTGGTCAATACTTGGCCTGATGCTTTAGAGAACGTTCCACTTGGTGTTCGGCGATAGCTATGGATTCAGCATGATGGTGCACCGCCATACCTGATTGTGCTAACTGCTTAAATGAAGCGTTTCCAGTGAAATGGATTGGTCGTGGAGGTCCAATGTTCTGGCCTCCACTTTCCCCAGACCTTAATCCACTAAATTTTTATTTGTGGGGCACTTAAAGGAATAGGTTTTTAGTACTCTACCCATGGATGTACAAAACCTAATAGCTCGCGTGCATTCTGCATCTCCAATGGTGAATGCAGGAGTGTTGTGTAGGGTCCGGCAAAGTATGTTGCAGCGAGTGGCGAAGTGTTTGCAAATGTAAGGTGGTCGCTTTGAACTTATGCTGTGAAGTGAAGGTTGATCGTAAGTGTACGTCCCGGCTATGTGAAGATAAGAATGCCCGTCACATGAACACTATGGAATTATTGTGCGTAGTAGCATAATGGGCAATCCAGTGTTGCCTACCTACTGTACTGTATTGTGCTTCCTTGTACCGCATTGGATAGAGACGATGTTACTGTATCCATTATTATGTTCTACGTATTGGCTTTATTTGTGCCATGGACGATACAAAGTGGTCGTTTACGTCCGTAAGAAGTTCATGTTATATTTGAATGTTTAAGTATAGGTAACTCTAACTATAAGACAGAACATAGTGTATTGCATAGTGGAGGTGTACATTGGATATAATTGGATACATTAACTGAAAAATCGGCGCGAATGCGAATCGAACATCGGCGCGTCCACACAACCGGCATTTATGACACTACCTCCTCTCAATGAGGTAATGAGACAGCTCCGACAGAGTGCCGAGTTCATGCGAGCTGCACGTCGTTACAGCGTTGCCAGAGCCTCGTCTCTGACTCGCATTACTACTAAACCTATTGGTGGGACTAGGTTTTGCAAATAAACTTTTGTCGTGAATTTCGACGAGGAACCTCTTGTGCGGCATTTTTGTTCACCCTGTATTTTGGCTTAAATCACACTGATTGAAGACAGGTTGAAAGGAAAGAATGGGATAGGAAAGAGGGTTAGAACTTAAATGAAAGGAAGCGATCTTTGTCTTAATACAGGTACAGTCATAGAATTAGCCTGAAGTGAAAAAGAGGGAACCACGCGGAAACAAATTTCTTCAGATCTGCCAACTGTGGGTTTCGAATCCACCACCTCCCGAAAGCAAGCTCACAGCAATGTGATCGAACTGCACAGTTCCTTGTGACGCGCAATACCACATGGGCTGACTCTCTCCAAAATTACACTGTTTGGATTTCTACCATATACTTACCTATATATGGATCTTCAGTTCTTCATTTATACATATAAGTAAGAACATTATGTACTCTAATAAGAGGTACTTCCCTAGTCTGTAGTCTGATTGGTGCAGGTATAATAAACCTTATGATGATAATTATGCTTGTTGTTGAAGGGGCCTATCATCTAGGTCATCAGTCCCTAATGGTATAAAATGAGACGAAATGTAATGACAATTTAAAAGTTCAAAATTATCCGCTGACTAGAATAAGTAACGTGATGATGAAGAATAAATGGGTGGATATGAATGTAAAACAATCGGTGGATCCGACACAGAAACTATCATAGTATTACTGACCAAGGGACGGTTTCTAAAGCACAATCCTGAATCGAGGATGCTTGTTGTCTAAAGTGGTCCAAAATACCCGTCAACGGCCCCACATAATGATACTTATCGATACTAAAGTAAAATAATGGTATTTCTCATGTTGCGGTACTAATAAAAATAGCGTAAACTCACCATGTTCCACCCATTATGGTACTACTCAAAGTATTGTACTTCTCACAGGTAAAGCAGACCTATGGTGTTTCTCACATTATGGCCCTACTCATAGGAAAAGCAAACCTGTGGTATTCCTCACCTAGGTGTACTTATCAGGGGCGCCGCTATTCCGATGGTGGTCTTCATACAGTGGGTACTAATCACAGGCAACCCCAAGACCCGTGCTGTTTCTCACAATATTACTGATCAGTCCCTAATTGGACCCATACAGACTCATAGACTCACCTTATGTTGCTACTAATCCTAAACACATTGTGTACCTAACATAGTGGTACTACTCCCAAGTAAAGGCGACCCATGGTGTTCCCCGCATGATGGTACTAATCACAAGTAGTATCATGGTTCTAACACTATCATCCCTCGGTCGCCCTTTTTAGTCACCTCTTGCAACATGCAGGGTATTCCGTGTGTGTATTCTTCGCCTGCGTCCCTCACCCACAGGGGTTGTATAACAAATCTATTTGGGAAGAGATACTTTCATACTGCATACACATCATAAAGAAGTCACGTTGTCACAGCAATAACAATATTCAAAGAAAGATATGAATCCAAAGAGATAAACATGATTTACCATATTAAATATCAGTTTACTTACATTTTAACGGATATGTAGTAATAATATAACAAAAACAAAAGTATGCAATAAGAAATAAATATACGGCAATTTAAAACATCACGAGTCATTCAATAGCCACTGAATTACAAAGCAGGGAGCATGAATAAACAAACATAATAAACATGACTACTAGTATTTTAAAAGCAAAAAAGGAAAGTCATCTCCGTACAAGCCATGAGGGCCATTGGAATGGCGAAAGGAAAAGGTTTCCACTATCCATAACTTTGGCACTTGGTGGGGCTGAGTGGTTAGCTCTACATTCAGCATGAACATGGGAACTTGCTCACTGACTTGAAGCTCGCTGACCCCAAGTTCCTCCCGCCAGGTGACATTGAGTTGTTAATAGGCGCAGAACATTTCTTGTCATTGTTGGCAGGACTCGATCACCATATTAACCTATTTTTCAAAGCCCTGAACTAGGATGGATTATTGCTGGACACTACCATCAGAGGAAAGAGAATAATGTATTACTCTAAGCATATGTTCCATGAAGTCAGAGGACAGGTTAGACACCCAGCTACAGCAGTCTTGGGAAATAGAAGAGCTTATGTCCCCAATCATGACAAGAGGAGAGCGAGCCACAGAAAGGCACTTTACAAAGAATATCACTAGGGAAGCTACCAGTAGGTTTATAGTTCGCTTATCCCTCAAGCAGAAACCTGAAGTTCTGACAAATTCCTTCAGTCATGCCATGTAAAGACTAACTCTACTAGAACGGCGTTTCAGTAGGCAGCCCCCACTAAGCACGAGAACTGTAACCGTTTCACGAGTATGAGGTCATGGGGCATATGGTTAAGGTCAAGGAATGAAGGTGGAAGCAATTGTCTATCTCATCATCCTGTTTTTATGCTTAGTAGGGTTGTACTAGGGTTGTATATGATGCGCCTGCTAAGACTTCTAACATTATTTCATTGAATGATACATTAATGGTTGTAACGGCAATACAAGATGATATTATTCTAAGATTTAGAATGCATACCTTTGCCTTCACTGCAGATATTGCTGAAATGTAGCGGTGAGTCATGGTTCGGCTGATTATCTTGAGGGAATCACCTAGGCAACCATCCTGTCACTATGAACTGACAACTACAAAATACGGTACAGCAGCAGCCTTCCTAGCTACCAGATCTCAGAAGCAACTTACTGAAGATGAAGAATCAGGTTCCCCAGACGCGCACAATTTGTTCGCAGAGATTTTAATGCTGATGACCTTGTAAGCGGCTGTGACATTATACAGGATGCTCTTCAGTTGCAGTCTGATGCTATTAATTTACTGGAGAGTGGAGTATTTCGCCTCTGGTAATGGTGTGCAAACCACCCAGCAGTACTGGAAGCATTTAGGACAGTCGCCCAAGTGGCAGATGTTACCTAGTAAACACAATAGAAATCTAAACGAAACCTCGCTGTAATAATACACATGAGCAAGTATATTACATACACATACGCCGTGAGTCAATAAGCATACACAAAGGCTGAGTCTGCAAACCGAATCGAAGTCGAGACAAGACATGTTTAGGTCAGGTTAGGTTAGGTTCATAACGATATAATTTTCCATTTCAACTGATTCTCGTTGTCAGAAACTTATCACAGAAATAAAGTTAAATTAAAACTTTCCCCAATTAACTGTGAAACTCTTGCCATAAGGACCATATCACTACGAGTGACAACTCATCGCCTTCCTTTATCAATACCCAGTAACAATGTCTGAAGTGATTTTTGTAAACGAGGTAACGTTGCTTTAATTTCGTAGGAGTCCTTGATGACATATCGTGCTCCTTAGACATCCTAATTGAATTCTGTATTATCTGCGCACTTTTTAGTGATAGATTTTTGTACTCATTGGAGAAGTAAGAAGAGTTCCGTTAATACTGCCAACTGAATGGAAATGAAATCTGAATTGAATCGATAATATGATCGATCGATATGAATTTTTATAAACTATCATTATCTTAAGCAAACAACTCTGTCACACACACAATATATAATACTATATAACATTTCCCGTTGCGAAACGTGTTCCTAGCATGAATTCTATAGTTTGGCTTTGCTGTGTAAACAACAACAGTACGAGTACTTAAAGTGTACGCCAGATGTCGCACAGCGATGATAAGCGATTCTTAGTTTGTGTTTCAAAGGTTGCCAATACGAATCTCGAAAATAACCGGAGTCGACCGCTTCAGCACTAGGGTGTAAATCTATCACTAAAAAGTGCGCGGATAATACGTAAGTATTGGAAGAAATAAAACCAAAATTAATAAAATGCTGCGTTCGTCATTTGTCACAAACTACGGTATCAGATGCCACCTGGTATTCGCCAAACAGATTTACAATTATACCCGCAACTGTAAGGCTAGTGACTGTAGTGGCAATACGTAATTCTGGCAATTCACGAAATAAATCCTGACTGTATAGTGCCAACGTGCCGGACGTCGTATCGGAAAGTAGGATCCCTAAACTGTATGGTTAGCGACACTGAATAGAAACCCAACAGTTAGAAAACTAACTATAAATCACTACCTTTATATTGCAGGGGAGAAAAAGTAAGGTTGCACCCTTAGTGTACGGGCTTAGGTGCTCAGGAGTACAGCAATGGTCATCTTGCAGCCAATAGCCAGAGATGAAAGTGAAGAAGTGAATGACAACAGGGAAACGATCAAGATTTTTGCCTGTGTAAGCGGAAAGCTCAAGTGAAGACGATGTTAATGTTTTCCGTCACGTTTCTCGCGAGAAGAATGCTGTTCTCAGGTTGAAAACTTTAGAGCCAGGGTAATGGAACCACTTGGAGACTGTCGAGCAACGTGTAAAGAGAGACTTCGTGAAGACGTACGAGAAACACCACGTGTTGATACCGAACAGGTGATCCTGATAAGGAATCATTTAGATATGTGTCATATGTTTCATATCTTAAGACAGATGTAGTATGACTTCTCTGTGATATATGTCATTTGAGGATTCACGGAGTTTACGCTGGCATCTCTGATGTGGAAGTTTAAGTTTTTACTAGCGCTGCTGACTCGTGGTTGTATCCATCGTGCGAATTAATAAAACTGTCCTATCTGCGACAAATTCGTTAAAGGTACGAAAGGTTTTCGTATTCATTGGTCTTACAATCATACTGAGAAGCCTATTAAAGGAGATGGTATGATAATGCCATCACGGGATTCTTTCTATGGAGAACCGGCTTCATGTAAGAATAATGTACATATGCTACGTCGTATTCCGAAGGATACTACTAATCAAAATTCATATTGTAGAATATTTTACTGATAGTGTCTACTCTACAGTTCATTTTTGTTGGAAGGTGTGGTCTGCGGGTTAGAATATTCACCCACGGTAACCTCTTCTTGTCGTAAAAGGCGACTAAAAGGGGACCAAATATCTCCCGGTATAAGGAGATTCCCTACACCAGATGTCAACAGTCTCCTTGAGAGTGGATGAGCGGGTGTAGGTCTTAGCACTCTATTGTCCAAGGGGTAAGAAATTTTCCCTAAAGGCGGAGCAACCATGTGTGGTCAACGGCAGTAGAATGCAGAAGGAACGAGAATCCACTGCAATAAAGGTCCTGAAGGACATACCTATACATTCACATAAAATGGCTCGGAAATTAGTATCAGGGGTTTCTATTCCCCCAATTGGATCTCCGGGGGGGAATGCTGCGATCATAGTTGTGAACAATTGTGTACTTGACAGTGCTAGGAAAATCAAAATCTATGGCAAGAAATTACGAGATGCTACTTGGAATGTACGCAGTTTGTATATGAATGGAAAACGAGCAAATGTGGAAGCAGAAAGATGTAAATTGAAAGTAGACATCCTTGGATTGAGTGAGGTAATATGGACTGGATCAGGAATTCAGAACACGACGGAAGGATATATGTACTTCTCGGGAGGAACCGACACAAATCACAGATATGGAGTTGCTGTGTTTATTTCACCAATGATCGCAAGTTTAGTTCTAGATTTTGTACCGCTTAGTGATAGAGTAATGTTGCTGAGGTTACAAACATCACATCGGATCATAAAAGTTATTCAGGTCCATGCACCAACTGCCGATGAAGATGATGAAGTAGAAGCATTCTATGACACCTTAGAGGAAGCTATGAAAATAACTAAGAATGGAGAAATAACATTGGTCATGGGTGATTTCAACTCAAACGTAGGGGCGGGCATTGAATGCAATAATGTAGGCAGCCATGGTCTTGGTGAAGGTAACATAAGAGGAAATATACTTGTTCAGTTCTGTATGGAGCACAATCTGTTTGTCTTTAACACATTCTTCAAACTTCCTCCTCGGGGGCTTTACACATGGATATCACCCACCGTTAACGACGAAAAGATCATAAGAAATCGAATTGATTTCATTTTGGTAAAACAACAACTAAAGAAATATGTGACATCCGTTAAGACATATCCCGGTGCTGATGTAAATAGTGACCACAATCCAGTTGTAATGGACCATAAAATGATACGTTTTAGAGAAATTAAAAGAAATGTTAAACCATCAAAGCATATAGATATTAAGAAATTATCGGATCCCAAAGTAAGGACTAATGTTGGAACTGCACTGGAAAAGAAGATGGAGTTAATAAGGTACACCGAATCATCAGAGATAGGATACACATGGAACGCCATTAAAGATAGTGTGACTGAAATCCAGGAAAATGAAATTGGACACTACAACAACATCAAAAGACAGAGCTGGGTGACAGATGAAATTCTAGACCTTATGGATGAAAGGAGAAAGCACAAAAGTACAGATCACATTCAATACAAAATTCTAAACAAAGCTGTAAGCAGAAAGTGAAGGGAAGCCCGAGAATTATGGATGACAGACAGATGTAAAGAAATTGAGATCCTTCAAGAGAAGCACGACTATTTTAACTAGAATAAGAAAGTGAACGAACTTGCTGGTTTGAAACGGAGACGATATGGTCAAATTTTGAGAGATGCCAATAATGAATTCATCTTGGGTGTGGAAGGAAAACTCGAACGATGGAAGGAATATAGAAAAAATCTCTTCAAAGATGACAGAAATGGTCCTCCTTCATGTGACGAGAGAATAAATGAAAATAGCCCTGAAATAATTAAAATTGAAGTTGTACATGCCGTAAAACTTCAGAAGAATGGTAAAGCAACTGGGCCTGACGGTGTATATGCTGGAATTCTCAAAGTAATAACAGAACAGGAAACTACCGGCCTCAATATCTTAACATCATTATTCAATCAAATATATGTATCAGGAGAAATACCATCAGACTGGCTGAAATCAACTTTCATACCACTACCGAACAAGCCTAACTCGTCTCAGTGCGATGATTATCGTATGATAAGTTTGATGTCTCACGTGCTCAAAACATTCTTGCGAATCATTCACACTAGAATATACAAAGAATGTGAATCCCAAATGGAACAGAATCAGTTCGGTTTCCGTAATAGCGTTGGTACACGTGAAGCACTCTTCTCGTTAAATGTGTTGTTAAAGAGGTGCAGAGATATTAATGTTGATGTCTATGCCCGTTTTATAGACTTTTGATTGTGTCAGGCACTATAAGCTAATAGAGATTCTGAGATCAACAGGTATTGACTCCCGTGACTTACGTATAATCAGTAACCTGTACTGGAATCAGTTTGTACATATCAAAACTGATCAAGGAACTTCAGAAACTGCTTCGATCAGGAAGGGCGTCCGCCAGGGTTGTGTACTATCACCTCTGTTGTTTAACATTTACTCAGATCCAATCTTTAATGAAACATTAGAAGACTATGGTGGGATCAAAATTAACGGGAAAATCATCAACAACATCAGATATGCAGATGATATTTTTGTCATAGCTGATGACATGCCTGCCCTTCAGTGCATGATAAACTCCTTAGTTCAGCACAGTGAAGAGTTTGGATTATATGTTAACCTCTCAAAGACGAAACTGATAGTGTTCTCTAAGAAGAAAATTCTCACAATAAAAGATAAAATAGTTGGGCAAGTGTCTTCTCTCAAATATCTGGGTACCATCTTGGATGACCAATGTAACTCCAAATGGGAGATAATATCTAGAATTGAGCAGGTCAGGAAACAATTTATTACCATGAAGAAATTATTTGTGAGGTCAGATTTAAGTCTCCAACTACGAATTCGTATGATGCGTTGCTATATATTTTCTGTTCTCCTATATGGATGTCAAAGCGGGATTCTGGATCCAATCATAGAAAAACGTATTGATGCCTTCGAAATGCTCCTGTATCGCCGTCTCTTGCGGATATCCTGGGTAATGAAAATCTCAAACGCCGAGGTCCTTCGTCGGATGAAAAAGCAAAAAGATCTACTGCTCACCATAAAACAGAGGAAAACGCAATACCCAGGACATATTATGAGAGGTATCAGTTATTACAGCTTATTATCGATGCTACACGGCTGAAAGCAACGGGAAACTACAGCCGTAACCACCTCCCGAGGACATGCAGCTCTCTCTGTATGAATGATGTACTGATGATGGCTTCCTCCCGGGTAAAATATTCCGGAGGTAAACTAGTCCCCCATTCGGATCTCCGGGTGGGGACTACACGAGAGGGGGCGATCATCAGGAAGATGGATACTGACATTCTGCGAGTCGGAGCGTGGAATGTTAGAAGTTTGAATCGTTGTGGTAGGTTAGAGAATCTGAAAAGGGAGATGGATAGGCTAAAGTTAGATGTAGTTTGTATAAATGAAGTACGTTGGCAGGAAGAACAGGATTTTTGGTCAGGCGACTACCGAATTATCAACACGAAATCAAACAGGGGTAATGCAGGAGTTGGTTTAATAATGAATAAGAAAATAGGGCAGCGGATAAGCTACTACGACCAGCATAGTGAAAGAATTATTGTCGCCAAGATAGACACCAAACCAATGCCCACCACAATAGGGCAGGTCTATATGCCTACTAGTTCAGCGGATGATGAAGAAATCGAAAGAATATATGAGGAGATAGAAGATTTAATACAATATGTCAAAGGTGACGAGAATCTAATTGTGATGGGAGACTGGAACGCAGTGGTAGGCCAAGGAAGAGAAGGTAGCACAGTAGGAGAATTTGGATTGGGACAAAGGAACGAAAGAGGAAGTCGGCTGGTTGAATTCTACACTGACCATAATTTAGTCCTCGCCAATACTTGGTTCAAACACCACAAACGACGGCTGTATACGTGGACGAGACCTGGAGACACTGGAAGGTATCAACTAGACTTCATTATGATTAGGCAGAGATTCAGAAACCAGGTGTTGGATTGCAAAACTTTCCCAGGAGCAGACGTGGACTCTGACCACAACTTGTTGGTCATGAAATGCCATCTGAAATTGAAGAAATTGAAGAAAGGAAAGTATGCAAAAAGATGGGATCTAGACAAGTTGAAAGAAAAGAGTGTGATGGATTGTTTCAAAGAACATGTTGCACAAGGACTAAATGAAAAGGCCGAAGGAAACACAGTAGAGGAAGAGTGGAGAGTCATGAAAAATGAAGTCAGTAGGGCTGCTGAAGAAATGTTAGGAAGGAAGAAAAGATCAACTAAGAATCAGTGGATAACTCAGGAGATACTAGACCTGATTGATGAACGACGAAAATACAAGAATGCTAGAAATGAAGAGGGCAGAAAAGAATACAGGCGATTAAAGAATGAAGTGGATAGAAAGTGCAAGGTAGCTAAGGAAGAATGGCTGAAGGAGAAGTGCAAGGATGTCGAAGGCTGTATGGTCCTGGGAAAGGTAGATGCTGCATACAGGAAAATCAAGGAAACCTTTGGAGAAAGGAAATCTAGGTGCAAGAATATTAAGAGCTCAGATGGAAAGCCACTTCTAGGGAAAGAAGAAAAAGCAGAAAGATGGCAGGAGCATATCCAACAGTTGTATCAAGGTAACGATGTAGATAATTTCGTTTTGGAACATGAAGAGGCTGTTGATGCTGATGAAATGGGAGACCCAATTTTGAGGTCAGAGTTTGACAGAGCTGTGAGTGACCTAAATAGGAACAAGGCACCTGGAATTGATGATATTCCCGCTGAATTACTGACTGCCTCAGGAGAAACCAGCATGGTAACGTTATTTCATTTAGTGTGCAAGATGTATGAGACAGGAGAAGTCCCATCCGATTTTCGGCAGAATGTTGTTGTACCTATTCCCAAGAAAGCCGGTGCTGACAGGTGTGAAAACTACCGCACCATTAGTTTAGTATCTCATGCCTGCAAAATTTTAACACGTATTATTTACAGAAGAATGGAAAAACAAGTTGAAGCTGAGTTGGGGGAAGATCAATTTGGCTTCAGAAGAAATGTAGGAACACGTGAAGCAATCCTGACTTTACGTCTGATCTTAGAGGATCGAATCAAGAAGGACAAGCCCACGTACATGGCATTCGTAGATCTAGAAAAGGCATTCGATAATGTTGATTGGACCAGGCTATTTATGATTCTGAAGTTGATAGGGATCAGATACCGAGAACGAAGAATTATCTACAACCTGTATAAAAATCAGTTTGCAGTGATAAGAATCGAGGGCTTTGAAAAAGAAGCAGCAATCCAGAAAGGAGTGAGGCAAGGCTGCAGTTTGTCTCCTCTCCTTTTCAATGTTTACATAGAACAGGCAGTAAAGGAAATCAAAGAGAAATTTGGAAAGGGAATCACAGTCCAAGGAGAGGAAATCAAAACCTTGAGATTTGCCGATGATATTGTTATTTTATCTGAGACTGCAGAAGATCTCGAGAAGTTGCTCAATGGTATGGATGAAGTCTTAGGTAAGGAGTACAAGATGAAAATAAATAAGTCCAAAACAAAAGTAATGGAGTGCAGTCGAACGAAGGCAGGTGATGTAGGAAATATTAGATTAGGAAACGAAGTCTTAAAGGAAGTTGATGAATATTGTTACTTGGGTAGTAAAATAACCAACGATGGCAGAAGTAAGGACGACATAAAATGCAGACTAGCACAAGCAAGGAAGTGCTTTCTTAAGAAAAGAAATTTGCTCTCTTCAAACATTGATATCGGAATTAGAAAGATGTTTTTGAAGACTTTTGTGTGGAGCGTGGCATTGTATGGAAGTGAAACATGGACGATAACTAGCTCAGAAAGAAAGAGAATAGAAGCTTTTGAAATGTGGTGTTACAGAAGAATGCTGAAGGTGACATGGATAGATCGAATCACGAATGAAGAGATACTGAATCGAATTGGTGAGAGGAGATCGATTTGGCTCAATTTGACGAGAAGAAGAGATAGAATGATAGGATACGTCTTAAGACACCCAGGACTTGTTCAGTTGGTTTTTGAAGGAAGTGTAGGTGGCAAGAACGGTAGGGGTAGACCAAGGTATGAATATGACAAACAGATTAGAGCAGATGTAGGATGCAATAGTTACGTAGAAATGAAAAGGTTAGCACAGGATAGGGTGGCACGGAGCGCTGCATCAAACCAGTCTATGGACTGATGGCTCAAACAACAACATCGAAGGGAAGATACAGGGGAAGAGATCTGTTGGGAGAAGAATAAATTAATGGCTGAAAGACATTCGAAGATGGCACTGCTGTACTTCAGAAATGGCATTCCATTCTGCGCTGTCAAGATCAGAGTTAGTTACGTGCATCGCCAACCTCCGCTCGGAGACGGCGTCTTAAGAAGAAGAAGTATGAGTAAAAGTGTGCAGGGGATGATTTATGAATACATTGGCGGTAATGAGCACAAATGCTTCTACATCTGGCATAACGCAAGAAGAAAACAGAGGAAAAGTCCACAGTTCTAGGACTTGAGGCAAAGCACCTCGATGCTGAAAACATCCCAGGGATATGAGCTACGATTTTTAGGTAAATAAAATATAATAAACTATGAGAATATATTCTATATTTATTCCTAAAAACTGCAACCCGATGTTTAATCATCGTTATCCGGTCGATTAGATTAGCAGTTTGCCTTTCTCTACCACTACGAGCGCTAATGTGAGTCTATGCAGAGTTTCACTTAAGCCTTCAGTGCGGATATTTTTCAGAAAATCAAAGATCCCTGAGGGTATTGAACCAAGGAACGCATCACAGAATAATATTTCGGCTAGGATTTGAATAAGAAGGAAAGCGAGTAATGAACCAAGAGATTTTACGCTGGAAGTGATTTTCGAAATTTCCTTTTTTAGTTTGATGCTCGCAATATAACACCGTTCCGGGCACGTTAGCTCCTCAACTCTCGGCACATTGTCAGCTAAGAAATATTTTCAATATTATAGTCACCTGGTAATGCGGTGTGCGGCTGTGGTTCGTTCGTTTGAATCTCATTACACAAGAAGATGAACAACCACAAGATATATCTTGATTTGATCACTATGTACTCCCTGTCTCCTCCCGGTGGTATCACCCCCTTGACGAAGGCAAAATACATTTTGCTGGGTATTTTGGAGGCTTGCGTGTTCAAATGGTCGATAGAGCTATGCCAGCGGTAGCATATGCTCCTGGTAGGGCCACCCAAGCCGGACAGCTCAAAGGTGATGATTCAGACTAAGAGTGATACCCTGGTTCTCCAGGTTGGGGGTTGGTACGTGGGGCTAACAACTCCAGTACCACAAAACTACATATTGTTCAGAAACCAAATCAAGATAACCGGACGGTCCCAAACTTACGACGACTAAAGCGCGCTAAATGGCAACGATACGGATATACTGGAACATCGAATGTGAGAAGTATCTTTCAGGCGGGGGCTAGTAGAAAATTGAAGGACGAATTACCTAAGTATCAGATAGATGTGGCAGCATTACCGGAGAAAAGGTGGAAGACAATCGAGGTGACAGATCTACAGCACTATATTTTGTTCAATAGTGGGGAGGAAAAAAATAGAATAGGAACAGGGTTTATGGTCAAGAAATCGGTCAGTCATAATGTGATTGAATATGAAGCAATAAGCCCCAGACTATGCCGGTTAAGATTGGGAGGGAGATTTGCCAACATATCACTAATTAGTGTCCATGCCCCAACAGAGGATGCCGAAGAGGAAGAGAAAGAACAGTTCTATGAAAAAATGGAGCAAGTACATGACAAGTTGCCCAAGTATGATGTTAAAGTTGTCCTAGGGGATTATACTGCCAAAGTAGGCAAAGAGAAAGAAAACTACCCAGTGGCAGGATATCACAGTAAACACCAAGAATCAAATGAAAACGGGTGGAAATTGATTGACTTAGCCTTTAGCAAGGAGCTGGTGATTAAGAGCACATGTTTTCCCCATAAGGAGATCCATAAAGAGACATGGATATCACCGGATGGTCTGACAAAGAACCAGATAGACCATGTGCTGATAGATGCGCGACATGCCTCCAATATAATGGATGTGAGAAGTATGCGTGGTGCAGACAGTGATTCAGATCACATACTAGTGAAGATCAAGTTCCGAGAAAGACCGGCAATTAAACCCAGAGACAGAGCTGAGCAGAGCAAGATCTATAATGTAGAACTGTTAAGGGATGAGAAGAAGGAGGAAGAGTATAGAGACCGGCTGCAAAGGAAGTTACAGATGGGCAGAAACGGAGATGTGGACATCAACACACTGTAGGAGGAAACCAAGCTAGCAATAAATACAACGGCGCAGGAAGTACTTGGAGAGAGAAAGAAACAGAATAGAAATAAATGGTATGACGAAGTGGGTAAGGTTCTGGAACAGGGAAATCTCTCCCGACAAAGAATGCTCCAGAGACCCACTCGAAATAATACGGCAATTTTAAAGAGATATGGAGAATAGCAAAGACATTGATAAGGAACAAGAAAAGAACAGAAGAAAGGAGAGAATGGATGAAATGCAGAATAATTTTGAAAACAAACATGGTAGAAAATTCTTCAAAGGGCTTGGACAAGTAAAGAAGGGATATCAACCTAGAATGAATATGCTTACGGGTGAGACTGATAGACTGATTGTTGAGAAAGAATGAATTATGGAAAATGGGCAATACATTTTGAAATATTACTTTCTGTCAGACCAATAAATGAAGAAAGAGAAGGATCGGGCTGTATGTAAACTTCAGAGAGAGATGAGGAGGGTGAATATGGAGATGAGTGTGGGCTGGAAGAGAGGAATGAGGAGAATTGAGATGAGGATGAAGACGATATGGGATCACCATCGATTGAAGACATAAGAGAAATTATAGAACAATTCAAGAACAGTAAAGCCTCAGGGAATGACCTCATAAGGGCAGAAATGGTAAAACATGGAGGAGTATTGGTGAGGAAAATACATGAGAAAATAAAAAAGTTATGGGAAACAGGTAAAATGCAGGAGGATTGGACATTAGCAATATGCCCTATACATAAGAAGGGGTCACGCATGCAATGCAAGAATTATCGAGGCATATCCTTACTGAGTATAGTATACAAAATCCTATCTACAGCCATAACAAAGAGAGTTAGTAGTAGAGCAGAAAGAATTACAGGGGAGTACTTAGCTGGTTGCAGACCTGGAAGATCGACAATGGACCATATTTTCATCATGATCATGACTCTGGAAAAGACATATGAATACAACGCTCGACTAGGATATCTTTTTAAAGATTTTAAACAAGCCTATGACAAAGGAAAGAGATAGAAATTGTGGGAAACAATGAGGGATTTTAAATTCCCACAGAAGTTAATAAAATTGCCTAAGATGACCATGGAGAACAGCAGAAGTCAGGTAAAAATGCAGGGAAGTCTGTCAAGATCTTTCAGAACCGGAGAAGGCCTAGGGCAAGGAGACCCCTTATCACCAGTGTTATTTAATCTAGTGTTGGAGAAAGTTGTAAGATCAATAACTACTAATCCAGGTGGTAATATTTACAATAGACTGATCCAAATTTTGGCTTGCGCAGATGATGTGGTGATATCCGCTAGAAGTAACGAGGCACTTACAACTGCCTTGAAGAAGCTGAAAGATGCGGCTGGGTCTTTGGGTTTGGAGATCAGTGAGGCTAAATCTAAACATATGGTAACGGAGAGAAATGGAAGGAACACTGAAAAACTGAAGTGGATGGTTACACCTTTGAAACAGTAGATAGTTTCACATATCTTGGCTCAGTAATAACATCAGAAAATAAAGTTGACAGATATTGTAAATCGTATTAAGACTGCCAACAGATCCTACAGGGCACAGATCCCCCTTCTGAGAAGTAAAAACTTAAGCAGGAAATTAAAACTGACTCTCTACAAAAGAATAATTAAACCAGTAGGCCTACGTATGTATGGGAGTATGGCATGGCTATTGACTAAGGCGACAGAGAGGAGATTAAATGTTTGGGAAAGGAAAGTACTGAGGAAGATATTTGGACTGGTGAAGGAGGGAGATTTATGGAGAATCAGAACAAATGAAGAAATAAGGTTATTGTATAAGGAGCCGGACTTGGTGACTTCAATCAAAATGAGACGAATTAGATGGCTGGTGCATGTACAACGAATGGAGGAGGGAAGACTTCCAAGGAAACCACTGACAGGACAACCTGGGCGCAGGAGAAGGAAAGGTCGTCCCCCGATGAGATGGGTGGAGGATGTGGAGACTGATCTGAGGTCCGTTGGAGTCAGGAGGTGGCGTAGGCGTGCTGAGGACCGCGACGACTGGAGAGCTGTAGTCAAGGAGGCCAAGGTCCTTAAAGGCCCGTACATCCATGGAGTAAAAGAAGTAATTAACACTTTGTCAGATGGTAGTTTTCCTCGGACTCGACCTCACAATCTTTGACCCCGTCCAACATTCGCGACAAACAGTCGGCCACAACATTATCATTTCCACGAACATGCACAGCCGTGAATTTATAGGCTGATAGCCAAAGCATCCACCCAGCTGTCCATGCCAAGTCGCTTTACATTGGCACTCATCCACGATAGGGGTTGATTATCCGTATGGACGAAGAAATGACGGCGCTCCAAATCCGAACAGAATTTCTCAACACTTAAAACCACGGCTAGGCATTCCTTTTCATAAATAGAATATCGCTATTCAGACTCATACAACAACTTGCTGAAATACGCAATTGGGACCAGTTTTCCGTCGTCAGCGGATTGGTTTAGTGCAGCTGAAACAGCGAGTTCTCTAGAATCACACTGCAGGACAAAGTCGCGGGAAAAATCAGGACTGTAGAGAACAGGGGCTTGGCAAAGGTCATTCGTCAGTTGATCGAAGTCACGGGTTTGGGCTTCGCCCCAGACAAAACGGCAATTCTTCCTTTTCAGGAGGTTTAACGGGGCCGAAATTAGGGAAAAGTTTTTCATGAAACGGCTGTAGAGACCGACCATACCTAGGAACCTTCTCACACCGCGGACATTCTTGGGTCGAGGAAACACTTTAATGCATTTGACCCTGTCGGAGTTTACAGCGATTCCGGAATCGGATATGATGTGACCAAGAAAATTCAAGCGCTTGGAGCAAAGAGACACCTTTTGCGGATTTATAGTGAAACCGTGCTTGCACAAATGACTAAGGACCTCTCGAATATGAGCAAGGTGTTAGTCATAGCTTGGAGAAAAAATGAGAAGATCATCAAGGAAGTTGAAAACATAAGAAAATATCAGATCTCCAAGGATCGAATCCATTGTGCGGCTGAGCGCTTGTCCGCCTATAGAGATGCCCATCGGTATTTTATTGAATTCGAATAGGCCAAAAGGAGCGGCAAAGGCAGTGCAGGGACGACTTTTGGGATCCAAAGGGATTTGGTAGTACGCTGAAATAAAATCACAAGCGGTGAAGAATTTAGCACCTTGAAAATGTTGAAAGGCACTTTCAATGGTGGGCAAGGGGAAACTGTCGAAGACTATATTCTTGTTCACCTTCATATAGTCAACGATGAATCTAAATCTACCGTCCTTTTTGGGAACAAGGAAGGCGGGACTACTGTAACGGGACTTGAAGGGACTAATTACCTTCTTCTCCAATAGGTCGTTGATACATTCTCTCATAACGGACAGTTTGGGGTGCGAGCAACCGAAAGGCGGCGACCTAACGGGGGTATCATCTTTCAATTCGATGGAATAGGAAAAATTCTATGCACAACCTAAATCAGCAGTTAAGACATCAGAGAATTCTTCCAATAAACTGTTTAACATTAAGTTCTGGTTATCAGTCAAATCACAAGAGGCGTTGGGAAGTTGGGATTTCGGAAGAGCGCATATAGTATCACGTGGGAAAGGGGCTTCAAAAGGGTCATTTACACCAGATTTGAAACGGAAGACAAAGGTACGGGTGATAAAATCAATGGATAGGCCAGTAGCCAGCATAAAATCTGTTCCTGAAATGAAAGGGACAGATAGATCGGGAACAACATAGAATGTCCAATCCCATGAAAGGTTATGGAATTTAATATGACATTTGATTCGACCCACGGGCCATACCTGATGGCCGTCAGCAGACATGAACTGTCCAGAGCTGTCACAGGCTTGGAGATATTTTAAATTCATGCAAGACACAAAGGATTGGTTGACGGAAGAAGCGCAGGAACCGGTATCTAATAAGGCATATAGTACGCGCGATCCACAATAAATCTTGGCCCAGGGTGTATATGAGGGAAGGCCCAAAATCGTTTTAATAACACCAAAATCAGGCGCCAACTGCGGGCCATCACGCCGACGCGGATTTAGTTTCTCAGCCGCGAGTTGCACCGAGGACTCACGTGCTGAGTGACACCAGCAAGGCCACACTTCGAGCATTTCAGAGGAGACTTAGACCAACAATTCTTTGAAATATGCCCCAGTTTCCCGCAATTCCAGCACATTCTCGCTGCAGTGTCGCTGACCATGGCTGAGTTAGAAGATTGGACGGCATTAATACAGCGTCGAGGCGGAGATAAAACGCTCGACCTGCGATCGGGACTACCAAAGGGGCGAGATGGAGAAGGGGTTCCAACAAAGAGACTGATTTCATGACGCACGATAGGCAACGTCGGGAAATGGACAATAAGATGGAGTAGGAGGTGGACGGTACAATTAATTCTGACAGACCGTGGACCCGAATTCGCGACCTAAATTAATGATATCCTCAACGCATTCAACCTGAGATATTTTTATATACAGTTTATAACCAGGGGCTAGATTTCTGTAAAACTGGTCGAAAATTTCAGATTCCAGGACCTTGACACACAAACGGTTGAACAAAGTCAAAATACCAGTGGCGTAGTCATCAATCCCTTCCCCTATTCCCTGGGTTCTTCTGGAAAGTTCTTGTTTTAGACAATAGTCCATGTCGGACAATTCAAAACGCTGTTTAACTCGAATGGCAAAGTCGTCCCTGGATTGGATGTCAGCTTTGATTAGCCTGAACCATTTCAACGCTGGCCCTTCTGGCATCCCAGGTATGACAGGAATGAATAAGTCAAGGGACAAGTAGCTGCATTCGGCGCTATCTTCAACTCCTTCAAGAAATTCAATAACACTGGATCTATTTCCTTTCTCAGAAAAGTTTAATTTCCATTTCGTGACGATATCGAAAAAAGGGTTAATATTTGTGGTACGGTCACTAACGGGTCTAGAATTGCGGGAAACGGGGTCCACACAGTTCTCATCGAGGGCACAACTCCTACTGGCAATAGCATTCCTACCGTCCGGGCATCTACCAGTATCGCTACCATATACGAGTGATGCATGAACGTCACCAAGACTTTACATCTTTCCTTTTTCTATGTTGGAGATTTCCCCAGGAAAAACTCCGCATTCGTTGCTCATGACTAAACATTTCTGACATTCCATAATCTATGCAAAATTTCAACGACAGCAAACGCAACACACATGCAAAATGGTCATAAGAATACATAAATTACCAACAATAGCCAGGATTAAAATCAAAACATAATGGCTCCACAAGACTAAATCGAGGGACAATTAGGAATGATTTAATATACCCAACATAAAACATCATTTCCAGTACTTCCTCATCCGACCCTATTTCGGAAGAGATATCCTAGTCGAATCTCGCATCTGCTACCATTTGAGCCACAACCCCTCTATCGCGGAAACAATCCCAGTACAAATAAATACCATGATAGTTATTGAGGCGTAGATCGCGACTAAGAAAGGAAAAAACAGCCTTGAACTGGAGAGGAGCCTCTTTACAAATTAAAAATAGTAAGAAACTAAATCTATAAGTAATAAAAATTAAGTAAATGTAATAAGGGTTTATAAAAATCATAAAATAAAAGTAGGAGGAAAGGAAAATAATAAATTAAAAGGATATGAAGGGGTACATACACGAACAGTCCCGGTGCAGTGGATGGCACAACATTGTTATGTGAGCATGAAGTTACGAAACCCAGAGAAAATAAAAACATTCGGCGAGCTCACTCAGTTAAGTACAATACCATTATTGAATGTGCCAGTAATAATATTGGTGCCACATATCAAATGGGATCGTTCTTTCCACGAGTATATGTGAATTCATTGTTCACACAACATCGTTCCGGCACTGCCCTCACAGTAATAATCACCACAGATCGCCTAGCTCCCACGCATCAAGGAGAAACAAAATAAAATATGTAAGATATCAGACAAATAACTCCGGAACAAGGAGATAATATTAATAACCAAAGGGGAAATTCCCAGGCATGCGATAAGCCTAAATGAAACATAAAACATGGCGGTCCTATAGGTAACTGAGCGGCTAAGACAGGTGCGAAGGCAAAAGAAATAGCACCATACGAAAATGCACGAATAGAATACAGAAACAAGATCAAAATGTAAATTCAGGTGATTGGTACATCATTCTTTCACTCTCATCTCACACTAACATTCGCGCACATATTCAGGCGCAGCCGGGATCGGCTAGCAATATGAACACCAGCGTCAGTTAAACGACGAACTCAATTTCATATAGCATGACTCCAAGGTCACAAACGAGGTCTCATTAATATCAGAAGTTGCGTGCACAGGACAAACGAATTCAGCTGTGGGATCAGAGAAATCCCGCAGTCATGCACAAACCCATCAGGGTTTGCACTTCTTACGACACGAGTGGAAGCTCGCGCCGACACAAAGGGCAAACAGTCATCAGATGGCAAATTACATAAACATGCAGCCCACATGAACAGAAGTAATATGAGACCCAAACTTCAACATATCACAACCACAATAACCACAAGAACAAATATGCAGTCCATTCATACTGCGGAGCGACCGACACATATCAATCAGCTATAAATAATAGAACAAATATTACGAAAAATTCCCATACCTGAAGTATATTAACCAGCAAGATAAAGAGAAGGATGGTGGTATAGGCTAAGTTTGAAACGTTTAAAGACTTTTCTGTAAGTCAAAAATGCTACTCCGATATGCGTGGGGTCCATTTTTATTCTTGATTAAAAGCCAAAGCAAAGCTTCGAGTCAAAGAGATAATATTCACACATTGTCGTCAAGATACGATCATCCGTGTCCAACATCGAGGTAGCTGCCCTCTCTAGTACAATCATGGAAGTAGTTCAGTCATTCAAGGTGAAGCCAGAAGAGGCCATTAGCAATAACAGAACAGTAATATTTATGAACTTGCCATGCAGATATGGCACAGGCTTCACAATATTTACAAAATCATCATACGATTCAGGAAAAGGCTCTATATTCAGGACGATCTCGTCCAGCGACATGGTAGAATTCTCCCAATCAGTCTACTTAAAATGATATCATCTTCGAAAAGAACTCAGATTATAAGATTCAAAGATAAGACGTATGTAAAGGGCACTAGGAAAGTTCTGCAATATGAGTGAACGCTTTACACTTTTTCAAAATAATTTCTACCACACTCAATACACTTCTCCATACGTCAAAACCAGTCACTGAACCAACTCTGCCACTTTTCTTCGGTTTTTTTCACACTCTTGATCCCATGCTGCCAGAAGCTCCTTGTCGGATGCAAAACGCCGCCCTTTCAGCTTCATCTTCATTTCTGGGAAGAGTGCGAAATCACACAGGGCAAGATCAGAACTGTATGGAGGGTGATCAAGCACAGTCAATCCTGATCTGGCAAGAAATTCCATTGTTACATTAGCACGATGTGCTGGAGCAGTGTCGTGATGCAAGGGCGAAGTGTTACGCCGTGACCTTGAACGGAGCTGCTTGGGAGCCTGGATGACCTGAGGCAGACACGTCTCACTGTACAACTTCGCACTATCTGTCCTTTGTGATTCTAGCACAACCCGAGTCAGGATGCCCCGTTTAGTGCAGAATACTGCAGTCATCCTTTTCTACACAGACCTTGACTTTCGCACAGTCATAGCAGTAACTTCACCTTCAAACAGCCACACATTGTTCTGGGATTTTGTTGGGACATCGTAATAATGAACCCAAGTTTCGACACCTGTAACGATGCTATTGACATTACGTGAAGTCTCATTTTCAAACTGTTTCAGCATTTCTCGGTACCATTTTTCTCGAAGTGCCCTTTGTTCCTCTGAAAGTGGATAGGGCACCCAAAGGGAACAAACCGCCTCCCTTGTTGCAGCATTTTCCTCACAGCATCAATGTTTTCCTCAGTCACTGATTCAAACGGTCGCCCAGAACGAAGATCGCCTTCAACCCCAAACTTTCCCCTCTGGGACTCTTTGTACCAGCGGAAAATTGTTGTCCGATATGGACAGTCTTTCCCTCTGCACAGGAGTCATTTCCTCCAGGCACTGTACAACAGTTCATCCACGAGCAAAATTGTAGCGGATAATTGCGCGATATTCACCTTTAGACAACGCTGACATCTTAACTTGCTTTCATTCCACTGCTTGGTAACAACTGGTGTGGCGGTCGCACCTTGCTGTCTTCTAGACCGGTTTTCACCCCTCTTTTCATCCCTCACCATAACAGGGGTGTCCAGCTAACCGTTTTTGCGTATTGCAAAATTTTCCTAGTACCCTTTGTAGAGCTAAGGCGAGGCCACAGAACTAGTTGTAAATAGAGGATTGTGGTGGCGTATAGTAAATTCAAAGAGGGTCGCAGACTGAACGCTGAAAGGCATAAGAATCTGTAATGAAGATGTATGTACGAATACTTTGTAGGAACTGTCTGCGGTCGGATTGCAGCATATATCTGGCATATAACAAAACAATGAGTGATTACTTGTACAACTGATTTTGCTGATAACTCAGATGTGTGTTTGCTTACGCAGAAACTGTATGTTAATACCTGGATTATATCCATGCCCCCATCTCGCTCTGTTCAATGATGCTGGACTTTTTTAATGCTGTAGAATTAGATCACGCGAATCTGCCCGTTCAACCCCTGCCACTCCGCTTTTGTCGAGACCTGGGTAGCCCCATGTTGTATGATGACATTTGAAATCACCAACTACAAACGTCATATATTGATTGTGGAAGGCTCCACAAATCTATATACAGTAGGCCTATCTAGTGGCTTATTAATTGAGCTGTACAATATCATCACGGGAGAGGATCTGGATGTTGTATTGCACTGAGGGTGTTCACCCACTAAACTCATGCCCTTGACTTTGAACGGCGAAGATTCTAGTTTCGGTGAGTTTCCTGAATGCATATTATAACAGTGTGCAAACATTGCGAGGGTATATATTTTGTGTTGTCTTTCAGATTCTTAGAATTAAGTCAATAATAGAAATAAATCAAAATGCAAAATATTATTATGCAAACATACATACATACATACAGAGGACGATGAGCAGAAAATGGGAGCTGATAAAAGTAAGGTCTGTGTATTCCAGTAAATTCTGCAACGTAGTCCGGTGCATTTTGCAATGCTGAGGGCTGATTTTACTTTGTATTATTTTAGTGGCAGTTTATCACACTTTCAAGTATTAATTTTTGTGCTGAGAAGACACGAGGCGAAATTTACTATGCTTGCGTGTGTTAGAAGTTTCCTTTTGTTATAACACAAATTTTGTCACATTTTTCCTCAGGATAGGACGTTAAATTTAGTGCATTTCTCATCGAATTTGCTCAGAAGTAATAATGAACATGTTTGCAGTAAAGATGTGAAATTTAGAGGAATTTTAAGTACGTTAATTTGCGAGATTTCTTGTCGAGACGTAGAATCAGTTGTATATGTAAATTGGAAATTTTTTGTCAACTTGCAATTTCCAAATGCAAATATATTTATTTGGCATATAGCTATATCACTAAAAACCATTAATATTTACAAAGAAATATCATACAATAATAATAACTGATTCCAACAGGTTAATAAGTTGAAGACAGGGGAGAGTTCGAGTTTAATCTATCTAAGTGGTATAACTAAGGCATTTAGCATTAGAGGTTGCCTCAAGACATTTTCTGGCAAGCTAGTTAATTACAAAATTCATGTCAAATATTTGGCCTTCGCAGATGGTCTATTTATTCTATCCAACAATAGCAAGAATGAATTCAGTCCCTGGAAAAACTTAATACAATTGCATCTAAAACGAATCCAAATCTCACATAAGTAATCCTGATACATGGAAGGATCTACTCGATACTTACACAAACAAAATATGGTAACTCAATCTGGCAAAATTTCAAAGGTAAATAATTTCAAATACTAGGGGAATCATCCAAATATCTGCATTAAATCATGAAGCAAACCGAGAGAGATTTCTATATTACAAGTAGGCCATAGAATCACATGGAAAAGCTACAACAAAAATCAATATCCCTGAACATTAAATTAAAATATAATAACACTGTGATTAAGCATGAAGCATTACACAGTCAGAAACTATGATCATTCCAGAACGATCACTATCTAAAATTATTGAAAAACAAGAAACAGAAGACCTCGATGAAATGATTGGCCCAGTATGCATAGGAGTGTGGATGAATAGGAGATCTCTGGAATGATACAAACATACTGAGAAAATATCAGATACAATTTGAAAAAGGCGATTGAAATTTGATGGCCATATTCAAAGAATGGATGACGGAAGACACACTAAATGATATTTAATAATGCCTCCTCACTAAAAGTCAAGAATAACTGGATAATCGAACTTGAAAAAGACCTTCAAGAAATCAGCATACCAGATGAAATTTTATGGGACACCCCTAGCTTTAGAACTTTTGTGAGCAAACATCATTTTGCTAAAAACCCAAGAAAAGAACACAAATGCATGGATTGAAAAAAGATGGAAAACACAGTGAGGGAAGAAGAGAACCTTGGAAGAGAAGAAAGCACACTCCTATGCAAAATAAGTACAATCATGCTCCTTAGGCGGGCACAAAATTTTGAAATAATAATAAATAATGGAATGAATTATAGTTACTATCCGTGTGGTATGCATTGTTTTGTTCACATAATAACTCCATTAACACCAGTGAAACGCATATCATTTTCTCAGATCTCATTAGACTTGAGTTCATTCATAATGGCAATAATGTTGATCGATAAATTGTCTGATTATACAAGGATTTGGACGTAGATTTGTGCTGCAGTAAAAGGCCGTCAGTGGCAAGATTTATTTGCTCACTTTTAAGTCAGCGGAGAGCGGCAGGTGTAAACCTGCTTGACGAAATAACAGGTGTTCACATTTTATGAGGCGCAGCAGCCTGTTCAGAAATAGAAGGGTGTGTTACAACATTATTGATGTTAAAAGAAATGGGGAGTTATTTGAATTTCAATTTCTTGCATAAGCAAATGATAGAATAGTCAATCAGTAACTGTTCCGAACTTTTAACTTTGTATTCCAGTTTCGATATTTCCATAACATAGCCATAGTTCGTATTACCGTTGAGCATTTACATAATTATTCTTGTGTCAGAAGGATGTCCTTTAGATATTTAGGATATCTATTTCTTGATATGTTCGTAGTGCAGCTACGTGTATGTAACTGTCGATGGCGTGTCCTCCAGTGGAAACGTAGGATGGTGGCTGAAGTGCATGGATGGGATTCTTGGGATTGCTCAGCCATACTAGCACCGTGAAATGATGTAGCCAGTGAACTGCTCCTCAATGAGAGGTGACTATTCTAGTTTGACACAAAGAGTGAGTACCACATGGTATCCCATAAGATGTTGTAACACTCTGTCATTAATTGATGGGATATCCACGATTTATGGCCATGTTGTTAAAAAAAGTTGTAATAATTTTTCTTTATATATTGGTAGGGCTATATAAGTGGATGTAGTTGAAATCCGTGACCAATAATATTTAAGGGTTACCCACGAGTCGAGTTTATTTTGCATCTTGATTGAACATTAAAACAAAATGATAGCATGGGTAAAATTGTAGTAGCACAAGATTTCTTTTCACAGGTTTTTATCGATTTATTCCAATCACCAAATTCAACCTGTTGTTTTGGTTCATGAAATAACTTCATTCTTTTAATATATGTAATACAATTTTATGTTTTGTAATATTATGCTATTAATTCATTGGCACTTGTAGTCCTCTTGTTTTGGAGGCTTACGTTAATCATCAGGCACATTCAATTAACTTCAGTGAATGGTCACTTTGGTCATCAGCAACGTTCAATTACATTTACTGCAATGAGCGGTCACTTTGTTAATCAGCCACATTTCCTTAACATTAAACATTAATTTTATCAGATGACCATGATAGCTCAGTGATGTGAATTGGAGGTTACTCAGATTCAGTTGAGGGTCCAGGTAACTCATCCTATGCTGATAGTCAGTTAGTGGACAGCCTAAATAAAGAAAAGTCTGGTGATCACTTCCTGATATTTAGACGTTTGAGAAATCGGAAGCATAACAGACAGTTCTTTATGGAGCCGAGCATATTGAATCTCATGTTGTTGTTTTCTAGGCTTTTTTAGTCCAGCCGTAGCGTTATATTAATGTCACTAACCGCAGACCACTGTTTATAGCCATTTTTGTTAACACACTCGCCATCATATTTCACTGCTTTTGATTGAATAAACATAAGATTATGTGAGCTTTTAATTTAAATACTTCGGACTTCCTTGATACCCGATAGTCATGTCAGGAGGTGATTAGGAGCCTGTAACACCTCCTGAGACACAAGAGTTAACAATATATACTGCAGACCCTGGAACAGGCAAATATCAGTTTGACATGATGAAAAGTGTTCAGAATTCAGTATGTCTCTTCAACACATGCAACATTAAGATACAAGATATTTTAGTGACTTATTTGCGGTTTCACCAAACAAAATCTAGTAGCCAATTCACTGCTACCAGGTAAACACAAAGTGAGAAACATAAGGGCGAGAATACTTCAGCAGTCCACATTACAGACACACCTTCTAGAACTACGCGATTTTCATAAATAGCTACGGGCACTGAATCTGAACTTACAATTTGCATTCAGAACAGGTTGACAGACACAATATTATCATAGAAGATCCGAGAGAGCATGTACAGTTTTGAGGTACTGGTCTACTCATAATCAAAGGAACACCCAAGTGACATATAGCAAGGGGGGCACAGGTGTGGTCAGACTTCAGCAACAATTTCTTCAATTGCATACCCTATTATGACTTGATTCGGCCTTATTCCCTTATATTGTTTTTTGAAGGTTTGAATAATTTTTCAGCGCTTCTAGTCTTTCACCACTTGCCACTGTCGTATGATTCTTCTGTGTTCATCCAGACTACTTCCTATACTCGCACCTGGACGACTCCTCAATGAGTTTTACTGAGCACAATTTGACTGAAGTCCGAGAAAAGAAAAAGTTTCGTCAATGGCTGCGAAAAAGCAAGTGTCACATATCTGTGATTGATGAGCATATAACACATGAAATGTCCTTTGCTGTTTCTGCACACGGACCTGGCATTTTATTACTTGAATATTTTCTCTCAGAGAAAATGGCACAAAGGGATGGACCGCTCTCCTCTGTACATCATGAGGTGTGCAGAAAAGGTGCCGTTCTGACTGCAGAACTTATCAGTTCTCTGCTGTGTGCGATCGCATGTGCCTCGCTACATCTCCAGAATTGGGGAAGGTATTGTGGAACTCCGAACTCGCATGCAGTAGTTAGTGGGACGTAAAGCAACATAACATTATTATTAAATCACGATGCGGCTTCATCCCTGCGTTGAAGTAACGCTCGTGCACCGTCTCCCCCGCGTGCACCGACAGAGTGGTGCTGCGAGCGAACGATTTGCCACAAAACGCAGATCAGTGAGGCATTTATCTAGGGTGGTTCGCATGTGCATGTTTAACTTACATGATTCTCTTAACATTTTATCGCACTTCTGAGCACTCGTGTGTGTTCGAATCCGAACTGTTATGCTAACTTCAGTGTTGCCAACTGTACATCCTAAAATATCGCTAAATTCGTTGATGAAAGTCTCTAAAAATAGCCAAATTTTTGTCAAAGTCGCTAAGAAAAGTTGCTAACATAAAATTACCAGTAAACATGAATAAAATAGACATACCTATGCAGAAAAAAATTTTCCTTCTTCATCGTCTTCCATTTCCTCCTCAGTAAACGATGTAGCTTGTGAAGTGGAAGGTTGCTGAGATGATGTAGCAGGTAATAGTTCAGCCGTTGTTGAATAAGCATTTTTAGTTCCTATCTTCCTGACGACCTTCTCTGGAATTTCGTAGGAATGGCAGGTTTTTCCTAGGCACTTAAGCGCATTCCTGATGTGCAAGATGGATGCTGCTGTTTCGACTTTCATTCTGTTTCTCACTTTAGATTTCACAATACCAAGTGTACTAAAGAGCCTTTCTACTTCGGCATTTGAATGCGGGAGAGTCAAAATTTTCATAGCAAAAGTAGCTAGTTCTCTGAAGGGATTTTGTCCTGCCGAATCACTATACTGTAACACCTCCACCCAGAAATCTGTGGTATTTGAAACTTGACTCCATTTTATTGCGTTTAAATTACGCCACTGATTCTCAATGTGATCTATATCTGAGACACTACAACCCATATCTTCCGCTAACTCAAATATTGGGTTTCTGACAACATTAAGACAGTTTTTAATAGAAAGGAGAGCCATTTTTCTTAGGTTTTGAAAATTGTTCGGTAGCCTATTTTTTAGTTCTGTAATTAGCTATTTTGTGAAGTTAATACAGCGGCCCCTAACCACTTCTACCTTTTCTACTGATAGAGTTTCCGCCAGTTTTTCGAACTCGTAACCCAGATAGGGTTTGGGATCCACGTAACTATCAATCTCAGTTGGTGGAGAAAACAGATCAAATCGAGCAGTTGGGTTTAGGATTTTCCTTCCTAAAAACTGTATAAGATTCATTAGATCATCAAGTAAACGAGTAGGGTCTGCATTTTCAGATTCAAATACTTTAATTACTTTTTGGACCTCATGCAGAATACTTTTTAGATATGTCATGAACAATCTGTTTGATAAATCAGAGTACATTTGGAATAACATCTCTGAAGTATAACACTTTTCTTGTGTCCTTACTATATCGAAGTGTAATTTGAGCTCATCCCACTGTTCAACAATTCGCCGAACAGCAGGTTCAATGGATAACCATCTTGTTTCACAAACTTTTAGAAGTTTGAGAGGCTCTTCACTATTTATTGCATTGTAAATTTGCATGTAAATGCCCTGTCTCTTGCTGGAATGAGCAAACCAAAGGTAACTTTCACGGACAATGAAGTCAACATTACGAGGCAAAGTGTCTTCCGTAGCATGAGAAACAGCTAGTTGTATGGAATGACACACGCACCTAATCATTTTCAAATGAGGAATATTAAACTCTTTTTTCATAAGTTCATATACCCCATTGTTCACGGAAGCGTTGTCTACACCTATACCTAATATATTAGCAGGCTTCATTTGCAATTGCTGTAAGAGTATTCCTATTGCGTTAACAATAGCTGGTGCAGTGCCATTTGGTAAGTCTACCAAACCTAAAAATCTTGATACTATCCTTTTCATACTGACGCTGAAGTAACGAATTATGACACCCAACAACTTAGTAACGGATATATCTGTCGCCTCATCTATTATTAAACTATAGCCCTGATCGCCAATATCAGAAACCATGTCCTCAACAAAATGTGGTGCTAGTACAAGTTTTATTACTTCAGTACATTTCGTTCTGTGTAAACGGAGATCTGCTGCTTTAGAACTATCGCGAAAATTTTTAACACACAGTTCTGACAAGTGATCTACAGTCAACAACGAGCAGTGCTCTGCAATAAACAATGCCAAATTTCCTTCAGTCCTAGCAGTACTTATGTTTACTTTTGTAAACGGTATTTTTTCTGCAGTGGTGAGGTAAACGGCCCTGATCGCATTTTATGTTTCTGAGTTTCAGAATGTTTCTTTAAATCATTATATTTAGCATACAGTTCTGTTTTACAGTAGACGCAGTAGGCTTTGGACTTATCAGAATCTACCGGTCTTAACCATTTAAACTGCTGTTCCCAGTCTTTACGGTAGTTTTGCTGATACTTTGGCTTACCCATGGTGTTGAACAAAAAACAAAAACACAGTTCACAAACAAGAAAATACGAAAATGAATATTTGAAATCGCACGTCTAAATTTGCGTAAATACACCTAACAAACCATGAATGACTTCAAGAAAAAACACAGATCACAACAGAACTTATGATTACACTGATAGCTGCGAAGAGATCGATTCATTTTCTTAGCGTGCGCGCCTGAATCACCTCCGTCCGCTGTGTAATGTTACGCGTAACTAAGAGGTAAAAAATAAAAAATCGAATGACTGACTAATCTAACTGCGTTAATACTGTATTAACGCTGTCTGTGCAACTCCCAGCGCCTACACATGATGTCATCCAGCAGATAAGAAGAGGAATTGCCGAATGATGTCATAATGTGATCACACGAAATGACATACAAGGAAGTCCAGATTAAAAAATAACCGGTCGTAAACATTTACGTACTGAACTGCAGTTTATACCGTTAAATTGATAATAATTTTATTAAACTATGAAATTCACCAGTTTTCCCTCTAAAGTGCTTGAATAATCGCCAGAAAAGTCGCTAGTCGGAAAAATAAAATTTTTTCGCTAACAAGGTTCCCGAATTCCCTAGATTTAGCGACTTGTCGCTGAAGTTGGCAACACTGGCTGACTTTCTGGCTGAAGAATTGCCATAGACATTTCCACAGTAGGGCTTACCGTATGTAGGTGTTTCAAGAGAGCGATTCTCCCGGAGAAGTGTTTACTATAGATATTGCAGCAGTATGGCTACTCGCCTGTGAGTCCGCATGTGACATGCTACGTTGCCTTTCATGATGAAAGATTTGCCACAGGCGTTGCCGCTATGCGCCCTTCGCCTATATGTATCCTCATGTGACGAGGTAGGTAGGATTTCCTGATGAAGGATTTGCCACAGACATTGCAGCAGTGAGGCTTCTCGCCCGTGTGTATCTTCATGTGCTGAGGCAGGAAATATTTCGATCTGAAGGATTTGCCACAGACTTTGCATTTGTGCGGCTTCTCTTCTGTGTGTGTCCGCATGTGATTTGCTAGGTGGGCATTCAGACCGAAGGATTTACCGCACATAATGCACAAGTACGGCTTCGCGTCTGTGTGAGTCCGCATGTGTTTCGAGAGAGCACTTCCATAGGTGAAAAGCTTACCACAGACATTGCAGCAGTACTTCTCACCTGAGTGAATCCGTATGTGTTCCGAGAGGGTACGTCGAGAGGTGAACAGCTTCCTACAAATACTACAACAGTATGGCATATCGTCTGTGTGAGAGCGAATATGTCTCGACAATCCATTTTTCCCAGTGAAAATCTTCCCACAGATACTGCAGCAGTATGGCTTCTCGCCGGTGTGGATCCGCACGTGACAAGCTAGGCAGGATTTTGTGCTGAAGGTTTTGGTACAGACATTGCATGAGTGTGGCTTCTCGCGTGTGTTTACCCGCATGTGGATGGCTATGTATGATTTCGTGCTGAACGCTTTGCCACAGGCTTTGCAGCAATATGGCTTTTCGGCTGTGTGAGTACGCATGTGATTTGATACGTTAGCTTTAATGCTGAAGGATTTGCCACAGACAGTACAGCAGTATGGCTTCTCGCCTGTGTGAGACCGCATGTGGTTGTTTAAGTCCCACAAACTTCAAAACATTTTATAACATAATGAGCACTCCCTTCCTATTATATTTGTATGCAACTGCACCTGCTCTCTGAGCATTTTCCGCTTTGTCAAAAATTTATGGCAAAATCCGCCCACTGGGAGTGGGCAGCTGCTGATGTGTTCCCTCAAGCTCCTTCCGCTAGCGAACACCTTTCCACAGTGATCGCAGTTGAATCGACGATCTTCATTGTGAGTCTTCAGATGTTTTAAGAAGCCCAACTTCCCTGCCAACGATTTAGCGCATACATTGCTCCTAGAACATGGTGCTCCGCCAGCCGGAATTTGATGATCTGCATAGCTCCCATCGGCTCTCGATCTACAGTGACAAATTGATACTATGAGAGCAATAGTTCAACAGCCAAAACCACAACTCCCACACAAATGAATTACTAATGAACACTCCACTCACTCATATCCCATGCAGAGAGCTCATTACTCATGAACATCACATTCCTGAGGGTAAACATAATCTGAGGTCAAATTCAGAGTGAAGACGAAAATTGCAAAAATTCGTCGCCATAAGACCTATCTGTGTAAAGAAAAGAAATTTCAAAAGCTATCACTTCTTACGAGGATGTGTTGCCTCTTTTCTCTCGAATCACGATGTCACGCACAAGTATTTTCTGATGAGCTCATAGGCCACCTAATTTAAAGAATGAATGAGAAGTAGTGATTCAGCCTAAAAGGAGAAAAACAAGCTCTTTCATTCGGCACACATTTATCTATTGAAATCCGAATATGCCTATTCTCCTACATAAAGAACGGCATATGCTTTGGAGTTTTGATCTTGTTCAACCACTCTGCGCTTTGTGGCAGGAAAGTAATAAATTTTGTAACAGGCATTGTTGTTGAGGTTGTTTGAGAGAATCTCAGGGTTGTAAATATTAATAAAGTTGAGAACATAGTTTGCCGACCATCAGCAAAATCTGCTGAAGCATGGCTAATCCTTTATGAATGTTATTTTCTGTCATGCAAATATACACTTTGTATTTGTGCATTTTAACCATATCAGTATAGCATTATATTACATCACAGTGTGGTTATTTCTAATTACATAGCTTTGATGTGATATCAAAAAGAGCCGACTTATATATAGGACTGCAGGTTTATACAAAAATTCAAACTTACTGCCATGTATTACACAAGTCTACGTCTTAATTGCTGTCATTAACAGATGCCTTACGCAGCATGAAAACCACTTACCCGGATGATATCATGGAAAAACTGAAATATAACAAGCAGATGATGACTCTCTCCCTACCACTGCCTTCTTTGTTTTATCCTCCAGATACTGCTGTCCTAGATAATACACTACAGCTAGAAGGAGCATGAAAACCAAGGCTTGAGCCAAAATTCGAGATGACAGGACATTGATTTTCAACGTAGTGGGTTTTGCTGCTATGTAAAGGATCACGGAGGTTAATGCGGAAAGGAGCGAAGCAGTTTCTTTTCTAGAGTAGCGGCTGCAAAAGGCGTCTGTTCCCCATGTCCGGAGCGGCGCAACTACCTGCTGTCATCTCTAAAATGCTTGAAGACAAGACGGCCGTAAAATAACACCGTCACATGATTACGGAAATATGTCTCATCGAAACGGAACACAAGGTTAGGGCGTCCTCTTGAAGGGACGCATTTTAGCCGGAACCAGTCAGCATGAAAATTATGCAAGGGTTACCGTCGATGGGCTCTGACGGCTAAGCAAGCGAGTACAACCATTCTGTATCCACCACTGAACTATGTCTGGATGAAGTAGCAAATTAACCACAGCACTTGAGAGAAGGCATCTGTGAGGTGCAGGAAAAAATATGGTGTGGAGAAAAGTCATGCAAAACGGGGTGCGGTTACTAACTGATCTACAACAGAAGCCGAAGAACAACTAATGGTGTTGGCATTGATATATCAGCAAAATTTGACGGTACAGTGTCCGACGTGCAAAGGTATGAAAATCGCCTGACGTAACTCGTCTACACTGGGGAGAGAAGGAATTTCCAATTTTTCAGTGGAACGATCCACAAACTGGACTAGGCACGGAACGAAAGGTGCCTTCTTGGCACTGCCTGACAAGAAGACCTCTGACTATCTTATCATTGTCGGTGATATGAATGGACGTGTCGGACGGAGGAAAGAACACACAGTCCATGGCGGACAGGGATACGGACAGAAGAACGACGATTGTCAAAAAATTCCCGATTATGCAGAAACTGATCATCGCGAACGCACGGTTCAAAAAGCGTGATATTCATCTAGTCACGTACCAGAGTGGCTCCCATCCAACTCACATTGACTACATCCTTGTGAGACGAAGATGTTCTAGAGACAACAGTTGTTCCTTACTAAACTCTTGCGATGCAACATCGACCAGTCATCTGTAAGCTGCGGATGAAGTCACCAAAAGCCCAATACTTCCCAGGAAATGGACCAAATAGGATCAAATGGTGGCGCCTGAAGGAGGCCAACGTTATAGCAACAGTTACAGTGCCACAAATCACCATAGTTGAAATGAGCCGGACTAAACTGAAAGACGCCGCACGCTATATTCTTGGAACTACTAAATCAGTGCGACAACAACGAAGGATTAACTATGACTCGTGGCTTCGTAATGACAATGTTAAGTGTGCTGCAGCTGTACCACGAGTTTCTTGCTCGTTGCAATGCCTACAAAGCAGCCACTAGTCAAGTGAAGGAGGTCGTTGCTGTAACAAAAGCAAACCGTTGAGCAGGTCTGTATGTGAAACATGACACACGTGAAAGCGACCGGGATATTTAACGGCTAGTCAAATCGAGGCAACGCAAAACGGATGAAGTCCAACGTTTTCACGGCATCAATGAGGAAACAGACGATCTGCTACTCGACTGGGGGAAGTCGCAAGTACACTGGCGGAACTACTTTGACAAAATTTCAATCTTGGAATTTCCGTGTCTACCAATCCCAATCACCTTCGCTGTTGAAGGTCCAATGTAGGAAAATGACGTCACCGATGTCCAGGCCATGCTGAAGGAAATGAAACCAGGAAAAGCCATCTGTCCCGATTATGTTCCGGCAGAGTTTTGTTTCTCTCAATGGGGGGATGCAGCAGTGTGGCTAAAGCAAGCTTTTGAACCAAATCATCAGAGGTTCAAAACCAAAAGTTTGACGACGGAGTATCCAGTCAAAAATAAGGGAAGCCCTGCCGATTTTTCCAGTTACCGCCCAATCATTCTTTCGAGCCACGCAATGACAGATTTCGAACAAATCTTCGACAACAGGATAAGCGATTTAGCCAAACATACAACAAGCCAAGCTGGGTTTGCGTAAAATTGTGGCGCAATAGGAGAAAACTACGCTGCAGGGCTGTTACTTGAGAGACACTGTGAAAGGAAAAAGAGGCTTCATCACGACTTTCTGGACCCTGACAAGGCCTTCCATCGGGTACCTCATAACCAAGCCAGTCAGCGCTACAAGAACATGGCATTCGAGAGCACCTTGTTGAGAGGGTATAATTGCTCTACGAAGAAAGAAGGAGTTATGTTCGAGCTGCCGCAGGAGCGTCTGATGAATTCCGCATAATTGTAGGAGTCCACGAAGGTCCTGCCTTATCACCACTGCTGTTCATTCTTGTGATGGATCACCATTACATCAGACATACACAGTTCAATACCATGGAGACCTCTCCATGCAAGTGATGTTATTTCGGCTCCAGAGAATAAGCCTATCTGGACCAACCCCCTAGCGCAATATGCCCTGTGCTCCAACAAAAAGAAGACAGAATACATGACATTACATAGTTGAGAAGTTGGAACCATGCATATTGACGGTGACGATATAGCACGAGCAGAGAAATTTAAGTATCTTGGCTCCACCATCTCTGATGATGGCAAACTTACTGATGAAGTCAACTTAAGGATATACAAAACCTGGCTGAAGTGAAGTCACTATTGCGACCATCGGATGAAGGACCTTCTGAAATCTCAGATCTACCGAACTGTTATCCGTTCTGTCATTTTCTACGGCAACGAATGCTGGCTAGTTAAAGGGGTAGAATGCCAACTAAGCATCATGGATACAAAGATCATGGATCACATTTCAAATGATATTATTAGAAAACGTTTTGGCATTGCACCAATCCAGAAGAAAATTCAGGAAAGGCGTTTGCGCTTTTTTGGGCATGTGTAGCGAGGAGACGACGATATATTGGGAAAGTCAGCGCATAAATTAAAAGTCGGTGAAAACAAGCGCAAGCAACGAACATGACAGCATAGGACAGATAAAGTGCACAATGTCCTGAAAGCTGTGAAACTACATACAGACATGGCCTGAGATGGAACTAACTGGAGACAATCAATCACAAGACTGGACCCTGCCACCAGGCAGGACTAACACTAAAGAAGCAGAATAACAAGAAGTAGACTGATGAATATTCTGTTATAAAAATGGGATGCAATGAATATTTTACACATCCTATCATTCAAAGGAGTATGTTCAAATTCTCTCCACTAAAGCCTATGTCCAATATCTATAAAGACTTATTTTCACAACATAGAGTTTGAACAACAGAGCGCTTATGTATTTCATGTTTATGTGACTCCTATAAATGCATTATAAAGACAAATGTATAACCCAACAAATTAAAAATTTCAGGATAATTCGTGTTAATCGGTAGTGGCAGTTTGAATACCAACAAGAGGGGAGTCCGTCAGTGTATTCTAGCTTGACTGGAATTTTGCACTTCATATTTCTGCTTACATCCGTACTAGGTAGCAGACGATCATAATAATCAATTTGGTATTTTCAAGATGGCGACCAGTGCTTAGTAGTATGACGTAAAGGGCACATTTGGTTATTATGTGTGGTGCCTGTGCAGTGAGAAAATTTTAATGTGGTGGTATGGCGATGCTGGATTGACAGATTGACAGTGAAGATATGGAAATAAGACCAGAATTGTAAAACACTCACAATAATCAGAGAGCAATACTGCACGCAATTAAAAAGAGCAAGTAATATATTTAAATAGCTGGTCTGACCGGAGTGTTTCGAGATATGGCACGCAGTGGAAAAGATTGCAGTGCTTCAGAAAATATAAGAGTGTTTCGCATAAAACAAAGTTCACATTTTAAATACAAAGTGAAAGCAAGCAGGCAGAGTGCACGAGGAAGCTTATAGCTGGGTCGATTTCCAAAGGTGTCCGCAGTAAGTACAACTAGGAAAGGATCATGGGAACAAGTGCAAACGTAATCAGGGGAAAAGAAGCGACTGCCATTTCATAATAAACATGTATTACAATGAGAACCAAAATGATCACAAAAAGGGTAGAACAATTAACTGAAGTGAATCACAATATTTAAGAGCAGATATTTGAACTATGAACGGGAGCACCATAAAATAGGGCAATAAATACAGATTATCAATCCTAAGTCGCTCGACTCAATACAAGGGATCAAACACAAAAAAAAAAGATTGACAAGAAACTGGCAACGAACATCCAAGCGATACATTACCAGATTTTTTTGGTTTTTAAATAATGTAAAAGATATTAAGGGCACTGTACAATTTCAATAAAGAAAAAACCCCCAGGATAGGATGGAAGGAAAACAGCAAACGACGGGAGGAAAGAATAGAAAAAAACTAGGGCTGGCAAAAGGGATAAAAAAGGTAGAACCTGCAAATGTATTTATAAAGTCATGAGCTCACACGGAAAACTAGGCATTAATAATTGACTCTAAAAGCCACAAAATAGTACAGTTAGTTTATTGCGTCTGTTCACACAGGTTTTTGTCCATCAGTTCAGTTCACTATTATTCACTAACAATTGGGGAACGAAATTCAGAAAAATCCCATGTATAATGTTGCGACGAAACAGGAAAGTCTACAGCTCTGTCTTGCAATGATAGCATATTGAAAAAGGAAGAACAGTTTCAAGTGAAATTAGAAAGCAGGAAGTGAAGATAAATTTAAAGTCGCTCACCCAGCCAGCGGTCTTGAATATGGATCTTGAACAGTAGACAACATAAACATTGCATACGGACCAGAAGTGAATGCAACTAAAAGAAGTCCTCCATCCACACAGTTCGTTCACTAAGTCGGACTCGCTGATCGAGGCGAGAGCAGGCCAATTTATACTACAAAGGAAAAGTCTACAAAAGCCCAGAGCGCATGATGACAGCACACGCAGCGTGGAGAGGGGAGCGAACGGAGGGAGTGCAGTAGTAAGCAGAGAGCAGGCTAGGCGAGCGGACGGAACACACGCCGAGGTTAGTAGGAACAGTAGTCAGTCGAAGACGTAGAATGTAGAGATAAGGGAGCACGTTACAGTAGCGTGTGTTTCAGTCTCCGAGATTATCAGTGATTTGAACGTGTAGATCGGCATTTACGTGCGGAACTTTCAACTGAGTGATAAGTAAAACCATCGTGCTACGAATAGCCAGTTCAAAGTGTAACACAAGTAATTAACAACATAACCTTTCATGTAAACAGCCATGTCAGGGAAAGGAAAGGTAGCAACGACAGACAGCCCAGTGAAGCACGCCCTACAGGAAGCTCTGAGGGACAAGGAAACACTCGCCACACTAGCCAACATGATACAAGACCACGGAGCCAGGGCCGTTATAGAGCAGATTAAAGCTACGATATATTTTAATGCCAAAGTAATCGAGCAGACGAGGGAAGTGGTCCAGGCCAGAGACAAGACAAATCAGACCTCAGGCTACAGCTCGAAACTAAGACCGATGCCCTCGAGCAATATCAGCGGCGGCAATCACTGCGTGTGTTCGGGGTGCGGGAATCTAGTGGCGAGGACACGGACAAAATTGTCATCGAGCTAGCTGACAATATTGGAGTATATTTACACACGAGGGCATAAACAGAAGTCACAGGGTAGGCAAGATGAGCACACATAAGCCGCGTTCGATAATAGTGAAGTTCGGGTCTCATCGCAAACGAAACGAACTATTCAAAACTAAAAAGAAACTGAAATGAACGGGCAAAACAATCAAAGAAGACCTCACGTCAATCAGGATGAAACTGTTACAAGAATCGATCACTAGATTTTCTGTGTCCAATTGTTGGACAACAGACGGTACAATTATTGTGAAACACAATGGTGTGAAATATCATGTGTCGAGCCGAGCGGAAATGGACAGGATTAAATAAACCGACAGACCGAAACTAACATGGCATTTCACATTTTACAGTTTTAACTAACTTAGACACTAGATTTTAATTGCTAGACTGTAATTGCTCTTCCAACTATTACTTTTAGATTATATCTTCATTAGGTTTACATATAATAACTAGACAAGATAACGTACAGGTTGGCAACTCAAGGTGAGTGTGCTGCACAAGCGTCTATTTTCGGCAAGGTTACTGGTGGTCAGCTGAGCGGAATCTCCGCTCCCATTCCTACCCAGTCCCCTAATACTAATCCCCTTACAAATGCTCTTAACAACTTCCCAAATTCCTTACAGGTAGTACATGCTAACGTTCAAAGTCTAATTCCTCACTTCCACGAACTCAGTAATGTCAATCCTCACATCGTCATAAACGGGGAAACATGGTTGAAACCGTGGGTGTCGGATTCTCTCGCCCATCTCGAAAATTATACTTTGATCCGAAATGATCGCACAGGTAAAGCCGGCGGCGGAGTAGCTATGTATATTAGGAACGACCTAAAACATAAAATAATCTACAATATAATCAGTGAATACTGCGCAAGGCCTGAGTTCACGTTCATAGAAATTGAGGCTTTAGGTGAAAAGTGTTTACCGAGTGTAGTGTATCGCCCACCAATGATTGGATACACCACCGACCTTGAGGACATCCTACTAGACCTCTTACCCAGGTATGAGCATGTTTTATTACTAGGTGACCTCAATACTTACATCCCTAACGACGAAAAGACAGAGACTAAACAACTAATCAACATACTTAAATCCTGAAACATGACGATTTTGGCACTTAACGCAACACATCACACAGCCACGTCACATACATTACTGGACTTGATTGTGACGAATAACCCTGACAGGGTACTGATCGACGGGCAAATGTCTGCTTGCGGACTATCCAATCACGACTTAATATTTTAGCTTATTCTCTCAAATGTCCCAAGACCTAAATTAATTACATTCCGAGATCTAAAAGATATAAATGACGAAGCCCTATTAGAAGACGCTGCAAGCATACCTCAGCATCATGTCCATAATTTATACAATATAGATGATAAAGTGGAGTTCCTAAACACACAACTGCTAGCTCTTCTCATTAACCACGCGCCAAAACGCATTGCTCTCGTAACACGCCCTGCGGGTCCACGGATGATTCAGCAGATACGAGAATTAATGACAGAGAGACACAAAGTTTTCAGAAATTTAAAATTAGCCAAGTACCAAACGATTTTGACCTGTACAAGACCCTTCGTAACAGGACCACACAGGCCTTAAGGAATGCTAAAATATGACACTCACAAAACATTTTGCTAACCCGGAACACGACAATAATCTGGAAAACCGTTAAAAAATAGCATAGGTGGAAATAAACTCTATATTGCTGACATTAACCTAACACTGGATGATTTAAACCAATACATTACTACAAAACCCGTTAACATTGACGAGACAACAAAAGAACAGACGATTTACAAAATTCTACACGATGGCAATACTAACAATGGAGGAGAACAGTTATATTTTTCCCTCGTAACTCCTGCAGAAGTGAGACAAATTGCACAATCAATAAATACAACTGCGACAGGATGTGACGAGATTGTTCCAAAATTACTGTTTGTACCGGGAGGTACATCTCAACGCCGCGCATTCAAAACTAGCGCCTAAATGAACCCCTCTATTTGTAAAACAGTGAAACTGAAACTACACCAACTTGGAACTTTAATCAGAAGATGTCACCAGTAAAATATTGTGTAATTTTGTTATTATGCAGTTTCCTAAACTGAGTTAATTTCTCCCGGTTTTGTTTTGATATTCATTAAGAAGTTTGGACATTATTCTACACACGGCACCACTAAAAACTATGATCATGCACCCTGGTGCGAAGCGAAAGAACTTATAATTTAAAGAAGTTTTGTATTTCTTGGGTTTTGTAATTGATTGATGTTCATTTATTTTTGGGTTGGCAACTCTTCCTTTCCTTTCGGCCAGTATTAAATCTATCCAATCACCTATTCTTGTAATTCTTCTTCACTTTGGATTTAACCAATAAAATTGAGAGGGTGTGGCTGGTTTAGTCGTGAAAGATCTCGAACCTTCCATGAGGGTTTATCAACTGCGGCTTTCCACGTCTCTTGGCCAATTGATCGTCATCTTACTGAGCGTGTGTGCCGAAGGAGGAGGCGGGCGGCCTCATTCATCGGTCAGCAGAACATCTACAAGGTAATGGCCACATAACATCTTTCTTTCCTGCTATCTCCGCAGTTTAACCCGAGTTATGTAACAAGCTTTTCTAAAATGTAACTTTCTTCTGGCTAATGTAAAAACCTCCACAAAATTTTTAACTGTAAACCGGGGATAGAGAATTACCCTCTCGAGCTCCCCTTCATCTTGGTTTGAGGTGACTATGTTTATAACTGTTTTTCATTCTGTAATGTGGTAAATTAATTTCTATACAAGCACCTCAGTAGTTTGGGAGTAGCCCCTGTTTCACTGGACTAGAGCCCTTTAGGTTTTTCAGTTTTCACTATCTTGGAGCACTGTACGCGTCCATTCAGTTTGTGTTTCGGGCCACTTACTTAACCTGTTCTTTCCGCAAAGGCCCTATAGGTTGGGTATGAGATACCCCTGTTTCAATTTGTGATTTAGACCATGGAAGGCTAAAGGGTGTAAGATTTTTGGTGTTGCCTTGAGTAGGCTTAAGAAACTGAGAGCCTGTTAGCTCTTTTTCAAGTTTTGTAATTGTAAAGAGTGCCTCTGGGAGGCTTGATATTGTATTTAGGGAGCAAGTGCTCTTGAATTGAGGGGATTTCTGCCCTTGAATAAATTCGTGCCCTTTGTATTTCGAGCTGGGAGCTCAAGAATTGTAAAGCGAGGAGCTTGAAGCCCAGGTTTTTTAAAAGTCACTAAATTTTGGAATTTCTTGTCTTGTTTAAAGTTTGACACTGTACAAGACATCTCATTGTTATGAAAAATTGTTAAGTTTGAAGTTCTAAAAGAGATATAAACTTTGTTAAAGTTTTAAATCAATTCTCGATACTGCAGAGAGACCCATTCACCCCAGCACCTCCTTTAACCTCTTTCTCCTCCATGGGTATCCCCGTAACACTGTTAAAAGCTCTAGACGTAATTCTACCAACTCTAACCCACATCATTAATACCTGACTGATAACCGGCATATTCCCTTCCCTTTCGAAATGTCAATTGTTCGCCCACTCCCAAAGACCAACAATCCCGTGGAACCCAAAGACTTTTGATCCATTTGCATTTTACCATATCTGTCCAAAGTTTGGAGAAAATAGTTCACAGACAAATAACCGCATATTTAAAAACAATATGGTTCTTGACTAATACCAGTCTCGTTTAAGAAGCAATCATAGCACAACTACTGCATTACTTAAAGTTACAAACGACATAGGAGTAGCTATGGATAAGGGTGAAGTTAGTGTTTTAACTCTTCTAGACGTTAGTAAGGCCTTCAACTGCGTTGACACGGACATACTAATAGCAAAATTACGTGCTCTTAATTTCTCACAAAGCACACTATCCTGGATGTATTCTTATCTCTCTGATCGGCCGCGCTGAGTGGCTCAGACGGTTAAGGCGCTCGCCTTCTAACCCTAACTTGGCAGGTTCGATCCTGGCTCAGTCCAGTGGCATTTGAAGGTGCTCAAATACGACAGCCCCGTGTCGGTAGATTTACTGGCACGTAAAAAACTCCTGCGGGACTAAATTTCGGCACCTCGGCGTCTCCGAAGACCTTAAAAAGTAGTTAGTGGGACGTAAAACAAATAACATTATCTCTCTGATCACCGGCAGTGTGTATCAACAGGTGAAAATGTCTCTTCATGGCAATCTGTAGAAACTGGAATACAACAGGGGCCAGTGCTAGCACCACTCCTATTCTCAATCTTCATTTCAGAACTAACAGAAGTAATTAAACATTTTCAATATTATGTGAACGCAGACGACTTACAAACACATACACATGCACATCGTAGTGACTTACCGACCGCAATAAAGCATACGAATGACAACCTAGAAAGAATATGTAAGTGAACCGACGACCATGCACTAAAAATCAATGCCCAAAATACCTGCGCACGGTTCACAGATGTGCATACCCACTCAATAACATTAAGAGGCACTCCGTTACAATTCAAAGAGACAGTTAACAACTTAGGGATGATATTAGATAAAAACCTTAGTTGGAAAGATCATGTAACAGGTATATGTCAGGGAGTGTTTTGTTCCTTACATTCCCTTAAGAAACTCAGAGACCCAAAATGTAAGAAAACTGCTTATCCAAAGTATGGTAATGCCAATATTCGACTACTGTGACGCAGTACACAATAACCTGAACGCCTCACTTTCCATCAAGCTCCTGTAGGCACATAACACATGTGTTCGATTTATTTCAGATATACCAAGGTTTAGACATATTTCTCCCGCATTTGGTAGGCTTTGATGGCTACGCTTAAGGGAGCGAAGAAATTTACACACTGTTTCCCTGTTACATCGTATACTGAACCTTAACACTCCTGAATATCTTGCCACACATTGCCATTACCCAGCATCACCTTCTAGTATTCCTACCAGATCATCATCCACCTCAGTACTAAGCATTCCCATTCACCGCTCAAGTGGCTACAGTATATCATTTGTAGTCGCCGCCAGCCGAATTTGGAATTTCCTTCCTGCTGAAATTAGGAGCGTGTCAAACCACTTCTGCTTTAATATACTCTGTCAAACCTCGTTAATGCATAATAATAATAATTCATAAAATGTAGGATTAGATCATAGCTAAGTTATTAGGTTAATCAAAACCCTTAACTGATACCTTAAGATACTAAATCGTACATAATTTAGTGTATATTTAACTTTTCATGTAGGTGTATGTATAGTCGAACAGAATAGCAGGCTATACAGCCTGAGTCCCACCAAATAAATTAATAAGTAAATAAATAAATAAATGAATGAATGAATAAATAACTAAATAAATAAAGACCCTGGAGAGTGCCACAAAGTCGTCAGCTCAGGACCAAGTGACACTCGACACTCTACAAATGCTATTTTTTTCTTTTTGCTAGTTGCTTTACGTCGCACCAACATAGATAGGCCTTATAGCGACGATAGGACAGGGAAGGGCTAGGAGTGGGAAGGAAGCGGCCAAGGCCTTAATTAAGAGACAGCGCCATCATTTGCCTGGTGTGAAAATGGGAAACCATGGAAAACCATTTTCAGGACTGCCGACAGTGGGGTCTGAACCGCTCTACAAATGGAAGGAAACCATATCACTAAATGGTTAGTTCAGGACCACGTATCTCTACACAAATGGAAATTAGCCTCATCACTAATTATTTAGCTCAGGTCTGTGTGTCCCTCCACAAATGGAAGGCAACCTCATTACCAATTGGTAAGCTCAGAAATACGTCTCTTTCTACAAGTCAGTGATTAGGAAATTTTATGAACCTTAAAAATCCTTCTTATGTAATTCAGTACCAAATTGACATGGCAAATCTTTTAGACATTTTAAAGGAAGTCATTTAAGTTGCTGAAAGATATTTGTAGACGGCTAAAATGAGAGTCAGGGTAACATAGCACCTGTGGTGAGATATAAAACAAAGTGGGAAGCAGCAGATGAGATCCGGTTGACTGAATCCTTCACAAGCATCTAAAATCTAGGATATACAATGGATTAAGCTACACAGACAATGGACTATCCTCTGCCTAATATACCAAGGAAAAAGAAACCACACAAAAGGCTTGTTGCTTTTGCTGGTTTGAGAGTGCGTCTGCACAAAATATGTTTAGGAAGAAGAAAGCTAATTTAAACTGCATCCAAAAGTATAAATATGCATTTTGTGTGTGAAAAGTGGTGGTCACAAACAAGATTGTTCTTTAGCATAGCCTAGTGTGTCCTGCTACACAAACAGCAGTATTCTTCAGTTGTGTGCATAGTTCTAATGAGATAGTGTAAGCTGGTACTGGGCAGTTCTGAGGACTGAAATGAATATCTCTTGCCACTAGTTGTGAATGTACAGTAGGAATAAGTCAATGCATCACATAACAGTCAAGAAGACTCTAACCACCCACAAAATCAAATAAACCTTCCAGAATTTGTAGTTTCCATCACTAATCTTGTTTGAATTCAAACCTTAGGCTTCGACTAGCCATTGCACGATCTGCCAATACAAGGGCTCCGTTGAGAGCACCATTCAGAGATTATACAATCATTTCCCACGGATTATCACAGATTGTTTCACACAGTAACCAAGAATGGTGTGACAACAAAAAATGAATAAGCAAGTAGTCCAATGGCACACACAGAGTTCTAAAAACACTACTGCATTAAATGTTTGAAAACAGTATATACACTTGTGCTACTTTGTAATGTCAGTGATAAAATTTACAATTTAGAAATAATATTATATCATTACATTATTATTTACCTATATATATGAGATAATAAATTCACTAAATTGAAGAATTCTGAAATTTCATACTTCACTTGTTTGCAATCAAGACACTACAGGCACCTGACAGACAATGAGCACTAAAATGAAAACTGGGAATTTGCGACAATCATCAAGTGTGACCACAACACTGAAACAAACATAAATTTAATACCACAATAATTTTTAAACTCATAACAATGTGAAAGTTTTATTTGAAAACTATGATATGTAAGATGTAGCACTACTGATCTGAACGTTTCATTTCCACAACACATTCTCTGCTTTGGTGTCCACAAATGGAGGAATCTGACTTAACACACAAGAGAATGGAAAAGACCATAAAAAAATAATCTAACCAAATCAACAATTTAAAAGTGACATTCTCTGAGTTATCATACTATTGAAGCCGGCCATCATTATAATGATCAATGAACCTAATTATGTTAGTTTGAAATTATTATAATGTTTACAATGAACATAAAACATAACAATTTTGAATTTGTAAATTTAGTTTATAATCTACAAACATGGCTATTTCTGTGTGTCACTGTTGATATGAACATATAAAATTATTGAGAATATCTGGAGGTAATGGTTGCAGATGGAAATTCAGATAAGAATGCAATGAAGAAATGATGGAGTGACAGTGAAAGAAAGAACACATTTTTCATGTATTGTAAACAAATACACTTCAAAAATATCTAGCTTTAGCAGAGATTCTTCTTATAGATATATATTCAATAAAACTACATGATGGAACATTAAATACGATTTTATAGTTAATTAATATTTTAGAAAATTTTAAGATATTAGTGTTTAAATTAACCTTGTAAAGAAAGGATTAAACTCATGAAAATAGCCAGTTTTTGGAGATAAACCAAACACTACTGAACACAACTGTGAATGGGTACAACATATTCCATATTGTATAGGATTTGTAGTGTACGTACTTTGTTTCTTCTTTGATGTACGACAACAGCTGATCATCAGTATGTTCTTCTATGAATATTTCCTTCTTAAAATTTTCGGAGGGCTATATGTAAGAAATAAGAAAAGTAGAATAAATAAGTAAGGGAATAAAAGTATATAGGCCTAAACAAGAAACAGTTGAGAAATTAAATTTCATAGTGGCACAAGAAGAGTATAATAAATTTATCTCCCATTTAAAAAATATAAGAATGGGAATGATACATTATTATAAAGCACTAAATATTAAATGAACAGAGAAGAAGGCAATTTCCTAAAATACAGTATTATACCATTTACATTAATTTTTTCTATTAAACACTCAGCTTATCCTTCATAAAAATTTTATTATTTACAAAATTCTACTCAAAATATCTTCTGCATTTACAGACATAATTAACTCATATACAACATTTGGAATTACTTCAAATAATACTATACAACTGCTATTAGATTAAAATTTATATTGCATTTATTTTTTACCCTTTTTTGGAACCTAACTTGCAGACCGACCTGCTGCGTCATAACACGAGTCCCTTTTGCCACTGCTCTTTGGACAACTGGTAAGAGAGATAAGAACGTGAAAAGAAACACACTGTAGGATAGCAGTAGACAAGGTAGCAATAGAAAAGGAGGAACATTTGTAAGTATGAAAATTTGAAATTGCCTTCATATGTGTGAATATTCAGCAGAGTATATGTACACATATATGTGGGGAAGGAGGCACTCCCATTATGTGTACATGTACAATTCAAGGACAATAAATAATAGTAATAATGAATACTATGTCCAAATCATTATCCAATACCATTCCTTGCCTCCCTTTGTGTTGAGCCTATTTCCACAATGACTGGCTATATTCACACCAGTCGATGCGTGCGCTGATCCACAGCATTCAGGTCACATAACTCGGCCTGTCCTTGTCATATTGCTTTGCCTGCCCTTTTCAATAATTTTATGAACATTTAATACCGATAATACTGTTTGTGGATTTTCCAAAAATAAAAAATGTGTTTGTTTTTTAAGAAGATTCGAAATACCAAATTTAACGTCTGTAACATCTTCAGTTGTACGATCCTGCCCGTATGTGTCTCTTACCCTACAGTTTTCTTTCCCAAACAGTAAGTCATAATATGTTTATCATACTGATTGGGAACGAACTTTGACTTAAATGGCATTCAGAGTGTCACAGTTCATCTCAGCTACCCCAAAGACTAAGAATTCGTCACTAATATCGTCAGTTTCGGATTTTTAAGTTTCACCCCCTTCCTTTAGGGCTGCTAGGGTTTCTTGCCCCTACAGTAATATTTCCGGATAAAAGCAGAAATAAGTTTTAAGGAACACATCATAATCTTCACATACTGTTGGGCAGTCAACCCCCTGATCGGACTTCTCTTGTGGTTTGCTCATCTTCCCCTATTTTATTTTTCACCCCTTAGTGCCGAACTACCAATCAGATTTAGTTCAAACCACTTCATAATCCCTCTCAGATGTAATAAGAACAAGCTGTGAAAATTTCAAAGAAATCGTTCCAGTAGTTTTTGAGTCCATTAGGTTCAAACATACCAACATCCAATTTTATATATATAGATTCCCCTGTTCCCATCTTTCTATATATGACTTGGCTTGTCACCTCTTTTTTTCATTTCCATGTTGCTATATACTTTGATTCCCAAAACACTTCACTGTAATATCATATAATCCCACATTATTCCTACCACTTTCCCAAGAAGTGGACAATGCTTAAATGATTACCACAGAAACATCCATCATCCTTATATGAGCATCACATTAAGGCCAAAACATCAATCAATCAATCAATCAATCAATCAATCAATCAATCAATCAATCAATCAATCAATCAATCAATCAATCAATCAATCAATCAATCAATCAATCAATCAATCAATCAATCAACAGCATTTAGGGCTGTCGTTTGTTTATGAAGAAAAGGATTGTGAAAATGTATGAAATAAATCCCTTGGTAAATTATTTCAATCACTAAATCATCTTCGTATAAGTGAACATTTGCCAAAATTTGTCCCCTTGAATTCCAACTTATCTTCATGTTGTGACCTTTCGTAGATTTAAAGAACATGACTTAAATTCATTCATCAACAAATGTCATTCCAAGCCATCTCTCCAATGACATCTCAGAATATACTGCTTAATAGGACAGCTTGTCTCCTTTCCCCAAATCTTCCCAGCCAAAATTTTGCAACATATGGCCGCTAACTGCTAGTCGCACGCAAACATTCTCTCGAAAAAATTGTTAATCGCAGGTGATACAGCGCTTGAAATGAGAAATATGTAATCAGATTCGTGCTGAAGTTATGCGTGTGCAGTTAACTGAAGTAAACTGTCATTGTTCTACTAGTAAGTTTTCATAATGGCTCCTAAGAGCTTCCCCAAGCAGTCGTAAAGCAGGCCATAGCCGAACAGTTACAGCCCCTAATGCCGCAGCTCCAGGAACTAAGAGCGGAGTACAAGGAAACTGTTAAACTATTACAAGATCAGCTTCAAGAAAAGGACAAGGAACTTGTGAAGATCAAAAGCGACTTTAAAAACAAGATAGATGAACTGGAGCAATACCAGCGGCGGAAATGTATCCGTATTTTCGGCATTGCCGAAAAAGGACGGGGGAGATTCTGATGTCATAGCAATTAGCATCGCAAGAGATCTTGGTGTCGACCTTGACCTTCGGGACATTTACAGGAGCCTTCGCACTGGAAGACGACTGGGCACGAAGCCACGACCTCTAATATTGAAATTCGTTTCCTACCGGAAGTGGAGTGAAATCTTCCACAAAAAAGAGGACACAAGGGAACGGCGGTCACGGTAAGAGAGGTTCTGACTGCAACAAGGCTCGCAGTCCTTAATGAGGCAATTTCGAGTTTTAGTGTACGCCAGGTATGGAGCACTGAGGGAGTAATTAACATATAGAGTGTGCACTATGGAACAGTTAAATGAACTAACGTGATATGCGGGAGAAAGGGTCACAACATTTTTGTAACTTTCTATCGTAGTTTATTTTTTGAGGTTTCCTAGTAGTATATAACAATATTAAACTTAATTCTCTATCAGAACGTAATTAGTAATATAGTTTACTTATGCTTGCCGTAGTTGTAGATTGGTGTTAGTAGCAGTAGACTGGGTCCAGTGCCTCATTTTTATCGTATTTATTTTTAAGTACATTACTGCTATATTGCCATTATCGTACTGATCGCCGTATATTGTTAGTTACATTCCCATTATTGTCAAGATCATCCCCAATATAACTGAGAACATCGTAAGTTACTTAGAAAATATAACTTCAAAGTGGAGAAGCCGGGATCAATTGCGCTTAGCCCCTATGATAACGACCTTGAGACAAAAGAACAGGCTCCCCTTATCCTTCCAAACATTCTTCACAAACTTTCGCTTACTCCACCCTCCCAAAATGTCCCGGGAACCAGCTATGCAGGCAACACACACCTATTGTCATCTGAGCTCTCTTGCCATTCCCAGTCGACAGGGGACATCATTAACCATAAGCTCTCTCCGTACAGAAATGCTTTAAAGATTTGCCATATAAACGCTCAAAGCCTACTTGTGGATGCGCGAATGGACGAAATTAAAGTTCTGTTTATGGCACCCTGTTTACATGCAATATTAATTTCGGAATCTTGGTTAAAACCACACCGCGCAATAGAAAGAGTGCAGCTGGCGGCTTATACATTGCTTAGTTCCGACAGATTATATAAGCCCTCAGGGGGTACCGCCGCATATGTCATGACCAATCTATGCCCTAAAATAATCTGTAGGTCTCCAGGTCCGTACGAGCGAAAACCTGAGTACATGTTCCTGGAAATAACTGTGAGGGAAGTAATATGTCTTCTGGGCGTAGTATATAAGCCACCGAATGCGGTTTTTTAATGCGATCTAGAGACTCAAATGCAAGATTTTGTCACTGATTACTCAAATATGATTATTATAGGCGATGTCAAACATAAAACTTCTTGAAACTAACTCTCCTTTTAACTTCTTTTAAAGCTTGCAACTTAACGTTTCTCCGTCTCAATGCCACACATCACACACCTTAATTGATCTCATTGCCACTAACCAACCTGAATTAGTTCTTCATCACGGTCAAATTGGTGTCAAAGGTTTATCGCAGCATGATGCTCTATTTATGGCCTATTCGATTAGAATTTCCAACTTCAAATCGAAAATAATTTCAAATAGAGATCTACGAAGAATAAACTTTTACAAGACGCAGTTGCAGTGCCATGGCACAAAATATTTAAATTTCAAGACATAAATGACAAAGTGGCGCGTTTCAATCAACATATAACTGAGCTATACGGTAGGCATGCCCCCTGAAAAGACGGCTCGAGTTTCGCGCAAGCCAGCTCCTTGGCTCCCAGATGATATTAGAACTCTAATGGCTGAACGCGATGCTGCTTACAGACGAGTTAGAAAACACTGCACTCCTGACAATCTACTTAACTGTAAGAGACTGAGAAACGGTACTACTACGCAACAGATTAGAAACGCAAAATTACGACACGCTCACGGTTTAATCCAACCAAATGTCTCAACAGCTGTGTTGTGGAAATCCATAAAGAGCTTTGGCATTACCAACGGACGAGACGACGACGAAATTAATATACCCTTGCAAAAACTGAACGATTATTTTTCATCTAACCGCCCATTAAATGCAGCGCTGAAACCGGAAGTTCTTGACGGCAATTATGCAAAGACGCGAACAGATAGAGAAAACTTCTACTTCCGTAAAGAAACCCACTCACAAGTCAGGTTTGCCATAATTCGGATAATATTGACGGCGAAAGGAAATGACAGTATAGGAATACGAATGATAAAAATTATTCTGGATGTGATATTACCATGGTTCATGGTGTGGGTTACTGTAGTCACGTCCAAGTTCGTGAACCATGGGCAACGGCTGAGTGGCCTAGTAAGTGATTCTGAGAGTTGGGATACCATTTGCTATGGAATGGGAGTGGGCATCTCGGAAATATTCTGAGTCATGGCCTTCCTTGTGCTCAGGCGGCTAGGACTATACAATCCACCGGTGGTCCTTAACACGTTAGAGGAGAGATCTTTACTGGGACTATGTGTAAGTAGGGCAGCAAGCTGCTTCATGAATTTACCGAGCTCAGAACATTTTAAGCATGCCTCGGACCTATGGGAGTAACAGAGTCCCACTCCCATTTGACAGGCGAGGGACTCCTTGGAAACAACTTCGCGAACGAAATGGAATTCGATGGGAGCTATCAATATTAATGGGGCTTATGGAAGAAAGAACTGGCTGAGGATGCATCTGGATGTGCTAGGAGTAAGTGATATTCGGGTAAGGGGAGATAACGAGGAAGAGATAGGAGATTATAAAGTGTAATTGACGGGTGTTAGAAAGGGAAGGGCAGAGTCTGGGGTAGGGCTCTTTGTGCTTGTTGCTTGCTTGTTGTTTAAAGGGGCCTAACATCGAAGGTCATCGGCCCAGTAGGGCTCTTTCTCAGGAATACCATTGCACGGAATATAGTTTCTGTTAGGCACGTAAATGAGCAAATGATGTGGGTAGATTTGTCAGTTGGAGGAATTAGGACTAGAATTGTGTCCGTGTATTCACCATGTGAGGGTGCAGATTTAAGTAAGTCAGTCACATTTTAATATACACTGAAGAACAAAACACCTGTTTATTGGTACACAGTAGGCTGTACATTAATAATTACTGCATTTAAATTTTTGACAGGTTACCAAGTCAACCGTGAATGCATGAATAGAACTAGCTTTACTATCTGCCATATTATAAACTTCATATCAAATTTAAAGAAAAATCAATCAATCTCAAATAATTACGATTGATCAAATTCAGTACTAACCTCTCATTAGTGAATTGAGTTCGAAGCCCGTTTATCTTCGACTTCACATCAGCCGGGCTTGTATTCGGCCGAACTTGTGACACAATTTCGGCGATTGCGTTTTCTGCCTCTCTTCTTGCATTTCTATTGTGGTAAAGTGGCGTTCTAACCTCGTACAAACATGGATATTTCTGGTATTCGTCCAGTAAAGCAATAACAGCTTCCTTAGTACACCCGAAACCCGCCATTTTAGAAAGAAGTGTTTGTTTACAATCGAGCTTCGCAATCTTCTCACGACGTAGCGCCAGCATCATCATGATGTCAGCTTCGCTGATTGGTTCATTTCGTAAAATTAATTTTACGGAATAGAACATGTCCTATTTTATGAAAGTTTTGTCAAAGGTTTTATAAAACTTAAATTTGAGCGTGAGCAACAGAAATTTTATAAAATTAAATTATTGTACAATAAATTTGACAGAAAATTTTACCATGAGCAACAGGCATAAGGTAGAGAAAGTGAAATCTGTCTGCAAACGAATAAGGGTAGAAAATCTCCAGGACGATGAAATTAGACGGAAGTACATGGATATGATTAGTGAGAAGTTTCGAACAGTAGACAGTAAGCAGGTTCAGGATATAGAAAGTGAATGGGTGGCATACAGGGATGCTGTAGTAGAAACAGCAAGGGAATGGCTAGGAACAAATGTGTGAAAAAATGGGAAAAGGCGAACATCTTGGTGGAATGATGAAATGAGAGCAGCCTGTAAACGTAAAAAGAAGGCTTATCAGAAATGATTCCAAACAAGAGCCGAGGCAAACAGGGATCTGTACATAAATCAAAGAAACAAAGCAAAACAAATAGTTGTTGGATCCAAAAGGAAGTCTTGGAAAGATTTTGGTAATAACCTGGAAAGGCGAGGTCAAGCAGCAGGGAAACCTTTCTGGACAGTAATAAAGTATCTTAGGAAGGGAGGGAAAAAGGAAATGAACAGTGTTTTGAGCAATTCAGGTGAAATCATAATAAACTCAGGGAATCACTGGAGAGGTGGAGGGAATATTTTGAACAGCCTCTCGACGTAAAAGTAAATATTCCTTTCGATGTTGCGAACAGCCAAGCTCGTGGTGAGGAGGAAAATGGTGTGGGTGAAATTACGCTTAAGGAAGTGGAAAGGATGGAAAATAAACTCCATTGTCATAAAGCAACAGGAGTTGATGAAATTAGACCTGAAATGGTGAGGTATAGTGGGAAGGCAGGGATCAAATGGCTTTACAGAGTAGTAAGATTAGCAAGGAATGTTGGTAAGGTACCTTCAGTTTGGACAAAAGCAGTAATTGCACCTATCTACAAACAAGGGAACAGAAAGGATTGCAACAACTATCGAGGTATCTCATTGACTAGTGTAACAGGCGAAGTATTCATTGGCAACTTGGGAGGGAGGGTGCGATCAGTAGTTCAGAGGAAGTTGGATGAAAACAAGTGTGGTTTCAGACCACAGAGAGGGTGTCAGAATCAGATTTTCAGTATGCGCCAGATAATTGAAAAATGCTACGAGAGGAATAGGGAATTGTGTTTATGTTTCGTAGATCTAGATAAAGCATATGATAGGGTACCGAGGGAAAAGATGTTCGCCCTACTGGGGGACTATGGAATTAAAGGTGGATTATTAAAATCAATCAAAGGCATGTATGTACACGCTTCTTCAGTGAGAATTGATGGTAGAATGAGTTCTTGGTTCAGGGTACTTACAGGGGTTATACACGGCTGTAAACTTTCACCTCTGCTGTTCGTAGTTCACGTGGATCATCTGCTGAAATGTATAAAAGGGCAAGGAGGGATTCAGTTAAGCGGAAATGTAGTAAGCAGTCTGGCCTATGCTAACGACTTGGTCTTATGGGCAGATTGTCCCAAAAAGCCTGCAGTCTAATATCCTGGAACTTGAAAATAGGTGCTATTAGTATGGTATAAAAATTAGCCTTTCAAAGACTAAATTGACGTCAGTAGGTAAGAAATTCAACAGAATTGAATGTCAGATTGGTGATACGAATCCAGAACAGGTCGATAATTTCAAGTACTTAGGTTGTGTGTTCTCCCAGGATGGTAACATAGTAAATGAAATTGAATCAACGTGTAGTAAGCTAATGCACTGAGCTCGCAGTTGCGATCGACAGTATTCAGTAAGAAGGAAGTCAGCTCGCAGACGAAACTATCTTTACATCGGTCTGTTTTCAGACCAACTTTGCTTTACGGGAGCGAAAGCTGGGTGGACTCAGGATATCTTATTCATAAATTAGAAGTAACAGACATGAAAGTAGCGAGAACTATTGCTGGTACAAACAGGTGGGAACAATGGCAAGCGGGTACTCAGAATGAGGAGATAAAAGCTAAGTTAGGAATGAACTCGATGGATGAAGCTGTACGCATAAACCGGCTTCGGTGGTGGGGCCATGGGAGGCGAATGGAGGATAGGTTACCTAGGAGAATAATGGACTCTGTTACAGAGGGTAAGAGAAGTAGAGAGAGACAAAGACGACGACGGTTACACTCAGTTCGTAACGATTTAAAGATAAGAGGTATAAAACTAAATGAGGCCACAGCACTAGTTGCAAATAGAGGATTGTCGCGACGGTTAGTAAATTCAGGGAGGCTTGCAGACTGAAAGCTGAAAGGCATAATAGTCATTAATGATAATGTATGTATAGCTGCACTCATTAACATATTTAAGTCTTCGCTTGTAGACAGCATATTTCCCGAAACATGGACAGCGGGTATTATACGTTCTCTAAAGGAAGTAGCTTCACCTTCTGAACAGACTACATGACGACTTACAACTTACTTGACCAACTACAATCTGTTTTTCCTCAACCACACAGTACTACAACGGCACTACTGAAGGTCACAGAAGACATTCGAGAAGCAATGGACAACAAAGAAGTGGCAGTATTAATACTTCTAGACTTAAGCAAAGCTATTGGCCGTGTTGACATTGACATTTTGCTCTCGAAATTGTATTTCCTCCATTTCTCGGACAATGCTCTCATTAGGTTGCATTCCTACCTGCATGGCCGTCGGCAGTGTGTTACAGATAGGAAAAACAAGTGAACTTGGCGATCCGTGCAGTGTGGTGTGGCCCAAGGGTCGGTGTTAGGACCCCTCCTTTTTTCGATTTAGATTAATGTTGTCTCCCAAAACCTAACTCACTGCAAATACCATATCTACGCAGATGATTTACAAATGTACCTCCACACACCTCCGGATCTAATATTTTCGGCCATAGACAAAATCAATCAAGATTAACATCGTTTTCTTCTTGGTCATTGGGATGTGGTCTTATGTTAAACCCAGCAAAAACGCAAGCCATCATCCTTGGATACCGGAAACTACTCGCGAAGTTCAATCGAACAGAGATTCCATCTATGAGGTTATGTAATACTAAAATACCATTCACATCATCAGTAAAAGTCCTAGGCGTTACTTTCGATGATGACATGTCATGGAAAACGCATAATACGAACATCACTCAGAAAACATTCTCTGCATTGCACATGCTGCGTGGATCATCATCATCAATCATCAGTCGGTTTACTCATTGCTGAGCGTCGTGACCTCATTTCTTCACTTCATTAGTAACTGCATCCTTAACGAGAATTTTCCATCCTGAGCGGTCTTTCGCTCTTCTTACGATATTGTGAAGAAGTTGACCGGTGATCTTCTTTGCTTGGTCTAACCATCTACTTGTTGTTCTGCCTTTTGGTCTGGTGCCTTCAATTTTGCCTTACAGAATGGTCTTTTCTAAATTGTCTCCTTCTCTCCTCAAAATGTGTCCCAGGAAGTGGAGGTAACTTTCACTAACGCGGGAAGATAAACGTTTTGTGATGCTCAGTTCTTCTGTAATGGAGGCATTTGTTCTTTCTGCCCATGGCATACAGAGCATTCTCCGCCAACACCACATCTCAAAGGCATCTATTCGGCTCTGGTCATTAGCCTCCACTAGCTGCGTGGGTATAAATACTTATTTCCTGAAAAACTCAAATAATGCTGTTAGAAGCTCTGGTTTTCCCTCATTTCGACTATTGTGACGTGATTTATAGAGATGCTCGGTGCAAGTTATTGAGCAGATTTAACGTGGTCAAAATGCATGTGTGAGGTACGTCTGTAACCTACACGGAACTATGACCATGCAACTCGTTCATATAACTACTTATCTCTGCCCCGACTAGAAATCCATCGCACTGTTCATACCCTACGCCATCTCCATATAGTCCTTCATTCTTCACAGCCATAACACCTTACTTCATATTTCAAATACCAATCTCCTTATCACAGTCTTAACACCAGATCTACTAATAATTCCATCCTCGCTTTACCTACCCACAGATCTGCCATATACGACAAATCATTCACGATAATTGCCTGCGGGGAGTGGAATCTCCTTCCCGAAAGTATCGCACTTCCAAGGAAGCACTGTGGAAACATTTTCTGCAAGAGTAAGGAACATCTCTTAATGCTGCTACTCACAACCATTCTATTGTCATGGATGTTGTGGTAGCAGATTAAAATTCTTACCACATCTGTCTTCCAAACGTTATTACATTTTATGTACTACCTCTTTTTACATTAGGATATTAGTTTTAAGAATTTATCCTTTTATTGTATCTAATTTATTTCACCTTAATTTAATCTCATCACTCATCATTCTTGTATTACTATCAATTTAATTAGTATTAAAACTATTATTACAAAGTAATATATGTACTCTATATTTCAGTGCCTGGTTAGATGGAAGAGGCCTTAAACTTGCCTGGTAAAATAAAACATCACTAACTAGCATCTCTGTAACACAACTCTTTTGTCAGAAATCAGCCACAAGAAATGGAGCTGTTTCTGTGGATTATGTCCTGTTTTCTAATAAAGTAATTTTGGTGACGGTCTTATTCTCTCATTGCTGCCTTGCTGGAGGTTCACGTGCCTCTCCTTTACAATCCCTAAATTACCTCATAATCATATTAAGAGAACTGTAAATTTATTTTTGATCCTATTTGTGTGATTACCACAATGAAGATCTATCCTTATTATGAATACGTAGGTACTAACACAGATCCCCATGAGGAACTTTCACCCCATGAACACAATAATTAAACCAGAGAAGACTTATTCTATTTGTGAAACCCACAACGTGACTTTTCACCCCATTTACTAACACAACATCGCCCGATGTTCATCTTACAATACTGTGAAGGTCTTTTTGCAGTCACTAACAATCCTGAAATTTATTTATTACAAAGAGCCTTATCCCTGCTTTCAGTTAATTATTCATATATATATATATATATATATATATATATATATATCAAGAAATAAGGTACTCATAATACTGCCATGTAGGACCAATTCCCATAATTGTTATAGGATCAAATAAATCTTCAACTACTCTTATGCTTTGAAGTGTATTTTCTAGAAGTACACCAGATATGGCCAAATTATTAGGGTAAAAGGTATATTTCCATCTTTATGTAAATTATCAACATTTATAGCCTAATCCTTGAACATGTCTGGCGGTAACGTTACCCCTTGGGAAATCCCTGTCCTCGCTAATGTATTTTTCATATAGCAGCTACAGTGAGAACCACAATGTAATTTCATTATTCAGATGGTTTTGTATCACTTATCTTAGTGCTCAAGTTCTGTAGTTTATCACCTATATCTGGATATTGTTGCTGTATGGAAGTAAATAATGTGACCTATTTTTAAGACTGTGCATTCCATAAGTTACATGCATTATTGATTATATTCAAAAGTTCAGTTGATATATGAGTGGTTCTGGAGATCTGTCAAATTTTTGAGGTTATGGGGAGATGAAAGGACCTTTCTTCAATCGTATCACCCAGGACTGTGAGACGAGAGCTGCTTAATGCTGGAATGAAAGCAAGACATCCTCGAAGAAAAGCAAAGATTACTCCTACAATGGCTGCAAAGAGGTTCCAGTGTGCCAAGACTCTCTAGAATTGGTCACCTCATGACTGGAAAAAGGCAAGTCCATGACAATTATTGTAAATAATAAATTATTATTCATTATTCGATTTTAACCCATTCTAACTGATGTAAACATACAATACAGTACAAGTATGAAATTTTTCTTTCAAACTGTACAGCTTATTGTATTTAATGCTAGGCTTATTTGATTTATTTATTTCAGATTTGTTTTAGTGACAAATCGGCATATTCTGTTGAAGAAAAGACAAGTCAATATGTCAGAAGGAGAAGCATTCCATCCAGATTTTGTGAAGCATCCAACTTCAGTGATGGTCTGAAGTATGTTTTCTAGGTACGGCTGTGGACGTTATATATTGTAGAAGGAACCATGGGACATGAACAGTATAGCATTAAGAACCCGTTAGCTACCTCAGGTGCAAGAGTGGTTTGGCCACAGTGAATTTATTTTTACGCAAGATGGGGCTCCTTTACACAAAGAAAAAAAGGTAATGGAATGTTTGAGGGAAAACAATGTAAAAGTGCTTGATTGGCCTAGAAACAGTCCAGACATGAACCCCATAGAAAATCTTTGGCAATAACAAAGAAAAAATCGGAAATACAAACGTAAGGACAAAAATTGTCCTGATTGAGAAGCTCATTCAGATCTGGTTTCAAGAAGATGATTTAGAGTCAACGTAAAATACTGCCTGAGGGTATGCCCAGTTAAATAAAGTCACTCATGAAAGCTAAGGGGATGCATACCAAATACTAAGTCATCAACTTAAAAACTGGTAACATCTTATGTGCTCAATTCCTAGTTTTTTGTGCTTACTCTAATAATTTTGCCACATCCTTACAGACACCCATTTAGCCGCTATTTTATCTAGTCCACCGCACTATGTTTTGTCAGTAGTTTCCCAAGATCTACCCTATCAAAAGCCTTAGATATGTCAATCGTGATACACTTGACCCCTTGAATCTAACATATCTGCTATAACTTGCTGGAATCTACAAGATGAGCTTCAGTGGAATAATGTTACCTAAACCTGAACTACTTACTATCAAACCAGTTGGTAATTTCGTAAATGTTTATAATAAAATCAGAAAAAATGCATTCCAAGAGCTTGCATGCAACACCAGTCAAGATGACTAGTGTGTAATTATTATTATTTTTTTTTTGCTAGGGGCTTTACGTCGCACCGACACAGATAGGTCTTACGGCGATGATGGGACAGGAAAGGCCTAGGAGTTGGAAGGAAGCGGCCGTGGCCTTAATTAAGGTACAGCCCCAGCATTTGCCTGGTGTGGAAATGGGAAACCACGGAAAACCATCTTCAGGGCTGCCGACAGTGGGATTCGAACCCCCTATCTCCCAGATGCGAGCTCACAGCCGCCCGCCTCTACGCGCTCGGCCAACTCGCCTGGTAGTGTGTAATTATTGGCTTTATGTTTATCATATTTTCTTTATACACAGGATGCTACTACACTATTATTCATTCATGTTGTATAGCTGCTTCATACATACACTAATCATATAAGCACTACAGATTTGGTTCTACATCTCAACCAAATGACTTTCGTATATGTCTAGAAATGTTACCAATCCCAGCAGCATTTCTAGTTTTAGAGTTTTGTATCTTAGTTTCAAAGTTATTTTTATTGTAGGTACATGTGGGCACATCAATGTAATTTCAAAGGATTGGGTGAAATTGCCAAGTGCGTCAGGTACTGCAAAAGGACATAACCATACCATCGGTGACATATCTTATGCCTCACAAGTGATGGGTGTGATGCTCATTTGCTGGTGAACGGTGTCTTTTTCACGTGATGCAGGACTGTGATGCCAATCAACTAATGGAGTATACACATTCCCATGTTATATAATTGCTACTCCATACATTTCTCAGTCTATCGACATTCAACACCGTACACAGCAACAAGATATAGTACCATGCAGTATATTCTGGACTTCAGACGTACTGTTATCCATGAGTCACAGAGTATGCCTGTGACTTCCCTTCATCTCATCCATGCTGCCTTTATCATAATTCATACTTCAACAACTACACCACTATCAGTCTGTAGGCAAGATCCTAGGTACCTGAATCAACTTGGATAGAGCCATTAGATGGTTCAGATGACTCCAGGTATTCAGCCTTCTTTTTGTTCATTCTAAGGTCGTATCGTGAGAAACAGGTATTCCAATCTTCACCTTCATGCTGAAGTCCCAGTCTGGGTCTATCAGCAAGTGCAACATCATCTGCATATAAGAGAGCCCTAGGAACACTCCTTTGCAGGTCCCATGTGGTGGTGTCCATGCTGAAGGCAAAGGGCAATGGGAACAGAGTGGTACATTGGCGTACACACCAACTTTCACTTTCTATGTTTAGCCGTCAAAAGGGGCTTAATAAAGACCCATTCAACCATGCTCTGCTATCACTTGTTATGGGGATTCCGTGGATAACATAGGTGAAAGAAGGTTCGGACATAAATGGGTCCTAATTGGAAAATCAGAAGATTATTTTAAAACTTTAAAATTATAGCTATATTTATTTTCTCAGCTATCTTTTAATTTCTTTTCTTTGTTTTTCAGAAAACTTTATAAATTCAAGTACCAAATTTTCTTACAAGCTAGGTAACAACTTTAGAAAATAGAATGACAACAACTTCGGGAGGTAGCCTCCTAATCACACACTCTCCAAGAGCACTGCAGTTCCTTACAAAAAATAAACAAGGAGACGGATATCCCAATACCCTTTACATCACAATCAGAGCTTCTTTGCTCTACCAGTTTGTCTAAGAGACTGCGATCTAAACCTTATAACTTTACAGCCTTCTCAAGGCACCATTTAAGTTTTACATTTATAACCAGAGTATGGTTGCTCTATAGATTTTACACGTTCAAAGTCTCTGTAGGCATAAGTTACATTACACAATTCGAAAGGTGTTTATTGTCTTGGACACTCAACAGTCTAACCTCTAAACAGACAAGAAAGATATTAAATTTTACAGAGGTATCGAATACCCATTCTACTGGGCCTTTGAGAAAAAACAACAGGTTCAATTACTGGCCCAAATTCAAATTGACTCCTTGAAATTTGAAATTAAAGATTAAACCCTATTTGGGCTCCTGGCCCAAAGCAACAGAGACTAATCCTATGGCAATGAGGTGACTACATGGACAGAAATATGAAACAGTCACCTCAAAATGAAGTTGAGAGGGTAGCGCACTCTTTATTCCCTAATTTCAGCTAGTTTGAAATTTACATTGGAAATAGCATTTGACGTTATGGAAATTTCGGGTTACATAATTAAAGATTGGAAACCTTCTTCTCGAGCTAGCTTTCAAAGGCTATCAGTTATGAAATGGCTGCCATTACCTTAATCTGATGGAATCCTCAGTGATGGGAAAGAAGCTCCCGCCTCCTCTATTACCACACACTCAGTAGACTGGAGGATCAATAACACAATCTGGCCAAAAAATGTGCCAGCTTATACACCCTAGAGGGAGGTTCAAGAAAACTCTGGGCTAAGGCCCGACACCCTCCCCCCCCCAATTCTTAATGGGTAATTAAAATAGGTACAACAAAGCTCTTATTGGCTGAAAATTAAATATACAAAATGTCCTATTGGTCAATATTTGAAGTTGGCGGACAGAGATGGAAGTGTAGTAAACTGTTGAACATAAAAATAAAACATAATCAACTCAGTTTATGAAACCTAGGAAAAGCAAATTACTTTTAAAAATTTCTCTTCACACCAGATGGCATAAGCACAGTTTATTAATAGAGATCTGTAGATAAAAGTCCCAAGTTCTTGGACTAGTTGTTGCAACCTCTAGTGTTAAGACGTCATTCTTCAACGTGCTTTATTTAAATGAAAGGGGCAGGGGTAACCAGCAGTACTATTATTGTTATTGCAAACATTTCAAATGTTGGAGTGAAGTTAGTAAGACATAAAAAGAATATTATTATTGTCCCCACCTCGAAAGGAAATTGAAGTGTTTCAATTAAGCACACAAACCTTTAATGTACAGTCATTTACTTAGCATGCTTGTTTCCTTCGCAAGTAAAGGAGCCACTGGTTCAATTCCTAGTCAGGTCAGCAGTATTTTAATTTCTTGTAGCACAAAGGGTGGAGTTTTTGAATTAAATGCACAATTATTTAGTTACTATGATGGTCAGCAGACCAAGCGAAGGAGTGCAAAGTTTGATTCGAAGTCAGGGTGGGGATTTTTTAATTTCTCACAGCTCAAACGTTAGGTGTACTGAATGAAATGTATGCTTTCACAGAGCAGTCATTTCTATAGCATGATACTCAGCAGGGAAAAGGGGAAGAGCCCTGGGTTCCATTCCCAGTCATGTGTAGTGCAAACAGTTTTTTTCAGTTCTGAACATAAAGTTTCATTCTCTAAGTGATGTTAACAATACTGTAAACTACTATAAGTCTCTAGAATTCACATCTATAATGTCAAAATGTTACAGTAAAAACTGAGAGTTCCAAACACTATAAGCTAACAGTGCGTTACACATCAGCTCACACGCTAGCGTCTTTGACACTGCAGCCGCTCGGCTCCAACACCTTGAATAGCTTTATAAAGGTATATCCCTACGAATAATGCACATGTATTTAACCTTTCACTATCTATCTAGTCTCATACCATCATCTTGTTCAAAGTTCAGCTCCGAGCCCTAAACAATAGCTCAGTCCCTTTAGCCTTTCAACCATTTAGCCCTTTTCTCTTTAGTCCTTTAGCCATTTAGCCCTTTTGTCCTTTAGTCATTTAACCCTTTTGCCCTTTAGTCAATTGACCCTTTTGCAGTTGCTCAGCTCCATGACCTAAGGTCACCATTCAATGTGTCCGACTCGTTGGCTGAATGGTCAGCGTACTGGCCTTCGGTTCAGAGGGTCCCGGGTTTGATTCCCGGCCATGTCGGGGATTTTAACCTTAATTGGTTAATTCCAATGGCCCGGAGGCTGGGTGTTTGTGCTGTTCCCAACATCCCTGCAACTCACACACCACACATAACACTTTCTTCCACCACAATAACACGCAGTTACCTACACATGGCAGATGCCGCCCACCCTCATCGGAGGGTCTGCCTTACAAGGGCTGCACTCGGCTAAGAATAGCCACACGAAATTATATTATATACCATTCAATGTTATGGCCCTATGTAGAAAGCAAATGTATTACGCCATACACAATTTCCCTAGTCCTATTAAAACCATGTGTATAGCCACCATATTGTTCGAAGATCAGATTGAACAGCCCCTGGGGACCATGATTCATCCTGTCTAGGTAGTTTAAGCCAGGGATCAAATCTCAAACTCGTGTCTGCAACGTCCTTGTAAGGTAAGGCTCGGCATCAAAACCGTGTGTGTTAGATTACGCTGGCACTCTTGTCCCTAATCACATTGGCAGTTGGGTTAAGCTAACACTCTTTGGCATTAAATCTGAGTCTGTAAAGGTAATGCCCTCATAAGTTTAAGCCTAGGATTGGATCAGGGCCTGTGATGTTAGGCCACGAGTCGAATCTACGCCTGTTTGGTTAAGCTTGCACTATTGAATAAGCCCTATGTTTCAAATCTCCAGCCTAGTAAGGTCATGTGAGGTTAGGCATGCACTCTTAGTAAGAGTGGCAAAGGCCTCTCCCCAGCGACAAGTGGTGGTGGTGGCCGACAAAACCATGAATAGTATCTACTAATATCTCCTTTCAGCGTTACTTAAATCATGTTCCACACCTTCCAACGACAATGATGAATATCTTCCAAGTGTTATATACTTGTATGTATGTATGTATGTATGTATGTATGTATGTTGGGTATTCAGCCCAAAGGCAGGTCGGATCCTCAACAGGTTCACCATTAGCTGTCATAGATGGCCTAGGTGTCACTGAAGAGGCGTACTAGGGAAATGAGGAGTGAGGTAGTTTCATGTTGCTTTCCTCACCGAGCCAGAAGTTGCAACTGCACATCTGTCTGCCAAGCCCACTGAACCGCCTGCACCAACCGACCCTATGAGCGACATTTTCACACCATTCATAGCAGGAACTGGCTGCATACCGAATGGCATTACTAGCATCACTCGTACCTCAGCCACTTTCATATTGTCAAAGCCAAGGAAGAGACTGAGACAGGTCAATGAATGCAACAATTGTATTCTAGCCCATACCAGAAGACATAGGGCACTGTAAACACTACATCTTGCCAGCAAAGGCATGTTATATACTTATACTGTAAAAATTTGTGAATGCTGATTTTGAATTCAAAAATACTTTAATATTCAACATCAAGAAGAATTACTTTTTGTAATTCTTGTGATTTTTAAGTAGTGATGTTTTAAAATAAATGAAGTCTCTTGTTGTACTTTGTGTTATTTGCCAGACGTGTTCCAAGTTCTGCCACATCCGAAAATGCCTGAAATATTTAAGCATTGCCAACATGCACAGTCATCTCTGGACTCCTTTGTGTTCACCAAGCTATTTTGATGACATTTTTTTAGTACAAACAACACAAATAGTGTCATGCTGTGGAGAACTGTGTAACAATGTTGGTATCATTGGTAACAATTACTAGAGTTAGGTGATGTCTTGATGTCTCCGTCTGAATTTCAAAACACTCGATATCTTTGATATTCCAGGTTACTGTTAAAAGAATACTTTTAAGTACTTGCACAATTACTATTGTTCCGAGGTATCTGTGGAACAGCAGAGGTGAAAGAAGGTGCTGCGTGGAACAGGTCTCAACTACGAAATTAAAGTTAATTTAAAATTTAACAAAGGTTATATTTTCTTTTCAAGATCAAGAAATAACAAGTATAACAGGTACTCAGTAGCATATCAACAAATTAAGAATGTACAATTGCAATTTGTTAATGGATTTGGGCTTCGAGCCCCCAGACACGCAATCCTTGAGCAATGAGCCCAACTTTACCAATGTACAAAGTTCAACAAAGGGGCAGAAAACCCCAATCATGCCAAGGAGCACTAGCTCCCAATTACCCAGTTAAGCCTGCTCGAGGCACACAGAAAATACATTTTTAAGAAAGAGCAACCCGCTCTCAAAGTTCAAGCCAATTCAAAGGCCACACCAAACTTCACCTTCAAGCTGCCCTCCGGGCACACAAGAGCAGGGGGAATGATACCCAACCTACTGAGGCCTATTCAGTAAAAAAAACAGGTTAATTATATGGCCCAAAATTCCAACTTGACTGGAGGCGTAACTTGCACTCCTAATACACTTTTACCTATTTGGCACTAGGCCGTATACACAAGGGATAATCCCATACTAAAGAGGTGACTTGTATAAGAAGACTTTATTACATTTAAAAAAAGAAGAAACGGTTGTGAAAACAAAGTCACCTCAAAACAATAGGATTGGGAGCTCGAGAGGGTTAGCACTCTCTATCCCAATTTATAGTTAAAGAGCCGAAGTTTTAATAAGTTTCTATTACATTTTAAAGATAGGTTACATGGGAAAAGTTTTCGAACCTGCCCCGAGGGTTAAACTGCTGAGCTAGCAAGAAATAAAGTTATTAAACGGCCATTACCTTGTGGATGAACTGCTGCCCGAAGAAAGAGGCGCTTCCTGCCCCCTGCTATATATGTTTACACACTGAGAAAGATGTTACTGAAGTGGCCCCGAGACCAAAAAATCAGCAGTTTATATACCCTCGTGGAACATTCGAGACCTTTCATGAATGATAACAACCCGCCCATAAATTTTTATTGGTCGGCTAAAGATTACAAGTCAACACTGAAGAAGACATCTAGGATTGGTGGAAAATTAATTACAGAAATTACTTATTGGTCGAATTCAAAACTGGCGGAAAGAGAAGGGTTATACTGCCAACCCATAACAAATACAAATCGAAACAGGCATAGTTCAGAACACTTAAAATTTACAGTAGAGACATCTTCTGAGAAACCTTAGAATTAATGTGGTTGTTAAAGTTCAGGCTTTCTCCAGTAGAGGAGTTTCAACTGGCGCAATGATTGAATTAGCGGCGTGGAGGTGTACCGCCCGGTACAACTATCTTCAGTGATAATCCTAGCAGTTTCCATTGCATTCGGTCTGGTAGCACCCAAGCAGTTCCTTGTCAGATGACCACATGGATGGTGACATCCTCGTACGTATCAATTAGTACAGGAAATTTTCTATAGTGAAGATAATTCCCTCAATTTGTAAAAGCAAAGCTTGAAAGAACAACTTGTACAAAATTCACACTACTGTCCTAACAACAAGCTAACATGCCACTGCATGAAATGGGCAATTTCTGCAATATACCACAAGTAGCAATGATATGAACTGCCACACATTATGTATATTGCAAAGAATGTTTGAACAGTATCAGCTGTTGTATGGCCTCAGAACAAAGACAGATGTCACACAACACCTAGCGGTGCATCACAGTACTCTGTGGAAGACATAGGAACTACTTGAAGAAAATGAGAATATTCATATGAAAACATTGTTTCAAAGGAACTTAGATTTAATGCTTTAAAATAAGGAGTGTGGTAGTAGTGGTGAATGATTTTTGAAAGGGAAATAGAACTATGTAACCATCCTCACACTGACATGGACAGGACATATATCTAAAAAGCTTTCAAGACTTTTAAGACTTACTGGAGGGAAAAAGAATAACCTCCATAAAACCAGTACCTAACAGTAATGGAACTGAAGCAAAGTATTATTTAAATCAGCATAAATGGTCAATAAGGTAAGGCTTCCAAAATTAAAATTATAAAGTTTCAACACAGACATAATGTTATGACTATATTTTAAGGACACTTTTGAAAATATGATCACTATAAAATAAGACCAAACTGGAATCAAAACTATTCAATATATCACCTTGTCCCTGAAAGCTTAGACAAAGAAACCATAAAAACACATTGCCATAATCGTACCCAATGTCACCATACTGCACAACATAATTTATAAACACTACTACTGCCCTAAAGCTGATTGCATCTGATTATGTGAAGGCACTTCCTTAAATGCACAAATAAGCTCCGCTCCACTTGTAGCTTTATAATGAAGTTAGAAATTATTATGATCATCTGGACATGTTCATGAAGGCTCGTCTCTACCCCATTTAATTCTTCTACTCTGAATGGTTCGCATCGACCCAGATTTAATATTCAGTTGTTTATAAGGGATAAAATATGGACAGTATATACCCAAAACCTTGCGTATTTGTTCATCTCCTTTAGTAGTTACTGACATGATTTAAAAATATTATTCGGCTGCTGACTACTCTACCTGTTCAAAATTATGAATGGGTCGAATGGACCCATCAATTAATTTCAATGTTGCCCTACTTGCTGGTCACTACACAAAGAATCTACCTCTACGACTAGAGAGTGCTGCATTGCCTCAGTGTTCAAATATGGTTGGACATCAGTGGCTAATGAGAAATTTATATGAAATATATTGTACGAAATTAGTGAGAGTGAAAATGAAGAGGAAGCTGATGATGCATTGGCTGATCCTGATTTTGTGTTTCCCAAAAAAACTGATGAGGGAGAAGAAAATGATAAGTTCCAAGTCTCTGATAATGAACTACAAGATGAGGTTGACTCTGTACAACAAGAAGCGTACATATCTCGAAGTGGAATAGAATGGAGAAAACAACCCTATTAACAATCACATGTAAGGTACGTCCAACATATACAGCAGAACCCCTATTTAACGTTTTTACAGGGAACTTACTGTTTAACCTTAACTGGGGGTTTACCTTAAATCGAGGTTTCAATAGGCAGGACACCTTTTCCAGTGATTCTTGCAAGTATTAACATAAATTGTACCATCATACGTTACTTACACAATGACAGCAATAAAAGAAGGAGATATCTACCTTATGCACTCTACTGTAGTTACAGTTTGTGCTTCATTATGACAATTTATTGTTGGTGAATGCAAACCACTTCAGTTTAAGGTTTTTCTTATAAGGTTATGCATGATTTTCCATACAAGTCAGGAGAGATACTAAACTTATACAAAAAAACATTAAAATTAGAATGAAACAGCAATCGGTTCGTTTAAACATTTTTCGCAGATGTTTTCCAAGCAGCGGCTTACTCATTAACACGTATTTTCTAATACCAATAGTCTGGATGTGCATATTCCATTTCCTTCTTAAAAATTGTAATAGCATCAGTCCAGGGGATTGCTGCAAACATTTTCAGTTTCCTCTTTGAAACAGCGTGAACTAACCCATGTTTACTGCACACATATTAGGAAAATATATTTGAAGCTCCCTGTAGAATAATGATAAGAAATTTACTATCAATTTACGTGGGAACAGCAATTCCGAAATTTAATAAGATGCAAAAGTACATAACCTAACCTCTGAAATTAGTTATGCACACCGCTGTATATTGAGAAGTATTACATTCTTATTTTCTTCAGTACATAGTATTAAAATTAAGCAATCTCTTAACTCAGCTTTTGTTTCTAAAGAGTTAAGAACTGCTGTCATTGCACTTATTGCAAACACATGTTATCCGAAGTTTAGTACACCATGTGATGTAGATGTAGATTCCCATGAGGAACCTAAATTATTTGTCCCGAATGAGTAAATTTATAATACCAATGTAATGGTCCATTATTGGACATTATAAATTTTGGGTGGTGTGCTAAGTCCCAACTGACGAGCCTAACTTAGCACACGAGGGCGAAACGCAGGCAACCAAGAATGAGTTAGCTGGAAAATTTATAATGTCCAATAACGGACCATTACATTGGTATTATAAATTTACTCATTCGGGACAAATAATTTAGGTTCCTCATGGGAATCTACATCTACATCATTTGATGGCCAGGCAGGCATCATTTTTTGAAAATGAGACATAGCTCTCATAGTGCATTGGCACTGCTGGTGGCTTCAAGTAGCCTATGCAGTGGCCTCCATGGTATGCACTAGCCTTGCGTCTTGGGTGGTGTGCTAAGTCCCAACTGACGAGCCTAACTTAGCACACGAGGGCGAAACGCAGGCAACCAAGAATGAGTTAGCTGGAAAATTTATAATGTCCAATAACGGACCATTACATTGGTATTTTCAATACCTGACAATGGCTTATCTAATTATGTACATTACCTCAAATGAGTTTTCCTGTGTTGGCCCTGGCTCTGTTAACTCTGATTTGGCTTCTTTTTTCAGAAGTATAATTTCTGATACATGTTCAATATTTTCCTGTGGAAAATTAAGATATATAAGGTATGCACATAACACACATCTACCAATATTGTCACCAACAAATAAGCATGATAATTCATTACTTCCAAGAATTACAGTTACTTTCAAAATTTCACTAGTCGCTTAAGTGCGGCCAGTACTCAGTATCGTAATCTATAATCTTCATTTCCGTATTGACGAATTCCACAATTAAAAATAGGAAAGAATTTCCACCAATCAATACTTGTTTATTGCTTATATTAAGCTACAGGACCGGTTTCGACCCCACATGCAAGGTCATCTTCAGCTGAACCATGAATACATATTTATATGATGAAGCTTTCATTAAATTGCATTGTCAAGGGAATGTCATATGATGATGTGCATTTAGTCACATACAAATGGGGCATGTCTTAACGTGAACTGGCATATGTCAGTATGTACAATATTGCAACTGTATGTCTAAAATATTATGTTGAGGTCCTAAAATTAGTGTATAAAACATATCTTCACTTAAACTAACTTATATATATATGTACAGGACTGAGAACCTAATGTAAGGTGGGAAGCATTTTCTAGGCATATCAGAAGATATCCTACCAGAGATGGATTGGAACCACCTCACACAGAATTTTGGAAGGAAGGAAGGAAGGTGCCACAGACATTAACACGAAATCATATTAACTGACTTTATGTCCAATTATATCAATAAAATCACAGAGATTGTTTGAACCACTTCCAAGTGTTATAACTGTTCTAAAATTTTTGCCACACAGTGAGAAATATTAACACTATGTTCTTACCACAGATTTTGTTTTCCAGAAAGATTAAAATCTTTTGAAAAATTTTAATCAACTTCACTACTTTGGTTTTGCCGAGCTCACAGGGGCTACATATTGCATTGAGACAGTTCTGTTTCAAACAGCATATCTCAATGCTTCCAAATGTAAAAATAAAAAATGAACATGAAAAAAACAGGCTTATCGCAGGGAAAGACGTTATTTAGATCAAACATAAAACAACTACAAATGAAATGTTTTACTACTACAAGGATATTAAGCAGTGCTCTGTAAGGAAGTGTGGGGATTAGAACACTATCAGCATTGGAGTGTACATCTGCAGTTTCAGAAGCTCTTTCATGATCTACAAAGGTAATCCAATAAATAAGCTTCCCTATTTTTTCTCTGCAAACAACATGCCTTAAAATTAAGTTAGTACTGTAGGGACTTTCACTGGGGTATGGTGGCTGGCTTGATCTTCAAGAGCACGTGATTGCTCCGTGAGCGCTAGTATGGCACCTTCTGCCACGGAGCTACCATTTGAAAGTGTGTCCACTTGTGAACTCTGTCCTGTTATTCACTTTTCAATGATGAAAAATGAAATGGTTATCAATATTCATCACCATTTGGTGTGAGTTTATGCTGAAAGATGCATGCTAACATTAATGGTTCCTAGAAGGACGGCAAAATGTGCATGAAGACAAGCGCAGTGGCAGGCCCATTACTGCTACAGGGAATACAGCCACTGTTGCAGTTCGGAATGTGGTGGACGAAGATAAACATGTCAGCACAGATGAGATAATTAATACACTGCCTCCATGTGCAGAATATGGGCACTCCTCTACTGCAATGATCCTGTCAGATGTCTTGCAGTATCAAAAAGTCTGTGCAAGGTGGGTCCCACATTTGTTTACTGATGCTCACAAGCAACAACATATCAAGGTACCCCGAGCTTTCCTGCAAATGCTTCAAAGAGAGGGAAATCAATGTTATCCCACACTGTTTCTGGAGATGAAAGCCGAGTGCAAAATTCAACTCCAGAAACAAAACGACAAAGCATGCTATGGAACAACCCTGGCGAACATGCACAACAAGAAGGCCAAGACCTCAGCATCTTTTTTATATAACTGGCTTTACATCGCATCAACACAGATAGACCTTATGGTGACGATAGGATAGGAAAGGTCTAGGAGTGGGAAGAAAGCAGCCATGGCCTTAAAGGTACAGATCCAGCATTTGTCTGGTGTGAAAATGGAAAAAACAGAAAACCATCTTCAGGGCTGCTGACAATGGGGTTCAAACCCACTATCTCCTGGATGCAAGCTCACAGCTACACGGCCCTAAATGCACGGCAAACTCGCCCGGTTAGATCTCAGCCTCTGCGGGCAAAGTTTTGGCTACTGTCTTTTGAGACTGTAAGGGTGTTGTACTGGTTGACTGACTGCCATGATGCACTGTGGTCACAGCTGAGGGGTTCTAAATCGTCCGTACAGAGCTCAGAGTTGCAATCCAACAAAAAATTCCCGCACTTCTGTCTCAGAAAGTGTTGCCCTTTCATGGCAATGCATGCCCCATTCAGCTCAAAGGATGCAGGATTTTCTGCAGAACATGAAATGGGGCCTATTTCCCCATCCACCTTATTCTGCAGAAACTGCCACGAGTGATTTCCATTCTATCCACAACTCAAGTTGCACCTTGGAGGTAAGCGGTTTGCGACTGATGAAGAGAGGGAAGCAGAGGTGAACCGCTGGCTACAGAGACAGGACCTGACCCAGGATGATGAAGGTATCAAGAAACTACTGCCAAGATACTATAAAAGTGTATGGACTGAAATGATGACTGTGTGGGGAAGTAGCGTAGTTGTGGAATGAAAATTTTACATGTGTAAATAACCTGCTTGTATTTTTTGTAAAATAGGGAAATTTATTTATCGGATGGCCCTCGTATTACGAGACCATTAAATTACTCATTTGGATTCATAAAACCTCGTCAACAGTACAGGGGTGCAGAAGGGACTGTGATCAAAACCTATAACTCTAATATAAGCTAATTTACTAACAAAAGTGAATTAAAGTATAAACTTTTACAATAAACTGACTTATGCCATTCAATATAGAAGTAAGTGAATAGTAGACAAACTAAGGAAAGGAAGAAAACAAGATGCACAAAATGGAGAGTTTATTACGAATGAAGCAATACTTTCCATTGTAGACTTAGTTAAATGTAACATGAAAACTTTCCAGTCAGTCAAACACACAAAACTTTTAACATAAAATACACACTATTATACAAAGAATATCATGTTTCATTCTATAGGAACAACTTCATATTCTACAAAATCACATAAAACATACGTATATACATACAGTATTGTTTATGTTGCAAAAAGCTTGTCAGTGATAGAGAGTTTAGTGATAGTATGAATCTGACATACCTGCCAACTTTACAAAATCATAAATCAGGAGATTTCGATGCAAAAGTCAGGAAAAATTAGGAAAAACAATTTGTCAAAACTGCTTTTCTTCATGCCTTGAGCAACACAGGATTACTATAGTATATATTATACCACTCATTATCTCAAAACCCGAATGTGACCAGTCGAGTTGGCCATGCGGTTAAGGGTGTGCAGTTGTGAGCTTGCATCTGGGAGATAATGGGTTCAAATCCCACTGTCGGCAGCCCTGAAGATGGTTTTTCGTGGTTTCCCATTTTCACACCAGGCAAATGCTGGGGCTGTAACTTAATTAAGGCCACGGCCACTTCCTTCTAACTCCTAGGCCTTTCCTATCCCATCGTCACCATAAGACCTAAATGTGTCGGTGTGATGTTAAGCCACTAGCAAAAAACAACCAATCTTGCTATACGAGGCTACAAAGCCAAAATTTACACATCTCTATTCCCTCACAGGAAGTATGTGAGTGAGATGATTGGTCTGTGGTACGTCTTCCGAAAATAGTATAAACTCATGTTTCACACATCAATCATGCATTCAGATGCCATTAGTTAGCGAATGCCAAGATTAATATATTGCATCACACGCCCGCACAATTTTTGGAAGCGCAATGCCATTTTTATTAAGTAATAAGTTACAATTCGCCAGAATTGTCTCCAAATGGTTCCTAATATTTCTTGAAAAGCCACTAGTCACTATGTTTGAAATTCTGTCACTAAATTACTAAAAAAGACTTCAAATCTAGCGACTAGTCACTAGAATCGACTAGACTGATGTGAATGAACATGAACATAGCACGCCAAAACGAGAGATCGACAATCGATATATGCGTCGCAATATACAGGTTTCAATAAACATCTCACATTCACATGCATTTCTCGTGTTAATAAACGTTGATATTTCATTTGAAAACGGCCAATGAGCAAAGGATGTCGGCCACAGGCATACAAAGCTGAAATGGCGGGATTTGAAAACAAATGATTGAAGTTCACAAAATGTAAGCTAAAATCAGAAGAAACAATGGAATAATTGGGAGGCGGGAAAAACTGTCGAAAATCAGAAGTCTCCCACCTAAATCGGGAAAGTTGGCACGTATGGAATCAGTATTCACAAATAAGAAATTTACAAGTATTACTATAACGAAAAACTTCTGAACTCATCTAGACTGCCGATGCTAATCTGTTCTCACCAAATACTATTCAAGGACTGTGGTCATGGAGAGGCAAATGGAAAGTTTTAGGTTTACCACACTCCTAATGGAGAGGGGAAAGGAAGCATGGGAGGGGCATGCCGAGCAATGTGGTCCCCTCCTACTGGATGTTAAAATTTAGTACACTGTACCATGGAGAGGAGAGGGGGAAATAAGGTGAAGCAAGTGAAGTGCTGCAGAACATTCTTTCAACACTGGAGAGGGGAGAGAAGGTTATTGATGATGATGATGATACCTGTTTAAAGGGGCCTAACATCGAAGGTCATCAGCCCCGAGAAGGTTATTAACCTACTTCATGTTACAATGTACTTTTATGTAATATGGATGAATGCAAGTTAATAATTTTATGTAAATAAAGTATGGAATTGAGATAGAGAATATCAATTGGATATTATTTTGATAAATGCCAATTTAAAGAGTATATGTTGTCCAGATATCATGTAAACAGAGCGATGAGCAGGGAATTTTTTAAGTGTGAATGGTCATTTAAGTTGGATAAGTTACCATTTTCCACTATGCAGATCTTGATTGCTTCCTTTATATTCAAGGATTTACTTTTATTTTCAATGTGTACAAATTTTGGATCTCTGTTGATGTCTGTGAAATGGTGCGAACTGTCGTATATGTGCTCCACGAAGGATGAATTCCAATTATATCTGTTTGCGGTTTTTGCGGTGTTTGTATCATGTGTGGAAATCATGTTTCGTTTGATCTATACAGGTGGTACTGGAGTTAATGTTCTTGGCACTTGAGTTCATAGACACCTCACTTTCATAAAGGACCTTTTTTGTTTAGTTTGCACTTGCTGATATGTCTTTGCAGTGCGTCGTTCATCCTAAAGGCTACTTTAAAACCTTGTTTCCTGAAGTTAATTGCTACTTTTTATGTGTTCTTTATAACGTAGTTAAGAACCATGTATGGTGGTTTCCCAGAGATTTTTCTTGTATATTTAATAGTTTATCTACTGTGCCTGGAGGGCGGTTGTTTTCTTTCACAATTTGTTTAAAGATATGTATCTCTTCCTTCAAATCTGTTGTGCTCATTGGTATGGAAATAGCTCTGTGTATCATTGTATTCAGTCCTACTATTTTGAGTGTGCATGGGTGGTTCAACTCATTGTCAATAGCATGCAATGCCTGAGTGGGCTTTCTGTATACTTTGCAAGACAGGTTGTCATTATTCCTGCTGACTGTGATGTCTAAATATTTTCTTGTTAGATTCTGGCTCCAATGTGAAGCTGATGGAATTGTGTAAAGAATTTAGAGTGTTTAATAACTGGTGTGCATTAGTGGTGTCATTATAATATATATGAACATGATGTCAACTACATAGATGCTCCAGTGTAAGATTCGTTTGAATGCTGACATGTTTAGAAGATGTTTTCAAAGTTATTCAGAACAATGTTTGTTATTATACCTTATAATGGTGAGCCCATGGCTAACCCTTCTTCTTGCCAATAGATTTAGTCACTGAATGCAAAGCAATTTTAGTGATATAAATGTTGATTCCCATAGGGAATTTGAAATATTTGTTCCGAATGAGTAAATTTATAATACCAATATAAATGGTCTGTTATTGGACATTATAAATTTTCCAGCTAACTCATTCTTGGTTGCCAGCATTTCGTGAGTTAGCTGGAAAGTTTATAATGTCCAATAACGGACCATTTATACTGGTATTATAAATTCACTCATTCGGAACAAATATTTCAAATTCCCTATGGGAATCAACGTCTATATCATCTGATGGCCAAGCAGGCATCAATTTTTAATAATGAGACAGAGTATCTCATAGTGCATTGGCACTGCCAGTGGCTACAATTAGCCTATGCAGTGGCCCTCCACGGTATGCACTAGCCGGCGTCTTGGTAGGTGTGCTAGGTACCACACACAGGGGCGAAACGCTGGCTACCAGGAATGAGTCAGCTGGAAAATTTATAATGTCCAATAACGGACCATTTATATTGGTGTTAAGCAATTTTGGTGTCGCGTTGTTCTAAGATGGCTACTAATTTCTTTGGTGTCTTGCAGTGAAGTGTTTTCTATACAAAGATTTTCAATAATTTTAATGGATTCATCTATTGGTATGTTCGTGTACATGTTAGTGATGTCAAAGGATATCTTTAATTAGTTCTAGGCTGGTATTTATCTGTCTTCTTTAAGTGAGATTTGCTTTTTAAGGATTTGGTTGAGTTATTTGCTTAAATTCTAACTTGCCACACCTTAAAAATTAACTACGATATTGGTCTAAGAGGACATGAGATTTTGTGAATTTTGGGGAGGAGAGTTTGGGATTTTTGATGGCGAGGCATTCTTTTCCTTGTTTTGTGAGAATGAAATCTGTTTTTTTGATAGCTTACTTTATTTAGTGTTGTAGGGTCCAATTATAGCTCTTGAAATCTATTGTTTGTACCCAAAAATAGTACATAACAAGAAATATCAGTGCACTCGCATCTCAGATATTATCAGACACCATTCTCTTCTGTAGTGTCTGTAATTTTGAACTCAACCAGCACATATTTATTTTGAGACCAGTGTGCATAAATTGCAGAATTTTAGCTTCAAGCAACTCCTGGAAAATATCACATCTGTTAATTAGTAGTTCACAGTGCTGGGAATAGATTATAACTGTCAAGTCACAGTTATTCATCGAACATCCCTCTTCCAACTTTCAAGGTTTTCAAAGACTTTGAGGTGCTAGAATGATGTGCAGGAATTCACTTACATGCCAGTATTACTACAGACATATGCTGGGTTAATTCAGCTTCTTCAAATACCTCTAGAATGGACCCGAATCACACTCGCCAACAGGAAAGTAGCACGTTATCACGTCACACTCTAAGCTATCAGATGAGGAGCCACTGAACTGAAAGCCACCCAATCAGAAGATTGCAATGGACTGTGTTTCTATTAGCAATAGACAGAGAAAGGGATGATTATGGAAATATCTCGCTTCTTCTCCAAAATCTTTCACTGCTTCTTCGCCTTCATAAGAGTGTTTTACTGGGCGAGTTGGCCGTGCGCGTAGAGGCGCACGGCTGTGAGCTTGCACCCGGGAGATAGTAGGTTCGAATCCCACTATCGGCAACCCTGAAGATGGTTTTCCGTGGTTTCCCATTTTCACACCAGGCAAATGCTGGGGCTGTACCTTAATTAAGGCCACGGCCGCTTCCTTCCAATTCCTAGGCCTTTCCTATCCCATCGTCGCCATAAGACCTATCTGTGTCCCTAACAAAAAAAAAAAAAAAAAGAGTGTTTGCTTTAGACGTGCTATACTGGCAGTAAACTGCCAAGGCAGAATTTTACTATGTACTCACCCAACATTAGTAACATTATAAAGAAGTTTAAAAGATGCTAATCTTACCGAGAATTTCTTTTGGAGGTAAACTATGTTCACTACGAGAGCCAAGGACTTACCGGGCATAACCTAATTAAATCCAGCACCAACAATTGTCCTTCAGTTGAGCAGCTACTAGCACTGCAATTGGCTAATGTATGATAAGAAATTATGTCAACCACACGATACCATTACCAAACCATAGAGATTAAAAATAACCATACACCCTCCACAAATGAATTTTAATAAACAGAGTCAATCAATAAATAATAGACAGTCTTTCAATGTGTACTCAGCACATGAAATGCCCCGATGCCTTGATGTTGAAATACTGCCTGTCACAACTTTGTTACTAGCTGGACCTAACCAAGGTTCCTTCACTATCAAGCCCACAGCTTTAATTCAGCTTTTTGCCACTATCAAAGATATGATACACTGCCATCTCCCTAGTAAATGCTAGAGGCCGTTGTCCACTCGGCGACCCTAATCTGGGGACATATACCCCCAGAACCCCTTTCTTTGTCCCATAAACAATATATCTGTCACCAGTTGGACCCATAGATGTACATCAATACTGCTGTTTGTAGTTCCTAAGAGTTGGCTGCCTTGTGTAGCGTGCTATCACATATTCTCAGACAAAGGAAAAAGACAGGACATACTATGCCTAGATGCTGATGCAACAAATGGTAACTGCTTGTGTTAGTATTGGGAAAGCTACATAGCAAATTATGCCCCCACCAAACTTATTCAGCTACAAATGGTTAAATTCTGACCTCTTGTCTGGAATGAGACTTACAAGTGATGCACTTGTTGCTCCTTCAAGCCAGGCTGGTTCCTCTTTGATCTTTACTTCCATATCCATTTCACACTGCAACTGAAGTAGTTAGAAGGTACTGGGTATGTTGATTAATTCCAATGACCTTACACTAAAACATAGGCCACAAAAATATATTACCTTATTGCTGTCACTGCTACTTAAGTTATTTGTCAACAGACTAAGCAATAAGCTGGTAATTTTACATGAGCCTCCATATTATAATCATACCAAAAAGCCTCAAAATATTATATGACTACTGATATAGTGATTGTACCTGTAAGACCTCAAGTTTTCTATGACTGATGCTATGATCATAGCTAAGGAACCCCAGTTTTACATGACATCTAATACAGTAACCACTTCCATAGGAAATATAGTTTAACTCTGTTGATATAAAGATCACAGTCAAAGGAACACTAGTATTACATGACACCTTATATCATATCCATAGCTATATATAACACACAGTTTTAAATGGAACTGAATACACAGCACGATGACATTCCTTTTTTTAAATCTGACATACATTGACTGTGATTGAAATGCACAAAACTTCTTGAAATTTCAGTCACTACCGTTTGCATATCACTCTGATCACCCGGGTCCAAGATCTTGGAATCTTCTTACCATTTTTATCCTTTGCACTTTACTTCAAAACTAACCGAGCAAGTTCATAGTGCCTTGAACTTTGTTCAACCAAAATTTTCCTTCTTAGGATCAAATTCTCTCTCAAACTATTCTCCTCTTATCAAGCTGATTCACTATCTCTTTATTTGAGACATCTTCTATCCATCCGATCTTCAACAACTTCTGATAACATAGCATTTCAACGGGTTGAATCAGTTTCCTCCACACCAGTTATTATCTATGTTTCACTTCTATATGGTGTCATGCTCCATACTCAGTGTAAACATAAATTTTAACGAACATGATGGAGAAAGGATGGAAGTTTAGGCAGGATTTAGCGATGATATTTATCAATATTGAGAAGGCATATGTCGGTATACCACGGGAAGTGGTCTTGGATGCACTGATAAAAAAGAAGGCAGGGAGAGGAGAAGAACCTAAGAGCCATAAACAGAGAGTGAGTAAGTAGTATGAATACTATGATAGGACAAACAAACTGGTTCAAAGTAGCAACAGGGCTTCAAAAAGGATGTGTTTTATCCACCCCAATTTTCATTACATTCATAGATGAAATCCACAAAGTATACAACAAAATATGGTAACCAAGATGGCAAAGGCCTTTGCTGATTACACAGTAATATGGGGAGAAGATGAAATGGAAGCAGAAGAACAAGATACTGTATGGAGTCAGGAGAAATAGGAATATGGAATGAATATAAGTGTGGAAAAGTGTACGGTAGTAGTGGTGACGAGAGGTAATAGAGAAGAAAGTGGGAATGGTGAACCATTAAAAGATGTGGAAAAATTCAAGTATACTGGGAGCATAATTGCAGAAGATGGGAAAATAATTTAAGAAATTGGAAAGAGAACTGAAGAAGCTAATGGGTATATCAAAATGTGAGATGTATAGTATATAACTGGGACATCCCAAAGGAATGCAAGAAAATTTGCATCCAATGTATTACACACCAGTTATGACATATGCAGCAGGCACATGGACAAAAACAAAACATGATGAAAGCAGAATCCAAGAGGCCACGATGAAATTCCTTACAGGAATAATGGGGAAGACATGAATGCATAAAATCAGAAACATAGAAATCAGGGGGAGAATTGAATTCCCTGAACTGCAAGGCAAGCTGAAATGCTATGGACACATGATGAAAATGGAAGAGGATAGAGTTCCTAAGTGAGTATTTACAGAGGAAGTCATAGGAGAAAGGTATCGGGGAACGCCCAGGAAGAGGTGAATGGATATGGTGAAGGAGAATACAGAGAGGAGAGGAGGAAAAGTAGAAAAAATATTCGAGGAAGGAAGGGAGTGGTGGAGAGAGAAAAAACTTAGGAGATTCTTGATTCACATTTCAACCTAGAAGACTGGAAATGGAAAAGACTCTGTTGAACTGAAGACAAAAAACGTATACAATACTGCTGTCAGCTCATTTCATCGAACAATGCTACCAACCTGTACTTAAGTGTCGTTTCTTTACTTTTCTGTCCATGTCATGTCTAATGAAACAACCAAGTGGTATTTACCAGAGCACCCATAAAAGGGAGTTCCATGTCAAACACTTGGTTTAAATTTTTAGCAGGATTTTTTTTTCCCCAGGTGGTACGAAACTTGTCTGTGTTGACTTCATTTCAGCCAATAGCAGTTTTTGTTACTCACTTTGTGATATTTTACTCTAAATGTAAACATACTGCACTAACAATTTCTCCTACAGGTAATAAAAGCTTTGTTCCTGTGGCTAATTGAGTCAATTCTTATGCATTGCCAGGGAACAGATTTCTATGTAAACACATATCTATTCAGGAAACTATGAACAATTGTATTTTGTATATTTCAATGTAGGGGACAATCCTAAAGTGTGCCGTGTTTGCATGCTCTGGCCATCATAGTTTATACTGTTAATACATTATTGGTTTTACTTTCAAACAACTACCTTTTACAGTTTCCACAGCTAGAATTTATTCCTGAGGATTTTCCATCCATTCCTGTTAGTAGTTTAATGTTGCACCAACAAGTCCATGGGAAAGGAATAAGATTACGTATGCAGCGGCATTTATTAAGGTTAATTAATGATAAAATGGGGAAAGCAGGGAAACGATTTTCAGGGCTACCAATCCTGGGATTCGAATCCATGCAAACTAACCGCCACTCGCCCCTAAAGATCTTTTACACATCAATAAACCAGGAAATATCTTACAAATGAGAGGCAGCCTACTGCTACCTAAATCATCATGAGTAAATATCGGATATAGGTAGCTGTTGTGGGGTTATGATGTGATTTAGAAGAATCTAAATAACGACGCTGATATAACAAGATACAGATATCTTAAACGGAAACCTCTCCAGATGTCGAACCCTACTACCATATGTCGAAGCCTACAGTGTAAACAACTCAACATTCACAGAGTCACTATTAAATTGCACACAGAGGTAAATAACACAGCAAAACAATATTTAAAATTATACACTACATATTGTAATTTATTTTTGAAACTACCATCCGCATTTCTTCACCAGCGCAGCTCTTCAGAAAAAATCCTCATTCCACTAAATTTATATATACAATATATTGCTACTGCACACGACTTGCCGGCACTTGCAAAAAGAAAGCTAGTTATATGCGTGTGTATATATATATATATATATATATATATATATATATATATATATATATGCTCCATTACAAAATAAAAATAAAAGAAAATCAAAAATGTTAAATATTAAAAATATGTAGAATGCTGAAACTGAGAAGGATTAGTATTAATTTCTTACCGTTCTCAACCGAGATCTATAAATTTCAAAAGTAATTTATTGAACTTGAACTTTACCGACAATGTGTTCGAGGTTGTGGACACCGTGTAAAATTATATAAATGGCGATTCTCAATGAAAAAAAATTCGTAATACAAATAAGGGGATAAGCTAGAACATACCAGGCACTTCGAAACAAAACCAGATTTGTTAATGTAGTTTAATCAATTAAAACAAACTCTTGAAGAACAAATTTAATTTGTATCAGTCAGTAGAACAGGGTGAATTTAGGGAAGGATGTATTACCAATAACAACTACAGAGTATACGACACTTATTTAAAAAAAAAAAAAAAAAAAAGAGCACTTGGTGCAAGACCAACTACAATATATCATGTCCCGCTATGTCTGGCTCAAAGAGGATATATAAGAGAGAAGGAACCTCTCCGGGTATGAAAAGAAGGGAATGCAATAATTCGAGAACTTTTGATCCACGGGAAAAAAAAAAAAAAAAAAAAAAAAAAAAAAAAGAATACGACAGCAGGTCCATAAGTCGTAACGTACGGTATGTGGACAGCCATGGAAGGAGGGATCAACTGACTGAACTATACGTTCCAATTCTTCGTTTACTAACGGAAATAAAATCGGGCATGCAATATCATTATAGATATGCCTTTCAGCGTACAGTCTGTAAGACTCTGTGAATTTACTATAAGTCGCCACAATCCTCTATTTGCAAGTAGTGCCGTGGCCTCATTTAGTTCTATACCTCGTACCTAGAAACATTAGAAACTGAGTCAAACCATCGTCGCCTTGGTCTTCCTCTACTCCTCTTACCCTCAATAATACAGACTATTATTCTCGTAGGTAACCTATCCTCCTCTATTCGTCTCACATGACCCCACCACCGAGGCCAGTTTATGCGTACCAGCTTCATCCATCGAGTTCATTCCTAAATTAGCCTTTATCTCCTCAATCCGAGTACCCTCCTGCCATTCCTCCCACCTGTTTGTAAAAGTAATAATTCTCCCTACTTTCATGTCTATTACTTCTAACTCATAAATAAGATATCCCGAGTCCTCCCAGCTTATGCTTCGAAAAGCAAAGTTGGTCTGAAAACAGACCGATGTAAAGATAGTTTCGTCCGGGAGCTGACTTCTTTCAAACAGAACATTACTGTTCGCAACTGCGAGCTCACTGCATTGGCTTTACTACACCTTGATTCAATCTCACTTTCTATATTACCATCTTTGGAAAACACACAACATAAATACCGTTGGGGAACCTGTCCTAAAATGACATACCATAAAATAAAAACACTGCTGTGGACATAATTCTTGAGATAACTCATTTATTTCTTGAACATTAATAACCCTAGAAAGGAGACCTATTTTGGCATAACTTAAGTATTAATACAATGTTTATGTCTCTTGTAATTTGAATATTTTCAAAAACATGTTAATATGTCATTTTATCTCAGGTACTTGGGTAAAATGACATACTTGCTATATCTCAAGTAAAAAGACTTTTTACTCACACAACTCAGAAATAAATGCTTTTGATGTTCTTGAGAGTCCAGCACACTCATTGTGTGCCCACATTGCACACTTAGTACACTTTGACCATATCTCCCTGGGTTTAGAGTTACTGAATAAGTCATTACAATAGAGACATGGTACATCATTGTCATCATCAGCATCAATATCCACGTCTTCATCGCTGTCAGTACCTAAATAAAGCTTCTTTTTTGCCTGTTGAGCAGCGCGTCTTGATACTACCTTCTTCTCTGCAGCCTTATTTTTTATTTCATTGAGGTATGACTGCTAGTCAGTATTTGAGACCCTTCATGTTTGCGTTTTCTTGAGACACAACCAGTTTGTGATGCAGAAGGCATTTGAGATGTCTGAACTGGTCTGATATATGAGGACGGAGATGTAGGCCTACTCTCAATTGGATAAGACCTAGAGGATGACGGTGTTGCGCATGAGGAACTGGAGGTGGGAAGGATGCTGATGCAGCCTATTTCAATGTTTCACCTTGTTTTGGTCTTCCTGGTGTTGCTCGCATTGCAGAGACCTTTCCGTAACTGCTGCTGCGCAGAAGACATGATCTGGAAACACCTCGCGATCTAAAGGCCAAATACCTGTTTTGGCAAACCCACTGGTAGCATTGTGAATTGAAGCTGCTTTCCCGTAGGCTAATGCAAACAAACTAGCCATTTGGTACTGGATAACAACTCTTCCTGGGTGGACTTTGAGCCATTTGGATACTTCTTGATTATAATATGTCTTCAGTGGTCCAAAGAATGCCATATCCAGAGGCTGAAGCCGATGGGTGCAGTGAGGAAGGAACGAGAGCATGATGATACCATTGTCCTTAGCATATGTTAGCACATCAACATGTTCATGACTAGCATGGCCATCAAGTAGGAGAAGCACCTTCTGGTCTTTTGATGAATTGACGTGTTGTTGAAAGTGTTTCAACCACTGAAGGAACAGTTCTCCTGTCATCCAGCCCGTTTCGTTTATAAGAGCCAATGTTCCTGTAGGTGCTCCATCAAAAAGTTCGTTTTTGAACTTCTTTCTAGCAAATATTATTGCAGGCGGAATGAAAATACCAGCAGAGTTCATACAGCATACTACGGTCGCATGCTGACCCCTTTCAGAACTGGTCACAGAACCAACTTGCTTCTTGCCTTTAGAAGCTAGAATCTTCTGGGGCCTCTGAACTGTGGAGAGAGCCGATTCCTCTGCATTGTAAATCCTTGTTGGATGGATACCATTCTGAGTAAGAACAAGTTCTAATTTATCAAAAAACAGAGAGACTTGTGGCTTATTGAATGCTCGGGCTCTTCCTGCTGAAGTTGCTTCTGGTCGCCTCAATGAAAGCTCAGGGTGCCGCTTCCGAAAACCACGTAACCATTCCCAGCCTAGAAAAGATAAACACATTTGTGATAAATGAAATTAGTGCCACTATCCTACAGCCTTTTAACAAATAGCTTACAGTTTATCAGAAATATACTAACCTGCCATCTTTTCTTCTTTGCTAAAACGATTATCTAATCCATTACTTTCAGCTAATTGATACGCTAGCCTTCGAACGACATCCAGTGTTAAACCAAAAAGACTAGATTCAAGATCTTGAATGTGCTGTATAAGATAAACCTCCAGGAACAAAGGAAAAGTAGTTTGATAGCGGCCCAGTCCCTTATCAGCACCAGTTACGTTCTTATTTTTCCCTAGAACTCTCCTCCTCAGAGTAGCTTGTGGGACATTAAAGGTTTTGGATGCAAGATACCAGCCCATTTCCTTTTTTTTTTAACGGCATTCATGGCTTGCTCCATATTTGTTTTATCCCATGATTGTCGAGTACTACTTCTCTTGTAACTCCCAACCATTATCTCTGCAAATAATAATAATAATAATAATAATAATAATAATAATAATAATAATAATAATAATAATAATAATAACGGGTTGACGACCACAAATTTCCCAACCCTCAAAAGGTTAACCAACAACCACCACCACCACCACCACCACCACCACCACCACCACCACCACCACCACCACCACCAACAACAACAACAACAACAACAACAACAACAACAACAATCGTGATGTTAGTCCTATTCGTCCAATTACCAATGGTCTCAATAGTGTGGAGTAAAATAAAATTAAACTTTTTATGTCATTTTACCAACATTTTTAACCTCAAACACATCATAGAAATGCTCACAAACGCCTTGTGTGAGGTGTTATGTAAATACCACAAACTAATCAGAATGAATGCTTTTAGTTACCCTATATGTAAAAAATTTGTTACGTTATTTGAAATAAACATATTTGGTAATAGAATTGCACTTACTTTATAATTCAATGACGTGATGTTGAGAGATTTCCACTACTACACAAAAACCGCGGCAACAGCAGCAATACTATAAACAAATACAGTAAGGACAAACTCTGCTCCAGTCTTACCAATCCATGAATAATTCAAGGTAGAGATGAGTGCTGCCCCATGCGTCATTTGCGAGAAACGACCGGTATGTCGTTTTATCGAAGTATGTCATTTTAGGACAGGTTCCCCTACTTAAAATTATCCACCGGTACCTGTTCCAGTTTTGTATCACCAATCTGACATTCAATTGACTTTCTTACCTACTGACTTCAATTTAGTCTTGAAGAGGGTAATTGCCATACCATACTCATTGCACCTGTTTTCAAGTTCCAAGATATTAGACTGCAGGTTTTCGGCACAATCTGACATTAAGACGAAATCTTCAGCAGAGACCAGACTGCTTAGTTCATTTCCATCTGCTTGAATCACTCCATGCCAATTTATACCTTTCAGCAGATTATCCACGTAAACTACGAAGAGCAAATGTGAAATATGACAGCCTTGTCTAACCCCTGTAAGTATCCTGAACCAAGAACTCATTCTACCATCAATTCTCACTACAGCCCAATTGTCATCATAAATGCCTCAGATTGTTTTTAATAATCTACCCTTAATTCGATAGCCCCCCAGTATGGTGAACATATTTTCCCTCGGAAGGGGGGAGTGGTCCACAGTGAGACATGGCTGATTTTAAACATTTTGAATTATTTGTGGAAGGAAGAACTCTGGTGGTTAAAACAGGAACTAGAAATAATGTCGGCTAACCTGATCCTAGGAGTCTTGAAAATGTAGTTTCTTTGTTATTTTTATCCTTGCCATTAATTCTTTCACGTCCCATACTTATAGACATGATATTGTATAGGCTTTTGGCTTATGCCGTATCAAGGAAATTCTTAACGTTTCGCAGAGAACTGTGCTCTGCGTCCTCAGAAGTAATCTCGACTGACCACTAGAAAGGCTCCTTAAACAATGACACTTTGAATTTGGACGTTATAATATAAGTGGAAATGGTACGTTCATTTGCCGCTAGATGGCCCCCAAGACTTGGCACAACGCTAGCGTTCGAAGCGGAAGCTGACCGAACCATCATAATTAGACTAAGCGGTTCACGTAACGTGTTTGCGTAACGTATGACATAGACACAAGCCTGGAATGAAACACTGGCGACGAGGAACGTACAAATTTTGGAAAACACCGAGATGAAATACCAATAGTGAAGGGACAGGGAAGGGAACTACCTACGTAAATTCTTAATGGCTGGCAGTATCGTATGTTGGTATCAAGACATGGGCTACCGCTAGACTTTTCGATAGTTGGTTTAGTGAACGTGAAGTCTTCAGCGTTTTGAGCTGCAGCCGATAGCGAACGGAGTAGCCTGCTGAGTTGTCATGGCTGCTTCACAAGCTACTGTCCTGGCCCCTGCCATTGCCAATACTCAACACCTGATCAGTGGAGATGATAGCCTAAGGTTTAACAAATTAAAACCCGGCTTTGTGGTTAAATGGATAGAAGCCTTGCCTTTGGTCCGATAGCCCCGGTTCAATTTTCTGAATCAATCCCCTCATACTGTTAATTCGCCTGGCTTTGGGACTGGCTGTTTATGACGTCTTCGCCATTCATTCTATCCTCATTGGGTCACCACCAACCGTATACAGATGCCATGTATTATTATTATTATTATTATTATTATTATTATTATTATTATTATTATTATTATTATTATTATTAATGTTAAATTTGTAGATTGGCCGGCTCCGTGGTGTAGGGGTAGCGTGCCTGCCTCTTACCCGGAGGCCCCGGGTTCGATTCCCGGCCAGGTCAGGGATTTTTACCTGGACCTGAGGGCTGGTTCGAGGTTCACTCAGCCTATGTGATTAGAATTGAGGAGCTATCTGACGGTGAACTAGCGGCCCCGGTCTAGAAAACCAAGAATAACGGCCGAGACGTTTCGCCGTGCTGAGCACACGACACCTCGTAATCTGCAGGGCTTCGGGCTGAGCAGCGGTCGCTTGGAAGGCCAAGGCCCTTTATGGGATGTAGTGCCATGGGGTTTGGTTTGGTTTTAAATATGTAAATTATTTTCAGCGGTCGTACCCATCGTTCACTGGTTAGTTAACTTCGTCGGGAGAACAGTAGTGTTGCCCGACCCATGATTATGGTTTCGATTCCAACCAACAAAAGATGGCACTAAACCGGAAAGAATGTGTTTCATTTTAGCAGATGTACCTATAAAAAGGAAACTATGTTACTCCTCTAACACCAGGCCTGCAGTGTCTTCCTACAAGAATGAGGAAGAAAACAGGAGTTAATACCAGCACTCTGTTATCAATATAATTAAGTCAGAAGTATGTGGTGAGGAAGTTCATGCGATGAGTAACGCACGGTTGATAGCAGTAGCGATCTGATGGACCGAAGCCTAGCACACCTATCACTCCGGTCCCAGCACCTATCGGACATACGTCGACAAGCCGCGTGAAGTGGGCCGAGGGGACATGGACGATAGTCTAGGCCTCAATATCAGTCTCCGACGCCTTGTTCTCAGAAATACGTGCGACGTTTATTCTCACTACTTTCAAATTTTGTAAATGGAGCAATGTGTCAGATGCTTACATTATAATGTGCTTTAGACTTCGATCATTCTCAACTGAGGTCTTGGCTTCTCTGCTAGCCTTGGTAGCCCTCAGTATACGCCACTGATGGCTGGCAACCAGGTATTACTTAATTGATAGCAGGTGTCCCTGTTGAATCTGTTAGGATTTCTACGAATTTCCACAGCTTCCCGTATAACCCTGGACCTGTAGCGTCTAATGTGGGTAAGAGCTCGAGCATCTTGGATATGATATCATGACCCGACGATAGAGCGTGTTCAGCTATTGCCGATTTGTCTGGTTGGTTGAGACGAATATTGCGTTCATGTTGTTTGTCACGGGTACCAATGAACCGGCATGTTTGGCTGATGTATACTTTACCGAAGGTACAGACAATCTCGTATACCCCAGGATGTAAAATGGGGGACAATTTGTACTTGGTTTTACTCAGACTGTGAACAATTTTAGTGGCGGTGCCAAACACGGTTTTTATATTGTGTTTTCGGAGGACCTTGTGAATTCGATCTGTGGTGTTGTGAATGTAAGGCAAGTAGCAGTTCCCTTCACTTCTTCTTTCTGTGAGCTTTGCTTGGTCGTTTCTCTTGGATGTAGGGCTCTATGAATCTGCAAATCGCTGTAACCATTACCGTCTATCGTAAGCCAAGCCACACAAATCGCTACCTTCATGCAGATTCTCACCACCATCCAGCACAAAAACAAGGCATTCTCACGAAACCCGCCAAGAGGGCGAGACGAATTTGTGAGCCATCACATATCCAGGTGGAGATGGATAAGCTCAAAGTCGCGTACAAGGGTAATGGTTACAGCGATTTGCAGATTCATAGAGCCCTACATCCCAGAGAAACGGCCAAGCAAAGCTCACAGAAGGAAGAAGTAAAGAGAACTGACTACTTGCCCTACATTCACAACACCACAGATCGAATCCACAAGGTCCTCCGAAAACAAAATATTAAAAACCGTGTTTGGCACCGCCACTAAAATTGCTCACAGTCTGAGAAAAGCCAGGGACAAATTGTCCCCCCTTTTACATCCGGGGGTACACGAGATTGTCTGTACCTTCGGTAAAGTATACATCAGCCAAACATGCCGGTCCATTGGTACCCGTATCAAAAATCATGAACGTAATATTCGTTTCAACCAACCAGACAAATTGGCAATAGCTGAGCACGCTCAATCGTAGGGTCATGAAGTCATGTTCCAAGATGACCGGGCTCTTAACCACACCAGACACTACAGGTCCAGGATTACACGGGAAGCTGTGGAAATACGTAGAAATCCTAACAATTTCAACAACGACACCGGCTATCAAGTAAGTAATACCTGGTTGCCAGCCATGAAGAATTTACGTAGGTAGTTCCCTTCCCTGCCCCTTCACTATTCTTATTTCTTCTCGGTGTTTACCAAAATTTGTACGTTCCTCGTCGCCAGATGTTTCATTCCAGGCTTGTGTCTTTATCATACACCTGTCTATGTCATAATAATAATAATAAAACTAATTTCGTGTAGCTATTTCTAGCCGAGTGCAGCCCTTGTAAGGCAGACCCTCCGATGAGGGTGGGCGGCATTTGCCATGTACGTAACTGCGTGTTAGTGTGGTGGAGGACCTTGGTATGTGTGGTGTGTGAGTTGCAGGGATGTTGGAGACAGCACAGACACCCAGCCCCCGGGCCATTGGAATTAACCAATGAAGGTTAAAATCCCCGACCCGGTCGGGAATCGAACCCGGGACCCTCTGAACCGAAGGCCAGTACGCTGACCATTCAGCCAACGAGTCGGACTCTATGTCATAAATTATGCAAACACGTTATGTGAACCGCTTAGTCTGATTGCGATAGTTCGGTCAGCTTCCACTTCGAACGCTAGCGTTGTGCCACGTCCTGGGGGCCATCTGGTGGCCAATGGACGTACCATTTCCACTTCTATTATAACGCCCAAATTCAAAGTGTCATTGTTTAAGGAACCTTTCTCGTGGTCAGTCGAGAAAATCTAAGGACGCAGAACTCAGTTCTCTGCGAATCGTTACGAATTTCACCTTATTTTCTTGGCACGGCATAAGACCAATAGCCTATACAGTATAATGTCCATAAGTACGGGCCGTGAAAGCATTAATGGCAACATTCAAAACCTCTATGTGTAGGATACTTTCAAGAAGGCTTCAAAATTCAGCAAATTAAGGAGAAAGAAATCTATTCTTCTTTCTTCTTTATGCTTTCTACTGAGATGTACCGATCATAACATCATTTCCAACTGTGTGAAGCTGAAGCACGTTAAATACACCGAAAGCCAGGAGAATATCAACGCACTAGCAAGGCACATGTGATCGAGAGAGTGCATAACACTCGTAGGGAACTGGATTGAGTCTCCCGAGAGTTGTTTCTTTTACACCTGCTGTTAAGCAACACACTCTCGCTGGAATTGTGATTGACTTTCGATGGCATTACTGCTGTGGAAGCTGAAGAAAATTCAACCAGATGTCATTCAGACAGAAATCGAAGTTCCTCCGTCTAGCTCAGAAACAGACGGTCTCTCGCACGAACGCGGATGCTAGTAGAACTGTCGTCAACCTTTCCAAGAAGTCCTTGGACGAGAACCAAACTGCAGTTCTAGCTAGGGGTCTTAACTTCTCTCTCATTCCTTCTAAAATTTCCACAGAGGAGTTAATTACTTCCGTTGAGGCAGCCGTCCACAAACTGCCTACGGATGAGGATGAGGAGTTAAGACAGAAATGTGTGAGACTCATAAGATCCGATGTTGTACCCGCGCCCAGTTTAACAAGAGGAAAAAGGAGAGCTCTGAAGGAACTCAGAGATGATTCTGAACTGACCATTCTCTCAGCTGATAAGGATAATGCGACAGTGGATATGGACCCTGACGTGTATAAGAATAAGATCTCGGCTATGTCGTCAGAGCCTGTTTACAGACTGAGCTCACGTGACCCCACCACTCGTGTGTCAAACGTCACCGTGAAGCTCCTAAGTGTACCCGATGCATTTACTGGACGTATTCCAAAATGGCGCATGCGGAAGGTAGAGACCAGCCAAGGCAAAGGAATGTGTAGCAGAGTATCGATATTTATGTATGTTAGAAGGCCATGACTGATTTAAATCTACCAATATGAAGGCAATGTACAACAGAGTAGAATCGACTGAATTGTTTAAAAAAAAAGAAGGATCGAACGGATTATTATAAAAACTTACTTAAAAAATTGACTTGTTAACGACAAGACGTGCTGAACATAGCTCTCAAGAATTAAGCAAGATTGATAGTTTCTAACGAGAATATTAAGTTGAGACAACGGTAATATTGAAGGAAACGAAGTGCTAAACCCTGAAATACAGTAAGGGGGATATAAACCCCGGAAATTCGGAAAAGTTCGTCCGGATACTTATACGCTAATCGTCTTGAAGTAAAAGGTTGACCGAGACGCGAGAGCTGGAGATAGAACTACAACAGGGGAAAATAATAGCAACGATATCGTAAATAAAGAGGCGATCATTGAAAAATTATACTTCACAAAGGAAAATAAGCTAACTTTGAATATACGATTAGACGAAGCAAATAATCGTCTACTGGCCTCAAGGAATAAGAAAATATTTCTGCAGAGGAAGGCTAGCAAATATATATATAGTTATCAACGATAAATACTAAAACTTCACAGAACCATGATGAATACATATGTTTCAGAATTGATGTATATAATCGACTGTATTCCTGAGGAAATGATGGCTTGCTAAATCGGCATAGACCAACCTGAAGAGAGATGTCGTCCTGGCAGTTAAAACCACCCGACCCGAGAGGAGGAGGTCACTCAACCTGAGCTACCAGAGATGAAGGATCCGTCCAGTTGTCGATCCATGGCCTGTGACCAGACCGTGGAGCAGTTGAAGAAGAGCAACTAAGGCCCGAGATATTGAATGGCGAGCTAAGTAATAGTAATAAGTAGTATAATTTCTTATGTAGAGTATTACCAGTATATGCAATAGAACTGAATAGCCTAAGCGTGAAATAATTGAGTGTGCAATTAATATAAGGAAGTGCAGTGTGAAATATTTAAAATGGTATTAACATATATTAAGTCAGTGTGAACTTAAGACGATATCTCGTGACATAATGGTTACGTATTTACTATATTATCTTAACCAGAGGAATGAGAATACGTTTTTAAAAGTGACATAGTGTAACAGATATTTGCAAAGAATCCCGGTTAGCTAAAATGATCCATGAATGATATAGTACCATCCGAACCCAGATTACGCCATAGAGGGACGCATGCTTTGAATTGTTTAATTTAAGTTACCATACTCTTTGCTGAATGAATATATTGGAAGAGTAGATACCGTATTTGGGGTTATGTGTTGAATTGTACGATAAATCGTGTTGTAAGAAATGAATTCTGCGATAAAAGAATGTCACGTCTCGTTATATTTAATGAATATTGGAGGTTAAACGCGTTAATTATAGATGTTGAATAAGTTAAATATAGGTTGGAATGAAGGTTATAGATGAAATAATGGAAATGTATGTGATGTTTTAAGTAAAATATTGCGCAGATTAATAAGAAATGAGACGTATATGATATAAATAATGTGCGATATAAGGGCACAAGTAAAGCAACTACGGAAAGGAAATATGCCCCAGGGAAGAACTATAGCAAGGTATGGATAGTAAAATTATATATATTTAGATGAAGTTTGAGAGTGGTTTGACAGTAGTAACAACCGGTGATGGGTAGATTTATGTATGATTATGTCGTTTTCTGAGTGAATGTTGTTTGCATGGAAGATTAAACTAGTATGTAACCAGTATGATAATATAATATTGAGATATCGTAATGCAGACACTTGCACATCCATATATGATAAATGCTTATTGGCTGTGTGCATATTGAGCTGGAATACGTTACATAAGAAATTATCTAGCTAGAGTAGGGAAATAATATGAGATTTACGTAGGATATCATCGATGTTTTTAATTTGAAATACTATAAGAGCGAATATTAAGCTAGGAGCCGTATATTAAATGGCAATCGGACCAAGAAACTTAGTACGTCATTCGATTTCTCATTTTCTTCACTTTATTCAGCACCAACGAACTCAGATAATTTTTAATATAATTCAGATCACTGATATTAGAATTCAGGACAATTTATTGAAATTCAGATCATTCCTACAATAATATGAATACTGTAATGGTAGCATTTTTGATGATGGTGAATAGTTAACACCGCAAGTGATAGAATTATTTATTGAAATACTGAACTTTGACTGTGGTCAGAAAATTATGATATATTTGTGTACATAAACGACCAGACTTAAGTTTTGATAGGAAGATGAAACAGAATGTGAATTCATTTCAGGAATACTCAACCCAGAATGTTGTGATATGCAAACTTAGATAAGAAATAAGCCAGCGCTGACTTAAAATAATTGATTCAGGAGTCAAACTACTTGTTTTATTAGGTTAATGACTGAAAGTTCACGAACTTATTTTGACATTTAACCATTTCTTTCGCGAGTCTCAGTAATTTAATAAATATGTTTCTTGATTATGTTTTATATAATTGAATGAGTTATCATTTGTAGTGATAGACTGTAGTTGTATTTAGTGAATAAGATACCCGATAAGCGGATATGTCTTAGGAAATGTTGATTGATGTATACGTATGCACAGTTCACAATTGAGCGTTGAATTACGGAATTTTGAACTGCGTAGGGTGTCACTATTTCTCTTTGGACGCACGTTAATCGGAATTATAGAAATATTAACAATTTTTCTGGAAACATGGATACCCTGAGACATTTATCTGACTAGTTGGGAAAATAACTGTGGTCACCCGGACACGAAGGTTGCATAAGGCCTCCACCTCCCGCGGGAAATTTGAATTTTGGCGGGAAATTTGAATTTTGGCGCGAGATTTGAATTTGTAAACAAAGCCACGTGCTTTTTGACAGCTGTCATCGACAACAACGCATCGCTAACCTCACTGCTGCCATCTTGACGGGCCTAAACCTCAGTAGTACCAACTTAACCTAACTAGCGCGAGATTTGAATTGGTAAACAAAGCCACGTGTTTTTTTGACAGCCACGTGCTTTTTGACAGACAACAACGCATCGCTAACCTCAGTACTGCCATCTTGACCGGCCTAAACCTCAGTAGTACCAACTTAACCTCTCTAGCGCGAGATAAACAAATCCACGTGTTTTTTGAGAGCCACGTGCTTTTTGACAGACAACAACGTATCGCAAACCTCAGTGCAGCCATCTTGGCGGACCTAAACCTTTGTGGTACCAACTTAACCTCACAAGCGCGAGATAAACAAATCCACATGCTTTTTTGACGGCTGTCATCCGCCATCTTTAAACTACAGAGCACCGTGCTGCCCTCTTTATCGCACTAGCTGCAAATTCGTCACTTGTCATCGGCAGTGCTGCCATCTTGGCGGGTCTAAACCTTAGTGCTACCAACTTAACCTCACTAGCGCGAGATAAACAAATCCAAGTGCAGCTGTCATCCGCCATCTTTAATCTATAGAACACCGTGCTGCCATCTTTAGCTACTTACCTTTGAAATGTGGTGGCGGATAATTTGAAAAATGCTTTTTGACAGCAGCCATCTTTAATCCAGAGAGCACCGTGCTGCCCTCTTCAGCTAGATACCTGTGGTGGCAGGCAATTCCACGTGACAGCACGGTACGTTATACTCTCTCTACCATACCTAGACCTGATCATGTTACGAAGACTCGCTTCAATACAAGCTAAAACAGAGCAAATCCCAAAGGACCTAAGTAGGAACCGAACCGTTGATCCCATCATTAGACTATGTTTTTCTTGTCCCTCATACTGCGAACCTAATGTACGTACTAGGCGGAAAAATTTTGTCCGTTTTGCTCTACGATGCACCGTTTTCGAGATATTTATCATTTTGCATTTAAGACCTAAATTTAATGAATCGAACTAGCACGACACGTTAGCCCCTAAGCTAGCTTTCTTCATAAGAGCAGCAGCCATCTTGCGCAAGGACCCTTAAGTCGTCTCGCAAGGAGTCGTGTATAGCAACCATCTTGTGTCCGCCATCTTGTGCAAGCATCCTTAGGGCGTCTCTAGCCATCTTGTGCAATGACCCTTAAGCCGCCTCATAAGAACAACCGCCATCCTGCGCAAGCATCCCTAGGGCTTCTCATAAGGAGCCTTTTATAAAAGCCATCTTGCGCAAGCATCCCAAGGGAGTCTTATAAGAATGTATGTATAGCGGCCATCTTGCATAAGCAACTTTAAGGAGTCATGTATAGCAGACATCTTGTGCAATTAGCGTCGAGAGATGGCTGCTGTAGAATTGTTTTTAAATTATCCGCCACCATATTTCAAAGGTATGTACCTAAAGAGCGCAGCACTGAGGTTTGCGATGTAAGATGGCGTATGACAGCTGACAAAAAGCGCGTGAGTTTGTTTACTAAACAAGAGCACGTGGAATTTTTCAATTTGCCGCCACCACATTTCAAAGGTAACTAGCTAAAGAGGGCAGCACGGTGCTCTCTTGATTAAAGATGGCGGATGACAGCTAGCAGAACTTTTCAAATTGCCCGCTACTACAGAGGGCAGCACGGTGCTCTATTGATTAAAGATAGTGTATGACAGCTGTCAGAAAACACGTGGCTTTGTTTCCAAACAAGAGCACATAGAATTTTTCAAATTGCCGCCACCACATTTCAAAGGTATCTAGCAAAAGAGTGCAGCACTGAGGTTTGTGATGCAAGATGGCGGATGACAGCTGTCAGAAAAAAGCACGTGAGTTTGTAAAGCACGTGGAATTTGCCACCGCCACAAAGTGGGCAGCACGGTGCTCTCTGGATTAAAGGTGGCTGCTGTCAAAAAGCATTTTTCAAATTATCCGCCACCACATTTCAAAGGTAAGTAGCTAAAGAGGGCAGCACGGTGTTCTATAGATTAAAGATGGCGGATGACAGCTGCACGTGGATTTGTTTATCTCGCGCTACTGAGGTTAAGTTGGTAGCACTAAGGTTTAGGCCCGAAAAGATGGCAGCACTGCCGATGACAGGTGACGCATTTGCAGCTACTGCGATAAAGAGGGCAGCACGGTGCTCTGTAGATTAAAGATGGCGGATGACAGCTGTCAAAAAAGCACGTGGATTTGTTTATCTCGCGCTTGTGAGGTTAAGTTGGTACCACAAAGGTTTAGGTCCGTCAAGATGGCTGCACTGAAGTTTGCGATACGTTGTTGTCTGTCAAAAAGCACGTGGCTCTCAAAAAACACGTGGATTTGTTTATCTCGCGCTAGTGAGGTTAAGTTGGTACTACTGAGGTTTATGCCCATCAAGATGGCAGTACTGAGGTTAGCGATGCGTTGTTGTCTGTCAAAAAGCACGTGGCTGTCAAAAAACACGTAGCTTTGTTTTCCGATTCAAATCTCGCGCTAGTTAGGTTAAGTTGGTACCACTGAGGTTTAGGCCCGTCAAGATGACAGCAGTGAGGTTAGCGATGCGTTGTTGTCGATGACAGCTGTCAAAAAGCACGTGGCTTTGTTTACAAAATCAAATCTCGAGCAAAAATTCTAATTTCCCGCGGGAGGTGGAGGCCTCTCCCGAGAGCCGGAGGCGGAGGCGGCTGCCGAACCATCCAATTATACTACTCCGGAGGGATGCAGTGCCACCTAGATTATATGGATTACCTATGATCCATTAAAACGTTGTTCCCCTCAGACATATCGTTAGTGCGATAAGTTCTCCTACGTATGCTCTGGGTAAATACACTGACTGACAGTGACAATGCAAGGAGGAGTGGTTCGAAAGGGATGAAAGTTGGGGAAAAAACAGAGACGGCACGGATGAATAATTGATGTTTATTTCAAACCGATATGCAGGTTACACAATGCGCACGGCATCGACTCAGTAGGATGTAGGACCACCGCGAGCGGCGATGCACGCAGAAACACGTCGAGGTACAGAGTCAATAAGAGTGCGGATGGTGTCCTGAGGGATGGTTCTCCATTCTCTGTCAACCATTTGCCACAGTTGGTCGTCCGTACGAGGCTGGGGCAGAGTTTGCAAACGGCGTCCAATGAGATCCCACACGTGTTCGATTGGTGAGAGATCCGGAGAGTACGCTGGCCACGGAAGCATCTGTACACCTCGTAGAGCCTGTTGGGAGATGCGAGCAGTGTGTGGGCGGACATTATCCTGCTAAAACAGAGCATTGGGCAGCCCCTGAAGGTACGGGAGTGCCACCGGCCGCAGCACATGCTGCACGTAGCGGTGGGCATTTAACGTGCCTTGAATACGCACTAGAGGTGACGTGGAATCATACGCAATAGCGCCCCAAACCATGATGCCGCGTTGTCTAGGGGTAGGGCGCTCCACAGTTACTGCCGGATTTGACCTTTCTCCACGCCGACGCCACACTCGTCTGCGGTGACTATCACTGACAGAACAGAAGCGTGACTCATCGGAGAACACGACGTTCCGCCATTCCCTCATCCAAGTCGCTCTAGCCCGGCACCATGCCAGGCGTACACGTCTATGCTGTGGAGTCAATGGTAGTCTTCTGAGCGGACGCCGGGAGTGCAGGCCTCCTTCAACCAATCGACGGGAAATTGTTCTGGTCGATATTGGAACAGCCAGGGTGTCTTGCACATGCTGAAGAATGGTGGTTGACGTGGCGTGCGGGGCTGCCACCGCTTGGCGGCGGATGCGCCGATCCTCGCGTGCTGACGTCACTCGGGCTGCGCCTGGACCCCTCGCACGTGCCACATGTCCCTGCGCCAACCATTTTCGCCACAGGCGCTGCACCGTGGACACATCCCTATGGGTATCGGCTGCGATTTGACGAAGCGACCAACCTGCCCTTCTCAGCCCGATCACCATACCCCTCGTAAAGTCGTCTGTCTGCTGGAAATGCCTCCGTTGATGGCGGCCTGGCATTCTTAGCTATACACGTGTCCTGTGGCACACGACAACACGTTCTACAATGACTGTCGGCTGAGATATCACGGTACGAAGTGGGCCATTCGCCAACGCCGTGTCCCATTTATCGTTCGCTACGTGCGTAGCACAGCGGCGCATTTCACATCATGAGCATACCTCAGTGACGTCAGTCTACCCTGCAATTGGCATAAAGTTCTGACCACTCCTTCTTGGTGTTGCATTTGCTCTGTCAGTCAGTGTAAAAGCACAATCCATAACCTTATTCAATGCTTATATACTGCACATAAATCTTCAAGTGTCCCATTAGTACAATACAATACATGAGCGTTCTCAGTTCATGCCTTCATCTAAGGACTACCCAAGTAACAGTGTTCTCACTAGCGTGGCGTCAGTTCGCAGGGCCTGACACATGTGCAGAGTGATATCCCTTGACTTACTGTGGGATTTTATGGTTGTCAGAGCGTCTTTAAACTTACAGCGGTTCCAGTGTTATGCCGTGATTACAAAGTTGATCACTGACTTTTAAATAATTCTGACGGCTTGGGTTGAAATACTGCGCCTAGCGGACTGTGTGGTGTGCTTAAGAAATGGCGCAATACTCATTCTCCCTTGTAGTATGAGGCATTTTCACTTTATCAATTATCGGCCACAAATCTAATAAATTTCCTTTCTCTATCATTTACGCTCTATAATTTAAACAAAATCATATGTAACTACTGTTGGATATTCTAAAATGAGTAAGTAAAACAGAGCACTAACGAGGGAAGTACCCCGGCTCGAACGGCTAAAACCGACAGAAAGTGGGCTTAAAGTATACAGTTGTACCTATGTCAATAGCTATCAAGTCCATTTATCTGCAAAAGTACGTGTTCGGTCGCCAGCGCTATCTGACAGTCAGCGCACAGGCCACGCTGCATTGGAGCTGTACCGTGACCACCGATAGAGAGGGCCTCCGCATACGAGCGTGACGTCATCACAGGTGGTGACACGGACAAGCCAACACGAAGTTGCTTTATAGCTATTACTAAAAAGTGTTGCACTCAATTATGCTATGTTTTCATTTAAAATTCAGCAGCTCAATAAACCTAACCAAATATTTTCGAAATATCGTATGCAGAGAACATAAATAAAACATGATTTCCAGTATATATTGAAATTAAGATTTTTTACGCAAAATAATGTGGGATAAAACTTAAGCAGTATCTCACAGCAAATAAATAAATAAATAAATAAATAAATAAATAAATAAATAAATAAATAAATAAATAAATAAATAAATAAATAAATAAATAAATAAATAAATAAATAAATAAATAAATAAATAAATAAATAAATAAATAAATAAATAAATAAATAAATAAATAAATAAATAAATAAATAAATAAATAAATAAATAAATAAATAAATAAATAAATAAATAAATAAATAAATAAATAAATAAATAAATAAATAAATAAATAAATAAATAAATAAATAAATAAATAAATAAATAAATAAATAAATAAATAAATAAATAAATAAATAAATAAATAAATAAATAAATAAATAAATAAATAAATAAATAAATAAATAAATAAATAAATAAATAAATAAATAAATAAATAAATAAATAAATAAATAAATAAATAAATAAATAAATAAATAAATAAATAAATAAATAAATAAATAAATAAATAAATAAATAAATAAATAAATAAATAAATAAATAAATAAATAAAGAAAGAAAGAAAGAAAGAAAGAAAGTTAGTTTTCTTTCAGAAAAATGTCATCAAAAGAGAGATTCTGTATCGTTATGACAGCTGTAAAATACATTGTGTACTTTGTATAAAACAAATATCGGAGGGTACAGCATTGTAAGCTTGGTATTTCTACAAATTCCTGCAAGCTCGCTTCTTCACGATTACCAGTACTGAATTTGGGGAGAAGGATCTTGGAGATGGCCATACGTATAGTGAATAACAATTATGGTTTGCAATAAATACTGTCACTTTATTACAGGATAATTCTATAATTATATCAACAAAATTGTTACTTCCTCAAAATATTTTTTACAAAATGTGCACAAACAACTCAAATTTAGACCTTCAGGTGCATCACAACTACCTGAACTATCTGAAATGACCATACCATAAGCAAACTAAATATTGGTGTTCGATTATCCACTCAATAATAATACATTCACACATATTCATGATAAACTCTTAGGCTTCCAGCGTTCAATCTGCAAGCCTCTGTGAAATTCCTAAAATTTGTCTAATCTCTATTTGTAACAAGCCCTGTGACCTCGTTTAGTACCATACCTCTGATCTTTAAATAACTAGAAACTGAGGCTAACCATCGTCGTCAAGGTCTCCCTCTACTTCTCTTACCATCTATGGCCAGGTCCATTATTCTCCTAGGTAACGTATACTCCTCCATTCACTTCACATGACCCCAACACCGAAACCAGTTTATGCATACCACTTCATCAATAGAGTTCGTCTCCTCATTCAGAGTACCTTCCTGCCATTGTTTCCACCCGTTTGTAGCCGTGATCATTCCTGCTACTTTCATGCCTGTTACTTCTAAGTTACGAATAAGATATCCGGAGCCCATCCAGTTTTCACACCGTAAAGCAAAGTTAGCCCGAAACATACCAGTGTAAAGATAGTTTTGTTCATCGCAGCAGCAAGTTCACTGAATTAGCTTTGCTGCACCTTGATTCAATCAATCACTAGTGATATGCATTTGAGGCAGTCGCCCAGGTGGCAGTTTCCCTATCTGTTGTTTTCCTAGCCTTTTCTTAAATGATTGCAAAGAAATTGGAAATTTATTGAACGTCTCCCTTGGTAAGTTATTTCAATCCCTAACTCCCCTTCCTATAAATGAATATTTGCCGCAATTTGTGCTCTTGTACTCCAACTTTATCTTCATATTGTGATCTTTCCTACTTTTAAAGACACAACTCCAACTTATTCGTCTACTGATGTCCTCCCACCCCTCCACTGACATCTCGGAACATACCACTTATATTAAACAACACTTGTATGTTTTAATATTCATCCACCAATACAATACATTGTATACAATACATTGTATTGGTGGATGAATATTTGTATTGGTGGATGAATATTAAAACATACAAGTGTTATTTAATACAAATATTTTCAATACGGACCTAAAAATGAATTTTATCACATGTAACATACCACTTAGTCGGGCAGCTCGTCTCCTTTCTTTCAAGTCTTCTCAGCCCAAATTTTGCAACATTTTTATAGCGCTACTCTTTTGTCGGAAATCGCCCACGACAAATCCAGCTGCTTTTCTTTGGATTTTTTCCAATTCTTGAATCAAGTAATCTTGGTGAGGGTCCCACACTGGAACCATACTCTAGTTGGGGTCTGAGACTTATACGCCCTCTCCTTTACATCCTTACTACAACCCCTAAATACCCTTATAACCATGTGCCAGATATCTGTACCCTTCATTTACAATCATATTTATGTGATTACCCCAATGAAGATCTTTCCTTATATTAATAACTAGGTATTTACAATGATCCCCAATGGGAACATTCACCCCATCAACACAGGAATTAAAACTGAGAGGACTTTTCCTATTTGTGAAACTCACAACCTGACTTTTAACCCCGTTTATCATCATACCATTGCCTACTGTCCACCTCAAACATTATTGAGGTCATTTTGTCTTATCTCTCATTCCACTTCTTTACAAATATCATTGACATATATAAGAAAACATAAAGGTATAATAATACTGCCTTGAGGAATTCTCCTCTTAATTATTACAGGGACAGAAACCTTCACCTACTCTAATTCTCTGAGTTATATTTTCTAGAAACAGAGCCACCCATTCAGTCACTCTTTTGTCAAGTCCAGTTGCATTCATTTTTGCCAGTAGTCTCCCATGATCTACCCTATCAAATGCCTTAGACAGGTCAATCGCGATACAGTCCAATTGACCTCCTGAATCCATGATACCTGCTATTCTTGATGGAATCCTACCAGTTGAACTTCAGTGGAATAACCTTTCCTAAACCCAAACTGCCTTCTATCAAACCAGTTATTAATTTTGCATACATATCTTATATAATCAGAAAGAATGCTTTCCCAAACTTACATTCAGTGCATGTCAAACTGACTGGCCTGTAATTTTCAGCTTTATGTTTATCACCCTTTCCTTTATACACAGGGGCTACTATAGCAACTCTCCATTCATTTGATATAGTTCCTTCATGCAAACAATAATCAAATAAGTACTTCAGATATGGTACTATATCCCATCCCAATGCCTTTAGTATATCCCAAAACCTTACAAATTCCAGCTGCTTTTCTAGTTTTCAACTTTTGTATCTTACTGTAAATGTCATTGCTGTCATAGGTAAATTTTATTACTCCTTTATCCTCTATATGGACATTATCCTTGTAACCAACAGTATTTACATACTGCTGACTGAAAACTTCTGCCTTTTGAAGATCCTTGCATACACACTCCCCTTGTTCATTTGATTCCTGGAATGTCCTTCTTGGAACCTGTTTCTGCCTTAAAGTACCTATACATACTCTTGCATTTTTCACTAAAATTTGTATGGCCGCCAATTATGCTTGCCATCATGTTATCCTTAGCTGACTTCTTTGGTAGATTCAATTTCCTAGTAAATTCCTTCAATTTCTCCTTACTTCCACAGCCATTTCTAACTCTAATTCTTTCCAACCTGCACCTCCTTCTTAGTCTCTTTACTTCTCTACTATAATATAGTGGATCTTTACCATTCCTTACCACCTTTAAAGGTACAAATCTATTTTCACATTCCTCAACAAAGTAGCCCAAATTCAAAGAGGTTTTGTGCTCAGAATTATTCATGCGTACCGCACAATATCTACGGAAGCAGCCCTTGTTGTGGCAGGAATCCCACCCCTGTATTTAACAGCCATTGCCAAAGCTGAGCTCACATTAACAAAAAAGAGGTGTTTTGTATCCTGTTAGGATATTAACGGTCACTCCTGAACTGCAAGCTAATGCATTGACAGCAGGTCACCCAAGTAAATTTGCCAATAATCTTGAGCAAGAGGTGTGCAACACACTACATCATTACAATATTTATATGGATGGATCCCGGATTAGCAAAGAAAAAGATGGCTGGCTTGTAGGATGTGCTTTTGTAGTGCTACAGAATAACAGTGAGGTGCATGCTGAAAAATTTAGACTATCTCCCTCATGTTCAGTCTTTCAAGCTGAATTGTGCGCTATACAACAGGCAGTCATGTGGATTAAAAAACACAGTTGTGCTGCGCTGCATGAAATGGGTCCGAGGTCATGACGGAGTAGAAGGAAATGAGAGAGCTGATGAATTTGCCAAAGCAGCTACTACTTCTTATGACGCCTTGTTGATATATGAAAAGTCCCCTAAGTCTCATGTACAAAAGGAACTGAGGGAGTATACACAAGATATGTGGAACAACCAATGGATCACCAGCAATAATGGCTGGCTAACAAGGGAGTTGTTCTTTCCAAGTATTCAAGACAGACTACAAAGTAGGTTTTTGCAACATGAACATATTATAACTCAGTTTTAGACAGCATATGGAAAGTTTGGATCATACTTCGAGAGGTTTGGAATCAGTATTCAGAAGCCCTACAGCTGTACCTGTGAAATGCAACAAACTGTTCATCTTTTATTTGAGTGTCCGATTTTTAACAGGAGTAGATATGAATTATTAATGCATTTAAACATGTGTAATATAGAATCCCAAGCACCTCTCAGTATGGCATTTCGGAGAAGATGCTGTTGTTAAATTTCTCCATCTCATTTATAAGTCATCTCTATTTTAATTCAATTGTCATGTATTAACTTAGTCTCACTATCTATAGCCCTAATATGCTACTTGTAAAATAGGGTTTGTAATGGGAAATTCAATAATAATAATAATAATAATAATAATAAAAATAATAACAATTGCTTTAAACTCATCCCAGAGTCTGTTTACATTTTTATTTATCATTTTTCACTGATCATAGTTACTTATTAAAAACTCTCTCATACCTGTTTTATCAGCCATATGGTACTGTACACTGGGAGAACACACATCCTAAATACTTGAAATGATATACTTGTTCCACTTTTGAATTCCCAACCATAAATTCAGTTCTCTTAGGCTTCTTACCTACCAACATCAAATTAGTCTTGGAAGGGCTAATTTTCATATCACACTCATTGCACCTATTTTCAAGTTCCAAGAGGCTGCAAACTTTCAGCACAATCTATCAACAAGACCAAGTCATTGGCATAGTCTGACTTGCTTACCACATTTCCTCCTAACCGAATCCCTCCCTGCCATTTTATACCTTTCAACAGATGAAAGTTTTTTTTCCTAGGGGCTTTACGTCGCACCGACACAGATAGGTCTTATTGCGACGATGGGATAGGCAAGGCCTAGGAGTTGGAAAGAAGCGGCCGTGGCCTTAATTAAGGTACAGCCCCAGCATTTGCCTGGTGTGAAAATGGGAAACCACGGAAAACCATCTTCAGGGCTGCCGATAGTGGGATTCGAACCTACTATCTCACGGATGCAAGCACACAGCTGCGCGCCTCTACGCGCATGGCCAACTCGCCCGGTAGATGAAAGTTTACAGCCTTGTCTAACCCCTGTAAGTACCTTGAACCAAGGACTCATTCTAACATCAACTGCAGCCCAATTCTCAAAATAACTACTTTTGATTGCTTTTAATAATCTAGCCTTAGTCACATATGCCCCAGTATGCATAACATTGTTCCCCTCGGTGCTCTCCAGGTCTACGAAACGAACATAACTGTATACTCTTTCGTAGCATTCTTCAATTACCTGGCACTTACTGAAATTCTAATCCTGACAGCCCCTCTATGGTCTGAAACCACACTAGTTTTCATACAACTTACTTTCAACCACCGATCGCACCCTCTATTCCAAAATGCTAGTGAACAACTTCTCTGTTATACTCATCAGTGAAATAATTCGCTTTCATCCAATATTCCATGTTAATATTACTCTACGAAGCCATTTCATCCCTACCTTCCCACTATATTTCAAAATTTCAGGTCTAATTTTACATATTTCTCCCGCTTTATGACAATGGAGATCATTTACCATCCTCTCCACTTCCTCAAGTGTAATTTCACCTACAACATTGTTCGCCTCCACATGAGCCTGGTTGGTTGTGATGTTACCAGAAAGATTTCCTTTTATGATGAGAAGATTATCAAAATATTCCTTCCACCTGACCAGTGATTTCCTTTGATCTTTTATGAGTTACCTGATTTACACAAAACAAAATTCATTTCCTTCTTCCCTCCCTTTCTAAGATTCTTCATACCTGTCCAGAAAGGTTCCCTGCAACTTAACTGAGCCTTTCCAGGTTATTACTGAAATCTCCCCAAGACTTCTTGGATTTAACAATAAATTTTATTGCCTAGAAATATGTCAACTAAATTAATGTATTTAAACATCATTTGAAAACATCTCATTGAGACTTAGCAGTGCTAACTTAATGATGCTGGTTACCATAGTTATTCTGTTTTAAGGATGCTAAAGAGTTAAAACTGTTCTGGAAACTTAGTAGTGGATAAGAAATGGGTGTGTGGTAAAGAGCATGAATTAATCATAGATAGGGCAGGATAAAAATATCCTCAGGAATTGGCAGTAATGATTCTTGTATAGAGGCTACATGTGTGTTCATGCAAAAGCTGTTCAGAGAATGTTGGACACTTTCCAAAACTAAAAATTCTATAGCCATCAGCCTTCAGCTAAAAGTCTGTAACTTGCGTTTCTTTTCTGAAGCAACACTTTCAGAACTGGCCCTCTCTTTGCAGTAATTATTTAACAAAATATTTACAGCCAAACACACAATCATTTTCAGAATTGTTTCAGATTCATGACCATTTGGGCAACAGACATCTAAACCTATCTCTTCACTTTCTAATAAATTCATAATTACAGAAGCTGCTATATTTTTGTGACCTTTATCATTCCAAAACCTGATGTCAGAATCTAAACACAACTTAGAAACAGCAATGAAAGCATACATAACAATATGTACTACCACAGGGGAAGGAATCAAAAGGTGACCTCTATCAAGGTTCATTGTAAATCGTATGGCATCATCGTCTGCTTCATTGCAATCTTTGTCAATTTGCAATACAGATCTACAATCATCACAATTTAGTTTTTTCAAAACAGAATAAACTGTATAACCTCCAACATACATAATAACAGGTATCTTCTCTTTGGCTTGCTGAACATCAGCATCATCAATGATGATTGGGAAATCATTACAGGATTCTAAATTTTCTTTCACTAGAGTGAAATCAGTGTCAGTGGACATATCCGTGATGATTAAAGGTCCAGTCTTTGTTTGCAAGAAGAAACTGACAGTTGACAGGATTCTCAATGTTTTTTCAGTCTCATAGATTTGTGGAAGTGAAACATGATACTGGACACCTGACAACTGTCTGTATAAGCTAAATCTACTTTCCAATTGATCTGTCTGAAATTTTTCTGGTAGAATATAACTGAGGCCAAGTTCATTTTGACAGTAGGATACAATAGCATATGTTGTTTGCTTCAAAGCCGTGTGTGTTTCTTTTGAAAATCTACCAGTCTCACAGTTCATTTTCTCCCATGTATCCAGCCAGTCAAGAAACTTGACATCATCTTCAGAATTAGTGAGAGGATATTTGTAAACATCATTCAAACAAGCACCCTTGAACTTCGACTTAACATTCATAATACTCCACCATGTATAAATGATCTTGATGAAGGCAGCAGTTCCTGTGAAGTTTGCTATGTTATATTTAGGACCAAGTTCCAAAAGAGCTTCAATAACAAAATTATTAAATACTTTTAAAACATGATTAACATTCTGTCTTTCTAAATTTGAGGGGGAAAGAGATTTGAGTGTTAATGAATAACTAAACTTCAGAAGACTACTGCCTTCGCAATGAGCAAGTTTCCTCAATGCTGAGAGAGAAGCTATTTGATATGTATTTGCAATTCTCTCACATTTATTGGGAAAGTCAGGAAAATACACTGACTGACAGAGCAAATGCAACACCAAGAAGGAGTGGTCAGAACTTTATGCCAATTGCAGGGTAGACTGACGTCACTGAGGTATGATCATGATGTGAAATGCGCCGCTGTACTGCGCACGTAGCGAACGATAAATGGGACACGGCGTTGGCGAATGGCCCACTTCGTACCGTGATTTCTCAGCCGACAGTCATTGTAGAACGTGTTGTCGTGTGCCACAGGACACGTGTAAAGCTAAGAATGCCAGGCCGCCGTCAACGGAGGCATTTCCAGCAGACAGACGACTTTACGAGGGGTATGGTAATCGGGCTGAGAAGGGCAGGTTGGTCGCTTCGTCAAATCGCAGCCGATACCCATAGGGATGTGTCCACGGTGCAGCGCCTGTGGCGAAGATGGTTGGCGCAGGGACATGTGGCACGTGCGAGGGGCCCAGGCGCAGCCCGAGTGACGTCAGCACGCGAGGATCGGCGCATCCGCCGCCAAGCGGTGGCAGCCCCGCACGCCACGTCAACCGCCATTCTTCAGCATGTGCAAGACACCCTGGCTGTTCCAATATCGACCAGAACAATTTCCCGTCGATTGGTTGAAGGAGGCCTGCACTCCCGGCGTCCGCTCAGAAGACTACCATTGACTCCACAGCATAGACGTGCACGCCTGGCATGGTGCCGGGCTAGAGCGACTTGGATGAGGGAATGGCGGAACGTCGTGTTCTCCGATGAGTCACGCTTCTGTTCTGTCAGTGATAGTCACCGCAGACGAGTGTGGCGTCGGCGTGGAGAAAGGTCAAATCCGGCAGTAACGGTGGAGCGCCCTACCGCTAGACAACGCGGCATCATGGTTTGGGGCGCTATTGCGTATGATTCCACGTCACCTCTAGTGCGTATTCAAGGCACGTTAAATGCCCACCGCTACGTGCAGCATGTGCTGCGGCCGGTGGCACTCCCGCACCTTCAGGGGCTGCCCAATGCTCTGTTTCATCAGGATAATGCCCGCCCACACACTGCTCGCATCTCCCAACAGGCTCTACGAGGTGTACAGATGCTTCCGTGGCCAGCGTACTCTCCGGATCTCTCACCAATCGAACACGTGTGGGATCTCATTGGACGCCGTTTGCAAACTCTGCCCCAGCCTCGTACGGACGACCAACTGTGGCAAATGGTTGACAGAGAATGGAGAACCATCCCTCAGGACACCATCCGCACTCTTATTGACTCTGTACCTCGACGTGTTTCTGCGTGCATCGCCGCTCGCGGTGGTCCTACATCCTACTGAGTCGATGCCGTGCGCATTGTGTAACCTGCATATCGGTTTGAAATAAACATCAATTATTCGTCCGTGCCGTCTCTGTTTTTTCCCCAACTTTCATCCCTTTCGAACCACTCCTCCTTGGTGTTGCATTGTCACTGTCAGTCAGTGTACATGGATTTTGCATCATTCTTCTGGTTTAGCCAGTTATTTCTTATACTTTTCAGCAAGTGCACAGGGTCTATTATATGAAATAAAGGCCTAGTACTGTCAGCAGGATGTGGATACAATATCTGGCATGATGGTGGTGATGAAAATTGAGACATTGCTTTCCTATTAATGGCTTTGTTATCAGTAATAACGCTGATAACTTTGAAATCCAGACCTTCAAGCCCCAAAATTACCTTTTGTATTAAGCAATGTAACTGAACATATGATATACATTTCACTGGTAAGATGTGAACAACAACTTTGTATACTGATGTTACACTACTTATCATAAATACATGAGCACTTGAAGCCATTTTTGAACTATCAAATGCCATTCCAACTATGTCTCCACCTTTATAATCACAAAATGGTTTGATATGTATTTCATCTAACATCAAGTTTACTATTTTGTCCTGGTCTTTTAGGAATTTTGATTTATACTTAAAATACTTAAAATTTGTTTCACTCTGCTCTTCCCCTGGACTGAAATTGTAAGACAAACAGAGCCGCTGGATAGTCACTGGATGAGGTAATCTGATATTGCCACTTGACCTGATAAACCTATATGCATGTGGAGATAAAGTGTAAAATAATGTTGAAAACACAAGCATATCACATGAATAACTGGGCTTTTTACATCCCAGCAGAGCTATCTGTTCCTCCAGAAACTTAACCTTCATATTATTATCCTTGTTAAATAATGGGGAGGATTTCAGTGCACTCAGAACATCTGTGATAAAATCATTGATATTTTCACTTTGGCTATGATTACAGACCTGAAACTTATCGAGATATTCTATAATATTATCAATAGTAATCGTATCTGCTACAGCCAGGGTAATCGTGTACTTCTTTCCAAGACGTGACAAGGCAATATTCTTCGGATACGCTGTAACGATCATTTCCTTACTTACAACTATTGAGAAGTCTATGACTGGAGCAGGATCAGCAGATAATTTCAAAAACAAGATACAATTATTATTAGAAACAGTGACCCAATGTTCTGGGAGAGTGATAAATGAAACTTTAGCCTGCAATTCTTCCAAACTAGAAAATGTCCGCTGTTTATCATACTCTAACTTTTGTTTGAGACTCTCCTGCAAAACCATTCACATTTGATTCTGTTCTTTCCTTTCCATTCTGTCTTCAGGGGACTCCCTGTGCGTCACCTCCTTAGACAAGTAATGTGGACTGTTTGGCATCACTGAAGGAATAGCACCTTCTCTCAACTGAGGAAATTTCAACGGTGCTGCGAGTGTCTGACCTGTTCCTTCATTGTACACATTTGTTTCTCTGACAATGTAATGGCATGTGAAGTGAAGCTCACAGACCTGAAAGTGGTAAAATATGGAGATAATGTACTTTCTACTTTTCCAAAAGGAACAGATACAAATATGACCTATATGTAACCCTTTCTTAACCACTGGGACTTGCTAGTCCCAATTCCGAGCAGCAAGTTTTATATTTGTAGTGTGGTTACTAGTCAATAGATGGCAGTTAAAAGGTTATATCAAAGATGTGGTACATAGGTGACCATGGATAACAGGGTACCATAACCGATTGTGATTTTTTTATTACTGTACCTTCCATGACAGTATAAAAAATCGTAGGAAAATATATTTAGGAAACATGCATATTTAGGAATATGTTTATATTACAGGACAGACCTTATAATCCATAATATCAAATATTCACATATTTCTAAGTGGGACTTACAAGTCTCGGTGGGCAGCTAGTGACCCTGAAGTTCCAAGCATTAGTGTTACTGAAGGGCGTTAATAATTTTGAATGAAGTGTTAGTTGCAATTCATGTGCAATAATGAAAATGTTCAAGCCTAAGACATGAGGATTAACTGGGAAAATGCATATTTAGTAATATGTTTATATTACAGGACAGAGCTTATAATATCAATTATAATTTATATGAAGATATCACAGTAGGTGAAAGAAATGTAACCAATTTAAAAGAAACACCTGACGCAGAATTGGAAGCTGCTGACTAAGTATTTATATCCCTATCAATAGCCTAATATTTTAGTTGTAATACAAATATACGATAAGATTGGAACAGTCATCGAGTATAGTTTTAATTAATTTTGTGGTGTTATGTTAGTCACATACTACATTAAAGATACTGGTATTTGTTTGTTAATTTATTTTCTCTATTATATAGGTTAATAGACAAATACACAGTGATGAATGTATAGCCCTATTCCAGATTAGGCCTACTCTTCATTTTTGGTGTTAGGCCTAATCATTATAAAATATTACAGCTAGCCTACCAGAATGGTTTGAAGCTATTATACCAGCATATTTGTTTCATTTTTAGGTGTTAGTTCTGAAAATGGTGATAATGATGGCCATGATGATGAACTGTGCAAGAATTTGAAACAAATGCTCTAATGACAAGAAAAACTGCTTTGCTCTGTACCATGAAACAGACTTAAGTTAGGGTGACCGGGCAGACATTTGGACAGTTTTTCAACTTTTTATATTTTTCAGCTGTATGTAACGACAGTCGTTACGCGTGAGTGCCTCCCGGGCTGGACTAATGATATTTGTTTATTGTTAGTTTATAATTACCACATATATTTTCATTATTTGAATATTAATTGTAAATAATTCATGTAAATCTTGTCTCAACACAACATATGTTTGTGGTCAATAATGGGTTATGAAGATCATTTACTGCCCAATGAGAGTCACGAGTCCCATGCTGTTTTCATTATATATTTATATTCTTTTGTAAAGTACTTACAGTGTATTAGTATTAAATTTAACAGTATTGGACATAAAACATTTTTTCAAGAATAGTCAAGAAAGGCTTAGTTAAGTTTCCAATATGCATAAAATCACACTTGAAGGTCTAGTTTTTCTGTCTTTATTTTAAAGATGCTGAAGTATCAAAATTGTTCTAAATCTTGGTCCTGGATAAGAAACTGGTATGTGAAAGAACATGAATTGATCACAGATAGGGGAGGATTAAAATATCCTCAGGAATTGGCAGTAATGTTTCTTGTATAGGCTATAGTGATCCACTGATGAGTTTGTTTTGTACACAGCATACATGTAAAGAAGTAGCCCTAAGGGAAAAGTTATATAGATTTGTATTAGGCCTGAATTAATAATCCTGATGAACAATTACTACAAAATAGTGAACTGTGAAAGATCTTTCAAACCAAGAAAAGAGGAAATTGAGTACTGGTACTCTTACAACAAAATAAGCTCATATATCATCTGATTTTTTTTCAAATTGTCACTTGAGAAGCACTGTAAATAAAATGTTAGCAGTGATAGACATCATTTTGTTATGAAATCACCAAATTTTGTACATCCTATACTGGTCTAATTAACTACAAGAACTATTACATCTATCGAAGTGTCACTCAAATAAGTCATAATGTTATATACACTACCATACCTAACCTATCAGAATCTAACTTGGCTTTAAATTTGTTTCATAATGGTACATTCACTGATAGCCATGCTTAACTTATGTAACCAGAAACAAGATTAACAGATTCGGGTATGATAAATTTATATTGTAATAACTTTTCTAACTATAAAAGTGCCAAATTAATAAACGGCCTGGTTATAAATCTACCCATATAAGGAATAGGCAAACAAGATAGTGATTTTACTATATAAGTTTTAAAAGTACTGGTACTGTACCTGAACATGTTTTTCAGTTATCTTTAGAAAGAGTATTTGGGTGGGAACTCAGAATTTTAAAATACGACGTTCTCGGCCTATACTGCAGTTCTTTTAAGGTTAGTGGGTAGATAAAGTGATTATTTTCATCGTACATTTCTAAAGCATAGGAATGTTCCTCAACAAGTTCGTACACTTTATAAAACGTTTCTTTACACTTACCTTGCTGTATGGAGTTGGCTGGAAATCTCGTTTAATTGCACGTATCCACTTCTGTAGTAAGTCCGGATCCTTTCGGAAGCTGAAGACTGTTACTTTCTGCCCATTCCTGTAATTTAAATTACATCTGGGCACCGAGCAGCAGTGCGGCATGTTGGAGTTGATTTATATTAAGGGAACTCGTTTACAAAATTCACAAAAACACAATATCACCCATGTAAATGCAAAGTTAATTAAGCAGAACTTCTTCACCACCATTATATTCCGTACACACAGAATACCCAAGAATCCTAGCGCATAGCGATAGTGGCACCACTTATGATGATGTCACTCGTAGCTCGCTAGGCAATGCGGAGGCCTTCTCTATCGGTGGTCACGGCTGTACACGCAATGCCTGTTAGTTGCACTGTGTCGTCGTCCGACATGAGTAGGTGGAAGCCAATCAACCCTGTGAATGTTGTGAAGTTGCTGCGCGAAAAGGTATGCCGACGCCACACACTGGATAGTGAAGGTGTAAGTGGAGTGCATGCATGTTATATGATATAACGCAGAAATACAATGGATCTGTAACAGAACTGCATACCGACACATTGAAGAGTAATGGTGACTGAGGCGGACGGCGTAGAAGAAACAGCACATGAGTATGAGGGTTCCAACCGTACTGACAATCCAGCAACGGAAGGAACTACACGTGACAGTGATTTCGCTCCTTCACCCCCAAAACGTGTACGAACAAGTGTGATACGGAGTATTGATGACCGAACATTGGATAACATTTACGAGGATTATTATAATTGCGGTAACAATTATCAGAAACTAATGAAGCGTTATAGATGCATTAGGTCGAAATCAAACTGCAAGGGAAACAAAACATTAAAATTGAAGGCTTTAAAAAGAGTCTGTAAAAGCACGATTTGACAGAGCCAGAGATAATGGATCAGTGGTGCCCTACTGGCATATTCAAGCGTGGGCTCTGGCGGCCGCTAGAGCAGTTTCTATGGACAATTTTAAAGCTTCGTTGCAATTTGTCAGGGCCTTCAAGGACGAGTATAATATTTCGTCCAGACATATCACGATGTTCATGGCTCGCAAAGAGATTGAAGAAGAGCATGTTAATATACAAACAGCAGAAACGGATGTGGCAGACGTCAACATGTTTATTCAAGACGGGAATATAATAAAGGCATGTGTGTGGAATAGTGATCAGCCAATTTTGTATGAATTAACGTCTTCTGCAACACTTTCAAACATACCGCAAAAATCAACAATCTGTGCGTAGTTCTACGCATAGTTACACAATTGATGTGGCTGTGTCCATGAATGGCAAATTAGCGAACAAGCTTTAAATTTGTCTGCAGGGAAAGGATGGAACGTTTGGTCCACAGGTTGCAAAGAATCTGACAGCTTTTGTCCACGGAACATCCATGTTGAAGCGAGTAAAAGTGGAAAAATGACTAAGGCACATATAATGAGCTTCTTTAATTCGGTCCTCGCGGAACATGTTGGTGAGAGAGGTCTATTACTTTGCGATTCCTGGTCACGACACAAAGACTACAGCTTCATTGAAGAATGTTTTCCAAATAAAGATATTACATTAAAGATCTTGCCACCAAAGACAACCAAATACTGTCAACCTCTGGATGTATATATGTTTAGGCAATACAAGCTCTATGTCAGACGTCCTGTTGATTCTGTACGTTTACAAATAGATACCGCGCAGGTCACGTTATATGATCGATACTTCATCATCAGTTTACACCCCATCATCTACAACCAACTATCTGCACCGAGCAGGTTATGCTGTTGATGTTCCTGTTGCTTCGTTTGATAATGTGTTCACCGTGGCATTTGAGTTTGGACTATTGCAATGCGGGAACATTGTCAAAAGTGGGAAAGATTACTATGTCAACACGGTACTGCATGTGTTAAGAGTTCTTGTTGCAAGCACGTGTTCAACCTTTTCCCATATTATTCTGCACCACATCTGTTTCTTGTTACTATAATGGTCCGAAGTGCCTGTTTCGCGGTAGTTTCTGCTGCAAATTGTGTTTCTGCGATCTTTGTACGCTGTAAATTTCAAACATTGATTGTACACTAATGCGGGGTTTTACAGATAAATGCCCTTGATGGGTAGTAGAACAGACATATCTTCGTATGTAAAGCGCACTTCCAATCGAATTTAGCCGTTCGAGCTAGGGTACTTCCCTCGTAAGTCCGAAATACTCAGAATGGCGAATTTTCATTGGCTGAGGTATTTTGATGCTTGTCTGCCTGAACGATTCCACTTCATTTTGTGGGGTTTCAGGAAGGTTTTTCTACCTTCTGTCTGCGTTGCACAGTGGATTCCTTGTCTTGCCAACAGCGGAAAATTCCCACATTTGACGTACTTTCTCTGCTATCTGTTGCGTACTGGCGAGCTATTTTTCGCAGAGATAATTGCTTTATTGCCCCCAACGGAAAGTGATTTTAAGAAACGTGAGTGGCTTATGGATTCTCTTTGTCAATAAACGGCTGTAAGAGCACAGAATTTCGTTGTATAGTCTATTCACATTTGATATACACTAAAGATATACAAATGAGGCTCAATTCGATGGGTGCATTATCTACATATGTGCTTTGTTCAATGGGTTGACTGCAACTGGCGGCTTGGTCCTCACTTTTTGTTTCCACCTGTCCTTGTTGTCGATTATTGTGTAAACATTGAGTCTTCCAGCGATATATTTTGAGTGTATTTCATGTATATATTGGTGTGTTGATGAGGTGTCCATCACGATTATTTTTCAGAATATAGCTAATTATTTTAGAATCAGTGGAGTTACTGATGAAGCTACCTGTAGTCTCTACCTATTAAGTCATTCTTAGAAGGCTAAGTAAGGCCTGAAGAGAAGTTGTGCCAGTACACAGCCTTATGTACACGCCCTGGCAGAGAAAGAATTACCATGCTCTGTTAAAATTTGATGGATTCATTCTGGTGAACTCTGGTGCCTATAATACGGACATTTCGAGATAATTTTTTTGTAATTCATTTTATTTTACACTGACTGACAGAGCAAATGCAACACCAAGAAGGAGTGGTCAGAACTTTATGCCAATTGCAGGGTAGACTGACGTCACTGAGGTATGCTCATGATGTTAAATGCGCCGCTGTGCTGCGCACGTAGCGAACGATAAATGGGACACGGCGTTGGCGAATGGCCCACTTCGTACCGTGATTTCTCAGCCGACAGTCATTGTAGAACGTGTTGTCGTGTGCCACAGGACACGTGTATAGCTAAGAATGCCAGGCCGCCGTCAACGGAGGCATTTCCAGCAGACAGACGACTTTACGAGGGGTATGGTGATCGGGCTGAGAAGGGCAGGTTGGTCGCTTCGTCAAATCGCAGCCGATACCCATAGGGATGTGTCCACGGTGCAGCGCCTGTGGCGAAGATGGTTGGCGCAGGGACATGTGGCACGTGCGAGGGGTCCAGGCGCAGCCCGAGTGACGTCAGCACGCGAGGATCGGCGCATCCGCCGCCAAGCGGTGGCAGCCCCGCACGCCACGTCAACCGCCATTCTTCAGCATGTGCAAGACACCCTGGCTGTTCCAATATCGACCAGAACATTCTCCCGTCGATTGGTTGAAGGAGGCCTGCACTCCCGGCGTCCGCTCAGAAGACTACCATTGACTCCACAGCATAGACGTGCACGCCTGGCATGGTGCCGGGCTAGAGCGACTTGGATGAGGGAATGGCGGAACGTCGTGTTCTCCGATGAGTCACGCTTCTGTTCTGTCAGTGATAGTCACCGCAGACGAGTGTGGCGTCGGCGTGGAGAAAGGTCAAATCCGGCAGTAACTGTGGAGCGCCCTACCGCTAGACAACGCGGCATCATGGTTTGGGGCGCTATTGCGTATGATTCCACGTCACCTCTAGTGCGTATTCAAGGCACGTTAAATGCCCACCGCTGCGTACAACATATGCTGCGGCCGGTGGCACTCCCGTACCTTCAGGGGCTGCCCAATGCTCTGTTTCAGCAGGATAATGCCCGCCCACACACTGCTCGCATCACCCAACAGGCTCTACGAGGTGTACAGATGCTTCTGTGGCCAGCGTACTCTCCGGATCTCTCACCAATCGAACACGTGTGGGATCTCATTGGACGCCGTTTGCAAACTCTGCCCCAGCCTCGTACGGACGACCAACTGTGGCAAATGGTTGACAGAGAATGGAGAACCATCCCTCAGGACACCATCCGCACTCTTATTGACTCTGTACCTCGACGTGTTTCTGCGTGCATCGCCGCTCGCGGTGGTCCTACATGCTACTGAGTCAATGCCGTGCACATTGTGTAACCTGCACATCGGTTTGAAATAAACATCAATTATTCGTCCGTACCGTCTCTGTTTTTTCCCCAACTTTCATCCCTTTCGAACCACTCCTTCTTGGCGTTGCATTGTCACTGTCAGTGTATTTATATTAGTAATTTTTTCAAGTAGATTTCATTTGACGCCCATGCGTGAGGCGATTAAGTATATTCGTATTTTATTTTGTCATCATACTGCATTTATTTACATTATATTACAAAAGGCGCCCAACGTGAGGCGATTATGTATTTAAACTGATAATTTTATTCATCTGGCAATGGTTATTAACGATTTCAATTGTTATTGACATATATAACAGTGTTTGTGTAAGATATTTTATATTCACTTTGCACTCTTAAAGAAACTCCTTACCTCACCCATTACGACAATGTGGGCGCTGTCCATTAATCGCAAAAATGCGTTGTCGAATAATAGATTAGGTTGAAATATTAGCACATTAAACACAATGACGTGGACATGTCTAAAAACTGCTCTCTTTTTTCACACAAATATATATAAGCAAGTGCATATTCAACTCAGACATTTCACCAAAACTGTTACACACATCATTCTCAACCAAGTGGGAGAACTGCAATATATCTTGTGATTTCGAAGACTAGACTCGGTAATGTAACCAATTTTCGCACTGATTCCAGGAATGTACACGCTCCACAGTATGGGGACGAAACACTTCCTTTGCAGAAAACTTCAACGCAGAGTCAATACAAGAAAATGGACTCTCACTAGAAGGCATAAACAGGTGTTTCTGAACAGCCGTCTTGACCTGACGCTGAGCAGCACGCGCACGTAGGTGTCCCCGAATTTGCGCCATCTTAGAAAGCGTATTAAAAAAAGAGGGAAACTCTTACCACGTTTTTTACATTACCATAGGCGCTCTCCTGTATGTGCAAGCAGATGAGGCTGAGGAATTTGACTTTTCTGATGTCTTTCCACATTGTTCAAAAAATTGTTCACATTAAGTAATGCGAACACTGAAAAGTGTGTATAAGCAGGTGTTTCCGGAGATTACACTTTTGCAAGAACTTCTTACCACATTGATTACAGGAATGTGGACGCTCACCTGTATGTGTAAGCAAGTGGCGCTGAAGGAACGACTTTCGGGAAAACTTGTTACCACATTCATTACAGGAATGTGGACGCTCACCAGTATGTGTAAGAAGGTGTTGCCGCAGATTTGACTTTTGAGTAAACTTAGAACCACACTCACTGCAGTTATGTGTACGCTCACCAGTATGTGTAAAACGGTGTTGCCGAAGACTTGACTTTTTAGTAAACTTTGAACCACACTCACTACATTTATGTAGATACTGACCAGTATGGGTGGCGAGGTGTTTGCGAAGACTTGACCTTAGAGTAAACTTAGAACCACATTCATCACATATATATGGACGCTCACCAGTATGTGTAAGCAAATGACGGTTAAGTTGCCACTTTCGGGAAAACTTATTATCACATTGATTACAGGCATGACACCGCACTTTGGAATGGGTATCCAAGTGTTGTCGAAGACCCGACCTCAGAGAAAACCTTTTACCACATTGTTTACAGGTGTGTTTGCGCTCGCCAGTATGCCTAAGTATATGTTGCGCAAGAGTTGACTTTCGAGCAAATTTAGAACCGCATTCATCACACGAATGCGGACGCACACCGGTATGTGTAAGCAGGTGACGCCTAAGATTCGACTTTCGAGAGAACTTCTTACGACATTGATCACAGGTATGACGCCGCTCTCTACAATGGGTACCCAGATGTTGTCGAAGATTCGACTTCTGAGGAAATTTAGAACCAATTTCATTGGAACTTAGTGCCAATTGGCAAATGGGATGGATTGGCCTTTGATCAGAGTCACAGAACATGTGTAGGTTGCATTCATTACGAATGGACAAACTGCACATTACTCCACTTCCTTCTTTCAATATCTTGCACCTACTGTTACATGTACACACTTCACCTCTGGTCAATAATGCAACGTTCTCAAATCTGGAAAACAGAAAACTAAGATTTATTAGATTTTATGATTGAAATGAAAATGAAAATCAAATACAATATCCAGAAGTAAACGCAATATATGTAACAAGATTGCTTCTTATCACATTACATAACACTCCTAATCTCAATGATTTCAGATCAAGCCTCTAAAACATAAGCCCATATAATTTCCAATTGCCAAAAGAAATATATGATAAGTTTGCAATTAACCACAGCACATCAAAAGAATTCAAGAGGATCCAATATTGAAGAAATTATTGTGAGAATGCGTCCCTTAGAGATCTCTTTACGTGCATTTTTCAACTTTATTTTAACTGAGACTCATCCCATTTAGGATGCCAAATAACACCTAATGTTTTTATAGCTTCATCTTTAGTGAGGTTACATGTTGACAAGATTTACCTATCAAATACAGGGACATCGGCCAGGGCTTCTGGACAATTTTAAGTCCAACTTCTGAGATACACATGTGTACTATAAAGCCGGGAAGAAATTTTGACTGATGCTCCTCACCTGCTTCAATTGAGCTAGAACCTGTCAACACATCAACGTAAAAACAAGAATATGCAGTAGGGTGAGATTCTGTGTGTCCGTCAGCAAGTTGAACTAAAAATCTCGGATCAAGAAATGGGGCAGAACTTTTAACAGTATTAAGGTTGTAGTCCCTGATCTCTTCATCAGAGGATTCATGCCACGCAATATTCTGAAGACTCTTGTGGTCGGGATGTATTAACACAAATTTGTTTATCTTAGGAATTTCAGCTGAATGAGTAACAAGATAAGTTATGAACCTTAAAACAATAGACAGGAAATCAGCGTAAATTTCAGGGTCAACCATTTACAAAGAGTTCAAGGCTATCCAATTTCAAGATTGACAACATCTGTCAAACTCAATTCTTAGGCTGGTTGTCATGCTAGAATCTTTGAGCACACAGTGATGGGGCATATGATAGCTTGATGAGTTAGAAGTCACAAGGGGTACAGATTACATGTGCCTCGTTTCACTATATTCACGCATGAAAATTACATACTGCTCTTTCAAACCTGGAAATCAACACTCATATTTTCAATGTGTTCAAGCATTTTAACAGCATTATGCTTAGACTGAGCTACAGGTGACACTTCAGGACGATTAGACAATTTGCCATTAAATCTACCAGAATCATCCATTTGATCATTATTAAAGAAAAGGTTCTTCAAACGCCCTTTCATCAGGAGTAAGAAATGGTTGATGGAGTTCTTCAAACTTCCAAAACCTTTGCAATTTTGTATAAAGAGAATTAAGGTTTATAAGCCTGGCACACCAAACCTTGGTTTTATTCATAACACAAAAGTCAGGGATGGGGCCTGACAATCCCCAACCAAATTTGGTAATCTAACAAGGTGAGATAACCTTTCTTATGCAATGTATTACAAGACAAGATATCGTAGTAGACTTCAGCACTGAGCAACATATAAATAGCAGAACACTTAAAATGACATCACGAGCAATATACCAACTTGAACAATTCAATTTGTTGTGCATGAACTTCTAACATTCATATCATTATTGGGAGTTGTTTGTTCTTTACAAACCCATAAGGTGTGGGGTCCATTGTACGGGGGCACTTGTGTTGCATAGACAGTTTAGATAAATGAAAAGCAAAGACATAGATACGAAAGGTTATTCTCTCTCATAAACTTGCAGCGATAATCATTGTTTGTTTGAACATGCTAAAATCAGAATTGCTATGATTATTAAGTTTTCAACACTTACAATTAAAGGAAATGCTCTTGTTGGTATTTTGAAATAAAATCTAAAACGAATGATAAAATGGCCATGGATCAAAAAAATCTGTGGATCCAATTCATGAATAAAAGGTGAAACCTGATGGTATATTAGAGTATTTAAATACTTTGGATAAACAATTGCATTTTACGATGGAATCTGAAAATGATAGGACTTTAAATTATTTAGATTTAACAGTTACTAGAAATTCTGGTCATTTTGATCTTCAAATTTTCAGAAAAGCTACTCAAACAGATACTATTATAAGAGATGACTCCAATCATCCAGGTCAACAAAAAAGGCAACATTTTACAGTTTAATTAATAGAGCTATGAACATACCTATGTCTAAGAAGAATTATAATAGAGAGATAAATATAATCCATCAAATCGCCCATAGCAACGGATATTCGAAAATATTTATTAATAGAATGATAAATAAAATGAAAAATGAACCCAAAACAACTTTAATTAAAGAGCGAAAAGAGAAAAAGAAATTTGCAGTTCTAACTTTTCGAAATAAGCATTCTTATCAACTGGCTAAAATTTTCAGGACAAAGAACATCAATGTCACATATAAAACAGATGATAATACTAATAAGATAATTTTCAATTCAGAAAAGATAGAGAATAAATGTATATTTAATAAATCATGAATTTACACATTAACATGCTGAACATGTAAACAAGGATACATAGGACAGTCAGGTAGAAGTTTGGCTATAAGGTACAAAGAACATGTTAATGCAGTTAAACATAAAAGATATTCGGCAATGATATATTTGTTATTATCGATGAACAAAAGGTTAAACCTGATGGTATATTAGAGTATTTAAATACTTTGGATAAACAATTGCATTTTACGATGGAATCTGAAAATGATTGGACTTTAAATTATTTAGATTTAACAGTTACTAGAAATTCTGGTCATTTTGATCTTCAAATTTTCAGAAAAGCTACTCAAACAGATACTATTATAAGAGATGACTCCAATCATCCAGGTCAACATAAAAAGGCAACATTTTACAGTTTAATTAATAGAGCTATGAACATACCTATGTCTAAGAAGAATTATAATAGAGAGATAAATATAATCCATCAAATCGCCCATAGCAACGGATATTCCAAAATATTTATTAATAGAATAATAAATAAAATTAAAAAATGAACCCAAAACAACTTTAATTAAAGAGCGAAAAGAGAAAAAGAAATTTGCAGTTCTAACTTTTCGAAATAAGCATTCTTATCAACTGGCTAAAATTTTCAGGAAAAAGAACATCAATGTCACATATAAAACAGATAATAATACTAATAAGATAATTTTCAATTCAGAAAAGATAGAGAATAAATGTATATTTAATAAATCAGGAATTTACACATTAACATGCCGAACATGTAAACAAGGATACATAGGACAGTCAGGTAGAAGTTTGGCTATAAGGTACAAAGAACATGTTAATGCAGTTAAACATAAAAGATATTCGACAATGGGAGAACATATGATTGAAATGAATCATAAATTTACAGACATTTCCAATGACATGAAATTATTACATTCGGCCAAAAAAGGGAAAATTAATGAATGTTTTAGAAAATTTAGAAATTTACCTTACACAAAAATATAATTTTGAATCAAATTTAAATGAGAGAAGTGCAGAAGATAACCCACTGTACAGACTAACATATGATCATTTAAGGAGCAAAAAGAAGAAAAGAAGAAAAACTTGAAGATCCTAAAGTTATATAGTATTCTCATTCAGTTCAACCAAAATTTTATGTATTGATCATTTTTATAATATTTCTTTTTACTCTTTGATATGATGTATTAGGACAATACTTCTTTAAATTGTAAAACAAAAGATTGTGTGATAATGTTTTGTTCTTTGATCTGACCACTGAGGAAGGGAATGGTTGAGATTTCCCAAAACATGTTTGGTTTAATAAATAGTTTTTCTTTCATTTAATGAGTATATTGATCACGGTGGATTCAAATAAACTATTTTAAATAGTTACATTATACATTTACGAAAAAGTTTGGAGTTGGCTCATGAATAGTTGGGTGAGAATGCAACATTTATTAAAAAACAGTCAGAAGTAATAAATCAATGCATCAAGAAAATGGAGAAATTGAGAGAAGAAAATTTGATCTTAAGAAGCAATAAAAAGACATACAAATACAGTTAGATGAACTCGATCAATAAGTTCGTCATGGCAATGTTGAAATTTTAGGCATACCTGAATGAGTTAATGAGGATGTTCTTGAAATTGTTAAGCATGTAGGTCAAGTACTAAATGTGGAGATGAAGAATAAATCGATTGACGCATGTCATAGGTTGAAGAGGCGATTGCACCGGGCGAGTTGGCCGTGCGCGTAGGGGCGCGCGGCTGTGAGCTTGCATCCGGGGGATAGTAGGTTCGAATCCCACTATCGGCAGCCCTCAAAATGGTTTTCCATGGTTCCCCATTTTCACACCAGACAAATGCTGGGGCTGTACCTTAATTAAGGCCACGGCCGCTTCCTTCCAACTCCTCGGCTTTTCCTATCCCATCGTCGCCATAAGACCTATCTGTGTCAGTGCGACGTAAAGCCCCTAGCAAAAAAAAGAGGCAATTGCATCAAGCTTCAGGTGCCATTGTTTATTTATTTATTTATTTATTTATTTATTTATTTGGGAAACCAAAACAGTGAGAAGCCGAATTACAGAGTTCCGCAAAGAAATAGATATTTACAATAGAGTAGCACAAGGCAAGCATAAAGAAAAGTGGAAGAATAATGACGAAAAGACATCTAACGATAAAAATAGAGGAAAAAATTAAAAACTAACAAAATTAGAGACACAACATATAAAAACAAAAAATAAAGGCTAAAGAAACAACGAGAAAAATGGTTGAACGTACAACGAAGAGAAGAACTTAAAGCTAGGCACGGTAAGATAAATACAGATATAACACTTCAGTAATGGTATAGTACAGTAAAAAAAAAAATATTATATTATGTACAAAAGAGAGGACAGCAATGAGAAGAGAAAAACAGAATATGAAGAAAATGAACTAGGTTAAGCTAAGGAAGAATCGATTAAAGGAGGCATACGAAGAAAAAACGTCCAAGTTCCTGTCAGAAGATAAAGAGTTAAGGAGGGTTGGTATACGGATAAATAAACTTCTTTGAACGAGAGAGAGGCGGGAATATGGAATATGAAGGGACGTATTAATCCTGGTTTTACGAGTTGGAACATTTAAGGAAAAGAAGGATGCAGGTTCAGGAGAACGAAATAAACCGTTAACAGCGTTATATAGGAATCTAAGGTCGGCTACTTTCCTGCGACTAGATAACGGGTGAAGGTTTAACTTGTCTAGTATCTGATTACTGCTCAAGTTTCGACAATCAGATACTCTGGCTCTAACAATGGCACAGAAGAATGACTGCACGCGGTCAATGTGATTCAGATTAGTAGGTGAAGAGGTAGACCAAATGGGAGACGCGAATTCCATAATCGGTAGGATGCAAGATACATAGTAGGCTCGGAGGGCGTGGATATCGGTGATGTCAGAAAATTTATACAACAAACCGAGAAGTGACATTGCTCGTGCGGTTATCTTTTGTATATGGGGGACAAATAACAATTTACTGTCAAACATCACTCCTAAGTAATTTTGCTCTCTTAGAGTTGGGAACGGATTACCGAGGAGGGAGTATTTACTGCGAATAGGGGATTTACGAAGCGTGATCGAAATAGAGGAACACTTGGCAGGATTAGGCTTAAGACGCCATGTGGAGCACCATTCAGAGAGTGAATTAAGCCCACTCTGTAAGGAGTTTACGTCTGATAAAGAATCGATTTGTTTGAATATTTTACAGTCAGCTGCAAATAATAGAATTTCACAAGAAACGGAGGATATAGAATTAATGAGATCGTCAATAAATAAGACAAAAAGAAGCGGACCTAGGACACTGCCCTGTGGGACGTGAAGTTTGTACACCGTAGTGTCAAGAATGAACTCATTCAAAGACACAAGGTTAAAAAGGATTTAAATGCGTCCCATCTCGGAGTCTCCAAGTATGAGATGGTGTATATAAACAATAGTTTGAAGTCCCTATGAAGAAAGGTCCTTGGCCAAGCTTGAAAAAATTCGGAAGGAGAGAAATTATGCTTCTCTATGGCTAGGCCATGGAGATAACATTAAACTAAAACAGACAGAGGGTGATCGGCAGTTGTTTAATCTAAAAACCCTTGACGATGTGAATGGATTAAATGTTGTATTTTCAGAAAAATGATTTTTAATGTAACTAATATTTACTACCGGAATGCAAGAGGGTTAAACACCAAAATTTTGGAGTTTTATGTTAACAATAGTGAATCAGAGTACGATACTCTGTTGATTACAGAAACATGGTTACAATCTCATGTTGCTAACAGAGAATTGTTTAGTAGGCATTTTAATGTTGTACCGTTACTAGTTAAACACCAAAACTACTACCGTAACGGCCAGCCCAAAATACGAACTAGCAGTTACACTACTGCCCCCAGTTCGTAAATAACAAGTGGAAGCACAATCTGACACTATACACTCCACACAAACAACAACAAAACAAGAAGGACTTACCTTGGCCAGTGGAGTAGTGTCACCACAAACCGTGGATAATGAACAAACCACTGTACTGGACATCAGAAATACATTAAGAGAGTGAAAGAAAGAACACCTTCACTTTAAAAAAAATAAGAATATTTTAATTCATGAAATTAAATGGTGAATTAATAACATCGTCCATAAAGAAAAAAAAATAAGCTACAGGGAAATAAAGGATTAAAGCTACCAGAATAACTGGGTTAAGGCTTAATTGCGGATCCGCTTTGTAAATTAATTTAAAAAAACAAAGACCCAAAGATTTAAATAGCGTAGAAACTAGAGATAACACCTATAAAGCTTGTGTCTTGTCCCAGCAGGATCGCACATCAGCATGAAAATCCAATTCAATAAAATTTAATTTAAGAAAGAAAGATACTTTCCTCAGATCAGGAAACCCAAAGTTAACAGAAATCAAAGGATCAAAAATTCATGACACAGCAAACATTACATCAACAGAGCCATGCCACCCAAGAAGTTGGTATCATTGAAATAATAATAATAATAATAATCACTTTTCACATAACCATGGCAACAAAAACACAAGTAAACAGTAAACGCCCAATGGCGGCATAAGGCAGCAACAAAGAATTAGGCGAAAATGAAACAAAAGAAAATCAACCCACCCAAACAGAGAAGTAATACCAAGAAAAAGAAAAATGAGGGCAAAGTTATCGAGCAACAAATTTAAAGTGAATTAGGATTTCATGCTCATGTTCCTCCCATGTAGATTAAACCTCACCCTAGCCTGGTTAGTAATATTCCAAATACACAGGTTAATCCCATTAACAGGCGAAAAACAATTCCACAAATTTACACACTGTTTTTACAAACACTAAGTTTCAATTTTTTTGAATTTATCAGAGATACATTTTGTCCACATTATAGGCTCTTTAAAACGGATTAAACATACAGTAGGCGCCGTAAGAAAGTTACAGTTGCACGAAGAACATGAGAAACGCAGAACATTTCCAATATCACAGGAGATGAAGTTTACGGTACTTGTAGTACTTATGTGTACATCCAAAGGCTAACCAGTAATAATTCAGTTCATGGATTCATCATAGTACTTACAGAAGTTATCTCACAGCTCACATAAGTAAACAAACTAAGAATATTACGAGGACGATGTCACCAAATTAGAAGATAAAGGTAGAAGGGCGTAAAACTCACTACAGTAGACTTTAGCCTGGGTCAAATTTCCTCCCAAGCACAAACATTTTGGTAGGTTTCCAAGCGCCATTAGCTCCAGCAACGATCTCATCTCATCATGGCTTCTCGCTTTGTCGTCACCAACTAGCCGTACCTGATTGGCTGAGACAACAGTGGGAGGAGCGTGTAACTTAGCGCGTGGCCACAAGAGTGCAGTACACATCAGGAATCGTAGAAATAAATTCACTTTCGATAGCGAATAAATGCATGGAGTTTTAAACTAGTTTTTTCCTGTCCACAGGCCGGAAGAGTACATAATGAGGAACGAGTAATTCCACAATTACAGACAGTACGTCAGAAAACACTTCACTTACTGAATAAAAGATACCAATTTTCCAGAGCTGAATAGCTAGTTCAAAACCGTTCATTGGGGAGAGGGATATTAAATCCGTAATACTGTCTCAATGTGTATAGAAAGGATCGCAGAGGTATAAGGAAAGGAGGAGGGACATTAATAGCTGTTAAAGGTTCTATAGTATCAAGGCAAAAACAGCTAGATTTTGGTGATAATGAAGCAGTTTGTGCAAAAATTATATTTAATAGTCACAGTTATGTAATAATGTCAGTGCATTTTCCATCTGCAACCAAATTGGAAACATATTTGGACTTCTATAGATTGTTTGAAGTTAATAAGGACCTTTTAAATTTAGATCTTATTATAGCTGGTGACTTAAATTTGACATTAATTACTCGGGAGCAAATTAATCTAGTAAATATTGGACCTGCACATAGATACTTAGCTCTGTTTGTCATTCTATCAGTTGCACTTGGTCAATAATATTCTTAATGCAAATGGAAATACACTTGATCTTATTATTACGAATGTTAACACATTAACAGTATATAGAGATGAGTGTCCCTTAGTTAAGGAGGATAGTTATCATCCTGAACTTATATAGTCACACTACTATTAAACAGAGAACGTAGCCATCTTTCACAACAACCTAAACAATCTAAGCATTTATTTGACTTTAAAGGGGCTAATTTCTTTCAAATTTATAAAATGTTTGAGCAAATGGATTGGTCTAAGATTGTAGAATTTACAAACGCTGACCAGGTTGTTGAGTATTTCTGTGCTCAGGTACACTTAGTATTTTTTGAAACTGTACAAATGAAGAATTTTCACACAAAGAAAAAATATCCTCCATGCTTTACTAATGACAATAAATAACCTGAAACTGAAGGAAATCCATAGAAAGTGAGCGAAATAGGTTATAGTAGGGTAATATTTAGCCAATTAAGGAGAGTAACGAAATATATGATCAACAAAGCATGTAAGAATTGTATTTCTAGACTTGAAGAGAATATCAAAAGTTATGTCAATCAGTTCTGAAGCTATATGAAATGCAAAGGAAATACCAAGAAAAGTTTGCAACAGGGCATGAAATTTAACATTGTGGTAAGAATGCAAACCTTTCGAAAAGTCTGGATAATAGCGAAAGTGTGTCCAGTTTTTAAATGTAGGGACAGTAAAAATATTGAAAACTATTGCCCTGTTTGTATTTTATGTGCACTGGCTAAAGTATTTGAGCAAACAATGTACACACGTATATTTAATAATGTGAGGGTCAGTATACATATTAATCGACTTGGTTGATTGCCAGGTAGATCAATTATGACCAATCTATTACAATTTATACAATACGTGTATGCCGTTTCAAATAATCAAGGACAGGTCGACATAATATACACAGAGTTTTCTAAGGCCTTCGACAAATTAGATCATTACATTACCTAGCAAACATTGGAAACAATCTTCGAGAATGGGATGCTAAACTGAGATGAAATTGAGAATGCTGCTATTCTAAAACTCCTAAATTCAACGGCGTTTTTCAATCACTTATCACATGCATTTCATCTGGCACATTGGCTCCTCTCAAAGTTGGTTTCTCAAGTTTTCTTGCTCCCCTCCTAGCCATTCTTGCTGTTAGCATTTCTACCAAAAACACACTGTCAGCCTGGATTTTTAACACAGTGTTTTCATCCTATGTTTTGGACTGTTATCAAACTAGAAGTTTTAGATTAAGAGGTCCGCAACCTCACCACAAGCACTTATTGTTCGTTTCTGTCTGTCTCATTTCTTTTCTTCTTAGGCTAGCATACTTTCTGGACTCAATTATGTTTTATATTAACCTTTTTTTCACTGAATTTTTTCTCAGCAAGTTAATTATTGCTCCTTCTAAATGAAAATATTGTACGGTTTATTGTTATTGTTTTTATTTCCGTCAAGTCTCATTTGCCTTTCATTTATTCCTTCATTATGCTTTTTAGCACATTTTTAGCTTTATTATGTAGATTACATTAATGCCCCCGCGCTTATCTCACTGAAGATGGCTTAAATGAGCGGAAACATGTTTTAATTTTATTGCTCCATCTAATGATGGAATTAAGTTCTGTATTGAATTAGGAGGATGCATAAATATTTTTCCTTTGTAAATTAGATCATGGCATTTTTATGAGAAAATTCTTGTGTTTTGGTCTGACCCACACTTGGTTAAAACTGCTTTCATCTTATCTTAGGGCACGGCAACAATATGTTTGCTATCATCAACATGGGTCTTATGCATACAATACTACTTCTGGTGTACCACAAGGGTCTAACCTTGGCCATTTATACTTTATTTTATATATTAACGATTTGCCCACTAGAATTAGATCTTCTCAATGTTTATTATATGCTGATGACGTCAAACTTTATAAAGAATTTTAAAATGTTTATGATATTTTGAAATTACAATATAATTTGGATTACTTATTTGCATGGAGTATTGAAAACTGTTTGCAACTTAATATAAATAAATGCTGTTTCCTTCATATTTCAAGTAAGAAAAATACATTGAATTACAGATATAAAATTAATATTGAAGAATTCAAAGTTGCTCACCCATTCAATGACTTAGGGGTAATTGTTACAAGAAATTTATCTTTCAAGGAGCATATTAATAACATGGTTAAAGAGTCCTATAAAAAATTGGGTTTTTTAATTAGATATTCAATAGATTTCACTAACATGTATGCACTCACCTTATTGCTCAATAGTATTGTCCAAGCAAAACTTTAGTATTCATGTATAATTTGGTCTGCATGTTAAAAATATTATTGGAATAAAGTTGAAAGAGTGCAGAAACACTTTTTAATATATATTTGTTATAAAAATATATGATATTCCCTTTTAGAAATTATGTTTCATATGAATTTTCGTTGAATGAATTTAAATACACATCGCTAGCCAGTAGGTATGTAATAGCTCAACAAATTTATCTCTATAAGGTTGTTAATGCATTAATAGACGATAATAGTTTGCTTCACGAGTTATGCTTTAATGCTAGAAAAGGAAATTTACGATTTTGGCAATTGTTCATAACTCCAGTCTCCGAAACTGTATTTTTAAGAACTCTCCTTTTATCAATATGTGTTAAACATTCGATAACCTAATTAATATCATACAGAGCTTAACCTTGTGTATAAATATGACGCATATGTAAATATATTTAAAAATTTTACTGGTCAAAGTGATTTGTTTATATGTATAATATTTACAGGATTTGGTTACAATTTATTTTTTAAATGTAGTAAGAGACTTCTGTATATGAGATACTGTTTGAACCATTTCATCATGTCATTTACATAGCATTTTCATATTTTCTTCTCTTTGGTATTTCTGTGTGATTTGTGTCAGATAATTTGTAAAAGCCACCTATAATTGGAGTGTGTCTCTGTTGGTGGCACATTTAATAAATAAGCAAATAAATAAAATGATACTATGTTTTAAAGTTCACTTCTGACTATCATTCTTAGATCAGCACCATGCAGTATTTCAAGACTCATAACCTAGTGCTCTGCCACCTGAGCTAATCAGCCTAAGTTTGTCTACAATGTTTCAACATCACCTCTGTCCAGTGATCCTTAGTTCAGCCCTTTAGGCTGATGACAGTGGAGCGCTCACCTCCTAAGTTAGTCTACACAGACTTGATAGCTACCTTTCAACGCATTTTTTAAAATTCTGAAGCTAAAGCTTTAATCTCTAAGTGATGTAAACTTTATGGTATGCAATTAGAAGTCTCAAAAGTTCAAATCTTAAGCTCAACAAGTTAAAATCAACAAGTGAGTGACTCCGTGGCCGCTCAGCTCTGAGATCGAGCTGCATTACATCCATATAAGGAATTTAAATGTGTTATGCCTTACATCACATCTCTAGTCCCATATAAAATATGTACACACACTATCATGTATGGAACTACAAGTTCAAGTCCAATTCCCTCAGGTTGCCTTTGATTATGTCCCTATCAGTATTAAATGTTCACAATCTCTCCAGTCCCATTAGCAAAATGTGTCGCCACCATCTTGTTCCAAGTCCAGCACCGAGTACCAAAGGTCACGGTCCAATCTTTCCCCTCTATGAGTAAAGCACACGTATTAAGCCGAAACTTTGCTCTAGGTCTGCTCCGATTGAGCGAATGCTTCCACACACTGCACAAAAGATAATTGGAGGTATGTTGTCAAGGTCAGACACAGCATTTTGAAGGCTGTTAATTACCTTGATCTCTGTGAAGTAAAGAATGGAGAGGCTTAGCTGTGTTTGGGTACATATTCGTACTTTTATCTGGCTCATTATTGCCCCCTTTTAATTTTTCACTGAACGTTGAGGCAATGGCCTCGGGGGAGGCAACTATTGTCATTAATGTAGAATGCAGTTTGTGCTGATTTGCTGTATTAAGGTATTAACAAATGTCTTTGCTGTTGTTACTTATCTTGTTTATGTAGTTTTTGTATTCTTCATGGATGAGTCCCTTGGTGGTATTCCTCACACATTTATATTTGTCCCACATAAGATTGCTTGTATCATGCTTCCATTTCCTGTAAAGCATTTTCCTTTTGAATATCATTTTGACTATTTCTTTGAGATCTATGAAGTGTTTTTCTTGGTAATGATGGGTATATGGCTTCTTACAAGTTATGATAGCAGTTCCCAGCCAGCTCTTCTTTAGTAATAGACTACTCTATTACATTTTCTTACTGGTGGCTTCTTGTATTTTGTGGTAGGTGTAACTGTTTTCATTACACAGGTTGGTTGAGTATTAATTATTCAATTAATTATTAATTATTCAAGCAACACAATATAGAATACTAGCGCATTTCCCACGGCTTCGCTCGCGTCATAGTTGAGTTATGTCCCATTATATTATTTTATTTCCCATTTTCTTTTGAAATCCACCGAACTAACCATATGCGTTCATCGACTTTCGTAAGAAATGTAAGACATGGACGTAAATGATGTGTTTTCCTGTCCCGGTTTCGGCCGAAATTATAAAGTTTCACGTGTATTCCGAGTTCGCTGTTAAATGAAATTCTCCAGTAAAAATAGTAGCTTCTATTATTTTTTTTAACCCCGTCACACATAATCTAGTGCCACTGCACAAATTAGGTGTTTGAGAATACGTAATAGCATTACAGGTGCTCTACTTTCAAACGAAGTTTGTGAGATGGGAATCCTGGAGGATTAAGAGTATTTAGGAATTCTACTGGATAATTGACAGCATCGTCCGTTTGTAATACCGTGTCGACCGATTTATACTCTATTTCTTCTGCATCAAAATATGTCAGCAATGCTTCATTTAATTCATTAGCCGTCTCATTAAATAAATCTATAAAAATCCAGGATCTTGATGAGCATTTGGCATCAGACTGCCTATGGAATGCTAAATTTGACCTTGCACCATGAAAGTTGGCATAAAGCCGGGTTGGATGACTTGCTTAGCACCAAAAGATGTCATTTGAAAACAGCTGCTATGTTTTGTAATTCGATCAAAAACTGACCATGATCTGGATGGGCACCCATTAGTAATTGTACAATGGTCCAGGTGGGGTTTAGAGTGGTTGCAGCTGAACTTTGCCAGAATGGCAACACATGCCTGGTGTTTCATCTTTTCACTTGAGAGCATTGCAGAATTGGCATGTATGGTTCATTGTGCCAGTGGTTAGCAAGCTGTTATCTTCCTAATTAATTTCAGGATCGTAAGACATCCCGGAACGAAACTTAATTTTACATGGATGCAATCGTCTTTCTTTTCGGACCCCAGGGTGATTTTGCTCATTAGCATTTGAATTGTCCTGTGATATTCGCGATTATTTTGCTGGTGTGTAGCTGCCGCTGCTCAATGAAACTCAGGATTATATTTCTGGTATGTTGGTGCCGCTGCTCTATGAACCTTGGGGTTATTCTTCTGGTAAGTGTCCGCTGCTGCTCTATGGACTTCGGGATTCTTCTTTTGGTATTTACTTCCAGCAATTGAACATGCAGAAGGATTATTCTGTAAAAATGTAGCTGCTGCTTTTTTAAATTGTATTTTTCTCATAGCATTTGAGTATTGAGTACGACGTTTTTCAGAAAAGTTTGTAACAACGAATGAAGCACTTGTTTCTTCGCACAGACATTCATATACAGTACTTCGAAATATCCGTTAGAGAGATTACCAGTAAATCGCGATCTTTTTACGGGATTACCTTCATCACTAAATGTCCAGTATAACTTTTGATCATGAAAAACTTCAAAGCGGAATTGAAATATTTTGACTGCTGCCGTCAACTCACATGTTCCACCATAAGTTGAATATTCTGACTCGAAAAGTCGGCACAATTTGAAGAGGATTAGTTATTACCAAGATGATTTTCGGATAAAATGGAGACAACTTACGAAACTATAGCTTTATGAACATCATTATGCCGTAACTGAGTAGAATATAAAATGTAAGAAAGAGATCTAAATAGACACGCACCGTCACCTACAATGGAAACAATGTAATGTGGCAAAACTTCACCATTAATGTTCAGACTGTCTCCTTGAAATATCACACACCAGTACATTGAATCTTCTGATATGAAATGTTGGTACTCTTCTGAGGAGGAATAGTTATTAGCCAGGATTGCCAAGGTTCAAACGCTTATTGCTCAAGAGTTCTATCACACTCACTTCATTACTGGTCGACAATATTATGCAAGTTGCCTCCAGTCTCTCCTTCGTCAATATGAGTGACATATCTTCGAACCATAGACAGCTTTGCTAATGGCGCATGCACGCTCCGAACTGGTACTTCTTTCGCCTAGCCTGTTTTACCAGTTGTATGGATGAAATAATTCACTTAAACTGTAAGCGGCTGCATAACTCACTAACAAAATATAAAACTGTAATAAATCTCATTGATAAAACAATATTCCTGTGTTAAAAGAAGGCCGCCAATAGGTAGATTCGAACCTGCATTCTTGCAGTCTGTAGTCTGTTGACTTAACCGTTGCGCTATCTGCGCAGCGTTAGATAGCTTCTCATGAATTCACTCACAAACATTCGTATATTATGTAGGCCTACATACTGTTAATTGTATTTTATTTTCTTTAAGGATTTGGTTTATTACTGTCTTAAAATACACAGAAGCGGAGTGAATTGGCGCGCACACTTAAATGTTGGAAAGTGCCGCGGCCATTTTTAATTAGCAAAAGCCAAAAATTCATGCGCGCAAGGGAAATATTTCATCTGGAAAATCTTGAAAATAAATATATTTCCGTTGACTTTTCAAGAAATGCAAGATTTTTGCTGTACTATTGAGACGATTTGGAATACTGAATGAATATATATGAATAATAGTGTTCAAAGAATGGAGATATTGAACACAAAGGTAAAATCACATATCAACCCTTTTCACACCTTTAAAATCGGAATTTTTAAAATTTCTTTAAAACTATTATTTATGATATGTGAAAATAAATATCTGAATGAATATAAGTACAATATTTTTCACAGAAATGGAGAAATTCACCAAAAAGTAAAATCACATACCACCTTTTTCACCCCTTTAAAATAGGAATTTTTAAAAATCCTTTCTTAGTGCGTGTCTAAGCTACGACCGGAATATGTCCTCAAATTTTCATGCAATTATCACCAGTAGGTTTTGCTGTGTGTTGATTATCAGTCAGTCAGGACATCTTACTTTATATATATAGAATACAACAAAAGTTGCTGCTAATGAATTGATAGGAAAAGGCAGGAGGTGAAGTCGATCATTCTGTCAGAACATTTCCAAGAACAAATCACCAGGCTTCTAGATACTTTTAAATCAATGTTGTGTATTTTGTACATGGCTTAGAAACAGTAGTAATTCCTCATTGATGTCACCAGTGGAGTTCGGAGCTTGGTACATGGAACTCAGAAGGAACTTGCTTCCAGAGAACATGAATTACACCAAAACAAATTCTGCCTTGGTTTCCAACAGCTCAAAATGCACTTGTTTGAATTCAGGTTTCGTGGCAATAAGTGATCCTCCCCCTGAGGTTTCCTAAATACTGTGTATGACTGAGGTACAACTTCTATGTTATAGACTGACGAATTCAGCCTGGACTCACTAATGCACACAATTGGTGGGTCTAAAGTAGCAAGAGTGGCCAGAACGGCCTGTTTACACTTCACATACTTTAGGCTGTAAAACACAGTAACTGTCCTGTTATGTGCAGTCCACTATTCTGAGTTGCTAACATCATTTGATGTCCGGTTAAAAATGATTCTGAGATTGAGGAGAACTACATTTCCAACATAACCATGTCTGCACGCCTGAGTTAATCTTCTACAGTAGAGATATATTAATCATTGCCCATGTTCTCTCGACTGGTGAGTAAAATAATGTACATGTCACAAACAGCTGATTCACATGATGTTTAGAATTACACACGCTACACAGGCATTTGATGAGACTTCTGAGTTTGGTCCTAGGTTCAATTCTACATGTACACAAAGAGCAACTGAACACATCACAAGGTGGTGAAATGATACGGGCGGTTTGGCAACTTTGCTCCCTCTGGCAACCCTCCAACCCCAAAGAAATCTGATACCCATTACTGATGTGGACTGCAGACCTTCACATCTACTCCATGCCCAAGAATTAATCTCACATTTAGATACTGATAACTGCTTTTTAAATTCTAAATCAGTATACCATTCTCTGTTTGTGGAGGAGTACCCTGATACTACTTTTGCAGATGTTATTACACTTTATACCATTGGAAACACGTCACAAACACGGAGAACTCATATCACAACGGAGCTGCTTGCCACCATCTTGAACTACTTTCTGGTTATTTTGTTGTGATGAGCTGCAGATTTAAATATTCAAGAATAGCATTCCTGCAAAACTAAACATTTGAATCCTTCACTTTCATCCAACACAGCCAGACAAGAGGCAGGGTTGCCAACACTCCCATCCCAAAATATACTTTCTACCTGCCTGAACACTGAGGATGCCGAGGCCAACCTCTCGCTCTGAATCAACCCCACTTTTGCTTCTGTTTACTCACTTAATTTAACCGTACCAGGATGCATTTCTCAAATAGGTTGCTTACCGGTTACTAATGACCATATTTCACTTTTATTGATTTGATAGTTCTTGGAATATTGTGATGAGTGGGTGAGTGGTGTTTCACATTTCTACCATACATTGCCTGTGATTGTGCAGAAATCAGCTACTACTTACACTGTCAGATGTAAGAACAAAGATTGTGAAAGAGCAACCGGAGGCCAAGCTAAATGTTGTAGAGCAATAAAGACTTGACATTTAGACACTTAAATATCCCCAAACTGCATGGAGCAGTGTTTATAATGAGGTGATAGAGGTGAAGAAGTTTAAACAAAATACAGACGATGGAATATAACACACCAGCCATTGTGGATCATTGCTGGATTTTTAGCCATTGGATCCCAAGATCAAATTATCAAAGGTCAGAATAAATTCTGAGTACGGAAAACAAATTGAGTACATCAGAACATGTTCATCCAACTGCAAATAATCAGGCCTTGAAATATAAGGAAGATTCCAGGCAGGTTTTTGATGTTATTCTTCCACCTGAAACAACATTTAAAAATATGTACCTAGTAACACCAAGATGAAAATCTACTGTGCCATCATACGAGCCATTATATTTAATGGCTTTGAAACTTAACAAGCCACTGAAGGCGACAGTAAATATTTCAATATCACAAAAAGAAGGTATTTGCAAAGTGTCACTAATGAAGGAAATGGGGATTTCAAAAGAAGAATAATAAAGATGTACAGAGGTATGAAAGGAGACACAATCAAGTGCCTAATTTACAGCAGGTTAATTCTCTGCACAGGTCATGTTGCAAGAATGGATAACTGCAAAGCCACTGTCAACCAGACACACCAAGAACACCTATTACAATATGGAGAAAAGAACTGTGATGGTAATATTAATAATCATTGTATTGGCTCAGATACCGAGTGATGCCAACTAGGTGGCCTGCTGATAACTAGATACTACAGGCTGACTTATTTTAACTTTGTGGAATTTTTTCATGAGCTATGATCAAACCAACAAGTTCGAACCATGAGTGAAGTACAGGAGACAGAACTTGAGAATGACCTGGATGGAACTGTGCTCGCTTTGAACACAAGATATTGGGATATCGAGGACTTCACTCCACATCGTGTCTGCAGAAGGAGCTACTCAACGCATAATTAGCATTCACACCGGTGCCGAATGGACAGTTGTAGATTTTTAATGAACATATTTCAATATGTATCCGCTATAGTTTTAACTATGTCTTTGCTTATATATTTGTGATTCATTTTATGGCTGATGATCGCATTATATATGTCGAAACCGTCCCCAAGTTGAATAAAAGGTATTTGTAACATAAACACATACCTAATTAGTATTGAAAAGGTTGAACCTCCTCGATCTAATAATTACTAATAATACCAACCGAATCCTAACTCATGGACAAATGCCCGTTCCCGGTCTCTCCCGACATGACATGGTTTACGCTGCATATTCCTAGAAGTGCCCTAAATTCAAGCCGAAATTAATTACATATAGAGATTTTAAACACTTTAATGAAGACGCATTTTTTGAAGATGCTCTTAACACACCATGGCACAACATTCAATTCATAAATGACATTGACAGAAAAGTAAATCATTTTAACGAACTACTTCTGACTCTGTATGACAGACATGCACCACTATACACTGTTAGGGTAAAGAGACCTTCAAACCCATGGCTGTCCCAAGAAATACGTGACCAGATGACAATAAGACGCAGCCTATAATTATTACGTGAAATATCCTACATCTGACAATTTCGGAAAGTATAAAAAACTCCGAAACAGAACAACACAGTTAATTAGAAATGCTAAAATACGTCACTCTTATGATATTTTGAACACTCAAAATTCTACTCAGATTTGGAAATCTCTTCGCGAAATGGGATTATGTAAGAACAAGACAAATGGCAACAACTGTAATGTACCACTAGCTGACCTAAACTCATACTTTAGCTCACGATCCTCTCAGATTGACGAACAGACCAAAGCAGCAGTAATTAACAGAATATCCTCAAAAACAAGACATAATGGCGAGCAGTTCTACTTTTCTCATGTGACCCCCAGTGACGTTAGGGAAGTCTTCAGTGAAATAAAGTCAGGGTCCACTGGCCATAATGGAATCAACCTATCTCTTTTAAAAAGAATCATAGACATCATACTTCCAGCGGTCACGCATATCATGACTGGAGTATTTCCTTCTAATTGGAAACATGCAATCATCCGACCTTTCCCTAAAAACAACAACCTCAACAGTCCCGAAGATTATCATCCTGTAAGTATCCTTCCTATATTAGGAAAATTGTTGGAGAAAATAGTACATAAACAAATGACTGAATATCTTATACAGTACAACTTACTTGACAAATATCAATCGGGATTCAGACAAAACCACAGTACTGCCACTGCATTAGTTAAAGTGACAAATGACATGCAACTAGCGATAGATAAAAGACAAAACACTATACTTGTTCTCTTGGACTTAAGCAAAGACTTCGATTGTGTAGACAGAGACATATTACTCGCTAAACTTAAGGCGCTGAAATTTTCTTACAGCACTGTAACCTGGGTACACTCCTATCTTAGTGATCGCCAGCAGCGCGTATCAGTGGGAAACGATACATCTTCGTGGCAAACCACTAAGATGGGCGTGGCTCAGGGAGGAGTATTGTCACCACTTTTGTTCTCATTGTACATGAATGACTTATCTGAGACGCTGACCAATTGTAAATATCACCTGTATGCAGATGATATTCAGTTATATATTCACACAAAGCCTAATGACTTAAACAATTCAATCACTAAGTTAAACGAAGACCTAGCAAATGTTAATGACTGGACTAGCAGACATGGCCTGAAAGTGAACCCATTAAAATCACAGGCCATCATAATTGGCACGTATAAATCTCATGCTAAAATACAAAACACGTATATACCCAGTGTTATGCTCAGTGGAATACCAGTAACATTTAGCGATCATGTAAAGAACCTTGGAGTAGTATTCGATAAATTTTTAAGTTGGTCGGAACACGTCACAAAAATTTGTCAAAGAGTATTCTACTCATTAAATTCTTCAAAAAGGATGAGGGACTTCCTTCCAAGAAACACAAGAAAATTATTAGTACAGAGTCTAATATTTCCAATATTTGACTACGGAGATGTAGTTTATAATAGTATGAGCAAAACACTTTCATGTCGACTACAGCGAGCCTACAATGCTTGTGCTCGATTCGTATTAAATATCCCAATACAAACTCATATTAGCCCTTTCCTCTCTCAGCTGTCGTGGCTAAGATTGACTGAACGACGTAAATACCACGCTGTTTCCCTTCTCCACAGTATTCTGCAAATGAGCAAACCAGACTATCTTAGAACAGACTTTAAATACCTCTCCCCTTCCGATAGAGCTCCCTCAAGGTCATCCACAGGTTCCCTCTTGTCCATTCCCATTCACCCCAGTAACTCGTACAACAACTCATTCATACCTGCTACCATACGTTCCTGGAACTCAATCCCAGCTGAAATTAGAGGCATAGGCAATCCGAGGCTATTTAAAAGGAAATGTTTAATGTGGTACTCAAATATGTAAAAAGTAGATTTCACCAAAATGAATTTAATAATTAGCTCTTAATTATCAATAAGGATAGAAATTTTAGAGGTTAAGTAAATTACTTTTAGTGATTTTTAGAAATATATGTAAAAATGATTTTATAAAGCTGTTGTATAATATGGTTTGGCATAATAGCAGGCTTCATAGCCTGAGCCCCGCCATATAAGAAAGGCAATAAACTAAACTAAACTAATAGACACCTTATTGTTGAGGGTTAGGGGTGTAAAATCTAATTAAGCTAAACAGTACTTACTTGTCTTCTTCTTTGACACAAGCGACCAACTGACCTACTGTGTGTTCATCTACAGTTATTTCATTCTTAACATTGCTGGAAGGCTGTAAGGAACAAATATGCAAAACAAAATAAGAAATGTAGAGTAAACAGATAACTAGAGTAAAAGTTTATAAACAGACATGACATAGCTGACAAAATAAACTGCATAGTTGCACAATAAAAATATCAACTTATTGTCCCAATGTAAAAAAGGAACAAGCAAACAAGTGTCAGGTTAAAATTATAATGAACGGGAACAAGAAAAGGAAACTCATAATAAGAATAGGAGGGAGCAAAAGAAGAAGAAAAATTGAAAGACAACAATCTCTGTAATTTTTTTCTTCTCTTCCCACAACTTCCTGTCATCGCATTCATCCTATTATATGTTCTTGAATGACTGGACAGTTGTTTGAATCTTGTGTTCCCACAGATGACTCTGATTGTCAGACAGACATACATTGGATTTTAACTTGAGAAAGGTCAGTCCCTTGCCTTCCATGTTCAAGTTCGTACAAAAAATAGTCAGTTGTTGGACTTTTCATGGACTCTAGAGAATCTGAAGGCTTTATTAATATAGATTTACTACATTTACATTCAGATTTTAAAGGACAATGCTGGCCATGTTTTCCACAGATAGCAAGAACACCATATTCCAGGAAGCCCCAAAATTGATTCTCGGACAAGTCAGAAATTATTATCAGAATCTGACAACTAGTTGCTGGTCCAGTCAGGCTGTATGAGAACAAAGAAGTTGTTAATTGCCAGAGAGGTAGAGTCCTTAATCCAAAAAGCCAAGTATAATGGCGAAGAAAAATTGTTTTGCTCACCACACACTGACTTACAAACTGCAGGCCATCAGGCTTAGCAGGGGTTGCTTGACAGGGTAATGCACATCAGAGCTGTAGAGCCACAGGTTTTGCTTTGGTCTTAAAAGGACTCTGTTCAAAGAGTTTAAAATTACCTAGTATGTTTTCCAGATATGAACAGAATAGCTTAACTTTTTTTTTTTAAATTGCCATTCATCTGAAGTAGTCTACACTTGACTTTGTATGCAATGTTAGTTTAATGTTACTCATATCTCCCAAGTTTTTTGAATGAGAGAAACCTTACACTTCACTTCCTCACTAGTGAATCTTCCACTTCAATTTAGTTAAAGGTCATTGATTATTTCATCAACAGGGCAATATTCAATTGAATTCATCAATCTAAACCTTAGTAATGTCAGGATCAAAACTAATATCAAATATTTTGAAACTAGTAACCAGAAAAAGAGAAGAACCTCCCATTCGCTGTGTAGCAAATACTCAAATAAACAAAAAATCAAGGATCCAAAGCTCATGGGTACCACTTCCATGGAAAATCTCAGGGCTCAATTACTCCAGATCAGCTGCATCTATAGATATGACACGAAGCACATGTAAAATTATATTAACTTTAATGTAAAATTTTATACCGGAAAAGCAACCCCATTTGTTCACAACAACAAAGCTTTAAACAACAGTCTATATTAACTTCATGAGAAGAAACATGCTGGAAACAGGTGATTCTCCAGATATATCCATAAAATATTTTCAATGGACTGGTCATATGAAGATTAAGTACACCGCAGATGGATGAAAACAGAAATAATGTTTACTTAGCTCTATAAAATGAAGGCAATCTGAGGTATGGAAGATAAGATGGTTGGAACCTTAAGAGTGACAACACTGCTAATGAGACGCCATGCAATGGGATCTAATAATGTCACTGACAGCACACGTTAGTTGTATACCAACCTTACCTCAGATCACACGAATGCAAACTGGCATAATGAATACAGCTTCGGGTTAGATGGCAATCTATGTCAGTGTTGCCACAATGTTCTTGAAACAGGAACAATGGAATTGTATCATGATTTTATGTGCAAGAGGTCGTACAAGAGAATGTCCTCAAAGTGTTCAAGAAGCATGCAGCGAAACTGCATAGCCTTACAGGACAGTGGCAAAGTGGGTAAAAGCCTTTAACGAGGGACACCAATAAGTGGCAGACGTGTGTCAGCCAGGTCATCCTACTGTCAGTGAAGGAGAAGTGTTAATGGACACTTGTCGATGTCATATGAAATGTGAGCTGGCCCAAGACATCGGGTTAGCGAATATGACTGTGCTTCATATTAGAAGGAACACGTGGGCATGATAAAAATATCATCTAAATGGGTTCAGCGTGATTCAACGGAAATGCAGAAATGATTACAATATGATGCTGCTCGTAACCATTTGAAGAACTGTAAGTACGAAGAAGACGCTTTCTTATGCAATATCGTTACGCTGGATGAGACACGGTCTACATTGTATGAGTCACAGCTGAAACGCTGATCGAAATAATGTCATCATTACTGGAAACCACAAAGATTGAGAGTACATGAGAACCCCAGCCATGTGAAAGTTATTGTTTTACTCATGTATGATTGTGATCGTTTTATCCTAATGTACTATGTTCCTCCACAGCATACCGTCAATGCGTATTACCCATCATTTCCCACAACAATGCACGGCCGCATACAGTGCAAATGTGGCTGATGTTTTCGGTTGCACCATATACTATGAACCACAGATTTACGCCATTGTGACTTCAATTTGATTCACAAGATTAAAGAACCACGCCGGGGCCTTTGCTAGAGAACTGTTTCAGACATTGGTCAGGCAGTAAACCGCTCCATTTGAACTATCAAAATAGCAGGTGCTGCAATAATTATCCTATGATGTGCATATCATTAGTAACAAGACGTACACAATGCTGGTACATTCATATCTTTTGTATGAGTTGTAACTGAATATTTGCTACTGTTAAAGTTCCAAGTTTCTATTTACAACTTGCTTCATGGTGCTCGGAACTGTTCTGTACCAACCTACATACGTTTGTAGTTTCAGTTACTAGCAGGTGATAAGTCTTGTGCCGCATGTAGATTACTCCTTGAAGTTCAGTGAAACTTCTACACCAGTGTCCAAAGTTAAGCATAATCACTAAACAAGGCCATACCACCTGATAGGAATGTCAGATGGACTGCTGAACAAACGGAAGCTGAATCACACACGATATGTCACACAACGCGTCCAAAAAATGTTTCAGAAAGGTTCTGATAGCTAAGGTACAACACTGCCAACAACTAACAAAATTTGGCAATGTCTTCTACAACAAAATAAGCTGTTAATAGGATGTATGGTTACCCCTAACGGCCACACATGCTTTGCAGCGACGTGGCATGCTCTCTATCAGATGGTCAAAGAGCTCTTGTGGAAGTCGATACCATTCCTCCTAAAGGGCAATGCGAAGGTCCTGGAGGGTCCTAGGTGGAAGCTGACGGGATGCAAATTGCCTCCCCAATGGAACCCAGGCATGTCTATAGGATTCAGATCCTCAGACCTCACTGGCCAGTCCATGCGATGAATGACTTCTCCAGCCAGAAATTCATCCACCAGAGCAACATGGTGCAGTCATAAATTATCGTCCATTAAGAAAAAGTCTGGAGCAATTGCACCTCTGAAGAGTCAAACATGTGGTCTCGGTACCTCATCCCAGTCTCTTCGAGCATAAACAGTGTTTCTCCGACCAACCAGAAAGATGTGCTTGTCCGTATGGCCATCAACCTGATGCCGCCTCATACCATGACACCACCACCATCATACATGTCCTGTTCCACGATGTTCTTGCAGTTGTATCGCCTACCCGGTTCTCTCCAGATTAATGGGCGATGGGAATCATTCTGCGAACTGAAGTGGGATTCATCTGTGTAGAGCATATGCCTCCATTCATTCGTGGTCCAGTCTCGATACTGATGGATCCACAGTAAACGGGCCCGTCTCTGTGCCAGAGTGAGCGGGACGGACACCGCTGGACATCGGTCAAACAACCCTGCTCTTCAGAGCATCCGTTACACAGTTTGCTGGGAAACGGCAACCTCTGAGACAGCTGAAAGCTCCACCGACAATTGTCTTGCTGATTCATTCCGATTTCCTCGAGCGGTCAAGGCCAGATTTCTGTCCTGCTGTGGGGTGGTAACACTTGGTCGACCTGGTACTGGCCTAAACTAACATCTCCTGTGTCTCGAAATCATCTCCAAGGACTGGAAATGATACTCTGTGGCACATTCAAGGATACGGTGACTTCGGTCTGTGTCTGGCCTGCTTCCAGGTGACCAAGAAATCTACCCTGCAAAACGGTGTACAAATGGCATCGTTGTGCCATTATGCTAGCATGTTCACCACGAGATTACACTCTGCATACTATAACAGGGCAAACACGACTGAGTGAGTATTGGATGCAGGCACTGGCTGTGTGCGGTTACGCCACTAGTCAAAGCTGGGAACAATCCTTTCCTAAACAGAGTGAACGAGTAAGGTTGCCATCTGCATATCACAATGATAAATTTTTGAAGCTTCAACCTCTTCAATACAAATTACTAGTTGTACAAGATACTATGTACAACATTTATTCAATAACGGTACCGGTTCTGACATTTAAAGGTCATCATCAGCCAAAAAATTTAATAATCACACAATTGGGAAAGGACATCATAATAAAAATTTATGATATGATACATAAATACATACATAGCTTCTTAACAATAAAAGTTTAAAAAGCTTTGGCAAGTTATTGATGTATATAAATCTCTTGAAATGTTTATTCACACTGTGTGCTGAATAAAATAGCAAAAAACTTATAGCAATCACTTGATACACTCTTTCTGTTGATCTGTTTATGTGCTAATACTCAGATCCTTACAGGTCATACTTACGGTTGCATTTGAATCTTTGGCGATAATTTGTCCATCCTTTAATGCACTTGTTATTCAAATGTTACCAAAGTGAAAATGTAATTTTAGTTGATAACACCTTGTTCATGTAAAGAACTTGTAGAAATATGCGTTAGTATATCTCATTACACTCGTTGCCTCGAAAGGCATGTTGCCTTCATTAACATCATACAATGATGTATTAATAAAATTAAAAGTAAGAAACGGTTAATGGTAATTGATTGTCCTTCCGTCTTCTCTTCTGATGTAATACAGGTGAACTAAAATTTCCCAGTTCAATCATAAGGATATGAATCTGCCTGAAGCAAAATCAAAACAAAGGAATTATATGTATTAAAATATAAGGGGCCTAGACAAGCTAAGGTGTGTGTAATATACACTATATGTGGCTCATCATGGATAGCGTGTTGAGAAGCTACAATTTATAGAAGGTACGAACTAATACTGGCAGGTGGAGTGTAGAAAGGTAGGTTATATCAGGTGAGGAGAGCGGCAGGGGAGGAGCAGGTTGAGGAAGGAGAGGATAGGGGGAGGGGCTTAAGGCCGGTCCTGTGAACAGTGTGGTACGGGTTTGTAATGTGATAGGGTATTATGTATCATGCTAAATATTCACAGCCTGTTGGGAAGATCGACACATCTAAAGTCTTTAATTAAAAAATCAAAGATAATGTTAGTTTTTCTCAGATTTTGCTCAGGTTCGAATTTGAGTTAAAGAACTGATCCAAGTGAATTACGCATTCCTCTGTGATGTCGAGAACAGGGCCGTTGTTTACATTCATAAGAACCTCTTAATCCTGTTTTATGTTACTCAAGTTATGCTTGAAATCTTGAATGTGTTGTCCGACCGCCGAGAATCTATTGTGTTTTATGGCATTTATATGCTCCATGTATCTGATTTTGAAGCTCATCGCGGTCTGTGTAATATACGAGGGTTCACAGTCTTCACACTGGAATCTGTAGACACATCTTTTTTTTTATAAAAGTCAGTTTTATTATTTGAGCTGGTGTTATATATGATGTCCATATTTCCATTAACAGCTCGGTTTGTGATTTGGGTGTTATGTTTGTTCAAAATATTTGTAATGCTGTAAATATCTTCTCCGAATTTAAGGTTCAATAATGATCACGCTTAGTTTTCTCTATAGTTTAAGTTGAATTTAAGCAATATCTGCGTTAATTAATAATGAGCTCTATGAATTCAGAGAAGATATTTACAGCATTACAAATATTTTGAACAAACATAGCACTCAAATCGCAAACCGAGCTGATAATGGAAATATGGACATCATATATAATACCAGCTCAAATAATAAAACTGATATTTATATTTAAAAAGTGTCTAAAGGTTCCAATGTCAAAACTGTGAGTCCTCGTATATTGGACAAACTGGAAGGAGCTTCAAAATCAGATACACTGGAGCGTGTAAATGCCATAAAACATAATAGATACCCAGCAGTCAGACAACACATTCAAGGTTTCAAGCATAACTTCAGTAACGTAAAACAGGGTTTAAGATTTATATTGCACCCGCTCACGTCCTGAGTCCCAGACTAGCATTAATCTCAGGGGTGATCAGTTCGAAGAAGATGAAAAAATAAATTTAATAAAGAAAATCTAATTATATATCGGCACATCAAATGAACACAGGGATGAACGGGGCATGCAAATTAAGGTAACAGGGGACGACTCATTCATGGATACAAATTTTTGACTCCACAATAGGACTGGGAAGTGACAACTTAAATTCCATGGGCATACTGGACTAACTACAATAAAAGATATAGAAACTGTTTCCTATTGAAATTGCAATGAGGAGCAATTTATTCACTTATTTTGCAAACTACACATGATGACAATTATTACATTGGGACACTTCCATCCTGAAAAATAAATGACATACTACTTGGATTTACCTCACTACTCTGGTAGTGTAAAACATTTGGTGAATTCCCCTCCAATTGGTTACTGGGGGGTCGAATTCACATCCGTATGAGTGGACGTTTCATCGCTGGAGATCTTCTTTCAGAGACGAAGGCATGACAGTAACTATTTATTGTCATCTCCTCGTTCCGTTTGGAAATGAGACACTTCCGGTATGTACATTCTGGTGAGCCGGACACCCACCGTGGAAATGTTATCGCCTCGAAAAACGGGAATTTATGGTATGGACAAACTCTAGCCTATTATTTCCAGATTCACAAACACGCCAGGTAGAGTTCATTAACTCAAAGCCTATTTCAATATTTACACTTGTCAATACGACGAGACGTACGGAAAGGTTCATTACTACGCTCTGACAATGAAGACATGTGCCGTCCGTGGGTTATCTTCGCATATAACGCTAACAATCTCCCCCGTGAAAACCCAACATCTGGTTCTGAGCAGTTCGACACATGACGACTGTCCCTAACATATCCTCCTATGATTATTAAATAATATCATTATCATTCTTAATCTGATCATTATTATATTCTTTGATTAGCATCAATTAATTTATAATCATAATTTTCAATTATAATCCTATATTTGATTATTATAATTTGTCATCTGGGATGATTATATGCCAACCCTTGCCGACGTTTCAAACGAAGGGTCGTTCTTCCTCGTAATTTATCCGCACAATTTAATGATCAGTTTCCTAATAAATATTATTATTATTATTATTAGTCATCGTCCAAAGAATATCTTAATTTTCTGTCATCATAATTATTATTCTCAAATTACTATTGCAAGTTCTTCATCTTCTGCTTCTTCAACTTTTCATTCTTCTTCTTATTATTATTATTATGGTAACTTAAATTCACGTGTTACACTAAAGTTAGCGATATTTATGGTTAAATGCATAAGCTTTTGCAGTTTCAGTCTACTTAGGTACTAAGCAATTGATTTAAAACAAGATTCACTTGGATTATTATTATTATTATTATTATTATTATTATTATTATTATTAAAAATGGAAAGTTGATATTTTAATTTCCTCTCCTTAGAATTTAGTCACATATATTAAATCCCGTTATGAACCACCAAGATCTGCTTTATGTCGGTCGGGACAACACGGTATTCGGGACCGTACCTTCAGTTTCGTACTGCCGTTAATTTATATGGGGACACACGTCCTCCCAAGACGCATCTCACAACCTATGGCACATCGCGGCTGGGCAAATACCTCCAATGCCGGCGATTGCTAAACTATTCCTTCCAATTTGAAGTCCATTTCCTTTTATTGGAACTCTTCAAACATTTAATTCGTAAATTAATCCTCGGTGCGTGGATTCTGCCACTCATAACACTGGAATATGCATTTTATATCATCTTAGGCCTTGAGATTCATCTATTTCATCATTACAAACAGTACGGCTCAATTTATTTCAAGCCGGATATTCGTCCCTCATGACTTCCAACTCTAAATATGGGCTCAAACCACTCTGGGATTTCCACATATCGTGACCATTCTAATTCACGTGCCTTTATCGCTTTTAAACAAATTTTAATGGTTAAAATAAAGTCCAAACGTGAAATCAACAATTTACGTAAAATCAAACTGATTACGCGAATTAAAGTCTTTAACGCTACATGTCATCTCCACATTGATTATTATTTGCACTAGCTAACTCACGAAGCACTGTCATTATTATTATTATACTTTAACTTGCAAACGCACAAAATATTATTATTATTATTATTATTATTAATGTACTTTCCTTTGCCAACTCAGAAACATTATTATTATTTCTTTCTCGCAAACACACCGAGCATTATTATTATTATTATTATTATTATTATTATATAGAACTTAGGAACGCCCAAAGCAGATAGAACATTATTATTATTATTATTATTATTATTACGACCTTCCGTACGCAACACAAATTTTACATACTCTGGCACTTTAATAATCTGGCTGTCTGGTAGAAAATATTCCTAACTAAAATACAAATAATCACCGCCGTGATTGAAAATCAAATAAATGGGTTAGAACAAAAAGGAATTTAACACTTGAAATGAACTTAAATCAAAGTATTACAAACAGCATGCATTAATTGAAAGAAATATATCCCATATTTACATTGTATACAACAAACAAATACTCAAATTAATTAATCTAACCAATTATTACGTTAATATACATTAGTTCGTCCGTCTAACAAAAAAATAAAATCATGGATTCGGGAGGCGGACCATGTTAAGTAACCATAATTAATCTACATTGAACCCCGTTTAGTCGCGATAGCATCCCCAAATATTAAATTTGTGTACTCATTCCTAGATAGAATTCCATTGTCTCGTAGCGGATGAGAAGCCTCAAGGCCCCATGGCAATTTACTCATCCATCATATCGCACTTTATAAATTTAACACAGTAAAACACTTCTGGGTGACTACCCATGATTAATACCTTACTTACAGAATTTACATTAATTTATACAAAAAACACTTATAGATGCCTCTAGACCCATTACATTTGCACAATTATTCTTCCTTGAGCCCGAATCACACGTAGTGACACATTACGACGAAGTGTCGTTTCATTCGAACCGGCGCGTATCGCGTTCTTCAATCCGCACTTCCTGAAGTATACGATGCCGTCTCGTGATCGCCTCGCTCCTACAGTTCCCTGCTACAGTAATAGTTACGCCGTCTATCATGAAATATTTACAGTATTTCAGGCTCTGAACACTGCCTTCAAAAGTATTATCCGCGTTCCTGTCGATCCTTGAAATTCCAACACATGAAATGTTGAGAAATGTATTAATTTCACATACAGTGATACTGATAATTTACACTCGATATACTGAATAATTATCACTGTTCGTCTTCACCTTCATGACTACTAAGGTACTTTCATTCTAACAAAATCTATAATGAGTTTTCTGGTACTGAATTACAGAGTCACCGTGTCAGCGTAACAAATTATTTCAAACGACTGGTTGATGTGAAGCTCGACTGGTCACAACTGGTGACTGGTAACAACTGGGTGATGTGAGATCCCACTACTGGTTATTTATGGACGATATGGTTTCCCGCCGGGGTCATCCGCGGTCATCTCATGGGGAGGGGGGTTGGTTATCCTAAATCGGCATATGCAGGTGGATTTGGATCTCTTGATTTATCCCACTTAATAAACTTGCGATACACATTCATGTGTCGTATTCTGAACTCATATCGTTCGGTGATCATGGAAATATCACTTAATTCCTGTCCTACAACTTTCGCGCGCGAAGTTGGCGTCCCTGATGGCGTGCTCTTCTTGACCAATGGCGAGATAGCGTGGGTCATTTCCAAGAATTCATTACTTTAATTTATTACAATTACTATCAATCAACATGGGAATGATATCACAAAAATCCCCTCTATTCAATTCTGTGGTTGGAATAATTTAATTATTGTTATTGGAGAGGCTAACTGGAGTTCACTCTGAGTTTCTCTTATGTTGGTTTATCTGCGGGCCTATGATAAATTTTTCCATTGGTCAACACCGCATTGGTTAGTTTAAAATCTCTTCGTTGCAACCTGACAACACAAAATGCCTCGAGGCGGTGGAAATCCTCATACGTCATATTCTTCGTATCGGTGATGCACCTGACTCGCCCTTGTTCAGAAATTAATATTCTTTCACTTCCTTCTAGTCATTACTTCTGTTGTTGTGAGCTCTAGATTTAATCCTCTTAGCTTCTGACCAAAAAATATTCTCCCCATAATGAGAAGCTTAACTGTGGCGACGGACTGTCGCGATATGTCTGACTATATTGAAATCCTTCCATCCACACAAACTGACACTGTACATAAATTATCATTCCCATATATCTGTATTTATATTATAATCAAGAAATCATGATATCTAGGGCCTAACTCATCCGGGTACAATATGAATGTAAACAAACGCCCTGTTCTTGACGACACAGTGGAATGCTTCCTTCCCTTTGATCAGTTCTTTAACTCCAATTCGAAGCTGAACAAAATCTCAAAAAGCTAACATTCTCTTTTTTTTTTAAATTAAAATCTTTAGATGTGTCGATCTTTCGAATAGACGGTCAATATTTAGGGAGATAAACAATACCCTATCATGTTACAAAGCCCTACCAGGTTGTTCACACGTTGGCCTTAGACCCCTCCCTCTCTGCCACCTACCTCACCCCTCTCCACCCGTCAGTATTAGTCCGTACCTTCTCACAAACTGTAGCTTGTTAACACGCTGTCCAAGGTGAGCCACTTATACCATATATTACTCATACTTTAGCTTGTCCAGGCCCATTATATATTAATACTTATAATTATTTGTTTTCTTTTCGCTTCAGGCTGATTCAAATCCTTCCGATTGAACTGGGAAATCTTTGTTCACCTGAATTGCATCAGAAGAGAAGGACAACCATTTTTTAATTTATAATTTTATCAATACATCAATGTATAATTTTAACGAACACAACAAGCCTTTCGAAACAACCAGTGTAACAAGATATACTAATGCATATTTCTACAAGTTCTTTACATAAACAAGGTGTTATCAACTAAAATTACATTTTAACTTTGACAACATTTGAATAACAAGCGTCTTAAAGGATGGACAAATTATCGCCAAAGATTCAAATGCAACCGTAAATATGACATGCAATGATTTGAGTATTAGCACATAAACAGATCAACAAAAACAGTGTATCAAGTGATTGCTAAATTTTTTTAACTATTTTGCTTGTTGTTTTAAGGGGCCTAACTTCAAAGATCATTATATTCAGCACACAGCGTAAATAAGCGTTTCAAAAGAATTTTATATGTCAATGACATATTAGAACTTTTTAATCTTTTATTGTTAAAAATCTATGTACAGTATGTGTTTATGTATCATAACATCAATTTTAATTATCACGTCGTTTTTCAATTGAGTTCTTAATGTATTTTATGGCTGATGATGACATATAAATGTCAAAACTGGTACCATTATTAAATAAATGTAGTAAATAATATCTTATACAACTCGTAATTTGTATTGTAAAGGTTGAACCTCAAAAGCTTAACTCTGTGATCCCAGTTCAATACGGACACAAAAATGTAGTTTATATCTTTGAATTGGTACATATGTCGTGCGATTTGCGGTCTATTTCCTGTTGCCCTCCTTACTCGTAACTTATGCTTAACTTTGGACACCAGTGTAAATGGAATTCAACCTTCCCAGACCACAGAATACTGTTTGTGCTTGTTAGTAAACAAACATGGCTGATGATTATGTAGATATCTTCAAGTGGTTAGAAAATGATGATGAGAATGATTTTTCTTCAGAAGACTGTGCTATTTCTTACACTAATAATGATAGTGATAGGGAAATGATTCTAGTGATGACGACAGCATGGACGATGTAAACGAAGACCGAAGTAGCATCACTGCTTTACGAGATGGATCTTCCATATGGAATTTGTCAAACATTTCCAATACACTGGTGTTTCTGGTCTCAGTGACATTGAATTGAGAAGACTGTATTAGATGTGTGTTCAGAAAATCTTGGGGATGAGATCTAGGAAATTATTGTGATAGGAACCAATGATTATGATGTTTTCCAGGCAAATAATTTGATGAGAAAAATCTATAATGTGACAGTGAATGGTATCCTTGCATGATTGAAGATATAAAAGTGTATATTTTGCTGATGATTCTCACGAGTCAGGTAAGAAAACCCAAACTCAAATTGTGCAGGTCTAACAGGAAGATTTAGCAAGTAAAATATTTTAAGAGACTATGACATTTGAACTATTCTGTCAAATTTCATGATTTCTGCACTTCTCTGATGACATGTTTACAGATCCAAGTGACTGTTTAAGAAAAATCACACCAGTTATTTCATATTTGCAAACAAAGTTTCAGAATACCAACAATTTTGACAGAGATATAGGTACTGATTACAGTGTTATGAAATTTCTACGTAGACTCCCATTTGTGCAATACAATCCCTCCAAAAAAAGCCAAGTTTGTTATTATTATAAATTCTGTCAAAGTGCTTCTTGATACTGTTCCCAGTTCAAAATTTTTACCAGACAAGGCAAACAGGATGTTATTCCAGCAGCAAAATCAGCAGGGTTGGAACTAATGGAAGCAAACTTGAACCATGGTCATATATTTTCGTAAGTGGTGTTTCTCCTGAAATTTTTCACAACTTGTTGGTGAATTGAACTCATGCTGTGAGTACCTTATGCTGTAGCAGGAAGAACGTGCTTCCAGAGTCCCACACAGTAAAACTGATGAAAGGTGAAGCTATTAGTATGACAGCTAATAATATTCTTGCTATAAAATGTTGATGAAGACTTGGACTTTGATGTGAAAATGCAAAGAAAACGAGGTGGAGGGGAGGAAGTAGTGAAAATCCCCAAGGGTATTGGAAGATACAACCGGAAAATGAATGCAGTATATCATCAAGACAAAGTTCTTGCATGTTCCCCTGTAACGCGATGGACTATCAAGGGTTATAAAGAGATAATGCTGTATGTATTGGACATGGCTATCTTCAATTTATACATTGTGTTCATGAACATTACTGGCAGGTGGCTGCATTATACAGAATTTCTCACAGCATTTGCCGAGCAATTGTTGCAGAGTGTTGCTCTCCTGCCTACGACAACAAAAGGAAGAACACCCAGGCAACACAGCCACCTGCAACATCAAGCCTATGTATGGCGACATTTTCCAGTGCCTATTCCTCCAACAGAAAGGAATAAACATCCTTCTAGGCCCTGCAAAGTATGCAGGGGTCATAAAATAAGGTCCAAAGTGTGGTGGCTATGTGAAAAATGTGGTATTCCACTCCATTTGGAGAGCTGCTTCAAAATATATCACACGATGATTCACTACTAAAGGCTGAGAAACAGTTAACGAACAGGTAGGCATTGACCTGTGATGTATATAGCTTTGAAAAAAATGCCAATTTTTGACCAATCCTCAATATACAAAACAAAAATATAATTTTTAAAATAAATAGTTTTCTGTCCCTGCAGGATAGACTATTAGTTAGGTTCCATTGGGTTAATTAAAGTACAGTTTCAGAATTTGACTGGTTTAAAAGTGGGAAAACACAGAATACCATCTTTGGAAGAATGGCTGAAAGAGAAGTGTAAGGATGTTCAAGGCTTTATGGTCCTAGAAAAGGTAGGAACTGCATGCAGGAAAATCAAGGAAGCCTTTGGAGAAAAGGAAAACTAGGTAGGAAAGAGTAGTGATGGGTGATACAACGGTGCCAATGGATTGGATATGGAGGAACATAGTCAACAGCTTGCTGATAATCCTATGAAACAGCAGTCCAATGATTCGGCTCATTTCGTATGTGAATCTTTCCCACTGCATCCAAACATACCCCTTCAACAAGAGCTCAGATGAAAAAAACTTCTAGCAAAAAAAAAAAGGACAAGGCAGAAATATGGCGGAAACATATCCAACACCAGTATCAAGGTAAGGAAGTAAATGATAGGGTTCTGGAAAAATAATAAGCTGTTGATGCTGATGAAATGGGAGTCCCAATTATGAGGTCAAAATTCGAGAAGTTTTGAAATATCTAAGTATAAACAAGGCACCAGGAATTGATGACACACCCCCAGAATTACGGACCACCTTAGGAGAAACCAGCATGGTAAGGTCATTCCCTTTAGTATGCAAGATGCATGGAAAAGGAGAATTGCCATATGATTTTTGGCAGAATTATGTTATATCTATTCCCATGAAAGCCAGTGCTAATAAGTGTGAAAACTATCGCACCACTAGGTTAGTATGGAAAGACAATTTGACACTGAGTTGGAGGACATCAATTTGGCTACAGAAGAAATGTAAGAACACATGAAGCAATCCTGACTTTATGTCTCATCTTAGAGGATTGAATTAAGAATGACAAGCATACTTACATAGTGTATGTAGAACAACAAAAGGCATTCATTATCAGATACCAATAAAGAATAATGTACAATCAACATAAAAATCACTCTGCTGTGATAAGAATCAAAGACTTTGAGAAAGCAGCAGTATTCATAAGGGAGTAGGGCAGGACTGGAGGTTCCCCCTCCTTCACAACATTCATATATAGGAAAGAGTCACTAAAGAAAATCAAAGAGGAATTTGGAAAGGGTATCGCAATCAAAGGAGAGGAAATCAAATCTCTGAAGTTTGCTCATGATATTGTTATTTTATCTCAGTCTGCAGAAGATCTGGAGAAACTGTTCAATGGTAATGGAGTGCAGTAGAACGAAGTCAGCTGATGCAGGAAAAATTAGATTAGGAAATGAACTTCTAAAGGTAGCAGATGAAATTGTTACTTGGGTAGAAAATAAACTAATGACAGCAGAAATAATGAGGAGACTAAAATGCACACTACAGGCTAGCACAAGCAATGAAGGCTTTTTTCAGAAAACAAATTTGCGCTTTTCAAACGGTGATAAATGGATTACTTAGAAGTTTTTGAACACATTTGTCTGGAGCATGGTGTTGTATGGAAGAAAAACATGCACAATACCTAGCTCAAAAAAAAAAAGTAGTAGCTCCTGAAATATTGCGTTAAAGATGAATGCTGAAGGTGAGCTGGGTAGATCGAATCATGAACAAAAGGATACTGAATTAAATTGGTCAGAGACCAATTTGGCTAAATTTGATGAGATACAATGATACGACATATCTGAAGACACCCAGGACTTGTTCAGTTGGTTTTTGAGAGAAGTGTAGTCAGTAAGAACAGTAGGGGAGGAACAAGATATGAATATGACAAGCAGATCAGAGGAGATGTAGGATGTAGTAGTTATCTAGAGATGAAAAAGACACCACAGGATAGGGGCACATGAACAGCTGCATCAAACCAATCTTCTGACTGATGATTCTCAAATAATAACGAGTGAGAAATTGTGTCCTGGTTAATCTATCTATCTATCTAGGTATTATGCCTTATGGCAGGTCTTGTCATGGGATGAACCTCTTCCACTGTTGCCTGTCCTGCGCCAAGTTTTTCATGTCAGAATATTTATTTCCTTGGATATTGTCCAACATTTGATATTTTTTCCTTCCTCTTCCTCGTTTGCCTTTCACCATTACTTCTATTCCTTCTTTCAGTAAACAGTCCCTCCTCAAACAATGTCCGATCCAGTTCATTTTTCTCCTTCTAATGGTTTGTAACATACTTCGTTCTTCTCCAACTCTTCGTAATACCTCCTCATTCCTTACCCGGTCTTCCCATTTCACTCGTTCTATTCTCCTCCATACCCACATCTCTAGTGCCTCCAATCTTCCTTTCTCAATGTCCAAGTCTCTGCGCCATACAGCGCTATGCTCCAAATGTAACACTTAGCAAGTCTTTTCCTCAAATCTTTGTTTAGTGGTCCACAAAATAATTTTGATTTTTTCCTAAAGCCTTCTTTTGCTATGGCAATTCTTTTCTTAATTTCTGTTGTGGAATACATATCATCTCTGATCATACTTCCCAAATACTTGAAGTTACTGACTTGCTCTATTTCTTCTCCTCCTATACTAATATGACAACTTCTACCTTTTCCTCAAATTATCATACTTTTGGTCTTCTTCTTATTAATTCTCATTCCATATTCTTCTAGTTTCATGTTGAGTTTATCTAACATTTGTATCATTTCACGTTCGCTTTCTCCCATCACAACCATATCATCTGCAAATCTTACCTCCCACACAAACTCCACTATTTCCATTAAAACTTTCATTGATTATTTCTTCGAGATAGATGTTGAACAGTGTCGGTGATAAAGAGCAGCCCTGTCTTACACCTCTTCCTAATTCAATTTCTTCACTCAACTCATCTCCTATTCTCACTCTTGCTCTCTGGTTTATATACAAATTCTTTATTAGCCTTCTATCCCTCCAATCAACTCCATGTTTCTTCAGGATTGTTATCAATTTGTCCCATCTGACACAGTCAAAAGCCTTCTCAAGGTCAATAAATACAGCATAAACCTTCCTGTTTTTCTCTATGTACCTCTCTCCTATCACCCTCAGAAGTCCAATGGCGTCTCTTGTTCCAACTCCTCTCCTGAAACCAAACTGTTCTTTACCTATAAAGTTATTCAGCTTTCCATATATCCTTCTGTTGAGCGTCCGCAGTAAGACTTTGGCTGCATGTGAAATCAGACTCAATGTCCTATGTTCTTCACATTTTTTGCTGTTCTTTTTCTTTTCCATAGGGATTAAGATGATTTCACTGAAGTCCTTTGGCCATTTTCCTGTCATGTATATTTGATTACATAATCCAATCAACTCCTTTCTCCCTTCATTATTTAATGCTTTTAACAGTTCAACAGGAATCTCATCTATTCCCATTGCTTTTCTATTTTTCATCTCGTTCAGTGATGCTTCGATCTCTCTTCTCAGTATGGTTTCCCCTTTATCATCCTCTTTAACCATGTCTTCCTCCTCTAATTCAAGTTCTTCTTCATTTGGTCGATTGTCCCGATCATATAGCCATTCTATGTATTCTTCCCATCTTTTCATTATTTCTTGGGGTTCATATATCATTGTGCCATCTGTAGCCTCTATTTCCTTATTGCTGTTGTTCCTTCTCTTTTCTCTGAATACTATATTTGTTGCTTCTTTGTACATCAAGTCATATTTCCCTTCTTTCTCCAGTTGCTCTATCTCATCACACTTTTCTGTCAACCATTTCTTCTTTGCCTTTTCTGTTTCTCTTCTTAATTCATTATTTAACTTCCTGTAGTTACGCTTTCCTTCTTCTGTATTTACTGTTTTCCATTTCCTGCGTTCCTCCATTTTACTTATCATTTCTGATGTTATCCATTCCTTCTTTGCCCTTTTCCTCTCCTTGACTCCAAGCGTTTTCTTAGCTGCTTCTTTTATCCCATTTTTAAAAGTTTCCCGTCTCCTTTCTACATTTTCTGTTTCATTTCCTAATGTATTATTGTTACAATACTCATCCTCTAGTTCTCTACACTTGTCTTTATCTTTCAGTTTCTCAATACTAATTTCTTCTCTCTTCTTTCCTTTCCATACTATTTTCAATTTAATCATTACCTCTGCTACAACTAATATATGGTCAGAATAAATGTCTGCTCCTGGGTAACATTTAGCATTCTTTAGGCAGTTTCTGTACCGTTGTTATATCATTATATAATCAATTTGATATTTCTTGTCATCTAATCGAGATATCCAAGTATACCTTCTCCTTTTGTGGTTGTCAAACAAAGTGTTTCCAACCACCATGCAATTTTCATTACAGAATTCAATCAACCTTTCTCCCCTCTCATTTTTGTCTCCCAATCCAAATTTACCAATGGTCTTACCATCTGATCCTTCACCAACAACCGCATTCCAATCACCCATTACAACAATACATGCATTCTTTTCCTCTTTCTCAATGAGTTGATCTATCTTCTCATAACACTCTTCTACCTCTTCATCAGAATGATTACAGGTCGGCATATAAACTTGAATGATCACTAAGTCTTTTCTTTTCCCGTTCAGTCTTATCATCATAATCCTTCCATTGATATATTCAACCTTCATAACTTTGTTCTTCAGTCGTTTTCCAATCAGTATTCCCACTCCATGCAATCCATTTTTATCTTCACCCGAATAGTACATTCGGAAGTCACCGCTTTCTAGCTCTCCACATCCACCCCATCTCACTTCACACATTCCAAGTACATCCAAATTATTTCCCTTCATCTCATATTTAGCGTTTTCTAATTTTCCTTCCTGTAAAAGGGTTAGAACATTCCATGTCCCTTCTTCTTCTCCTTCCTTCCACATTTTAAAAACCTTGTTGTACACCCCTCCCGGAAATCCGAATGAGGGGAATCTTTACCTCCGGAATCTTTTACAAAGAGGTCCATCTCATGAACGTCTTGGAAGATAATGCCATTGGCGGTTTCCCGTTGCCTTCAACTGTCCTCCACATCCTGTCGGCTCTCTGACCCAGATTCCCACTGGGGTTGATACCCAACCTTCCGCTGGGTTGCTCAGCTTAACAGGGGCACCATGTGTAGGTAGAATTGTGGAGAATTGGGGTGAGAGAGGCTAAGAGAACTCTCTTGTTGAGTTCTTATATTCGCATCTCACCCCCATTTATTAGCCAGAGTCACAAGGTTGAATTAATGACTCCCCCAGGTCATCTCCTGGGCCCGTCCAGGTTAACAGAGACTGAAATTCATTTCCAACAGGACATGCTGAGAACCCGGTTATATTCATTAATCAAGACGAACAAGCCAGTCCAGTGCACTTATAAAATGGACTGTATTTAAATCAAACATGGTCATACTGTGTTACAGCTTTCTCCATATCACCCAGAATTGAATCCCATTAAGCTGATATGGGCAAGTGTCAAGAATGGCATCTCTGAAAAATCTGTTATGTTCAGAATGGAAGCATTTCTATAATTTATGGTGAACAAATTGCTTCTATTACAAATGAGGACTGGAAGTAAAATATGTGAGCATGTAAATAAATTTGAAGATCAGTAATTTCATGTGAAGGTTTATTGGACCCTGGTGAACATAAATGTGGGAAGTGAAATGGACAGTGATAGTGATGGAAGCAATACTGGAACTGGAACAGAAAGTGGTAATAAAACAGAAGACACTGCCAGTGGAAGTGAAATAGGCATGGATACAAAATATCATGAAGCAGTGGGAGGGGCATTCTCTAAGAAATTTAGTATGCCTAGATACAGTGACAGTGAATGATCCATAGTCTTCTATCAACTGATTAACCTACTGAGTTATGTGTAATGTGCTGTTATGTATGCAATTTGTTATAGATTCTTAACAGGAATACTATAATTTATGATGAGACTGTATGTTTCATAAGGCATGCATTGTACAATATCCTCACTTATACCCTCCTATGTATGCTCGAACTTAGTCCTTGTCACCTTCCACTAGAGCGCACTTCCTGTCCTGCATTCAAATGAGTGTTCTCCACAATTTGCAAACGCTGTACCCAAAGATTGTGACTTTGTCCTCAACACAACAAAAACCAAACCTGAAACCCAATGGCGCAAGAGCCCATGCAGGGCCATGGCCTACCAAATGACCGCTGCTCAGTCTGAAGGCCTACAGATTATGAGGTGTCATGTGGTCAGCACGACGGATCCTCTCGGCCGTTATTCTTGGCTTCCTAGACCGGGGCCACTATCTCACTGTCAGTTAGCTCCTCAATTCTAATCACGTAGGCTGAGTGGACCTCGAACCAGCCCTCAGATGCAGGTAAAAATCCCTGACCTGATCAGGAATCGAACCACGGGCCTCCGGATAAGAGGCAGGCGGACTACACTTACACAGCAGGGCTTGCAACAAAAGCAATATAAAAAAGAAACCCACACCATCAGAAATCATTCTGATGTACAGCATACAGGCAGATAGGGTAAACAAATATGGTATATCTAGGGAGTAACATAGGACCATTGTGCTGAAATCAAATACTGGATAGATAAAGCAGAGTCCATCTTCATTAGAATGTGGCAACTCTTATCCTGAAATGATCTCAGAATAAAGCTCAAAAAGAGAATAACAAAGTGCTGTGTACTCTCCAGCTTACTAAATATATTTTATTACCCACGCAAAAAAGAATCCATACTTTCATGATGTAGATACATAATGACAAATTGTATAATTCCTGTGAGTTCTTTTCCATGTCACACCAATGGAGATAGGTCTTATACAGACAGAAATAGGAAAGGGCTAGTAGCAAGGAAGCAGCTGTGGCCTCAATTAAGATACAGCCCCTGCATATTAATGATATGAAAATGGGAAACTATAAAAACCATCTTCAGGGCTGCCGACAGTGGGGTACCCCACATAACGAGCTGTTGACCTGAGCTTATCAAGACAATTTACCTTAAGAGGCTGAAATACATGTATCACATTATGAGGACTCCTAAAAAGGACAGTCTGTTACAAGTAATATTTTGAGGAAAAAATTGAGGCAAAAGAAGACTTAGAAGAAGACAGACATTGTTATTTATGAGTTTCATGTCCGTATTGACTAATTATATCTATATAGATAAGAAAGGAATTCCATCTTATCAATACTATTTATTGAAAATATAGACTTACATCAGTACCGGTTTTGACCCTATTTGGTCATCATCAGCTGACAAATCATAATATTACATCTATTAGGCACTGGTGTGTATTACTTATGCAAATAGTTGTTGTCACCCATTAGTACATCCGGATATCTAATGGGGATATGAGTTGGACGTTATCGTCATTTCAATTGTAAGTCCGTGAAAGTAAAATTGTTTTTGAGATTTAAATATGATTGTAAAAACTTAACCTAAGCTTAAAACTAATTGTATATACATATTAAACACATTTAAAAACACTGAAAATATGTAAACACCTTGTGAATTTAAAAGTTCATGTCTTGCGTATTCCTTCTTCAGAATACCTCCTTAGAGTCTTGTGCACATATATTTATGTTGGTTGATTTCATGTTCGTAAACAGTGGTGTAGGTTCTTGAGAATGTTCTATTTGACTAAAAGATGTCTTCATATATGCTTTGGGCCGATGACCTCCGATGTTAGGCCCCTTAAAACAACAAGCATCAATGCTTATAATAAAAACACATGTCATTAAATGGTCCAGTATTTTGGTTAAACACAATATGTGGCTCAGCTGTAAACTTGTTCATAAAAGATTGAAGATCCAACCAACAACATGCAAAGAAACCTCGAAAGCCTACTTAAGAACTCACAATTTCTTCTCACCAAAACAGAATCCGCAAAACTCATAACGCTGAACCCCCAACTACCGACTGCTAAAGCCTATCATAAAATACATAAAGAAAACATACCTATGAGTCCAATCAAAAATTACAGAGCTAGCCCAACGTATAAACTTTCACAATTCATTCATTCTCAAGAACTTACACCACTGTTTACGAGCAAAAAATCAACCAACATAAATATATGCATACAAGAATCTAACGAGGAAGTCTGAAGAAGGAATACGCAAGACATGAAGTTTTAAATTCACAAAGTGGTTTATATGCACATTTTCAGTGTTTTTAATGTGTTTAATATGTATGTAGAATTAGTTTTAAGCTTAGGTTAACTTTTTACAACCATATTTAAATCTCAAAAACAATTTTACTTTCACAGACATACAAATGAAATTACGATAACATCCAACTTCTATCCCCATTAGACATCCGGATGTGCAAATGGAAGACATCTTTTTAGATAAGTAATACATACCAATGCCTAATACATGTAATATTATGATTTGTCAGCTGATGATGACCAAATAGGGTTGAAAGAGGTACTGATGTAAGTCTATACTTACAATAAACAGTATTGATAAGGTAAAATTTCTTTCTTATCCATATACGAGGACGGATATCTTGGATCAACATTTTGAGAAATGAGTTGGAGCGCTTTGGCACATGACAAGAGGAAGATAGCTAGAGGCATGATTTTTTCGCATTAACGATAAATGCGACAAAAAATATTTTGAAGCAATTTTGCGATATCTTTACGAATCACATGTTTCTGGTTAAGAAAATATGGATATTATGTTCGCTAATTAAAGCGAATTAAAGCGATAAGGCCATTTTAAAGCGAAATTCAATTATTTTGCGATAAGCGTGATATTACAGCGAAAAGTTTTCTAAGACCTCTTTCTGGTAAATATTTTCCTTTTTTCTATTGGTTAGGACCTGGAGACCTTCCCACAGCCAACCAACTAAGGAAACAATACGTCCCCCGTTGCTCAAACTAGTACTAGCAAGCATCAAACAGTCTTTGGAAGGGAAAACGGACTTGGGTCTTATCTGCGACGAAACTACCGACGCTTCAGGCCGCTGTGTGTTCGCAATCTTGATCAAAACTCAAGATCCAGTATCTGAACAGGAAATATTTTTATTAGAATGTGCGTTTCTAGATGCTGCGAACAGCAGAACATGTTTTCAAGCAATCCTGGATGTTTTGCATAATTTTGAAATTAACCATGAGAATTTAACGTATGTGATAACTGATTCCGCCCCGTGTATGTTAAAATGTTGTGAACTGCTTAAGGGAACTATGGGAGAACATTTAATTCACATCACTTGCTGGGCTTATAAATTCAGTTTGTTCGGTGATGTCCTGCAAAAGAGTTTGAAAGAACTTAATGCCATTGTGTCAAAAACAAAGAACTGTTTTCATATGTCAAGGAAAATCAAACCCATGTTTCATTCATAGCTAGACGAAAACTTCCCAGATATGTCAATTTCATTGTATCCCAAGCCTGTGTTGAGTAGATGGGAAAGTTGGTTCAAAGCTGCCTCTTACATACATGCAAATGTAGATGTCCTACACTCATTTTTCAAACAGTTGTCACTGAAATCTGTTCCAGTGGTAAATTAGTTGGCAGAAATGGAAGAAGACAGATTTTGCAATCTGGTAAAATCCCAAGCAGCATTTTTTTTTGAAAATTGCAAGTTTATTGCAGACGTCGTTTTGGAATTAGAAGGGTCTAATTATCCATATTCTCACTTGCTTGTTTCGAAAATAACACAACTGAAAGATAGAATGAATGCAATTGCTTCTGGCCATGTTGGTGAACTAGTTAGTAAGATTATTGAAGGGTTTAGTGAATCGTTAAAAGGTGAAGCAACTCTTCTCTTCCAAGATGTTAGTGTCTTAGTTGTAAAGAAAACTGAAAAGTACATGTCCCCAAGTGATGCTAACATTTTATTTGGACTTTTGAATGATTTGTTTCATCCAACTAATGTAATTCAATCAAACTATACAAATGTTGCGTCACTGAGTGAAAAAGTACAAAAATTTTCTGGGTTTCAAATGTTGAAGCAGTCTGATATTATTGCTGGGTACCTTGCTTTTAAAGATATTCTTCGGAAAAAAAATTGAAGAAAATCCCGGTCAACAAGTTGAAGTAATTTAGTCACTGCTAGCATTAAAATTAATGCACCTGAAATTTCGCAAATTCTGTTTTAAAGTATATTTGGGATCCCTGTACATCCGTTGATGCAGACTGATTGTTTCGACGTACAATTTGATTATCAATGACCGGAGATGACCAATGAAGGTGAGCTCCATTGTAACATGTGCTATATTATCTTTTCAAAAAGTAGGGAATTAGTAGGATGGCTGAATGACACTGTAATATACGTGCTATGTAATCATAATCAGGAATAAAATAAAATTGGATGCTTACTAGTAATTTATACATCTACCATTCATATAAATAATTCTGAACCGCAATAATGAAACCTTAAATTATTAATTTTAGAATTTTATTCAAACGAAATTAAAGCGATACGGCAATATCTATTTTGCGAAATAACGAGAAAATTAGTATCCTTCTCGCGAAATCGTTCAAAAATTAATGCAAAAAAATCATGCCTCTAAAGTAGCCATGCTCGTAGCCTAAATCTGGTTATGATAAGGTAGCAGTAAGAGTGAAGAAACCAGCCACAAGACTGCCGTGCAGTGGAGGGACTTCAAAAAATAATAGCTGCTATAAATTACCTAGCATAAAATTTCAAACTACATGAAGAAAATATGAAAACCGTCCCTAATTTTGGAAATCTCACTAAACATCTTTCCAAGGATCTTCAGAATGTCTGCTTTTAAAGTGAGAAGTTGCTCAATTAAGTCTATTCAGCAGTTTGTAACAATTTCCATTATCAGAAAAATGTCATCAAAATATTAGATCACTTAAAAATGTGTTCACCTGTGTTTCTCTTGGCACTGCCAACTCTGATTTGGGTTCTTCTTTCAAATGCATCTCTTCTGATATAATTTTGTAATTGTCCTGTGGAAAAGTTAATATATTAGACAAATTTTTCAGACACATCTAGAAATGTATTTATATAAGGGTAGACTAAAAAAATTCATCATTTCCTAGTAAATGAGACAGTTCCAGTTTCAAATCTTCATTATCATTTGTCAGAAAATCTCCATGTAGAGTATCCATAAAAGCATGACAACTAAGAGACCTTCAGGAGTGGAGGAATGTCCTGTTTGAATGCTCAGTTATTTTTGAACAGTAGAAAAATTACATAATATTGAACCTTCCAAATAACACCAAATGATCATGAAAATGTACAGACACACAAATAATCTGCTCATTATAAAAAACAAATTCTGAAATATTAAGAATTTCAAAGTTTATCACTGTTATATTTCACATCCTGTACCAGCAAATAAAACTCAGCAGGAAAAGGTAGCTTCCATATTTCCTCTTGTATATGAAGTGCTCAGCCTGAAGGCAGGGAGGATCCTCAACAGCACTACCATCAGCTACCGTAGAGAGCTAGGTGTCACTGAGGAAGCAAACTAAGGAAATGAAGAGTAAGGTAGTTTTCCATTGCTTTCCTCTTCCAGCCAGACAGTGCTGTTACATACCAGTCCCCAATGTTCACTGAACTGTACACTCAGACCACCTATTTCACACCTTTTTCTATAGGATCTTGCTGTATTAGGAATGGTGTTACCCATACTGCTCATATTTCAGTCACTTTCATATTGTAAGAGCCAAGGATAAGACTGAGACCCAAAATACAAGTGACAAACTTGTTCTGGGCCAATTCAGAAGACCACAGGCATTGAGCACACGGTATCTCACCAGAGATGGATTAGGGCAAGCCACCTCATATGGAAGTCATAAGGCCTAAACAACATGAGCCATAACCTATAGGTTACCTACAATATCATCGAGGGCCTGTATGCCTGATATCAGTGCTCCTTGTGCAGGTACAAGTACATATGGTCAGCTGACAGGGATATTGCAACTTGCTTTACTTTGCACCGACACAGATAGGTCTTTTGGCGATGATGGAATAGGAAAGGGCTAGGAGTGGAAAGGAACTGACTGCGGCACTAATTACGGTACAGCCCGACCATTTGCCTGGCATGAAAACAGGAGAACATCGGAAACCATGTTCAGAGCTGCCAACAGTGGGTTCGACCCACTATTTTCCGAATACAAGCTCACAGCTGTATGACCCTAACCACAGGGCCACTTGCTCAATATATCTATATTGTGCGTTGTGACAGGACTTCATATGTATTGAGAAGCAAAAGGTCAGATTGTTATCTCAAGAATGCCAGCCCTATGTTCAGCATATAGCTGCACTAATCAGTATAACTAATCCAAGGATACATTTTGTTTTAACTAAGTGTTACAGAATTATAACTGACATTGCTTTAGCAATTCCTGTTTGATATTAACTCCGTTTTAATGTTTAAACAGAGGAAGTACTGTGAGACAGAGTTATTATTCATTTGATCATGTTTCTGATTTCCTTTTTAAAGACCAAGGACATAACTCAACAATGGGCTGTGAGGATGAAAAGAGACAAATTGTATCCCACCCAGTAGAGTCATTTATGCTCTGCACACTTCAAAGTATATGTATCAAATGGTCAGTGGCTATTACTGCAAAACATGACAAAGTTCTAAGCATTTTATCTTCCTTAACATTTGCAAACGAGGAAAATAGAGTGCTCACTGCCACAAATACACAAACAAGAAAACCCACCAGAGGTAACCTGTTAAAATTAAGGTATAAAAAGTGGGGACTATTAAACAGTTTTAAATTGTCTTCCCCTAACCATTTTCTGCTCCTATTTATCATGCAATTTAAAATTGTAGTGATCTGGGTGACATTGTCCTTATTTTTTTTTATCACCAAACCTATGACCAAAACTACTGATTTTGTCCCATCCCTAACAAATTAAAGCAGCAATTGGTGCAGGCTACTAGCAAAATACACAGCTGAAATCATAGCAAAGCACACAAAGAGAAACAGGAGGAAAGTCTTCCATCAGCAAGATATCACTGAAGGTCTTCCCAAGAAACATAATGATTCAGATAACAATGTTCAGGATAGTTATTTCCAAGAGGTGATCCAAGATGTTGTCAGGCTTCAGGCCAACCTCAACCATGCATCGATATCCCCAGTATCACTATTGTTAAAGGTACCTCAGGAAATATTTACACCACCACATTTTCAAAATCTTTGTCACTGGGCAACATCTATTGATGGCAGTCCACGTTTTACAGAGGAGAGTTTTTAAAAGAAAGAAATAGTTAGGACTGTTTCACAATCAACTCTCGGAACTTGGATGTTTAATTAGATGACTTGTTTTGAATATGAGGATCCAATAGAGTCCTATAAAGGCATAATTCTTTGTAGTGCACAAGCACTCACACATGTGGATTCGTGCAGTGTAATGAGTCTACATGAAACACATCCTTTTCTTATCATCATGGTTCAGATGCACAGTATGGAAGATAGGACACATTCATGTTTTCCTATAGGTGTCAGCTCAAAAATTCTGCAACAGACCACAATTATTATTATTATTATTATTTTTATTATTATGTAATATTCTGAATGGCTAAATTAAGATGAGAAGGACCATTCCTTGAAAATATTCTTTCATTCTTATTCTAATAACAAGACTCTTCCTTAATGGGGCTGACTGATCGAAAATCACCATCAAGGAGGTGAACTAAAAGTGAACCAACACTCAAATCTGAAAGCATTTATGTATATCATGCAATAAGGCAATAAACTGATGACTGTATGTAAGAATGCATTTAGTATTTTGTACTGCATAAAGAGCAGAGGAATCTTCCAGATAAATTCAGACCATGCCGCCAATAGTGGCAAACACGGACACTGGACTAATGCAAGTTTTATCCATGAGGACATTACGAAATGTCCTGTCAAAGGAATAGATACATACATACATACATATTCATTATAGACTGTTATTCCTTTCGATGTTCAGTCTGCAAGCCTCTGTGAATGTACTAATCACCACAACAATCCCTTATTTCTAACTAGTTCTATATCTCTTATCTTTAAATAAATAGAAACTGAATCTAATCATCATCGCCTTGTTCTCCCTGTATTCCTCTTACACTCCATGACTGACTCCATAATTCTCCTAGGTAACCTATCCTGCTCCATTCACCTCACATGACCCCACCATGATTCCCTTCATGACAACAGCTCCATCCATTGAGTTCAATCCTAATTTAGCCTTTATTTATTCATAACAAGTACCCTCCTGCCATTGTTCCTACCTGTTTTACCAGCAATCCTTCTTGCTACTTTCATATCTGTTACTTCTAAGTTATGAATAAGTTATCCTGCACCCACCGAGCTTTCACTCCCGTATAGCAAAATTGGTCTGAAAACACACATATGTAAAGATAGTGTTGTCCAGGAGCTGACTTCATTTTTCCAGAATAGTGTTGATTGCAACTGTGAGCAGACTGAATTAGCTCTATTCGTGTTCACTTATATATTACCCGCCTGGGCATGCGCACATCCTAAATATCTGAAATTATCTACCTGTTTTAACTTTGTATCCCCAATCTGACATTCATTTATCTTGGATGTCTTACCTACTGACATCAATTTAGTCTTGGAAAGGCTAATTTTCATACCATACTCATTGTACCTATTTTCAAGTTCCACCCCAGTAGACTGCAGGCTTTAGGCAAAATCTACCGTTAAGCTAAAGTTGTCAGCATATGCCAGATTGCTTACTAAATTTTCACCTTACTGAATCCCTTCCTGCCACTTTATAACTTTTGGCAGATTATCTATGTAAACTACCAACAACGAAGATTTTTCAAAATTCTGGCGAATACAGAAAATCCGATCCTGAAAGTCCCTTTACGGTCTGAAACCACACTGCTTTTCATCCTACTTCATCTGAACCACTGACCTCACCTCCCTTCCACGAGCCAGAAACACTTTGCCTTGTATACTGATTATTAAGATACCTTGATAATTGTTGCAATCCTTCCTCTTTGCTTGCTTATAGATAGTTGCAAATACAGCTTTCATCCAACCTGAAGGTACCCCACTAACACTCCATGATAATCTTATTTTATGAAGCCATTTCAACCTTTCCATTCCACTATACTTCACCATTTCAGGACTAATTTCATTTATTCCTGCTGTTTTATGACAATGAAGTATAGCTACCATCCTTTAAGATTCCTTTAGAATAATTTCTCCAACATCATTGTCCTCTTGACACAAGAGTTCAGAAACAATAGAGATTGCAAGTAATATATGACACAGCGATGTTGCAGAAAAAAGACTGTGTTCTACGACTGATAATATTACATGTGAGAATTAATTTGATGAGTATGATGCTGTACTGCAAGAATGGACTAAAGATGGTATTGTTGAAGAGAGGCATTATGAAGGGGCTAGAGGTAAAGGATACATTCTGCCTCATCATGGTGTATTTAAGGACAGTGCAACAATGTGAACTAGGCCCATATTCGACATATCCAGTAAAAGGAAGAGGGAGTTGTCACTGAATGACTGTATGACAAAGGTCCAAACTTAACTGAATTTATTCCCTCTGTTGCGTTCAGGTTTAGAGAGAGGCCAATGGGTGTTGGCATATTACACGTTGGCAATCGCATGCTACTGTTGTACTTGTGTGAAAGATTTTCAGTTACACAAGGTCGAAGGAGAAGCCAGACCATGTTATCAAGATGTGTGAACTGAAGAATGGCACAAAACTAAGAAGGTGGATGGTATTTCTGGAACTCTATCAGAAAAAAGAATAACAGAAGCTGTAGTATTTGAGGTGACAGGTGTAGACCTTGCTGGACTCTTGATACTGAAAGTAAAAAGGAAGGGGTGGATTATGCTCTTTACATTTGCTATGTATAGGGCAGTGCACTAGGAACTGGTCAGCAATATCATAACGAATGGATTTTTACCGAGTTTCGACAGTTCACCACTCGATGAGAAAGACCAAAAGTGTCCACAACAACAATGGAACAAATTTCACTGGTACAGATAATTTGTTCTGAACTGTTGACTAAAACCACACAGAAAGAGAGTCCACAATGCAGCGAATACAGTAGAGGATTAACCCTTCCACAGCAGGCTGGTGGGGTGGTTGGTGACAAAGTCTGATTCAGATAGTAAAGAGAAATTTGAGATGTATCCTCGGGAGAGCTTCACTCTGTTGACGATGCTACTGTGTGAGTGTAAAGCTGTCATTAATTCCTGTCCTCTTACCTACTTGACTGAGAATCCTGAAGATCTCAACCAACTTTCACCTTCAAGTATTTTGTAAGATGATGTCTGCAAGGGAATACTAGATTTAGATCAACTGGATTCTGTGAACTTATCAAGGAGACTTTGATTTCTACTACAGATGCAACTAGACTTGAGAAGAGTAACTAAGTCAGTTTATCCAGAAGCAGAATAAAATGTCTAAAACACTGGAGAAGGGATGTGGTGCTGGTTGCAGCTGATGGGAAGAGCTGGATCGACTGGCCATTAACATGGGTGCTGGAAGTGTTTCATGGGAAAGAGTTGGAAGATATGTGAGGCTGAAAATATTGTCAGATGAGGTGACTAGTCCACATCAGTGATTTCTGAAACTGCAGGGGAGGATGCTGACGACTGTCCTAGTAACTTTCACTCTCATGAACAGTCCAACTCACCAGACTCCTCAAAGTGGCATAATGACAGCACGTACACTGTTCCATGTGAATATATAAAAACTGATTAAAGCTAAGTACATACATACATTATCATTATACACTGTTATGCCTTTCAGCGTTCAGTCTGCAAGCCTCTGTGAATTTACTAAACGTCGCCACAATCCTCGATTTGCAACTAGTGTTGTGGCCTCATTTACTTCTATACCTCTTATCTTTAAATCATTAGAAACTGAGTCTAACCATCATCGTCTTGGTCTACCTCTACTTCTCTTACCCACCATAGCAGAGTCCATTATTCTCCTAGGTAACCTATCCTCCTCCATTCGCCTCACATGACCCCACCACCGAAGCCGGTTTATGCATACAACTTTATCCATCGAGTTCATTCCTAAATTAGCCTTTATCTCCTCATTCTGAGTACCATCCTGCCATTGTTCCCACCTGTTTGTACCAGCAATCATTCTTGCTACTTTCATGTCTGTTACTTCTAACTTATGAATAAGATATCCTGACTCCACCCAGCTTTCGCTCCCGTAAAGCAAAGTTGGTCTAAAACAGACCGATGTAAAGATAGTTTCATCTGGGAGCTGACTTCCTTCTTACAGAATACTGTTGATCGCAACTGCGAGCTCCTGCTTTACGACACCTGGATTCAATCTCACTTACTATATTACTATCCTGGGAGAACACACAACCTAAATACTTGAAATTATCGACCTGTTCTAGCTTTGTATCACCAATCTGACATTCAATTCTGTTGCATTTCTTACCTACTGACATCAATTTAGTCTTCGTGAGGCTAATTTTCATACCATACTCCTTGCACCAATTTTTAAGTTCCAAGATATTAGACTGCAGGCTTTCAGCAAGATCTGCCATTAAGACCAAGTCGTCAGCATAGGCCACACTGCTTATTACATTTCCACCTAACTGAATCCGTCTCTGCCATTTTATAGATTTCAGCAGATGATCTATGAAACTACAAACAGCACAGGTGAGAAATTACAGCCTAGTCTAACCCCTGTAAATACCCTGAACCAAGAACTCATTCTACCATAAATTCTCACTGAAGCCCACTTGTCAACATAAATATCTTTGACTGATTTTAATAATCTACCTTTAATTCCATAGTCCCCAAGTATGACGAACATCTTTCCCCTCGGTACCCTGTAATATGCTTTCTCTAGATCTACGAAACAAACACAACTGCCTATTCTTCTCGCAGCATTTTTCAATTACCTGGCGCATACTGAAAATCTGATCCTGACAGCCTCTCTGTGGTCTGAAACCACACTGAGATCATTCAACTTCCTCTCAACGACTGATGGCACCCTCCCTTCAAAGAGGCCAGTGAATACTTTGCCTGGTATACTAATCAATGAGATACCTCGATAGTTGTTCCAATCCTTTCTGTTCCCTTGCTTATAGAGAGGTGCAATTACTGCTTTTGTCCAAACTGAAGGTACCTTACCATTACTCCATGCTAATTTTACAACTCTATGAAGCCATTTCAGGTCTAATTTCATCTATTCCTGCTGCTTTATGACAATGGAGTTTATTTACCACCCTTTCCACTTCCTCAAGCCTAATTGCACCAACATAATTTTTCCCCCTCCCCATGAGCTTGGCTGTTCACATCACCACCAGGGTGATTTCCTTTTACATTGAGAAGATGTTCAAAATATTCCCTCCAGCTATCCAGTGATTCCCTGGGATCTATTATGAGTTCACCTGAATTACTCAAAACACTCCTCATTTCCTTTTCCCTCCCTTCATAAGATTCTTTATTACTGTCCAGAAAGGTTTCCCTGCTGCTTGACCTAGCCTTTTCAGGTTGTTACCAAAATCTTCCCATGACTTCTTTTTGGATTCAACAACTATTTGTTTTGCTCAGTTTCTTTCACCTACGTACAAATCCCTGTCTGCCTCAGCCCTTGTTTGGAGCCATTTCTGATAAGCCATCTTTTTACATTTACAAGCTGCACTCACTTGATCATTCCACCAAGATGTTCGCCTTTTCCCATCTTTACACACAGTTGTTCCTAGGCATTCCCTTGCTGTTTCTACTACAGCATCCCTGTATGCCACCCATTCACTTTCTATATCCTGAACCTGCTTATTGTCTACTGTTTGAAACTTCTCACTAATCATATACATGTACTTCTGTCTAATATCCTCGTCCTGGAGATTTTCTACCCTTATTCGTTTGCAGACAGATTTCACTTTCTCTACCCCAGGCCTAGAGATACTTAGTTCACTATAGATCAGATAGTGGTCTGTATCATCGAAAAATCCGTGGAAAACTTGTACATTCCTAACAGATTTCCGGAATTCGAAGTCTGTTAAGATATAGTCTATTATGGATCTGGTACCCCTAGCATCCCATGTGTAGCGGTGAATAGCCTTATGCTTGACGAATGTATTCGTAACTGCTAAATCCATACTAGCACATAAGTCCATTCCCATTAGCTTCCGTATATTCCCCACATTTACCAATCACCCTTTCATATCCTTCAGTTCTATTCCCAACTCTCGCATTGAAATTGCCCATTAGCATTACACTTCAATTCTACCAGGTGGCTCTTGTCTAACAAACCTTGCCACTCTGCATAGCTTTGCTTCACATGCCATTGCAGCTAAATCACAGCTGGATATCTGCTACGTAGACATTTCGAAGGCTTTCGATTCTGTAGACCATACTCTGTTGCTCCATAAAATCTCTGAACGATTTAATATACATGGCAGTCTTCTGACCCTTCTTGCTGGCTTCCTACATAAACGTTGGCAGAGAGTGGTAATATCAGGCACTTCATCCTCATGGTTACCAGTCACCTCCGGTGTTCCACAAGGCAGTATTCTTGGCTCCTTGCTGTTTTCTTTGTTTATGGACGATCTGCCGTCAGAACTCAACGAAACAGCGAATACCCTACTCTTTGCTGACAACTGCAAGATATTTAGGGAGATCAGGAATCCAGCAGATGCAGCTTTGCTACAGTCCTCACTTAACGCCCTCTCGAACTGGTGCCGTACTTGGAAACTTATCCCCAATCCACAAAAATGCAGCCACATGACCATAACACTACGTAAATCTCCTCCACCGATATCATATTACCTACTCGACAAGCCCATCACCGTGGTTATGCAACAGCGTGACCTAGGTGTAATATTCGATACAAAATTACAATTTAAGACCCATATAGAAACATATACAACCAAGGCTATGAAATTACTAGGCATTCTCTATCGCTTCACAGAAATTTCTGACCCCATTGCTCTTCGTCACTTCTTCCTCATGATCATTCAACCTCTCTTAAACTACTGCTCTCCGATCTGGACAACAGCCTTCCCCTCCAATACTAAGCAGTTAGACAGAGCAGTGTCCTTCTTTGCTGCAATTGTTAGGAACAGAAACCCCAAGCTCAGAAATTTGTCTACGCAGCAGGTATTAATGGCAATTAATATGTCACCGCTGCACATCAGGCGACAGGTAGCTGATCTGAGATTCCTTCACGGGATCTTAAATTGACATTACCGCTCGGAACATCTTGTCTCACTCTTCTCTCTCCGTGTTCCTTCCTTCTCCACCAGAACCAAAAACCTTCTCCACATTCCCCACACTCAGCACTCAATACTTCAACGATCTTTCCTAATCCGCCTCCCAACACTCTTTAACAATATTAATAAGAGACAAGAGCTTGATCTAGCATCAAATAAAAGTGTATTCGAGAGGTGTGTAAATAATATCTTAAAGATAAGTTGATGCAAAGGGATTATACCGCCATCTTGACCCACGACGACTTGGCTATGAACATGGACATTCTCACGGTTTTCGATTTGGACAGTTGTTACTAGTAGGCTGCGTACCTGATCTTGTTATATTTTGTTATGTTTCTTATGTTTTATTATGAAATTTTACGTTTGTTAAATAGTCTGTTGACAGTGCAAGTGAAATTTGCTCAGTGTAACTGTATCTTGTGCTTCGTGAATAAATAAATAAATAAGTAAATAAATATTAGCTTTTCAAGGCAATTTTGTCAACTTCATGCAAAAGCTGGAAAATTTGCATTACCAATTTTCAAGAAAATTCCGAAATTACATTTTATGCATATGATACTGATTATCAGAAAGCAGACTCCCGTACTGGTTACTCAGCTTTACAATGCACTTTGGAGAAGTTCGTCACAGTAGAATGTTACTCACATTCACGGTGTGAGTGGAGCAACTCCCAGGGAGGAATTGCATTCTTCACCTGCGGAGCTGCAGCTGGAACCGAGGGAGATGATCATTTCTTCCACGCAGTGTTCCAAAAATCCTTCCTTTTTCCACTGCTTGTGCGCCAGTTCCCATGTGTGTTTCACCAGAGAGGCCCATTTTTCTGCAGTGACATTCTCTGGTCAGTCTCTCTATTTCAGCGATGGTGAAACTCTTGTTGTTCTCAGCTATGTAACCCTTCACTTATGAGCAAATGGGTTCAAATGGGCATGGTAAGGAGGCAGCCTGATCACCTGGTGGCCATTCATTTTTGCTATCTCATCAATGACATAAACGGGTTTCGGTTTGTAAGTTGCTACAAGCTCCAATAGCTCTGACTTTGTAGTACAAGGTTCAATGGTAATATCTGTATTCTGAGGCAAGACATTTATTTCTATTCAAGCCAGCATGTCAGCTTTTCTCGTCTGCATTGTTCGGGCTCTGTCCGCTTTTACAGAATGGTATGGAACATTATCCATAACAATGGTGCACTTGGGAGGAATGTTTTAAGGGAGGGAATTTTCAAACCAAACTGTGAAGGAAGCAGCATTCATTTCTTTGTGGTAGTCCCCTGTTTTTCGCGACTGGAACATGAGGAAACAATTTTGAATGAAGGCTCGTGCAGTGCCAGCATGCAGGAAAATGACCCTACCTCCCTTTCCAAATGGGGCTTTCTTTGTGCCTTCTGGAGTTCTGTCTGACCACCCCTTGGTTAAGGTGTGGCCAGCGTTTACAAATGGTTTTGTAATCTGCATTCCTAACAGTCTCTCCATCACCACACTTCGGTTTGAGTAGTTTTTCAAAATGAAATCCTAACTTACGAAGGGAAGACGCACTACCAAAAAACAATTTCTATTCTCTAAGACTCTTATGTAGTTTCCGTAGTGCTGGGTGTTCCTTTCTCTTGGGAGGGAGGAAAGGGAGGAGGAAGTAGCTTCTGCAGCTATCAGGAAAGATAGGGCTGACCAGAAGGGGAGGGGATCAAAGGAGGTGGGTAGGGTCGAGGTCTGGTCATGGGAGATTCTATCGTTAGACACGTGGCGAAAGTGTGTAGACCGAGCTCGATAGCTGCAGTCGCTTAAGTGCGGCTAGTATCCAGTATTCGGGAGATAGTAGGTTCAAAATCCACTGTCGGCAGCCCTGAAAATGGTTTTCCGTGGTTTCCCATTTTCACACCAGGCAAATGCTGGGGCTGTACCTGAATTAAGGCCACGGCCGCTTCCTTCCCACTCCTAGCCCTTTCCTGTCCCATCGTCACCATAAGACCTATCTGTGTCGGTGCGATGTAAAGCATCTAGCAAAGAAAAGAAAAAAAGTGTGTGGAGGAAAGGGAACCAGGGTAGTGTTATCTAGGAATTAGGTTGAGGCAGGTGCTGAGAAAAGTAGAAGAGAAGGAGGAGGGTAAGGAGAAGGTGGTAGTGTTTCACGTTGGTACCAACAAAGTAACGCAAGCTGGTGTAAGTACCAGCATAGTTGGGAATGTGTGGGATGTGGTATATGCAGCACGGGTGAAGTTTAAGAAAGCGGAGATTGTTGTCAGTGGAATACTATGTAGGAGGGATACTGACTGGAGGGTGATTGGGGATTTAAATGAGACTATGGAGTGGGTATGTGGGAAAATGGGAGTGAAATTTCTAGATCCTAATGGGAGGGTAGTAGATAGGGATCTGCGCTCAGATGGCCTTCACTTAAACCACAGTGGTACGTATAAGTTAAGAAATTTGTTTAGAAGGGCAATAGGGAGGTACATTCAGGGAAACGGAGTTGTCCTGGGAGTGGTGATAAGGATACAGAGATCTGGAAGTCAAGTAGGGACGACATAAAAATGTTAGTGTTGAACTGTAGAAGTATTGTAAAGAAAGGAATAGAATTTTAAAAAAAAAATGGCGTATGGCTTTTAGTGCCGGGAGTGTCCGAGGACATGTTCGGCTCGCCAGATGCAGGTCTTTTTGATTTGACACCCGTAGGTGACCTGGGCGTTGTGATGAGGATGAAATGATGATGAAGACGACACATACACCCAGCCCCCGTTCCAGCGAAATTAACCAATTAAGGTTAAAATTCCCGACCCTGCCGGGAATCGAACCCAGGACCCCTGTGACCAAAGGCCAGCACGCTAACCATTTAGCCATGGAGCCGGACAGGAATAGAATGAAATAATTTAATAGATATATATTTACCAGGTATTGTAATAGGAGTTGAATCATGGCTGAGAAATGATATAATGGATGCAGAAATTTTCTCACGGAACTACAGTGTGTATGGTAGATAGGTTAGGAATGGTGGGAGGCAGAGTATTCAATCTGGTGAAAGAATAATTTGTAAGCTGCGAAAAGGTTAAAGATGAGAAACATGAAATTCTAGTTGTAAGAATCATTTTTAAAGATAATAGGCAACTTGATGTCTTTGAAGTGTACAGATCGTGAAAGGGTAGTGCTGACACGGATTCAGAATTATTTGATAAGATAATCAGCTATGTGGGAAACGACAAGGAAAGGAATGTGATTGTAGCGGCAGATATGAATTTACCAAATGTCAATTGGGAAGGAAATGCGAACGACAGGAAGCATGACCAACAAATGGCAAATAAGTTAATATGGGAAGGACACCTGATTCAGAAAGTGATGGAACCAACTAGAGGGAAAAATATCCTGGACGTGGTGCTGCTAAAACCAGATGAGCTCTATAGAGACACTGAAGTAATAGATGGTATTAGTGACCACGAAGCTGTTTTTGTCGTAGGTAAAAATGAATGTGATAGAAAGGAAGGTTTCAAAAGTAGGACTATTAGGCAGTAGTTATGATTGGTGGAAAACACTAAATAAGAATGTAAACAGACTCTGGGATCGGTTTAAAGTAATTGTTGAGGAATGTGATCACAGGTTTGTACCGTTAAAGGTGGTAAGGAATGGTAAAAACAAACCTTATTATAATAGAGAAGTTAAGAGACTAAAAAGGAGGTGCAGACTGGAAGGAAACAGTTAGAAATGGTTGTGGAAGTAGGGAGAAATTGAAGGAACTTACTAGGAAATTGAATCTAGCAAAGAAGGCAGCTAAGGATAACATAGTGGCAAGCATAATCGGCAGTCATACTCATTTTGGTGAAAAATGGAAGGGTATGTATAGGTACATAAAGGCAGAAACAGGTTGCAGGAAGGACATTCAAGGAATAATTAATGAACAAGGAGAGTGTGTATGTGAGGATCTTCAAACGACACAAATATTTAGTCAGCAGTATGTAAAGATTATTGGTTCCAAGGAAACTGTACACATAGAGGAGGTAACTAATGCTAAAGAAGTATTAAAATTTATATATGATAACAATGACATTTACAGTAAGATACAAAAGTTGAAAACTAAAAAAGCAGCTGGAATTGATAAGATTTCTGGGGATATACTAAAGGCAATGGGTAGTGATACAGTACCATATCTGAAGTACTTATCTGATTATTGTTTGGTTGAAGGAGCCATACAAAATGAATGGAGAGTCGCTATAGTAGCCCCTGTGTATAAAGGAAACGGTGATAGACATAAAGCTGAAAATTACAGGCCAGTCAGTTTGACATGTGTTGCATGTAAGCTTTGGAAAGACATTTTTTCTGATTACATTATACATGTTTGCAAATTAATAACTGGTTTGATAAAGGCAGTTTGGGTAGGAAAGGTTATTCTACTGAAGCTCAACTTGTAGGATTCCAGCAAGATATGGCAGATATTTTAGATTCTGGCAGTCAAATGGACTGTATCATGACTGACCTGTCTAAAGCATATGATAGGGTGGATCATGGGAGACTGCTGGCAAAATTGAGTGCAACTGGACTAGACAAAAGAGTGACTGAATGGGTTGCTATATTTCTAGAAAATAGATCTCAGAGAATTAGAGTTGGTGAAGGTTTATCTGACCCTGTAATAATTAAGACAGAAATTCCTCAAGGCAGTATTATTGGACCTTTATTTCTTATATATATAAATGATATGAATAAAGGAGTAGAATCACCAAGCTCGATAGCTGCAGTCGCTTTAGTGCGGCCAGTATCCAGTAATCGGGAGATCGTGGGTTCGAGCCCCATTGTCAGCAGCCCTGAAGATGGTTTTCCGCGGTTTCCCATTTTCACACCTGGCAAATGCCGGGGCTGTACCCTTCCACTTCCTAGGCCTTTCCCATCCCATCGTCGCCATAAGACATATCTGTGTCGGTGTGACGTAAAGCAAAAAAAAAAAAAAAAAAAAAAAGGAGTGGAATCAGAGGTAAGGCTTTTTGCAGATGATGTTATTCTGTATAGAGTAATAAATAAGTTACAAGGTTGTGAGCAACTGCTAAATGACCTCAATAATGTTGTGAGATGGACAGTAGGCACTGGTATGATGATAAAAGGGGTTAAAAGTCAGGTTGTGAGTTTCACAAATAGGAAAAGTCCTCCCAGTTTAAATTACTGCATTGATGGGGTGAAAGTTCCTTTTGGGGATCATTGTAAGTATGTAGGTGTTAATATAAGGAAAGATCTTCATTGGAGTAATGACAAAAATGGGATTGTAAATAAAGGATACAGAACTCTGCACAAGGTTATGAGGGTGTTTAGGGGTTATAATAAAGATGTAAAGGAGAGGGCATATAAGTCTCTGGTAAGACCCCAACTAGAATATGGTTCCAGTGTATGGGACACTCACCAGGATTACTTGATTCAAGAGCTGGAAATAATCCAAAGAAAAGCAGCTCAATTTGTTCTTGGTGATTTCCGACAACAAAGTAGTATTACAAAAATGTTCCAAAGTTTGAGCTGGGATGAACTGGGAGAAAGAAGACGAGCTGCTCGACTGAGTGGTATCTTCCGAGCTATCACCGGAGAAATGGCGTGGAATGACATTAGTAGACGAACAAGTTTGAGTGGCGTCTTTAAAAGTAGAAAAGATCACAATATGAAGGTAAATTTGGAATTCAAGAGGACAAATTGGGCAAATATTCATTTACAGGAAGGGGAGGTAGGGATTGGAATAACTTACCAAGAGAGATGCTCAATAAATTTCCAATGTCATTGAAATCATTTAAGAAAAGGCTACGAAAACAACAGATAGGGAATCTGCCACCTGGGCGACTGCCCTAAATGCAGATCAGTATTGATTGATTAATGAAATCCTGCAAGAATTTGTTTCTAAAAAGATAATAATAATAAGGTTATTATAACATTCCTTCAGTTGTGGTGATTTCATAGAACATTAATAAAGCTGGCAACATGCCCGCCTGTCACACGGCGACCCAGGGTTTGATTCCCGGCTGGGTGAGGGATTTTTAATTGTAAATGATTAATATCCCTCACCTGGGGACTGGGTGCTTGTGTCGTCCTTAACGTTCCTTTAATCACATTCAACACTCTACACTTCCTCCATTCCAATAACATGCAGGTTCATATTATATGGTGCAAGTAGGGGCAAAATATCTCTACAGGTTGATGCTGCAAACAAATAGCATTCAAGAAAATAAATAAATAAAAGCAGCTGCACTGCCTACACCCACACAATCAGGCCAGGTGATACCAGCGTTATACCATCACGATAGAAAAAGAGGTGGTCAACTATTTTGCCATCAACTGGTTTTTAAATGCAGTACAAGGTGACTATTTCATTTCAATGGAGTACTTAACCAACTCACCATCGACATGAACCCTGTGAATCCCCCACCCTAACAGGGAATAAATATAGTACTCCCCTAGATGTATCCCTCTGTGCAATCTCCAAAGCAACACTTTAGGAAGCATTAAGAGTATTGTGACAGTGGAAAATCCAATTATCAAAGTTGACCATCAATGATATGAAATATTTCCAATCAGGAGAAAAGGATGAGTAAAAATCAAAAATGAGCAAGCTCCTCATATGAATGTTAATTCAAATCTGCCGGTGCCAAAGAGGATAATATAGAATTATCAATACTGCATTAATGGACTCCATCCCCTCATGACTTTAGGCGAAAAAGGAAACGACCAGTCACAATCATTAATTTTATCATAAACAGTAACATAAATGTCACTGTACCTAATAAAAAAATGCCATAGCAGTGACAGGATCCAGAGACAGCATTAAATTTCAGGTACTGATATCTCAAACTCATTGGATACCTTACTGGGGCCTTGTAGGTAAGATAAAGGTACGCATTCTTTAAAGAATAGGGCTTGCTCAGTTAATTTACACTGAAAATAATTAGTGTTATGTAACCAATCATTAAACTATCCATGGGGAAAAGTAATGAATACAAGGTTCCAATGCCAACAACTATCCACTATTTCCAATAACAATGAATGACGTCAAGCATATAATATAATATGGGTGATGGTATTGTCTGCACTGACAATATATTATCTCTTTCTAATTTTGTACAATTATTTCTCTCGTATATGTTTCGGGTGACCCTACTCAGTTCATCAGCGATTTCTACATCATAAACGAATATTCCGCACATCTTAAGGTCTAACACTATTCATCTATACACGAGACATCATCAATATATACCATTATTTTTAATACATACACACATAATGACCATTTCTTGATAATATTCATTGTAACAGAACACTTTAGAAAATTTATAAAAAGTTCAACTGGTTATTCTTATGTTATGTAACACTTTAAAACATGTATTAAAATGTCAGATTGTTACCTTAGAAAAATCGATCAGTGATAAAATGTTTCTTGCTACTGTTTGTTCTGTTGTAGCCTACTTAAGCGTAGGCCTATTAAAAACTAACTATTATAATACCAAAGTTAACATTTTTGGCTTATGATTCTTAGAACACTTTCTAGAATGAACTGGTTTGCCATTGAATTATTTGACTCCTTAAGATCTAAACATGTAATTCATTATATCATGTCAGATGGAATCTTTCTATGGTGGTGCTGTGCTGGAATTTTGACAGAAAGGATCAAACCTTCCGTCATATCCTTGAATTCGTGGCTATTATTTGCTTTCCTTATTGTAAATTATTGAAGCGGAGGAAGACTAACCACTCACCAGCCTAACATTTATTCATTCTATGTCATGCAATCTAGCTTTAAAGGTTTGGAAACACTAAGATGACGGAAATTGTTCCCACAAGAGGCTAATGTACTTGAGCACCTTTAATACTGTCAGGGTGATTGAGGATTTAATATGCCAACTTGAAACCATAAGGTAAGCCCTCCACAACCTGAGCTACTCAGACTGCCATTTTTCCTGGCAAGAGCTACAAAGCAAAGACAGATGAAGAGAAACCCACTTCTCCTTCAGCTTTCAGACATGCTGTGCCAATTGAAAGGTATATACCTGTAAATGCTGCGTTTGTGTAATCTTAGAAAATATACTTACTCAATTTGAGATTAGTATACAAATATATATGTGCCTTAAGAATAGACAGCAAGATACTCATATATCACCTGCACATCAGATAAAAGTATAGTTATGTAACCAGTCAAACTCAGACGACTGCTAAGGGTTTAACTGAAATCACTATAAAGTTACCTGGAATGATACTTACGCATGAGGTATTTGGTGTTTCCTCAAAGCAGATTGGTTCCTCTTTGATCTTTACTTCCAAGTCCATTTTAAATAATGTGTGAAGGTTTAGACTGTTTTGGGATGTAGATTACTTCCACAGAACTTGCACTGAAACATGAGCAACAAACACTATTATTGCCTTTTTGTTGTCAAGGCTGTAGTTTTAGGTGACTGTCGATTTTATGCTCATATCCAGAGGACCATCCAGTTTTGCCTTGAAACTGAACCTCAGCGATAAACATTTTCAATGAAAGAACATCCTACACCCACAGAATGGGATTAATTTGCACACCGCTTGCGAAAAGCCTGCAACTATGCAACTTATATATCACCCACTACACTGGGAGTCTAATGACTGGTTTGATGTAGCTTCTTTTCTTTTTACGATTTTACATCACACTGACACAGATAGGACTTATGGCATTATGGCTAGGAGCGGGAAGCAAGTGACAGTGGTCTTGGATAAGAAATAGTCCTAGCATTTCCTTGGCATGAAAATGGAAAAACACAGAAAACTATCTCTAGGGCTGTGACTTCCTTCCCACTCCTATCCCATCATTACCATAAGTCCTATCTGTGTCAGTGCAATATAAATACAATTGTAACAAAAGAAGGAATTCTACAACCAAACCATGGAAACTACTCATTTCTTGCTCAGGATCTGCTTTTAGCCACTGTGAAGATACAATCCCCATGCCCTGTCCATCTGCTAGCTCTATTGCTTGTGTACATTTTGCACTGCTCAATATAAACCTCACTCTCTTTACACTAAAGTCCAGCAGTGATTCAGATACAATGTAAAATTTGAAAGGCACTCTTGGGAATGTTCTGATAAAGTACATTCAGTTTTGTTTTCAATCCACAAACCTTCGGACAGTAAGTGGTGAACCCAGTCTTATTCAGAACACTTACAGATTATGTAAATCATCCTGGATGGTAATGACAGTTGTGGGTAATCCCTGTGCCCTATGTATTTTAATAAGACAGATTGTTACAAAGATATAGCCATAGTTCTTCTCTCGATGCACGGTATTCACCTGGGCAGCAGCCCCTTTAAGAGCTACCACATAATATGTTGAATTCAGTAGCAGTTTAGCCAGATTCCTTATTGATCAAGCAAAGTATTTGACAGAGGATAGCCAGGTACTCATTGCCAACTTTATCCAAAAATTTGACACCATTACTGATTATGCTACACTATATACTGCATGTCCATTACAACAAACAGTCCTGAACTGGTTATGAACTCCTTTGTTACAGTTCCGAACTGGCTATAAACTATTTTGTTAAAATAAACGGTTCTGAAATGGATATAAACTACTTCATTACAACAAACAGTTCCAAACTGCCTATGAACTCCTTCAAAATTATCTTAATGAGCATACATGAATTAGAATGCCTCCAGAACTGATTGTTAATAATGGTTTGTTGGAATTAGTAAATGTCATTTGTGGACGGTATCAACGCCATCTACGAATAGTTACAAAACATTAAACAATGGATCATGGAAGACCTCACTATTCCAATGAGAAGTACTGCATTTAGTTACACCGTTTACTGGTCGAACCAAATGTGTATGTATACAACATGCAGTCCCTGGTATTGAACGCACACTTCTGGCATTGGCACTGAAATGGATCTGAATGTCATTAGAACAGCATGAATACAGAACTCACAGTTCAGAAGCAGTTCTGAGTTTCTGTTGGAACAGCATGTACACTGGCACCAAAAAGTATAGGCGCAGACACCTTTTCACATATAATAAAATTGTATAAAGATTAGGAACATTATATGTATACCGTTAACCCTTACTCAATAAAGGAAATAATTTGTATATTAAACTATTTTCTAAACACAACCTACACACATGTATTCTATTAAAAAAAGTATTGGCACACTGCACATCGTTTGTTATCGAGCTTTACAGACAGTGCCATGTGTACCAGATTTTTGCAATCGGAGTTGACGAGAAGTTCAGTCCCTTGCCTGACGCCAGTATATGGGTCATACTGTTGTCACGATTAATCAGAAGCCGAAGGAGCATTCCGTGTCATTCCACACCGAGCTGGTTTTCTTGAATTCACAGGGTAAAAGTTACCGTGAAATTAGTAGAGAACTTTCTGTTACTTATTCGAAAGTGCGGGCAATCATCAAGAAATTTCAAGAGACTTGTACAACATGTAGGGAGCATCAAAGCATAGTCCGTCTTGCACTAAGAGAGTTCTTTAAAATGCAGGGTTGATTGCATCGGACATCCAGTCAATGTTCCAAAAAGCAGGTCAGTCCACAAACTATTAGGAATGTTATGAATGCAGCAGATATTGATGCATGATCTCTCAGAAAGAAACATTTTATTCTGAAAGTTAACCGAAGGAGACACTTCCAGTTTGCTAAAGATAATGTCCATAAATCGATTGAATTTTGAAATTCTGTGATATCTTCTGACGAATCCAAGTTAAACTTGTTTGGATCTGATGGAAATGCAAAAGTGTGGTGCAAATCAAATACAGAGCTCCAATCACAACATGCCCTACTTACAGTAAAACATGGGGGCGAGGAAGCATTGTGGTTTGGGGATGCATGGGAAATTCTGGTCTTGGTGACTTGGCAATTATTGTAGGTGTCATCAATCATCGCAAATATACCGATCTGCTGCGAGTCCATTTATGTAGCAGTGCACAGAAACTGGGTCTTGATGGCATATTTTATTTTCAACAAGACAACAACCCGAAACATACGGCTCTGCCAATGTGGGAGTGGTTGCTATATAATGCACCAAGAAGAGTTTTCACTCCCCATGGAGCGCTGATCATAACCCCATAGAGCATCTTTCGAATCACTTGGAGACAAAAGTTTGAAAAGGTTTTTCTACAGGAAAGCGCAAGTTTCAGACGGTGTTGTAGGAGGAATTGTCAAAGATCTCAGGAGAGATAACTCACAACACGGTTCCCTCCAAGCCAAGATGTCTAAACTGTCACCAGTGCCAACGGTATGCACACAGGCTATTAGACTTGAGTTATGCGAATTACAGAGACTTTAATTTCATTAGTGTATAGGTGTGCCAAAACTATTTTTTGATGTGTAGAGCAACTGATTTTGTTTTGTAAACTATTATTTTTGTTGCGAGAAACCAATTATACTCGAAGAAACTTATATTTACTACTGTACATTTCAATAAATATATCCGTGTCTTGGCATCATCTTTATTTGTGTGAAATTTGTATATAATGCTAGGTGTGCCAATACTTTTTGGTGCCAGTGTATACTACTGCGTAAGAGCAGGTTATTCAGAAACAATCCGCTACCATGTTGGAACAAATTTGCATGTATGGTAAAGGAAAGATACCGTAACCAAGTCAAACAATGCAAAAGCTATCCAGGGGCTGATGTAGCGAGTGACCACAACCTAGTATTGTTAAAATCTGATTTAAGACTAAGAAAGAAGAGAAAAGACGCGAAAAAATATTACAGATATAATGTGAGGAAACTAAAACAAGACAGAATCAAGGAAAACTACCAAACACTGGTAAAACAGAACGTCGCAGAAATACCCAATGGCACAATAAATGAGAAATGGACGGGCCTTAAACACTCTATCATAGAAGCTGCACATCAGGCAATAGGGAAAACGACGAAACAAGCACGAGAACCATGGGTTACAGATTATGTGCTTGAACTCATAGAGGAAAGGAGGAAATTTAAAAACTCAAAGTGTGAAGAAGGAATCGCAAACTATAAAAGACTCCGAAACCTAGTCAACAGAGAAGCAAAGAAGGCTAAGGAAGAATATATAATGAGACAATGCAAAGAAATAGAAGAAAGAATGGAGAAAGGAAACATGGAAACTGCTTATGAACTGATTAAGAAACAATTCAGGACAGTCAATGGCCGTAGTAACAGCATATTAGCTGAAAATGGGAAACTGTTGTCTGAGAGCAAAGAAGTGGGAGAAAGATGGAAGCGATACATAGAAACATTATATGAAGATCCTACTGACATAAATGAACTTGAAAATGAAGACAACATAACAAGTGACCAAATGGGACCCTCTTTAACAAAAGCAGAATACCTCAAGGCTGTGAAAGAATTGAAACCTAATAAAGCGCCAGGATGCGATGAAATAACTGGAGAAATGATACAGAGACTAGATGATGAAACACACGGCTATATTTTTAAACTGATCACGGAAATATATGAAACCGGAGAAATTCCAGAAGATTTTAAAAAGTCTCTCATTATCCCTATACCAAAGAAACCTGGAACTCTAAAATGTGAAGAACATCGCACCTTGAGTCTGTTGTCGCACATGTCAAAAATATTGACAAGAATAATATATAACCGAATAAGCAATAAAATTGAACCACACTTGGCTGAAGATCAGTTTGGATTTAGGCGGAATAGAGGCACACGAGAAGCTATTCTAACACTACGACAGGTTATAGACAAAATGCTAGACGTAAGGAAACCTTTGTTTATTGCATTCGTGGATTTAGAAAAAGCTTTTGATAATGTGAACTGGAATATGTTAATGAAGATTATGACTAGTGTTGGTTTAGATTTTAGAGATAGACGAATAGTATACGAACTCTATAACAACCAAAGAGGCATCATAAACATAAATGGTGAAGTACGGGAAGCTTATATAAAGAAAGGAGTACGACAGGGATGTAATTTGTCACCAGTGCTGTTCAACCTGTATATTGAGAAAGGAATTGAAGAATGCAAAGAGGAAATGGAAGGGATAAAGATAAATGGAGTAGAAATCAAAATGATACGATTTGCTGATGACATAGCTGTCATAGAGGAGAACGAAGAGAAACTACAAAGTGCATTAATAAGAATGAATACGATATTGAGAGATAAGTATAACATGAAAATTAATACAAAAAAGACCGAAATTATGGTATGCAACCGCCAGCATATTGCAGTCGACATCAGAATTAGTGATATACCACTAAGGCAAGTAAATGCTTTTACCTACTTAGGAAGTAAAATCACTCCAGATGGAAAAAGTTCAGTTGACATAAAGAGCAGAATTTCCCAAGCAAAAATTGCTTTTTACAAGAAAAGGATACTACTTACATCAAGGAATTTAAATGTGGAGACCAAGAAGAGTTTTATTAAGTGCTATGTCTGGAGTGTGGCCTTGTATGGCTCA